>NC_092819.1:65406369-66127739 GCF_023375885.2 Dermacentor andersoni | reverse complement strand
TAAAATGCCAAATGCATGAGCAATAGGAGAATGCAAACCCTTGTATGATATTCTATAAGTACATTTCCACACGCGCCTATATAAAGCACAAAGTGGTGCAACACACTGCCTGACTTGAAAAGCCCAAGGTTATCTTTTTTTTTCCTGAGTAAAGTTATCTAGGATGTGTTGACACGTCACACCCGGGCAGTGTGGCTGAGCAGAGATGATTAATATAATTAGCAGACAGGTTACAGGTGTTCAGTGCTATGGGATTTCACACCAAGCCTGCATAATTGTTTCTGGGTAGAGAGTGTGGCACAGAAGATGAAAAAGGGCAGGCACGTGACATTGCACAGCGTAAAAGGAGAGTAAGTTCAAGGCGCACATGGCGAGCAGTCACATGTCTATCTGAGTCATCGGTGGATAAGACGCCTCTGAGATGTAGAGTGAAAGTCCCAGCATCTTGTTCGAGGGCGTGGACGGACAGTGGTCATTTGAGAGCTGCTCCTCGCAACGACCTTCGCACAGGCTGGGCTTCTCTTCGTCGCCGTCTGTTGGATGGCGCTGAACGGGACTGACGACTATCACGCGGGCACCGTCGGGTGTCTCCATCTTCCTCTCATCCGGTGGATCTTCCTCCCCGGGACGTTCAGCCTGGGTAAGAAGAAGATGGCACAGGATCGCTAAAGGGAATACTGAAGAAGCAATGCTAAGGACAAATATTAAGCTAATCTGAATTAGTAAAGTATGCTTCTGTAATAGCCGAACTCCTACTCTTGTCGTGAGATGTAGGAGGCTCGGCAAGCCAGAAAAGACACAAGGACAAAACACTTGTGATGGCCACATTACCCCGAAGTGTTCACGCACTAGTCCGCCATGACGTCATCAATTTGGACAGCATTCACCATGGCGTTTACTCCGAGCTGCTATTCTCAACACTGAAATTCCGCCATATTTATGTACAGAGTTGTGCATAAAGGACACGGACACAAGAAAGAACTATGGGATGCACAAAGTGCTCTTTATCAATAAACAATTAACTAGACCGGGGTAGGTTGGCTAGAAGCATCTAGCATACATCCTAACCAGGGGTGTACGCTGGACATTAATTCCGCCCAAGGCTGATTTAGTAACGTTGGATTCTGCCATAGTGTCGAGTTCGTCATCTTGTCAGCTCTCATTCGTTCAGGAGGCCGCTATTGCCTCTCTGATTGGCTCAAAACACCGCCATTGCAGAAGTCAACGATATAGTATCAGTGTCCGGGTAACATTCTATTCGGGACATTGTCAAATGCAGCTGTGATGTCAAATTCACAATTCATGTCAAATTCTGCAATGGCGGCTTTTTGAGCCAATCAGAGAGGCCATGTATAGCAGCCCCCTGAGCCAATCATAGTTGACAAGACAACGAATTTGACAATATGGCAGAATCCAATGTTACTAGATAAGCTTTGGGCTGAACTAGCGCCCAGGCTATAACCCTGGTTAGGGTGTATGCTGGACACTTCTAGCTACACTACCCTGGTCTAGTTAATTGTTTATTGATAAAGAACTACTTATTGGAATAAAGGTTAAATAACCTAGCAGATTTCGAGAATGTTTCCATGTGCTAAAACGTTCGAAAAATTCGACTTAACCTATCGGTGCTGAGGTTGCAATGCAAAATTCAAGAAAGCCTAATTCAAGAAAGATAGGCTAATTTTCTCCAGTTGGAAACAATATCTTTTCCATGAAGTGACGAAAAAAAAATACCGCATAATTAGATTAAGTTATAGTGAATAATAATCAACAGATTAATCGCAATCATCTACTCATGTCCGCTGGTGCAATTAATGTGTTTGTTGGTAATGTAACCCTTCAACTTCGCTGCTGCTCTACTCGTATTACAGAATTACTGAATGTCTTTGTTGACACTCGATCACGCACACGCATATTGTATATACTACACAATATGAGCAAGTAGCGTTTCTTCTTGCCCTGGAAAAAGTTGGAAAAACGCCAACGTGAAGCAGAGGGGGAGGGAGGAGGAAATAGAGAGAGAAGGCAGGGATGTTAACCGGAAATGCATCTCGTTGGCTACCCTACTGTGGGGGACGGAAAAGAGGGAATAGAAAGATGAGAGAGGGGAGGGGGAGGAAAGCTGAGGTGAGCTCGTGCAGTCATGTGGAGGGTCTGAGCTAGTCAAAGATGTTCACAAAGGCCAGTCGCCCTCAAGAAAGACAAAAGTGCCTTCATAGTTTTGTGGGCCTATGAGCGATGGGAACGGTCTTCAAGTAGCACCTGCAAAGACAACGGCTGATCATCCAGTCGTCGCAATGCGATAGATAATGTTTGTCTTTCCGACTGACAATGGCACAATAAATGTTCAATGTTCTCTTCCACACCACAGGCGTCGCATGCAGAACTGTCGGTCATTGCAATCAAAGTGTGTACACTTTCGTGAAAGCCACTCCCTAACACAGTCAGTATAGAAGCAATGCCTCACGTCGGTGAAGCCCAGGTGGAGGTCAGAGTTGTAGCGAAGGTTTCAGTTCGTACAACCTAGTGGGCCTTATATTTAAGGTGTTCCATTCTGTTAAAGAGAGCTTGTGCGCCAGTGACGAAGCTGCGTTGCAGCGTCTGTCCTGGAAAAAGGAATGGGAACGCTGTGTTGTTCTTGATGTGAGTCCCGAGCAGCTTTGTCTGCTTGATCATTTCAACTGATCCCGCAATGGCCAGGTAACCACTGGAAAATAATTTCGTGGCCTTTCTGTTCGACGTCGTGATGAAGTTTCACGATTTCGTGTGTTAGCTGTTCGTGAGCTCTATGTCTGAGAATTGACTGCATGCTGTGTAAAGCCAGTCTTGAGTTGGAAAACACGGCCCATGTACCAGGACACTCTGTGTCAATAAATCGAAGCGCTCTGCGCAGAGCCGTGAGTTCTGCAGCCATGGACGTCGTGTCATGTGACGTCTTGAATTGCAGTGCTACTCCTCTTGTCGGTATAAACAGCACCCCCACCAACGTGAAGCACCAACGTGAAGCAAACGTTAAAAAAGAACTAGCTGTTCCTCACCGTGACTTCCGCCTGCTCGCATTCGAAACTGGCTATTTTATTGCCGTTCTTGTCCCCTTCATCTTCAGTTATGCTGCCATCCTTCCTACTTGCCTTGGCCCTGTGCAAGAAAGGTTAAAGAACTACTAATGATAATTGTGCCCACATGTACTACTACTACTACTACTACTACTACTACTACTATGTACACATATATATACAGGGTGTCCCATGTAACTTCAGCCAAACATTAAAAATATGCAAATGCCACATAGCTGTACAGTACCAAGGTAATGTTGTCTGCCGTCGCTTGGAGATCTACTCAGATTTTTTTTTTCATTTCGCCTAAAGAAATAATTAGTGTCAAATTAATTAACCAACTTTAACAAGTAAACTAACCATAATATAACCAACTATTATAATTAGATGAAAAGTGTGAATGCGAAAATTGTAGAACAACATGAAAAACTCCTGATACAGATTCATGTTGCTCAATACGTGCTACACAAGAGTATGTTTCTGAGCGTGAAAGAAGCCCGCGAACACACGCAAAATTGCCGCGTGACTGGCCGCTATATATATATATATATATATATATATATATATATATATATATATACACTTTTTTGTTGTAACATCCACTTTGTATATTGCAACTTGAGATCCCTGAAATTATACTTCAGCTGTGTGCCTTCCCCTCTTATAATTTCTCTGTCTCAAGGCGCCTTCTCTTTCTTGTCATCAACATCTTGTCACCAGGGTGGTCCTTTCTAAGTTTTACGGAATTTTCAAATATCACCTGTGCCAGATAGCACGATCCTTGTCCTTGTGCTTGATTATTCGAAGAGGCGGGCATTAAAGCACGAGAAATCGAAACACTTATTCAAACAATTAACACGAATCCAATAATTAACTTCTCAATTGATTGCTTGGGCACACATTGCAATTTACTAATTGTAGCTGGTGAATTTGCAAGACGTATCCACTTGAAATTAATTTCCAGGATGACACCAGTTTCGAGATATTATTTCCCAAAGTGTAGAACAAAATACATGGGTGTTCCAGTTACTTTTGTGGTTAAATGCATAAGAGAGCGTTTTGTTGAAAAAGTAAGCAGCACGACAGTGCAATTTTAGGGCAACTTTGATGGCACATATCTCCAAACGGACGTCATTCTGGAAATTCATTATAAGTGGATACGCCTTGCAAACTCTACCGGCTACAATTCGTAAGTGGCAATATGCGCCGTATGGTAACTAATTCAAAATGTAATTACTCGATTTTGTTAATTATTTGGATATGTGTTTCGATTTCTCATGTAATTCCCGCCTCTAAGAATAATCCAGCTCAAGGAATAGAGTTACGTTATCTGCAACAGGCTATTGTTAAAAATTCCATAACACTTAAAAGTTATCACCCTGTATATTTTGGGATGCGTCACACAGGCCAATGCAGAACAGTCGCACTTGAGAAATGATGGCGAACAAGCAATCAAGCTGTGTGAAGCATCTTTCAGGCTTCTTCATTGATTTTGCAGCGGAATTAACACCCGAAACTAAATCTCTGTGGCAACTTTTTTTTAAAGAAAAACCAGCGCCATGCAAATAAGGCCGACTGCTTTCATGAACGGCAGAGAGGCCAGCTCCCTGGGGCGATGTTGAAACGGGTCAATCACGTTGCTCACTTTTACAGCTGCTGCCTTCCACATTTTTCTTTTCTACGTCAGGTGTTGCAAAATGCATACACGCCTCATCCAAAACAGAAAATTCAGCTTTCACTGCTATAATAAGCTGTTGGTAAGCGTAGTCGCTGGCATGGTTCACCAAATGGCAGTGTTCGCGTCTTGTCGACCCCGTGCGTAAGCAGCCCACTGCCGAGCAAAGTTTACTGTTGCTTTAAATAGCGCCGTGAATGACGGCTATAATCTCAGATATTATGAAACTTCATTGTTTTAAGCCATATAAAAAGCAGGGGAGAGATGGGGAAGAGAGGACAAACGAAGGGAGGTTGGCCAGAACATTCGGTGGAAGAGGTTATTAAGTAAGAAAAAAGGAGGGAGGGGAGCGAAATCGAAGTAAGAAATGTACAAAGAAAGGGGGTATTACAGGTAGAAATGTGCGGTGGCATCGACGCAAGTCAGTTACATCACTGAAAGACGTGAGAGTGTACGCTATACAGCATAGAACACCACGAGGGAGCAATGGGAGGCACTACTGTTTACCTCGGCCCTCGACGACCAGCTCAAGCTAATCCTGAGAGCGGAGAAGATTGCAAGAGCCAGCGGAGCCCTGAACTAGGGGCTCCGACAAAAACACTGATTATTTTCTCAATTAAGTTTCTCTCTCTCTCGCTCTCACACGCGCGCGCACGCACGCACGCACGCACGCACACACACACACACACACGCACGCACGCACGCGCGCGCGCGCACACGCACACACACACACACACACACACGCACACACACTAAAGGACCAGAGAATCATTAGCACGAGTGGCGCTTGGGAACCTGTAAAGCTAGCTTCTCCACATAGTAACTTTTGTTGCGCAGAAGCGAACTTTAACAAACACGTTCTCGTGTGGCTCGCACGCACCGGGCGTCGCAAAGATTGCCTCATATTGCCTCAGATTGCCTCAGATTCGAAAGAACAGTGATTTCAGCTACGCGGTACCTGTTTATTGAACTACACTGACGCAAAGCTAACGGTAAAAAAAGAAGTCTCGTGCAAACGACCATAAGAAGAAACAAAGTACAACAAACAAGCAGGAAATTGCGTTATTTATTCATTGTTTCCTTTAGCATTCGTCCTGTGTAATGAGCCTGTCTTCTTGCGATCATTTGTAATTTGTATTAGGCCTCTCTCGCGATCGCTTACTTGCGCCAACTATTTTCAAATCACAGTACGGCAAGGTGATATGCCCGAGAAAGGCAGAGCTCGACCGACCGTTGCCCGCGAACGGCCGAATACCACATTCGTTGCACGTGCCCCACCGGATCCGCCCTTCTACGCTCCAGTGCGTTTTCGACGATGAGAGGAGAGACGCGGAGAAGTAGCCGCATCGTTTACAGATGTTGCAAAGTTCAATTGGCGGGAAGTAAAAGCGTGCGGTACGACACCTGTGCTCACCTTAGCTCTCTGGCCTTTTGGACCCTGGCGAGGCGTTCCGCTTTGTCCCTCTCTTCCTGTTCGCGATGCAGCGCTGTGTCCCGTTCCACCCTGTCCTTGAGCTCCTCCCAGTTGCGGGCAATGTGACCCAGGAGCCACTGGAATCCTTTATCGATGCCCGGATCTCTCTTGCGCCTTCGACCGCCGAATCTGATGGCGCAGCAGTTCTCCTGCACGTCCCAGATTGACGCTCATTTCAGGAATCGCGAAAGTTTACCACAGCGCGTACATAGCTCGCATTGCGAACATGATCAAATAAGATACAACAGGAATACGCGGCATCATTTGTGCCCCGTTACTTGTTCCACACACTGCGGTGTCTGAGTGGCTATGGCGTTTTGCTACCAAGCACGAGGTTGCGGGTTCGATCCTCGTCCGCAGTTACCGCATTCCGATGGAGGCGGCAGACCATGTAGTCGAAATTAGCGCCACGTTTTGTCAGCCCGGCATGCGAGAGGCCTTTGCCGAGAGGGATAAACTATACCCGCTCACTTGTGAGGGATATTTGGCATGCGCTCCGTGGTTTCGGAAGCGACGGATAAGTGAAGAGCGCCAAAAAATGACGTCGCAATAATTCATTCTCTGAAACATTTATTGTACGGAAGTAGGGAGTATTGGGAGCTTTAGAAGTAGGGGACCCAGAGTTAGGGAATGCTGTCTATATCGGCCAGTTAGGCGTGCAAGAGAGCGCAAAAGGCATACAAAGAAGTCGGCGCGTGAACTTCATATTCGCCACAGTGGTACAAGAGCTCCGTCGGAATCGACGTCATTGTATTCCTTGATTTGAAAGTCCGTTTCATTAGTCTGAACAGATCGCACCGCGCGACACCAATACCCGCCCGTTAAAGCCCCATAGCGCCCGTCGCACAGCCAGCCAGTCCAGCCGCGGCATGTATACCATCCGCTTTCTGTATGTACTTCTTTTCTGCGCATAACGTTATCCTGGCGTTATACAATTTCCCGTTTCCTTTGACGACTCATCAGGGGGGATAACTGCTAGTATGTTTCTTGCCCCGTGCTACAGGCAGATAAGCGAGGTTCAGGGGAGCATACCACTCGGGTGGGGCACTTGTGCTGGTTGACCATATTCTCCAGGTCTAGCAGGGAGCACATCTCCATTTCGTCGACGGCCGTCTCAAGGTCCTGCTTGTTGAGCAATCTGCACGTGTAGCGAAAAACGGTTATACATGTAAGTTTGGCTGACAGAGGCCAAGATGCTGTCGGATAGGAAAAGTGGCATATGGAAGGCACGCCAGTTGGTGAACAAATGAAATACGTCTACGTACTCTAGACCGAATAGACGGGTGTAACGGCAACGCTTACTTACAGGGACGGTGCCATGGTAGTATAAAGGAGGGGTGCGGTTCTCATGAAAATAAAATGAAAAAATGAAAAGTAAAGGGGACGCAAGTCCCCTACCCCCTTGTCTGGATCCGCCAGTGCTTACGTAGCGGCCGCATACCAAACTTGCAAGACTGCCCCCTATATAAGGATACATAGCCGCTAGAAGCAACGAACAGGTACATTTATTTATACCCTACTGACCTACTCACGGGGTCCCTGATCATGAAAAATAAATTTGCAAGGTAGCAAAAATGAATTCGAGCGCGCTCGGAACCCCCTCTGCTAAACAGCAAAGCGTGCTTAAAGAAGAGACAATACTATGAAGATATTAAACAATTCCTGCGGAAATGTAAATTACAACTGGCCCTTGAAGCACCAGAAATGAGCAAATAGTCCCAGCACGGCTTCGTCGTCTTAACTTGACTTTGGACTCGTCGCCAAGTGGAATTACAATCGCCAGAGTACCAGCCATATGGCAATCAACGCTTATAATGATGAAGTGAATACTTTGGCAAGGTTGGATGAATAAAGAAGTAGGGTCTATACAGATAATTATTTATCAGGTTCTGACAAAGAAATGTGGCCTTGTAGAAGCGACGTGTCGATTTCGGTATCTTCTCAGGCTCTGAGCAAAAACGTAAAGTAACAGTCTCAGCGGTAGTTACGTTCATACACAGGTGTAAAAAAGAAAGAAAGAAGGAATAGCGTAGAAACTCTGGCACCATATAGATATATGGTGAGGCATTGAAAAGGACTACCGTAATTGTGAAGTTCCCTTCCACGTCCGCGGTAATTCGGCTTATGCAAGTGCGATTCATTGTTAAAGTGGACACGTCATGTGTATAGAGCACGTGCGAATTTTTCGCTTTGGCAAGCGCACAATTGCCCGTCTTCTCAGCAGACAGATGACTTGTGGCTGGTTGGCGCGGGCACCTTTCCCACACAACTGTGCAGTTGACAGCAAATGAAAAAGGCTGGATTCTTGCTTAAATGAAAACTGTTTATTATCTGCAGAGCGTCGGCGTGAAGCGTGTTGCTGCCTTCCTCGGCCGCGTCTTTCGCTCGTCTCTCGTGCCGTTTCTCCGGTTTGGCTGGCCTCCGGCTCTTCTCTCTCGCCTCGCTCGAACCCCCGTGTCTCCTCATGGGTCTCTTCTTACAGTCCCAGGAACCATGGCAGGGCATCGGTGCGAAGTCTTTCCTCGTGTTTACTCAAGGGTCTCTTGCGGGGAGCAAAGTACCATGCGGGGCGTCTCGTGATCTACAAGATTGCGGCGGTGGAGCACGCTGCCTGACAGGTCGGCGTAAAATGCGTGACGGCTAAGTTATGAGAGTGCGCGCCGCTCACACAGTGCATTGACATCTCTGCAGCCGGCACGATTGCATAGAGTGCTCCCTTTAAAAATTGGCCGCGCTGTACGCACAGGGCGTGCGCATATATACTCACACGAGCAGAGGCTTCCCGCTGATCCGCGGGTCGGCCAGCACCTGCGCGACGGTGCGGCGGCACTCCGGTGCTCTGTGCGTCGCCGACGCGTCCACCACGAGCACCAGACCGTGGGCGAGCGCGTAGTAGCGCTCCCAGATGGCGCGGATCTTCGCGCCGCCGCCCAGGTCGCAGAGAGTCACGTGGAAGCCGCAGCGCTCCGTCTGGACGCTTGAGAAGCCCACCGTCGGAACCACGTCCTCAGGATTGCCCTCTGCACAGCAGTCGTTTAACCGAACAATTAATCAACCGATGGCGCTTAACCCCTTCAAGGAGGTGTGACAGTGTAGGGTTCCGGATTAATCAGGACCACCTATGTAGGGCTCTTTAAAGGGACACTAAAGCGAAACAATAGATCAGTTTAGACTAATAAATAATTGTTTGAGAATTCTACAGGCAGACATTTCAAAATAATAGTTTGATTATTAGATGAGAAAATGAAGGCCAAAGTATCAGTATTTGAATTTCGCGCCGAAACCCCGACGCCGGTACGTCAGTGTGACGTCAGGGATTGCATAGTATGTTTTCGCATTTGGGTCGCGCTGGCTGAGTAAAGGTTCCCGAAACTTGCCATGCTTAATATATGGTTCCTTTAGGACACAATGTAGTAAATCTGTACTGTTATATACTTAAGTATGCCTTAGAAGATGCCATCAAAATCCATGACGTCACAGCGACCAGTTGCGGGAACTTCAAGGAGGCGTCGCCACCCGTCTTTCGTTCTTGTGCTTTTTCTGGCTTACCAAGCATCTTATCGTGGTGTTTTTGGCGTCGTAGAAAGGTAATTTATTGATGCAGAAAAACTAATTTTTCTCTTTAGTGTCCCCTTTACGTGTGCCCAAATCGCGCTACATGAGTGTTCTGCATTTCACCCGCCATCGGAGCGGCGAGCCGCGGCGGGCTGAATTTGAGCATGCGAACAGCAGCAGAACGTCGGAGCCATTAGAACATCACGGTGGATAGTCCCCGTTTACACTCTTTATATAACGGGTGTTTCTACAAAGACTTTAAGGAACATTTAAAAATAGCCGTTTTGTAATATAAGGGCGGTTCATTCGGAGACACATCGTCAGTGGTGGCGACCATGGGGCGACGGGAGATAAGTGGTAATTAGTCGCTAATTAACGAAAATGCAATAATCAACTTTTGAACCTTTAGTTTCAGCGAGCTCATCGTAATAGAAAATTGAAGCGAGTTCTCCGTACAAGCCGTACATCAACTTTTGGATCTGCAGAAGTGCGATTACCCGCGGAACTGTGGCACGACGAAGTTCGCCTATCAGAACGCGCGAAACCGAAACTGGGAGGCTGCAGCGAGCGCAAAGCCACGCCTCTCGAGGCGCCGTTCTGCTTGCGTCACCCAGCAATGGACAGCCGCTGCGGCAGCGAGAAGGGCAGAGCCGCTAATTATCACGTATCAGCCGCCACCCCATGGTCGCCACCACTGACGGAATGTTTCCGAAGGAACCATCCTTATATTTCAGAACGGCTATTTTTAAATATTACCAAATGTATGCGTAGAAACACCCGGTATCGCGATGCCGTGCTTGCAGGTGTTCTCTGATCTGAAAACAACGAAGCGGGTAAAAGAAGAAAAGACTACATCAACAACAACAGTGCTACCTTTCCTGAGGATGAGATATAGGCGATAGCCGTCGAGTCTATTTCAGGCAGCGCACGTGTACAATAAGGTGGTTCGAATTAACCGGAACCACGAAAAACCCGAGTATGCATTACCGCGTGTCGACGGTAATACATACTCGCTTTCGAAAGGTAGGGTACGAAGAGTAAACGAATGGAACAATAAAATAAAGAAGAAAATTAAGTAAATGTGTTGGTAATTTTTTTTTTCTTTTCACTACCAAGACCAAATAGCACTAAAACTTTATAAAGCAGGCGCATAATTACAACAATGACAAATGGTACACCGCGAGTCCAGAATTGCGATAACTAAACCGCTGAAAACTGGCTCTAGTTTGTTCGATATACTTATATGCTCAGCGCAAAATGTATTGGCACAATGTTCTTTCATTCCTTTTTCTTTTTTTTTTTCATCGAGCAACACAAATTGGCTAATATATTGTTCAGGATACAATTTGTTCAACATTGCATGTATACCTCTCAACAGGTGCTTCGTTGTCGATGTCTTTCCAGAGTTGTCAAGACCAATCATGAGAAGCGTGATGTGCCTGAAACAGAAAAAAAAAAAAGAAAAAAGAAGGAACATGACGTATGTCTTAGCATAACACCGAAAAAGGCTGTCGTAATATATTTGTCTCATGCGATACTCGAACCTAGTGCCATGATACCGACGTAAAAATATCTTAAGCAAAACGAGTGACGTTTAGACTTCAGTACAGATAAAACGCATACACCTTACTCGGGAACGATGTAATACATAAATCTATGTGGTGTATCAAATACAAGAGATGCACTAACGCGGAGCATCATAATGACGAGATTTCAACAATTTAGCCGCAGGTCGCAGTGGGGTATGCATAAACGTCACCTTTTGGTTTTTATAGAAGCACATGCCCCCATCTCCGCCTCGTCTTTTCTCTGAGAAGGAGTAAGCGAACAGAAACACGCGTTACCAGGGGAACACAAGCAGAAACGCAAGAGTTGTGTTCCGAAACCGAAACTGCTCACATATAGCACACTATGACTCTACGTCGTTTGAAGAAAAAACCAAACGAATTTGTTACATCATTACAACATAAATATGGGTATAAAAAAGCTGAACAAATGTTGCAGCAAATAAAACGGGAATAAGAAAATTGTCGTCAGTTTGACACGCTCACGGCACAAAACCCTTGATTGCACATCACAATCGGGCAACCTAGTGCATTGTTTTGCTGTTGTAGTTGATGTGTTTTTCTTGCTTTATGCAAACATTGGATCGCACGTTACGCCGGTTGTGGCTTGTTCTGTGGTTGCACCACTGTCGAGAATGCTGCGAAGGTAGCGATCGTGCGCTGTGCTTGTTCAATGAACACCGCCATACAGTGGTATCTCCGGCACTAGCTTTGCTCCAGTGTCGGCGCTAGAACCGCAATGGCGTCGCCCATGAAAATACTCGTGTGCGGAGATGTTAGCGGTGAGTTTGACAAACTTTTTGACCGTGTGTCCAACGTCAACAAAAAGAACGGGCCGTTCGACATGCTGCTTTGTGTTGGCGACTTCTTCGGGCCCGACGCTTCGCGATGGCTTCAATACAAGCTGAGCGGGCGCAAAGTCCCGTTGCAGACATACGCCGTTGGCGTCACACCGGACTCGTATTCGGAGTCGGACCTCGCGGACAACGTCGTCCACTTGGGTTCTCGAGGAATTTTCACCGGTGCTTCGGGGCTGAAAATCGCCTATTTCTGCGGAAACGAGAGTAAGGACGACAAACCTGCCAGAGGCGAGTTTGTCAAGAAAGAGGCGCTGGAGTTTTTGTCCCCGATCGCCGAGAGCACAAGCCACAAGGGCATAGATATATTCATCGCATCTCAGTGGCCCAAAAACGTGAGCAAATATGCTCACACCGCGTCCGCTGAAGAAGAAAACGGTTCGGATGTCATCTCTCTACTCGCCTACTTTCTTCGACCTAGATACCACTTTACGTCGTCCGGAAACTACTACGAGAGGACTCCCTACAGAAACCACAAGATACTTCAAGAACAAGCTCGCCACGTTACACGATTCATTTCACTGGCATCCGTCGGCAATGCGGCAAAGGCCAAGTGGCTGTACGCTTTCTCGATCGCGCCCATGTCGGGCATGCCGAGTGCAGAACTCGTGAAGCAGCCGATTGACGTGACCGAATGCCCGTACGAGTTCAGCGAGTCAGACCTCAAGGATGCATCCAAGTCGCAACAGTTCTTCTACGACCTCACGCCGGCTGCGGAAAAGGGTAAAAAGCGAAATCGTGACGCCGGCGGCCAGCAGGAACGCAAGAAGCGCCCTCCGCCAGCCCCTAAGGGGCCCTGCTGGTTCTGTTTGGCGAGTCCTGAGGTGGAGAAGCACCTGGTGATCAGCATCGGTGAAAGCTGTTACCTGGCGCTGGCCAAGGGAGCACTTACTCCGGATCACGTGCTGATTCTCCCGATCGGTCACCATCAGAGTACAGTAGAATTGGACGAAGAGACATTGGAAGACGTTGTAAAGTTCAAGGAAAGCTTGAAGCAGTACTTCAAGACGAGAGGGAAGCGACCTGTCTTTTTTGAAAGGAACTACAAAAGTTCCCACCTGCAGATTCAGGTTGTGCCTGTGCCTGAACCGTTGATGCCTGGTCTCCAATCTGTGCTAGTGGACTACGGCATGTCGCTTGGTGTTGACTTAGATGAAATACCCCGAAACTCAAGCCTGCGCCAGATTGTAGACCCTGGACGACCATACTTCTATATGGAGTTTGATAACACCAAGTTGTTGCACAGGATCAAGAAAAACTTTCCTCTTCAGTTTGGCAGAGAAGTGTTAGCCTGTGAAGAAGTTCTCAACTTGCCAGATAAAGCAGACTGGAAGGACTGCAAAATGTCCCGGGACGAGGAAGTGTCAATGGTGGCTGAATTTCGAAAACAGTTTGAGCCCTTTGACTTTACGTTGTGATGCATTGTACATTCTGTAAATACACAGCACTGCACACCATTCACATGTGCTTATTTCCATATTCAGTTTTTGTAGCTGTAGGAAAGTGAATGTATGATCTCATTGCTCTGAAAATATTAAAGGAGAACAAATTGATTTCACTCTCTGTTTGGCAATGTGTTTCCAGGTGATGCTGCGTGTGGCAAAGGACAAGCAAAAGGTTGTCAAATTGGTCTGACCACCTGATAGATGTATTGTGCAAATCTCGACACATCTTCCAGTGCAGAGTTTGACTTTTTCTATAACATTACTTCCTGTCACTGTGGCTCTACATTTAACAAAGGCAATCTACCAAGTACATGCAAATTCAAAGTCTTCAAAGGATAAGCAAGCTACCATTTTATTCTGATTTATTAATGACACTAGTGCTAATTCAGAATATTATTTTTTCTGTTCATGGTCTTGAACTTTAGATGTAACAACCAACTAAGTTCACGTAAGTAACTTGCAGGTAACTGACTAAACTGTTAGAGGCAGTCAAGAAGGTTTAACACAAAGCAAGAAGCTTCATTTCAGATTTTGAGGAGAAGGCATGTTACAAATAAAATAAGGAAGAAAACTCTAAGCAAGATTTTGAAGTTAGGTGTATCTAATGGCTTATCAGGTAGCAACTACCACCTTTGACTTTCAATGTGAGTAAAAAAAAAAGAACTTTTGTAAAGAAGAATTTACCAGTGCAAGATATCTACATTTGACTTGTGCTTTGTACTTGCATTTGAGCATAATGAGCTGCTGCAGTTCATTTTCAGAGCACCAAATAAAAAAAGTACACTGGAAAATATTTCATGCAACAAGAAAGGCTGCATTATGTCACAGTAGTAAACTGTCCATTTTATTCTGTTTACAAGTCCCAGCGACTAGGGAGCTGCCATTATTTTCACCTTTCACAATATAGCCATCAGTAATAAAAAAATTCACTTATTGTGAAGATAGCAGCATGATTGCTTAAACATGTAGATTGTAATGGGTAGAAATCCATTGTAAAATGTGGTGGTGTTTATGGTAGTGAAGTAAAGAAAATGTGTATGGCATTGGGCCACTTGCCAGAGCTGAAGATTACCAAATCTTCACAGGTTTGGTTAAAACAGGTGCTGTTAACTTCCATGTGCTTTATAGCAGGTCTCCCCTCTTCATTGACAACTGTTACATAACCTTGAAATTATTTGGACATTCTGCCACTTCTGCACCATCCAAATGAAGTTTTTGTTAAAGCATAAAATGTCCTTTGAAATAAATACACAACGCCTATGCAGTTAGAAGTACTAAAAAAAAAACAGATTGCAAGTTTTCCGAATGACCGCTTGTGAGCTATTTGACCAAGTGCATGAATGAAAAACAAACATTTAGCGGCATGCCAGGCCACAAGCCTGGCAAAGTGCTCTAAAAGAAACGGGTGAAAAATCTGGCGTCGCTGGCCTCCCAAGTGCCGCCCCGATCTCTATGCGCATCCTCACTGACAGCACTTCGGACAAGCCACGTGTTCTCACCACCACCTTCTTTTCCCCGCTCTTTTACTCGACTTACTTTTAAGAAGCGCGCCAATTTTGCTGTTGAGTTATAACGACCTCTTCTGGCAACGCGTTATTGGGAGAGGGGCACAGAGAGGAATAGAAAGGTGAAGAGTCTCGCGCGCGCTCTTGCCTTTGCAGAAAAACAGTAGCGTGGTTGGCGTGGTCGTGGCGTGGTGGCGTAGGCAGTAGTAGCAATCAAGGATGGCGCCGGGAAGTAGCTGGAGGTGGCTCTTGGTCACTCTCTCATTAGCAATCGGCCCACAGCTGACCGTTTGTGTTGAGGAAGCATGTCATTCGTATGGTGGCGGCCAGGTTTACCCGCAAGAGAACACAAAGTCTTCAGCGCATAACCTCCACTGGAGCAAAACCCAGAGTGAGTATTAATACGTGACGTGTTACATGCCGGCGTCGGCTTCAACGTTCGAAAACGTGCGCGTGCTTTTTGCGGTACACAGCGCACTCTCATCACAAATTGCACGTTTCGGAACATGTCGTGCTTTTGTTCGATTTTTTAATATGAACTCGCAAGCGCTTACGTCGCTGCAAATACATGTTATCGCCGAGTTTTACCCAGATTTATAACATGCAGTGCTCTTAAGAAGCCGCTGATGTTGCAAAACTAATTTCATCAGCTGCGACGCTCCTCAATTCAAGTTCTGCATTGATGGATATTGTAAAAGCAACTTGAACTTATTCATTTTGTTGTAGTCTCCAAGCCGGCTCCATACTTCACGGGAACCGCCGTCGTTAATGGCGAGTTCAAAGAGCTCAAACTCTCGGACTACAAGGGAAAGTACCTGGTGTTTTTCTTCTATCCGTTGGACTTGTGAGTATTAATTATGATCCAAACCGCGGTGACGCGAACTTAATGCCAAGGGATTTCACTGACACCAGATGGTGTTTTGGACCCGTTTCTCGTTTCAGCACGTTTGTCTGTCCGACGGAGATCATCGCATTTAGCGATCGCATCCAGGAGTTCAAGGCACTGAATACGGAAGTTGTGGCATGTTCCGTCGACTCGCCCTTCACCCACCTTGCATGGTACGTGGCATGTCGTCATTTGCCTTATATTACAGATAACACTATTTGGAAATCATGCGCAAAGTTGTGCTTCAACAAACAAAATACTTTTGTTGCGTTATGTTTAATTATTGCTGTAATGTATACGGTGAAGTTCTCAGATATGTACTATGGAGTGCTGCATACAAGAACACTTTTTCTTTTTTGTCATATGAAGCCTTGCTTAACTTGAGAGATCATTTCACTTGGGCCTGATCCTGGCATATTGTTGGAAAGGCTGTTATTTGTCAAGAAACAATGCCGCTACCACTTTGCTGATGCACGATTTTTACGCTCACACACCTTTTATAGGATCAACACGCCAAGGAAACAGGGTGGTCTCGGACCTATCAAGATCCCATTGCTCTCCGATCTCACTCACCAGATCTCCAAAGACTATGGCGTCTACCTAGAAGACCTCGGCCACACACTGAGGTCAGCGTGCAGAACAAAGTGATGCACAAATATTGCGCTGCAATTGATTCTAATACTGAATATATTTTCAGGGGTCTGTTTATCATTGATGACAAAGGCAACCTCCGCCAAATCACCATGAATGACATGCCAGTGGGCCGATCTGTGGATGAGACCTTGCGATTGGTTCAGGCTTTCCAGTACACTGACAAGCATGGAGAAGTCTGTCCTGCAGGATGGAAGCCTGGAGGAGATACGGTATGGCAACATTGCGTGCCTCTATGTTTAGGTGAAAAAAAATGAGTAGCTTAACCCTTTCAAGCGCTGTGTACACAATGGTGTATGCCAAGCACCAGCAAAAGCATTGATGAAAGTAATGATATTTAATATGTGTCATATATATCTTAAAACACTCCTGATTGGAACTGTGCTGCAAGTTTGAAATGACATGTGCAAAATGTTTTAGTAAAACAAGTGGGAAAGTAGATGGTTGGGCATTTTTGCTTAGGGTGAGTATATAGTTGTATGTAGCAGGTTCACTTCTTTCATTGTTTTTCACAAATGTGTTGCACTAGCCATAATTTTCAAGTGGCTGGGTAGGTGCTTTTCAAGCCTACTAGAATTGAAGTAGTTGATGTTTCCATATCTGTTGTTCCTGTAGCAAGCTTTCGCATGGAGTCCACATTCTGTAAGCTTAACAAAACTCTCTAAAGAATTCAAAATTCTTGATCTATTCTGTAGCTGTATGCTTTTCACGGTTCTGAAGATATAAGAAACGCAGTGAAAGTAAGTTTTCAATCAACAGAATTAATTGGCACCTGAAATGGTTAATCACCTGAAAAAATAAAGAAATATATTGTGCAGGTGCAATGCACATATTGGAGTCTTATGTGAAGCGAAACTTTTCTTAAGTGTTTGATTAATATAGAACTGGTCACTTTATGCATAGCTTTTTGCAGCATAAATATTATATGCCTGCCAGGCAAGAGAAGGCCCTTACTGCAGATTACACTATCTCCGGGATCAGCCCACTCTGCTATGACGCCATCTCCAGGGTTATTTGCCGAGGAAAGTGGCCCAATCCTGGAGATAGTGCAATGATAAATTGTATTTTCACTTTATTTTGCGAAAAACCGAGCGAGCAAACTCTCCAAACACCACAGAAAGCTTTGTCTTAATAAAGGAATTATGCACTTGATGGCATATATTTGTTACAGTGAAGATATTTAGGTATTGTTTCTTGTGTCTCTGTGTAATTTCGTAGAGAACAGAGCCAGTAACTAGCACATTTGTAGGGGTGGTACAGACGGGGTCACATATAAGCCAATTTGTTAGTTAAACTAGTATTTTATTGTGTGTGAGCTAGCCAGCCTGGAGCATTTGCAAAGAATGCTTTGCTTTTAAAGATTCTGTGATGTATCAGCTTCTGCTGCCACGCCATTACTGACAGCTGTCACTGGTGAAAGCAGCTTGAAGGAAGGCCTTGGGAATAGTAGTATTTATTCAAAAAGGGCAGAATGGCAGGCTAATTGGTGTAGCATGATGTCACAGCCACATACTGTGGACAAAGAGAAGACTGGATGACATGACTCACTTTTTTCTTTTAGTCCATTGCATGTTTTGCTGTTGCACTTTGACATGTGCTGGTTATCTCGGCAGCATTGAAGCTGTTTTGGAAAAAGTTTGAACTACAAACAATGCACTATTCCTTTTTGATATGTTGCTCTTGATGCTAGTTTAGCTGTGACTGAAAGCTACTAGCTGGGACATTTCGAGAACTAGTGCTGTCCATCTGCGTTTCCTGAATTGATACCTGCTTATAGCTTGGAAGTATCGTCTTGTGTTGAGCTTGCAGTGAAGTGAGCGTTGATATTGGGAAGGGTTGTGGTAACATTAAGCTTGGAATTTTTCACCAATTTGAATAAACTGCACACATTTCTTCTCCTGCAGATTATTCCTACCCCAGCGGACAAACTGAAGTACTTCAGCAAAGTCGTCGATCCATAGTAACTCCTTTTTATATAACGCACTGGCTACTTTTCCACAATACATTCATACTCATTAAGAAAAGGAAGACTGCATCTGCAAGCATTGAGACGTCAATCTCCATGACAAATTTCTGTCGCAGATATCAATCTCCTGGTCAACTTACACGACTGCCTAGTCTGTCTTTTGTCACACTTTGCATTTTCCATTTCTGAAGTTTTTCAATAAAGAATACCGTGTGCCAGTGTTGTGAAATGCACTCCTAAAGATATTAAAAGTAGTCGGACACAACATATCAAAGTTCCTGTAGTAGTATCAAATTTATACAGATTATCCTGCTCAAAAACAAGCTGCTAATAGCAAAAACAAAATTATTGCACAACACAGCTGCAAACCAAAAGGATGTTATTGCCAGCTGCCTGGCCTTGACGACAGATGCACAGCTGTTCTCTCAGGGTACAACACGGCAAGAGTGGAAAACAGGTTTTGAGCGTGGGAAAGAACACTGCAATAGCTGGTGATTAGACTGAACTCACTGTGCGCTTTTATTTAGCAATCTGTGTAGTGCAATACAAGTGGCTAGAGCAGTCATCAAAACAATGCGCGAACATTACAAGGCGCACAGTAAAGCAGACAAACACCAGCACCACTATCCTAAACTGTGACCCTTGTATGGGTGTACACCAACTTGCCCAGGTTTCAGTTATTTTACTGCCTAGTACAAGTCTGCATAACAGGGTGGCTTTGTTGAAAAGCTTGGCAGTGAACGATTACAGAAATAGCAGATGTAAAAACTTGGCAAGGCACATCTGGCAGGAAGGTTCCAGAATATATGCAGCTTTGCTAAAACTATGAAGCACTGACAATGATAGCATGTCATGCACAGTGCCCAGTGAGTGCTCGTGAGGTTTTTCATCACGGCAGTATTTATCTTATTCTTCATTCTAGAAATCTTTCCACATGGCCTGATATTATTGCTGTTCCGCTTTTTTCGAGGGGCTTTGCTGCGACTACTGCAATACTTGAGTTCACTGTAAGCCACACAAAGGTCTAGTATTTGTGGTGGTAGTAGGTCCACGTAATATAGCGCTAGCTGCAAAAAATGCCATGTGTGGGAGAAAAAAAGTTACTTGGTGGTTAGTGTGATCAGCTGGCATGCTGCAGACCTAGGATCAAATCTAAAAGCTGGGCAGATAATGTGATATCAGCTTTGTTCGATGCTGTACATAAATTTGGGACAGGGAGCAGCTTATAACAGCAGTCACTGTAAAATTTAATTGGTACCTAATCTTCATACATGGCTTTGACCATAGCCCTTGAGCACTACTATGTTGCGAGTTAACACAAGTCTTCATGAATGTACTTGCATACTATTATGGCTGATATGCAGACATCAAACAGAATAACCTTACGTTCACAAGAGTTCAGATTTGCCTTCGTTGATATTGCATAGCAACAGATACAAAGCACTTCAAAAGATGAGGACGAAGAAGGAGTATACAACACTCGCACTCATATTGTGTCCTTATTCATCCTCATCCTTTTAAGTGCTTTATGCCTGTTACTTCACATTTAGTTATTCTTACTAATGTGTGAACAACCAAATAGTACTACGGATGCACAATAAACAACTAGGCTAAAAAGACACAAATGGAAAACATTTGTGTCTTTGTGGATAGATTGCTAGGTTACTCTTCAAGAATACGTTTAGAATTTGTTCAATGGAAGAACAATAACTTATCAGTAAATGAAAACAGATCAAAGTATGTTAAGGAATTTAAGCCCAAATTTTTTAGTTAGCTTGAGCGTTACACCTTATAGGAAAGGGAAGGGAATTTCTGTGACTGAAAGGCCTAACTCTTTCTGTTGCAGCAGAACTATAGAGTTAACTAGCTTACTGTTCTTTCCTCTCTGCTTCCAGGGTTAGTACAGAACATTTGGTCGAAAATTAAAGGACAGTTGAAGGACTTCAAGGATGCTGAAAATCAAAATTCAAGAAGAGGAAAACAAACCTTATTCGTACATATACACTAAAACATGGCAAAATCCCCCTTTTTTTAGCTGCAATTTCTTGTAGCTAAGCAGCAGCTGAGTTGGACACATGCCTCAAGCTCTATCAGGTCACTTTTCTATGTTGATTTTCCGATTTTAATGATGTCCACCACCTTCTGACATCTAACACTCGTCATGTTATTGCCAAATGGCTGAAACTTGCTTTCCTCCAGGCATTTCTAGAGTCTAGGACACGACAATGGAGCCATGATGGCTGTGGTGTGAACCAACTAGCAGAATAACAAAATGGTGGCATGGTTTAGAGATCTTGATCTGGCTTAGTCTAACTCCACAATGGTAACGGTGATTTAGACAAGCCAGTTGCTGGTGCCTGTGGGCACACCACATTGCAATCGTTTAACAATTCTCTGAAAAGGAAATAATCTGGGGTTGTTTCTTGATAGACAGTGTCCATGGCATAGCCCCCTATGCGGCATTTGATACTCTGAATGTTCATAAGTAGCCCTCAACTCCCATTTTCAAGAAATTTAAGGAGCACATTTATTTTTAAGGAGTTTTAAGAGCCCTTGAATGTTTTTTGCAAATTCAAGGAGGTGTATGAACCATGTGTTTCTTATCTTAGTTCTACCAGTAACAACGACAAGAAGATGCTCTTATCAACAGCCCGCCATGTTCAAGATTATTTACAGAAAGTGGAGGCACTTTTGTACTAGGAGAGAAAGTGAGCAACTGCTGCCCCAGGAGAGTATGAATTTACACAACAGCTGAAGTGTTGGCAACAGGCAGCTTTAGCCTGTTGGCAATATATGCTACAGTATCAAACACAAGATGTGAATGGTAATGCTGGGGATGACATATTGTGACAATGTGTTTGTCAAAGCGCTTTCCATAGCAAAACATTTATTGCAATGAGCAACCACATATTAAGCAATCTGTTGATGTGTTGGCAGTGACTTAAATATCAGAGACATTTTGTATGCTTCCTTCTTCAAAGAGAAGAGTCATGCAACATAATGTTTCTAATGTGTTATGGCTAGCCACAATGTTTTGCAAAATGCCACCGCAATCACCGGTGCGATTATGGTGGCAAATGCGTCCTCCGGTATTCTGGTGCGTTTGTTTTAAGCTAAGCTCTACCACAGTAGAACCATGTTATAATGAAGTGGCATGAGACATGAAAATACCTTCGTTATATCCAGTATTTGTTATAAACATATATTTGTTACATGCTGGGATAATGGTGAGAAACATTCTACATTTACTTCTTTCATGCAAAAATATTCAAAAAGCCAGATGAATTCATGACTGAAAAAAAAGGTTTACTTTGAATTAACATAACAAATTAACAACGGTGTAGATATTTCGCCACCTATGCAGGTGGCACTTTCGGTATACAATGACACAAATGAGGGGAGGTTAAGCCTATTCGTCCCACACATCCTTGTAAATGCCCGGCAAGGGGCCATGGTTAGTGCTGTACGCCAATTCATTACAACGGATGAACCAGGATTCGAGGGGTTTCCTTTTCCCCCACTTTTGCTCTCGGGCCAGACTCATTGCATTGTCAAGGTTGAAGCTGTGCCCTGTCGTCCAGCAGTGTTCCGACAAGTTTGTTCTTAGAACGCATTGCATGGGTGGCCTTGACAACATCTCCTCTGTATTCTTTCAGCATCGTTGCCCTTTTTCTGCCCATTTCGCCAATGTAAGTTGCATCATAATTCCCGCATCAGACTTTGTAGATGACCCTGCTCTGATCGTCTGCAGGGGTGCAGTCTTTTGGTTTCGTGAACACATTCCCCAAGGTATAATGGGGTTTAAAAAACGGTTTGTATGCCAAGTGGAGGCAAGGCTCTCTGAACAGTGTCTGACACACCTATTCTATTCCCTATGTCCAGGGTGTGTCAGTCAGTGTTCGGAGAGCTTTGTGTCCCCTGGGCATACAAATCGTTTTTAAATCCCATTATACCTTGGGGAATGTGTTCACGAAACCAAAAGACTGCACCCCTGCAGACGATCAGAGCGAGGTCATCTACAAACTCCAATGCGAGATTGTGGCGCAATTTACATTGGCGAAACGGGCAGAAAAAGAGCAATCAGATTGAAAGAACACAAAGGAGATGTTGCCAAGGCCACCCATGCAATGCACTCTAAGACCGAACTTGTCAAACAACTTGTCGAACACTGCAGGATGAGAGCGCATAGCTTCGGCCTTGACAATGCGAGGACTCTGACCCGAGAGCAAAAGTGGGGGAAAAGAAAACCCCTCGAATCCTGGTTCATCTGTTGTAACGAATTGGCGTACAGCACTAACCATGGCCCCTTGCCGGGCATTTACAAGGATGTGTGGGACGAGTAGACTGGACCTCCCCTCGTTTGTGTTAGTGTATACTGAAGATGCCACTTGCATAGGTGGCGAAATGTTGGAGTAAACCTTTTTTTAACAATTTACTTCCTTAGATATATCCCATTGTTTGTTATAACTGTTTGTTACGTCAAGGTTCAACTGTATGTGTCTCACTGCTATAAGCCAGCAGATGACTTGAGCAGCGGTGTGATTTAGTAAGATCAGAAGAGATAAAGCAACAAGTGACTGATGGGTGCCAGAAGTTTTATAGCAATGATGAAAACATGTCAGCATATGTTCTTCTTTGACAAGTAACGGTGACCACTAACAACAGGTATGAATGCTATGACTTGGGCACCCTGTACTTTCTGATCAGGCCATCTCTGCAGGCAGTGTAGAATGATTCTCCATCATATGCCACATGGTAAACAGGTTCACAGTCAGGCCCAGTAAGACTGAATGACTCTGCGCCCTCCAGGGCTTCAAAGTTGCAAGAGCCGTCAGCTGTGAGAGGAATGCACAGTGAGCTTGTTAGGTTATCTTCCACTGGAGTTTGAAGACACACATACTCGGTGGTTGCATGCCACCATGAGAAGCTGCATTTGGTAACAGTCATTTCTGCAAATGGATAACCTGAGCTATTCCCAGAAGGGAACCTTAATTCTTAAATTTCTTAAAGGGGCCCGAACCACATTTTATTGAAATGGGGAAATGCACTTGAAGCTAAAATAGGCTATGTCAAGAATACCTTGCCGCAAAAAGTACTTCAATATGTTCAGCAGAAGCGGAGTTATTGGCAATCAAACACACCCTTTGCGGTGCTTCTGCTCCTTCTTCAATGCCTTGCACTGCAAAGGCTACAACGAAGTGGGGCGTGCCCACAATGTTTTGCCTACTGAATGTCACCGTGGCGTGCGGTTCAAATTTGAGTTCGGATGTTAACATAGATGCCACTACTTCCGAATTTGGCACCTATGATACACCAAGTGTAAGCAAAACATGGTTGTCCTCAGCAAGCTGCAGTGCACTCAGCCAGTGGACTCATAACGGCACACCGCAGCGGCCGCAGTATTTATTCTATGTAGCACACTGCAGCTACATGAAGCTGTAGTGTGTATGCACAGCGTTTGCTTCATGCACAACAGGGCTTGAGTGCATCCTTGTGCTAATATGCTCCAGTCTTGTCCTTCACCAGCTTGATCAATGAACCGAACTTGCGCATTTTGAAGCGCTATCGATAACTCATTACTAAGTGAAGTCTGCCAAGGCATGTAACCAGGAGTGAACGCGTGCTGGCAAGCATACGTGTGGCCTGACCTCAAGTTTTGTGTGGTTCAAGGCTATTTGAGCATTCAAAACTAGTCAAAATTAGTGAGACACAATGGCTACGAAACCGATAAGCAGGGTGGCCAAAGTTCAATTCCTACGCAGGTATCCGCAGCCAAGTGTGAGCAGACGATAGTCGGCCTCTTCCGGAAGTGTCTAATTATATTATCGAAATTCGAAAGCAGGTTTTTGCTTACTTCAGCCTGTTTATTAAACTTCACCAATAAATATAAATAGTAGCAGTAGGAAAAGGCGCACTGATCCAAACATCCCTCTTGATTGATATCAGCTATTGGCCAATAGCAGCTACGTATCGTAATCTGTTATATTACGAAATAAAGTACCTGGAAAAGAGTGAGGAGCAGACTTCTGTTAAAAAGACAGTGTTTCGGAGAAAGTTGACTTTGTGCTCCGCTTGTGAGCTCTACATGCCACGCACGACAGCAAAACTTGGCTGACATGCTCACAGGAGTGTATGCTATCCGTGGACTGTTTCTTCACCAAGCCTGAGGGGTGGTTCAGGACCCCTTTAAGGGGAGCTTGCTAAGTGCTACTGTCACATCTTATCGTGATAAAGTGTACAAAAGCGTGTCGAAGACTGACAGCCTTGCCAAATTTTAAAATTAGCTCTGCACTCTATGTTATACCCTCTAAACCCCATAAAGCTTGAACACGCTTTCACATCAAAGAAAATTAAGAGGTCTTGTTTACATTTATTTATGAAAAGTACAGTGAGATGATAATTTGGTAACTATTATTTAGTACAGTAATTACTTAATTAGTAATTTATTTGTTGAACTATCTGTAACTGAAAACTCCCTCCAGCATATCAAAAACGCTAGTATAGTCACTACATCAGGTTTCCAGTGCATATATCAGCTTTTGGGTATCAAATCCAGCATATCAAAAATGATATGTTGGGCTTTCTGGGGTTATATTGAAAGACGGTAAAGAACCACTAGTAAAAACTGTTCCGAAATACCCCCCTGAGGCACACATATCTAAAAGGCTACTTAGCGTACTTTATCACGGAGGCCACATTTTATGGAGAGCTCATCTAAAGCTATATCCTTGCGAAAATTCATAGAGGTAGACATGCTGCGGATCCCAAAAACAGAACATATTAACTTCTTTGCTAAGAAAGACACATTGGCTGCAGAAACACCCTTTGGTTAGAAGTAAATATCTAAGGTCAAGATTTCGTCAGGCCTGGAGTTTCTTGAGAAAGTCGTGGCATACTAGTGAATTGTATGCAAAAAGTGTAAAGAGAGGGAAGCCTCTGTGCAAAAACAACATCCCTCGAATTCCACCACTCTTAACTCCTAAAGAGCTTATAACATGCTTAACTCTTTCCGTACCGAGCCCAGTGGTTTGAAACGTCACTTTTGAGACCTTCCTCACCGCTCACGGACACACTGTGCCATTGGATGTGAAGGAGGAGAACTACATTTTTGTTTTCTAAGCCGTTCATTCTTTTCTGCCAGGCGGTGAATTTTGAATGCGCACCGAAGTTTTCGCAATCGTCTAAGTAGGAAGCAAAAATGGCTGCCTCCCGGAGTGGCGTGTGCGCTTTTAAAGATCGCAGATCTCACAATTGGACTGCGTCTGCAGCTGCTTTTACCGGTGGATTGAGCAGCAGCGAGTCTGAAGATGCTACCTTTTCATTGGGCTAAGACTCTGAGAGCGATGACGATGCAAACCAGCCCGGAACATCGGCGGCCGCAGCCCGGCACGCCCACATGTAGTGCTTGCAGTTAAATTTTTGTAGTGGTATACCTGCTCAATGAAAAGTTTTGATTTTTTTAGAGATAGTGCCTATTAGATGGCAAAACATTTTCTATATCTTACAATATTTGTTACATGCTTTTCTTAGTAGATACAAGTGTGTCTTTACAAAATTTGTTCAATAATCCCACAATCTTAATTCTGGCAATTTATATCTTTTTTTATGACCCATATCTTGTTAATAAAACTTTTATGCATGAAAAGTGCATTCATTCTACTTTTTGTTTATGTATTACCTAAAATATTCAGTGCAGTAGTTCCTTCACAAAAAGAGATATGGCATAACCAACAAAAAAAAAAACCATCTCCCAGCCCTTGGCAGGGAAAGAGTTGAAAGAGCCTTGAAACACTTTTTGAACATAGTAAGAAAATGTTGGTCATGTGCAGAAGAGGCTCCTGTGAACACGTGACCCAAGTATTATTGCACTGCATGCAGCAGAAAATCTACAATCTCATGTCAAAAATAGCGATCTCACTTCTGCAATGTCACCATGCAGCAGCATCGCAAGCAGCTGGATCCACCAACAGTGGCTGGCTGATTTTGTGATTGCGAGAACGTTCTCAGTAATGCATAATTGCTAATTTTTAGTGAAATTAATTAAACATATATATTACGTCTGCGATCACGAAAAGACAGAAGAATGATTTCATCTTTACACTGCCCATCAAATCACGACAGTTTCATGCAGCTGTGTAAGCTGCATGTGACCTCCGAGATAGCAGCGGTGTGCTGCATAGCATTGTCTACCGCGGCTGCCACGGGGCGCTGCGACAATCCCTTTTGCCGCTGGGGCACTAAACTTTTGGGCAGGACTTTGTCCCCTTAGTTTCTCCCTTAATAATTGTGTAGCTTCCAGCGCACTAGCGGAGACGAAGAGAGAGAGAGAAAGCCGCGTATCGGCGCAGTAATTTTACATGTAAGTAGAAAGTCGTTGATACGTTCCCGTTACGTACGTTTTCCCGGCGCCAACGTTCGCAATCGTGAACACAAAAAGTTACCCAATAGAATTACGCTCATTTTTTACCGGTTCATACGTTCCCGGAAAGCCCGATTATTCGCCACCAACCTTCAGTACGTTGCCAAACTGCGATCGTATGTAAACCATGCAAACAAGAAAATGCGCGAGGCACGCGCGATCGAGTGCAGTATATAGCTGCCCACCGCGGCAGCTTCACCGCAAGACTCGCCTACCCGTTTCACGTGAAAACACCGGCGCACACTTGGCTTCTCATTTCGGTACCAGCAAATCTTCCCCAGGGTCGTCGCACGTGGCATTCACGGCTATGACCGCCAATTCTATTGCGATAAGCATCTTCGCCTATCTGTTTCACAACGCCTGGTGTCGTCGGAAGCGTAGAGAGAAGTGGTTTGATGCGAAAGGAAAGGCTGGCGCTATCTTCTGCTGCCCTTGAGGGAGCACGGCTCAGCGCCAGGAAGCGTAGCGCATGCTTTTAATAGGCGATAACCGAAACGCGCCGCCGTCCCCTGCTGCAGACTGCGATCGTATACGTTTTCCGGCCGCTATATCCCACGTGAACAAGAAAAAGCTAACGCAAGGCGCGCGCGATCGAGAAGTATTAGCCGCACGTACGTCTCACGTGAAAACGACGGCGCGCACAGTTTCTTATTCCGATACCAGCAAATCTTCCCCCGGCTCGTGGCACGCCGACTTCGCAGCTATCGCCGCCAAACCTATTGCGATAAGCATCTTCACTTATCTGTTTTACAACGCATGGTGCGTTTAGTGCCATTAGTAGCGTACTGCACGCTTTTAGTTGGCGACAATCCAAACTCGCCGCCGTACTGCTGCAGGCGGCGCGATGTGGGCATCACGTTTCGCTTCGGCGGCATCCAGCGTCGCCCACCAGCTCGATTTCGTTTGTTTCCCGTCGCCCTCTTAAAACATCACGCAACAGGAAAACAACGAAACGCGTCACCGCCAGCTCGACGCGCCTCGGTGTGTCTCGTACCGCAACAATCCACGCGACGCCATCGCATTACGTAGATGTCAACAATAGTTGGGTATGTCAAATCCTTTTGTTAGTTCGGACCCTCCGTTGTCAAGGTTAGTACGTTTTTTACTCGCAGTCTTTTCCAAAACCTATTACTGAGGTTCTACTCTACTTGAAGGATCAGAAAAATGCGGCATGAGATTCGCGAGACAATGTCCTTTAATACTAAGACAATTCTATATTTATTTGGAAAAGCGCTTCAGTGGTCCCTTAAGATATACACCACAAATGACAACAAATGGGTCAACAATAAATGACGGCAGTCTTACCTCTTCCAACCATGTAACCTTGCTTGTACGGCAACAGGCACAACACAGGAGATGATGAATTTTCCCAAGTGATGGAAGGCCCTCTGTCAAAAATTGCAGTGCAGCAGAGCTGAGATTTTGAACAGGAGGAAGAGCAGCAGATGTTTCTACAACCACTCTCACTCACCTTGTCTGCCTTACATCAATCAAGGAAACATTTCCATCCTGTGTCCCGAAAAGAAAGCGATTTTGTCCAAGGAAGCAGCAGGAGTTAATTGCTGCAGGATGATCAAGCTCAAACACCTGGACGAGGCATGGGACAAACAACAAAGCAATTTTTTACATTTATTCTCTTAAAGGCCAACTTCAATGAAATTTGAACAGTGTAAATGTTTCACAGATATAGAGCAGCTACTAAGCAAAATTTAGCATTTGAAATTTGAGTGGATATGCCAAGCTCACAAATATAGATGTTTTAGATACCGAAACTGAATAATATTAAAAAAGGAATCCCATTAGCACTCGCTGGAAATGACTGAAATGACATTGAAGCGCCAGTGTGACTCCTTGGCATGACCTAAGAGATTGGGCGATGTTTGCAACACGTTGCGAATCTTAGTGGCCATGGTCTGAGACTTGCATTGCATCCGCTAACCACCAGAAGCACATGTCGTCTGCTTAGGTAAAAGCTTTAATCAGGAAAATAAAATTATTACATGTTCGGTAGCTTTGCCAAGATTGCTTCCATAATATACGTACTACTCATATACAGTTAAACCTTGATATAACGAACTTCAATATAACAAAGTTCTCAATATAATGAAGTACTTAACTTTTTATAACTTATTGTCCATAGAACACCGTGTATTTTGAACCTCTATATAATGAAAAGTGTTTATACACGATTTCCACTACAACAAAATTTCACTGCCACCACGAAGGAATACCGACACAATAAATGGAAACTTCTGCTGACGAATATGGTCAAATGGTTGAATTACATGTGGCTGCTTGCTAACGCACCTCCCCACTGGAGTGGAGCAGGATCATATTCTGCATAAAGCCCAAGTGTGATAAGATCCTATTGCGCCCCTTGTGCTGCGTGCTTTAGGTGGAAGTGAAAGGTGTGAAGCCGAGTCGAGAAGGATGGTGGCTTGATGAGTGCTGTTTTACCATGCAAGCAAGGGGAAAGTGGGGAGGGGTGCGAGCTTTGCAGTAATGAGATCAAGGAAGTATGAGGGTGGGGGAGGGGGTAAAAGGGGAGAGGCATACAGGCATGCGTCTCCTTCTGTAGCGTGGCCATGGCTGCACACGGCTATCAGCATGTCGGAGTGCATACGCAGCCCACACGCCTTGCTTTAGAAGTAATTTGCTGCATGTGCAAAGACAGTGTGAGCTGAGATGGCGTGGCATCATGCACTGTCTTCCTGCACATTTACTGATGGAGGTTGCGTAATCTTGTGTTTCGGAGACATGCAGAAACAAGAGGTAGCCGAAGCATTTACTCCCGCTGGCGGCATTTTTCATGATAGAGCTGTCCCACTTGTGGGCGACACTATCAGCCGCAGAGGTGGAGTGGACGTGAAAGCTTGGCTGGCTTTGCTTTGTAACACCGATATGAAGATATCGCCGACACGGCACAAAACCGCATCTTTCGTCGCCAACTCTCAAATTCAACAAAATAATTTTCTTTCTAATTTCCCTATAATTCGCACAATCTTGCAGTCCCTGCCATGTAAAAAAAATTCACTGGCAACTGTACTTGTTTGCACAAAAAATTAAATTTCAGACAAAAAAAATTTCATATAATGAATCAAATTGCCGATTTTACCAACTTCATTATATATCGAAGTATAACACAAAGTGAAATTTCACTGCAGTTGGTCAACTGGGGACTGCATCTTAATATAGGCCTCAATTGCACCCAAGACACAAGTTCCAATAAAAATATAAAATTTTTTGCACCCTTTGAATGCCCCCGTAAATTGTTGGGCACCTTCAACATTTGTGTCTGTGAAAATGCCGTGCATTTTTTATTCCAGGCTTGACGTCTATGTTGCAAAAAAGATGTACTTTTTCTTGCTTGGCTCTCATGTCTTACAAATATTTATGGGCCATTTATAAGCCACAAACAGCACGAGTGACCACTCTTTTTGTCCAGCGAAATGAGCTCACCGTCTTCCTGGAGCGCACGCCGACACCTCTCAGCTTTCCTGCTTCTGTCCCCAAAACTAGGAGTTTTCCATCTGTCGCCACCTCCCTCTCACCTGAAATGCGAGAAATAAAGTTTCCTCACGTCACAGCATTTTAGTGATGCATTACGAATCGAATGAAGTCGACTATACAATTAATCCTGAAATTACAAGATGGTGTCACAGCCACCTCCTCAGCCCATCTTGCAAACCAGAATCTACCAACCAAGACCACACTTTCTTTTTTCTTTTGCTGTCTTTCCAATCTCTTTGTGCTCCTAATTTGGAAGGAGATTCTCAAACCAGTGAAAGCCAGATTCTGGTGTCATGTGTAGTTGTCCGACAAAAACATGTCTGTGTGTCCCCATCTCTGACTTAGAAAACAAAGCTCCACACATTAACTTTCCAATGAGAGTGAACACTTCCAAGAAACCTGCGCAGCTGCATTCATTCAGATGCACAAATTGCCATCTCCCCCCAGAAATGGCCTGAATTGAGCTTGTTGGCACAGCTTCATGACATAAAGAACAGCACGAAAATCGAACAAGATGGGACAGGACTAGGTACCGAGTACAAACAAGTGCGTTTATTTTGCAACCATGATATGTAATGCTGTAATTATACTGTGTTTGCCAAGTAAATGCATTTGTTGGTAGTAAGTGGCCAGTCCTGCCCTCTCTTTCTTGTTCCATTTTCCACAGTGTTTTTTCTGTCATGAAGTCACCTCTACAATATGAACTGTTCTTCAAGAAGCGACAAGACATACCATGGTTTGAGTTCCAAGTCAAAGGATGTGCAGTAAGAAAATGTTTCTTTCGCACTAGACATCACAGGTATATTTTTTAACCCCTCAACTGCCGTCATCACAATAAGCGTCTTCTGGTGCCCATTGTTCATGACGAGTTAACTCATCGTGGACTTTTCGGAATTTTTGCACATCTGTATATGTGCAGTTTCTTGTAATTCTGACAAATAAATACAATGCTGCGACTCTTGGCTTCTTTTTTTCAACACGGCAAGCAAAAATGCTACATGCATTCCTGGTGTCATATTGGTTAGAAAAAATTGGTACAAAATTATGCAGGTCTAAAAACATTGTGTACTTCTAAAAAAATTTTTTTGAAGTTTGTCACTGCAGTTCAAAGGTTTTTTAAAAGCCAACAGATATCAACCTGAGGTAGCAAACAATGTGAAAGTTATTTTGAGTGTTCCCTACTTGCACACAAAGACCTTTTAGTGCATTTCAAAGAGCTTTCACTGTTGCGCATCCCTCTTTCTATGTCCTCATCATCCCATTAGCTCAGTGCAATAGCTCAGGCCGTCCTCTCTGCCTTCTTTCAAATAAATTATCTCTCAAAGATTTTTCGACCCAGGCTGCACAAAGTAATGAGAATGGGCAACTTACTGGCTGGTTCTTCCCTAGTGCCCAAGTTGATGGCCGCAGGTCCAAGAGCGCAGCAGTTAATGCAGTCATGCAGGGTGTCGGTCAGGATGCCCAAGCAGGCAGACTGGCCACAATCCCAGAGCCTGGCAGTGCCATCCTTGCTGACTGAGATGACATTACGCCCTTGTTCCACAATGCAAGTGTCGTGAATGGCTGCAGCAATTTGACAAGAAAATTTTTAACGACCCGTGAGGTCACGAGGCAGTGTGTTCAAGTGCGCAATTCAAATGAGTCAGCTCTATTAGGAATGAAGCACTGTAGCATGTGTGAGGGCGCATAACTATGTTTTCTGCTGGTTGGGTTGGTTCACCATGAACGACAAGCAGCACAAACAGATGGGACACAAAAGGTCACACAAAGATGACAAACCCCACCTTATGTGTCTCACTGCATTTTGTCTGTTTCCTCTGATTGTCACTATTCAAAATATTAATGGCACTGAAGCTATCTTGAAGTAATACACAACAGTCTTTTTGTGATAAAATGGCATTTTGTGTGTCCAATTGTGTTAAGTTGTTGGACTGCAGAACTGGACAAGAGTTTAATAAGAAGCTTTTTGTCCTGAACCGCACCCTGCACTCGGTGAAAAAACACATTTCGCAGACAGCAGATGCGGCTGTGAACATCTCAGCCAAATGTTGAAGTCGTGTGCAGTGTGTGTGGGGCTCACAGGTGGAGCACGAAGTCACCTTTTTCTGACATCCATCAAGAAAGGTGTTTGGATCACTGTGCTTCTTCATAATGTTACTGTGTATACTAATTGATGCAGTTTACAAGCCGAAATAAGTGAAAATCTGCACTTCGAATTTCAACAAGAATTATGCACATCCAGAAGCACCAGAATATCGTCCACTCATGCTTGGTCGCGCCCATCCACGCAGGGATACGACTTTGGCCACATTGCTTATTGGTGTCGTAGCTGTAAGGTTTCGCTAATTCTGATTATTTCTGAACACTCAACTAGCCTCGAACTACGCGTAACTTATGCCCAGACCACACATGTGCTACGCCTGCTGCACCTTGTGAGGAATGGCAGTTAGCATCTACAAGGGACACGCTCACTCCCAGCTGCTCCTGGCTACATGTGCTTTGCATTGAGCAACTGATAGAACTTCAAAATGTGCAATGTGTATTTGCCTACTACCTGTGCAGGGAAAAGCCTGTTCACACCAAGTAGCACAACCAGACTGGAGCACACGAGCGCCAGCAGGCACTCAAGCCTTTTTATACAGTTGCACGTAGCTGTGTTGGTTGAATAGCGTAAATACCACGGCCACTAGGGGCTGCCACAATGAGCCCTTTTGCCCACTGTAAGCAGGGCTGTCCCACTCCTTCAGAACGGAATATGTTGAGGAGCAACAAGAAAGATAAATATTCCGCTTATAGTAGTTTTTTCTTTTAAATAGTCTTTTCGTAATATATTCCAGGGACGCACCATACTCATTCTAAGGCATTTTTGAGGCTTCAAAGAAAGGTGGTTCAGGGCTCCTTTAATTTCACTTAATTTTAAAACCAATTTATGCTAACATTATGCAGTCACTGTCAAGTGCAACAATACTGCACATGATTTACCTCACAAAATTTGCCAACTGTAGGCTAAATCAAAAATAGTCCTTTGCAATTAAACATGACTTGCGTAGCTGCCCAGCACAGCTGCATGCACATTTCCTTGTTCCATGTGCCATAATTGCCATCAAACTTCTGCCAGTTCTGGTCACATTTCAGGAAATAAACTTGGCTCACTTTTCTATGTTTGTCTGTACTAAGAAGCTCTGAAAATTCTTTATGTTGAAGTAATACATATAATAGAGCAGACTTCTGTTAATTCAACTACAGAAATTTCGATCCTAACCAAGGGTCCCAGCCAGAACCCTTACATTTCTATGGGTCAAAGATTTCAGTACACTGTTTCTGCAATAAACCCTCACTGGATAATTTAAACTTGACTAGTTGGTACGAACGTCCCTGACCCCATAATGACCCCAACGGCTGCAGTGTCTGTCTTAGAGATGTTAAAGAGACAGTGAATGCATCAAAGAAATGTTATCTCCCATCGAAAGTGCCTATTGTCAGCCTGCCATAGGAAGGTTTTCAAGCAAAACAAGCAGCTTCCAATGTATGATTACTTTATTTACCATGTTTTAAGCCACACCTTTTTAAGCAAAAACCAACCATCACGGCCAATGCCACTGCCATTGTCATCGAAAGATGGAGACCGAACCAGTTTTCACACTGTGTCCCTGACAGCTAAGTGCACCAGGCTGCCTGCTGAGCTGTGTAACCTGTTCTTCCCTTTTACCCCACTCAGCAAATCTTTGTAATCCACATGGGGCATGACTAGATGAAAGGCTTCTCTAGGATGGTGGAACTTCCTCCTTATCTTGGCTTTCTCCCAATGTATCCTCTGGACAAAGGAGAGAAGCACGCAGCGAGTTTGAACGGAAAGAGCAAATCAGCAGTAAAGTTGCTAGGCAACTCAACCCACCCATCTTTCAGCACCATGAGTGGCTGAAGGGAGTGTTAGCAATCAGCACCACCCTTACAACTGTGACCATACATGTGGCCACATGTGCTGTATTTGCGCAAGCGCTGTTGCACCGTATTTTCCTTTTGTCCAGTTCAGATGTTGCTAGGTTCATATAATTTGAATGTCACAGTATTCTTGTTACTCGAGTTCTTAATTACTATGTCCCCTGCACATGTCGCTTGCATTATATAAACTTGTAGTAATCGTTGTTATTGTTTTTCGCACGTACACCACTCCCCTCTATAATGCCTTGGCGCTTGAGGGTATGTGAAATAAATAAATAAATAAATAAATAAATAAATAAATAAATCCAAGACACCACACGATTGCCAACAAAGATCACTGCAATGTCGTTTATGACCCATGAAATCACGCTGGAATCCGAGTGTATATTAGACTGATCAAATTAGATGATGACAAATGAGTCAATCTAATTCAGTTGCCTCCAACCTCTGTCACTGGCTCACGCATTACCAACACCGCCATGATGGCATTTTTGAAATCAGCCATGCAGCACGACAAACTACAACAAAGGAATGAAACCAAAAGAATAGAAAAATAGCGCAATCTCTGGTAAACATCTTGATTTCTTAATAGCGCAAATGGAGCAAACTTAGGGCATTACCTGCAGAATGGCCTTTCAATGTGACAGGGCACTTTCCTGTTTCGGCAGACCAAATCTTGAGCTGCATGTCGGCTCCTCCCGAGAGGACTACCACGCCCGAGGGGAAGAAACGACAGGTGTACACATCCCAGACATGTCCCTCCAGTTCTCTCTGAATTGGAACGAAGCCAAAGCGAAAAGAAAGTATTAAGTTATTGGTACTGACATTCCAGAAATGTACATTGGCCTATAAAGCCACCGTCGTTTACAAACTCCTCAGTTGAACAGACCTCCAGATGTTTGTGGCATTACATGCACGCATAAAATGATGCAGTTAAGCCGTCTGTTATTAAACTGACTTTATGAAAAATTTATATTCCCCTCTGTTTAAAAATGAGAAAATATTTCATATTTGATTATATGTTCGAAGTTGTGTTTGTCAAATATTTTTAATCTCTTCAATTAGAAGATGTCATTTACAAACAACCCTAGTAAATAGATACCAGCAATGGCATTTAAGCAGATTTTTTCCTTCTTTTGTAGCTAAATTTCAGTTTTATAGCAGAGTTCTGTTGTGAATTTTCAATGCTTCTTATTGGGCTATTCCGATGCCAATCAAGCTGAGCTGTGTCAACACTATCACGACCGCCGCCAATGCTTGTCTAAAGAGTCAGAGTAACAGCATATGCTGGACTTGTGCGCACAGGCAGATTTCGTACTTGGCTATAACATACTTGCACAGGAATCTTGGCATTATCTTACTGAGATTATGCAATAACCATTGAGCTACTTGCATGAAGTTTAGGAGAGTTCACAGCAGAGGTATAATCTTACCCTGACTTCTCCAGTCCGTGAATCCCAGACACGCATTTCACTGGTTCCACTGACCGAAACACCCAAGTGACCCTTGGTAACGTCAAGGCATGCCACCTGCATTCAAGCGGGTGCAAAATTAAGTGGAGGAAAGGCTACAATGGGGCCTCACGTATTGATGACCTAATTTGTTCGCACTTTTCTATAAAGCAATCCTTACGATGTCAGTCATGAACGATGCAAGCTATAGAGAAAGCCATATATTTCTTACACTGTTGCGGTGAACGTTGGCAAATGCTGTTGTTGGGGCAATGAAACACGTCTGGCAGTTTGGGTCAGTGTGTGAGACATGAATAGTGTCCTGAAAAAAATTAGAAAAAAGAACGTTATTACAGAACACGCAAACTCCTCATCCTCAAGTACACATCATCGCGGCTACCAAAGCAAGACAGCTAGTCCAAAGTGATCCGAGAGATCGTGGAGCAGCGAGTCGTTTACCTGTGGAGCCGCAGTACACATTCCGACAGGTTTGCAGTCAAAGCTAGTCTGACTGAATTCTACGCTCAACAAAAAGCCGCAGTGAAGGCGCATAGTCATATATTCACCTTCGTTATTCCGGTCACTCTAAACTTGTCGGTGGTCGACACGATGGGAATTCCGTCAGGCGTGGAACCAGTTCGTTTCAGCTTGCCATGAATTCCAGGCTGGCCTAAGGAAATATTACAGTTCATGCTTAGAGGACTAGATAACACAACCACACATGCCAGTTGACAATTGCTCACCGCGAGATTTGCAAGTCACCCAGGCGTCTCCATTTCTCTCCCTGTCACGGAGACATCACCCATGGAAAGTAATTATTTAAATGAAACGTTCCTAAGCACAGGAAGTGCATGTGTAATATGAAAAGATGTGAAAAAAGAGAAAAGAAAATGCTACACTATGAATACACAGCTGGCTCGTCGGATGGCAGTAAGTCATTGCTTTCTTACCTTAATGCTTCATTCCAGTTGCATTGAACGCTCAGAACCGGCTTTTCAACGAGGGTCACTTGCATGGTCGAGCATTAATATACGTTTATGTTTTTATTTTTTGAGCGTGCAACGAACAAGAAACTCGAATTCGAGCAGATCGCCTTGCTCACGGACAGGCTCACGATTGCGATCGCGTCATCGATTTGCGAGCTCATTTTCGTATCCTGCAAACAAAAGCAGTCGAGCCCATTTATTGTCCTCTTGCAACCTGCAGATGTTAAAACCAATAAAATAAGCTTAGTAGCTTAAAGCATTCGCGCTGCAGGCATCTCAAGTTGATTGGTCAGTCAGCTGATCGACGTAGTTTGTAAACATGGAGCCGCTCTCTGCGAAATGTCTCTCGGTTGTCGCGTTTTCTTCTTAGAGGTAAGCGTCTTGCCCTCGCTAGTATTTTGCAGGTTTTTCATTAACGTAGCTCGCGAAATTGTTGTGCATATACGCGGCATGAGCTGAACATAGTTTCTCTAGGGCAACTGTCATGACCATGTCGGTAGGCTTAGACTGGAATCATTTTTGCTCATGACCCAGAATAAATTGAGCATTTCACGTAGTCTTTGGTGACAATTCATAGGTTGTTATCGTGGTTGCATTGCAATCTGATCCAATTGGATATCGCTTCAGGGATGTGACCGAAAGTGACAGCCGTTCGTTCGCAGCTCCCAACTCCGCGACCGTCATCCGAAAGTCGATTAATTTTCGGATCAGTAACGTCAACACCAAGAGAAACGATCGCTGCTAGAAGAAAACACCCCTAGTGTTTGTGTGTTTTGTTTGACGCGCCCAGTGGAGATAATGGTTGGGATCCTTGACGCTATCGCCAGTGCCCGTTGTTGCTGTGATTGATCGCGGTGGTTTCCGGCATCATTTCATCAGCTGTAAGGTATGCAGTCGCTGGTCTAGCGTTTCACGCGTCGTACGTGAGGGACTGCTCCGCTTCATGTGCCTGATTCCTTTCATCAAACGGCCGGAGAAGCAGCTCTTTTCCGTAGGGTAACGAACTTCCTGGTTTGATAAATATAACGGGTATCTTTAGCGTGCTGCACATGACCTAAAAACGCGCGTATTCACGCGTGCACTGTAAATCGACAGCGCCCCAGATGTGCGCACTTCGCGTAAGATCTCGCTTGTCTTGTGCCGGGATCGTAAAGCATGCGCGAATTATTGCCTTACAAGTGCACGCAGCATGTATAGGCCGAGTGTCTGGTTTTCCGCAGGCAGAATGAGCTGCGCGTGAATGACCCCCTGTCACCATGGGGCAACGCTACAACGGAGAAGAGAGCGTCGTGCGGCTGCTTGGCGAGCGACAGTTCAAGGTATGTTGTCCACGGTAATTCGATCACTGTGCGCATTGTGTTAGCCATGCGTCACCAGCTAGCCTCCGGTTTGGTCACTCGCTTTATATATGCCTAGGAGACGCGCGCAGACGCACGCGTGCGTCGTTTTATCGGTAAGTTTTATGGGAAGCAACTTTGTCCACCAGTGAGAACAGATTGAGCTGTAGGAACCTGTAAACATTTGCACAGCACGTTTTACGATGAAACAAATTTTTGCGGAACCTATATCAGACGCTGAATGTTCAGCATATCTTGCGTTTCCTAACAGGTTAATGTGTCCATTGTTATAATTGTATTCATGTATTGACTGTTTGGTTAGCTGTGCACACAGTTTTTGTTTTCTTCGTTGGAAAATGAAAAACAGCTGAATTATGTCACCAAATGACGTGGAATTCATAGATCATGCAGTGCTGACAAATTAACTGTTAAGAGGTCTTGCATGCAGCTTTAGGTTGAGAGTTTGCTGACATCTATTAACAAATGTGACAACACATATTAAAGGCCCCTAAATTAAAGGCCCCTAGGTCAAAATAGTCGGAGGATTAGCGCCTCAGTCAGCAGGCATAATTTATATTTATTGTATTTTTTAATGAAATGTTTAGGAATGTGTGTATTATATGTGCTTACTATATGTCTGTGCAGTCAGACTTTCTTCTGTATTGGTGCACAAGATGGATACACTTAATTCGGAGCTGCATCACAGTTACATAACCTTAATTAAGGCCTATAAGTCGTTCGAGATAAATATGAAGTGAACCCAGATTGATAGATTTTATTCTGTAATCATGCATTGGGAGACACTTGGAGAGCCAAATAAATTTAAAAATTAAAGTCTGATTGCGATGCTACCTCAATATTTTTGCACTAGCTCCATGTTAAGTCAGAGTGCGGCTCACTCTGCTTACTGCTATGTAATTTGTTTACAAAAAGAGAGAGATGACCTTGCTGCATTCAGAAGTGAGTCAAGGTTAACATACCACGTAAGGATTTTTTTCTTTCTGTTCTATTCATGTCTTATCACCTGTCACAACAGTGCTAACCATTGACAATGGGCAAAAGGAAGCGAAAATAGATAACAATACAGCTATCCAGATTAGAAACATAATATGGCACTTGGAAATTTTTGTTGACATTGTTCACCCAAATGGGGACCACATGGGCAAATTATGCCATGTTGTCGGGCTGTTAGGTGATGCAGTTTTGACGTGACATTTGTGATGTTGCCTTTCATTCTCAATGCTAATAGTAAATCCATTCCTAGTGATAAAGATGCATAGAGAGTAAGACAAATTTCTAATCTATGCAAACATAAATTGATTTGAAGGGACCTTGAAACGATTTCGACGATCTTGTACAAATGTACTGAGTCGTTAGGGTAGGTCCTTCTGATCATTAATTGACGCATCTAAGTGTCAGAGTCGGTCTCAGTCTTTTCGTGAGCACTATGATTCGACTTTGTTGCATTGTGGACTGCAAACCTACGTAGCGACTGGCAATATGTCAAGCTGCGACATCGTGTCCCTCTGCAAGGCACCAGACGAGTGGACTGGCTGCAGTGCATCGGACTGCCGCTATTCGATTGGCACCAGGATTTGCGTGTTTACAGCTGTCACTTTACACCGGAAGATTACTAACGCAAAAGTGTTTCATGAGTCCAGTATTAGGGTAAACGCAAGCGCAAAGGAACAGGGCCTGGCTGTTTGTCCGTGTCGTTCATGGGATGAGCAGAAGCACAAATGTGAATGGTCTGCATGGTGCAGCCACCTGGTGGCACAGAGCTCAACCACACACAGTTGCAGCAACGAAATGTATTCTTCTTTGCTGCTGGTGTAAATTTTCGCAGGAGTGTAATCGTGAACACATTATTTTTGTAAATGTTTATAATGTATTACGCTTGGTTAGAGCAATATTAGCTCTTTGTTTGGCTGGTTAAGCTCTGCACCAACTGGACCGTGGCAACCGATCAGGTACGTCTACGCTAAAGTTCCTTCACCAGCTTGAGTTTATGCCTCCACCGTTCTGTCAAAATGCCTAGCTCGCCTGTGGTTACTGGAATACCAGACACGTTCGGCGCTGCTACAGAATGCTCGCAACGCACGCTACTTCGATAGCTCTCACTTGGGGTCGACTGCCAAGCAGCTGGCAAGGAGTTTGGAGAGGCTTCGCGTGTGCGCTCTTAGAGAACTGGAAGTCGAAAACACGATGTGCCATCATGACGCAGAACCAGTGAAGGCAGAGCTTAGCCTCAATTACTCGGCGAATTAGTTGATGAGAAAATGTATGACTATGGAAGAGGGTAACTTGTAATCGTCCATAGCTCTCTTAATATAAGATGTTTCATGCAAATTGTGGTGCGAATGATTAACTTTAGCTGTACCCTCCGCGTCTACAAAATTTGTCTGAACCGTTTCAGGGGCCCTTTAATATTTATCTTTAGAGTCCTTTAAAAAAAACTTGAATGTTCCTGGAATGGCTGTCACTCCTTTATACATAGATGCCTATTGTCATATTTAATTAAATTGGGCAAGCAAAATAAAGGGCATCATACATAGAAATATCATCATGACTGTATAGAGACATATGGCTCAGTGCCTGAACAAATTGTGACCCCTGACTGAGAAAACAAGAATCCACCATTGTAATCCTTAGCTGGCAATATTGTGAAAGCCATGAAAATGTTTTTCACTGCTCACATTAATAAATACATTTTCACATTAATAAGCAAAAAAAATAAAAAATTCCAGTGACTCGCTGATTACCTTAGCTCGCTGTGAACAGCACTTGTACAGCCTCAGACAATAAGGCTGTTAGGTAGGTGCGCTGTCCAGCCAGAACAGGATATGTGTCTGCGCACCAGTCCCTCGCTGGAACTCTATGTGCTTACAGTAACCGAGCACCTGATGGGGCAAAAGTAGCAAGGCATTTTTAGCTTGATAACACTTCTTGTACTATTGTGAAGAAAGATCTTGCACCTACAGATTCTCAGTGTCTACCATAGTCATGGACAACATACTGTGGCAGTGAGGGGAAAGCTGCCGAGGCAAAGTGCGCACAAGTGAAAATGCTCCTGAAGAAAGTCCCTCATTTTCATCTGCATCAGATAAAGCTAGAGACATAAACATGCTATTTACAACAGCAAAATAGACAATATACCACACAGAGCGTTAAATTTGAATTGTTTTCCTGCTTTTCTTTTCCACATTGTGGCACATGCAAAACTGTCGCACGTGAAAGCTACGCTGATTCAGTATCTCTTCCAAGAAACCAAAAGTGTGGCAAGTTCTGCCAGACTACTTACCATAGTGTCGCACGTGCGGAAACTCCGCCCCTGTAGCTTTCCCTTTGTTGCCACAGAAATTTGTACACCACTGTGGGCACACTGCAGCAGAGGTGTGTTCTTCAAGCAACTCTTCATTGTACGAGTTGCCAAGAAGCACTGTTGCAGGGTCTTCTTCAGTTGAGAAGGGCTGGGCTGCACTCAGTGGAGTTGAACAGGCCTTTCGAGTTGAGACCTTATGGTCAACACGGGTGCCAGTGTCGGGCATAAAGTTAAGGGATTGCAGTAATAGTGTTAATTGTACGCCCTAATGACTTCATTTTGCACACTGCATTATAAGTGCTGCCGAAACAAAGTATTCGAAGTGCTTTTGTTGCATTCTAAACATTTATCTGCACCACATTGTGACTCGTGCAATGTGCTTGGAAAATTCCCAAGAATAGCTTGAGTGTTTTTCTTGAACAGTGTAGATGCTGTGAATGACGTCAAAGCAAACTGTGCCTTGACATTTCAGGACAGGAGTATCACACGTGTCCAAAGGAAGTTGCAAGTTACGGAAGAGCTGGTAGCAAGACTTGGTCTTGAAGCTGAACTTGAGGTACCGATTCCGTGGTTTCTGACAAACGGATAACTTTCATGGTTCAGTCTTTGCTCACAGTGAAAAAGCTGTACAAGTTGGAACAACAGTTTGTGTACACATTTTTTGTGAAAAGCTTGGCAGGCATGTCAAGTATATTCAAGAGGAATGCTGATAGCAGAATTTAACGGCAGGTAGCATCTGGCTGTACTAACGTGCAAGGTACAAAAAGTATGGTCATAAGGATTTTGCATGGAGCTGCATGAATCTAAACACAGATGGATAAAGTGCCATGAAAAGATTGATGGTAAAAAAAAATTATGGTTATACAGCTGCATTTCAGAGTGTTGGTGCAATTTGTCTTCTCAGGAACAGTATTTAAATAAAAAGGAAGCCCGTGGGAAGAAAGATGGTCAGAATTTCAGGGAGTTGGGATACACAAAGGTGTATTGGAAGTTGTATTCAGAAGCAAAGTTTGGTGATTTGGCTGAGTTTCATTCTGTCAGCTACAGCATTCAAGAATGGAGACTAATGAAAGCCTTGAAAAAATTTTGTTTGTGCACAATCCTGTGGGGTTTATTATTTTGAAGGTGTTCCTGTAAGAATGAAATGTCTAGTACCGCTGTGCCAGCTGTGAAGCCAGAAAGCTGGCAAGAAAATAAAATGTTGACAACTTCTAACAACTTCTCCATAACTTGACATTAGTACATAAAAGCAAGGACCACACAGTAATGAGGTAGTGATTTCCTGTGTATTGTAAAATAGTTAATTTTTTAAATGGCATCCTTAAAATGAGGAATTAAAAAACTTCAGCCTCTTTCAGCTCTACCGAAAAGTGAAGCAGAGGTTGGAAAGATATCCTGTTAAATGAATCAGTGTTTGTTGGCTTCTACCTTGGAAAGTGGGGAAAGAGACTGCAAAAAAGCTGTAATACTGTCTTTTTTGTTCGTACATTCTACACCTCAGCTTCCATGTTGCTAAACACAGTTTTGAACCAACTTATACTTCTCAAATATTTGTCAATGTTCGAATTGAGTGGGTGGGAGACATTGAGCTTCAATTAATACATAATTTAGTGCCTTATGAACCCAGGACAGCCCTAAAAAGGATAGTTGTACGAGAGAACTTGCTTCTGAAGATCATTAATCATATTTAATTGACTTTGCATGAGAAGTAATTCAGGTAGATGGTCCAATTTATAAGTGTAACCGCATCCTTTTAGTCCCTGGGCTGTCATTTGCTTCAGTCCATCACTTGCTTTTTGAACACCAGTGTGTTAACTTTTTTTTTACTCTGGGTTGAAGACAGAAACACTTACGTACGTGGATTCTATTGCATGGAAGACAGAAACACATATGTCAAATAGATTCTAGTGCGTGGTAAAGAACCACAGCTGATCAAAATTATTCCAGTGCACGTCACTCTGATGCTGTCAAATGCCACCTGTTTATTTTGGAAATGAATTAAGCTCTGTTGGTTAGCAATAAATTTTTCTGCTTATTTATTTTTTACTCTGCAGCGTTGTTCAGCCTTTAACAAACTAAGGGTCATGCAGCTCCTATTAATTTTTATGTGTGTGCATGGTGAACATTTAAAGCTAGCTATGTTGCTTGAGAAAAAAACACCTTCTTTCACTGCTTCCATTATTTTGTGTTATTCTGCGCATATTGCAGGGTCATGCAGGTTGCGTGAACTGCTTGGAATGGAATCAGAAGGGAGAGTAAGTGGCTCATTATTCAGTTATGCATAGTAGCACTGCTGCATGCAACTAGCTTGCTTTAAAATAAATGCTCATGGCTTACAGGATCCTTGCCAGTGGGTCGGACGATGTACAGATAATGTTATGGGATCCGTTTCGACATCGGAGGCTCCACACAATTCCAAGTGGACATCATGGCAACATATTCTCAATAAAGGTAAGTTTTAACTGGTGCTGCCACCATTTGAGTTGGAAAAGGCACATATTGCTTAAAGGGGCCCTGCACCACCCCTCAGGCTTGGTGAAGTAACATAGTCTGCAGGTAGCATACACTGCTGTGAACATCTTGACCAAGTTTTGCTATCGTGAGTGGTGCGTGGAGGTCGCAAGCGGATCGCGAAGTCAGCTTTCAAATGCTGTCTTTTCAACAGAAGCCTGCCTCCTTACCCTTAAGGAGGCAGGGCTATGCTTTATTTCATAATAAAGTGGATTCCCATATGCGACTGCTATTGGCAGCTGTGGTCGGCTACATAACATAGATACCGCAGCCTCCACGGGGTGCCACCATGAATCCACTGGCTAAGTGCACTGCGGCTTGCTGAGGAGAATCGCATTTGGCTTACATTTAGCATGTTGTAGGCACTAAAATCGGAAGTCGTGGCATCTATGTTAACATCCAAAATGAAATTTGAACTGCATACCACGGTGGCAATTAGAGCATTGTGGGCACGCCTCACCGTGCCGTAGCCTCCACAGTGCAAGGTAGCACAGCAGAGGCATGTTTGATTGCCCACAACTCCGCTTCTGCTGAACACATTGAAGTACTTTTTATGGCAAAATATTTTTGAAATAGCCTAGTTTCGCTTCAGATGCCTTTCTCCGCTTCAATAAAAAGTGGTTCAGGGCCCCTTTAAGTAATTGTGTGCTCGTGTACCAGTACATCATTATGAAAGTACCAGCAAAATAGTGAAAATATTAATAAATGTGGTGGACTTGATGGAAGCTATTCCCTTACAGATTTAGTGATGTATACACAGAGATGTGTTCACATGTTTATATTTTTAGCAGATGATTTCTCATGTTTGCCATTTAAAATGCATCTCACTTAAAAACATTTTCCAGTTCTTTCTTTTTATTTTTTATTTACCGATACCTCACAGGCTTCTCGAATTGGAGAATTGCTTGAGGGGGGATATAACTGCAAAAAGGTATTTTGTTATGGAAAGAGTGCAACACAAATATAGTTAAAAAAGAAAAGTACAGGAGATTTTATTGTCATTATGCAAAGGTTGGCATATAACAAAATTTGGTAGAGTGAAATAAATCATTACTTGCAATAACTGTGATTACAAGCAATTCTGCCTATACAATTTACGCTCGTTACAACGGACCCACATACAACGCTTTTGAACGTAATGGACCATATTTCAACCTTAGCTTGCTCTAACTGTTTGATTAAGGCAACGAAGTTCGCTTTTAACGGACCAAGCCACAACGGACTTTTGGCTACAGTGGACGAAATTAGCGGCAATTTTTGTCAAGATTGGGCATATAAAACGGCCTTTTGCCGTATTGACACGGGCTGGCAACTGACTTGCGAGGGTCAGCCGACGATTGCGGCTCAATATCGTGTGCGCGAGGGAGGGAGTAATGCGGGGTGGAATCGCGCCGGCTTTCGCAAACGAGGCACGGGGGGGAGGGGGGATGAGGTAGAGGGGCAGAGGGGGGGGGGGATTTCTGCCTTGGTGGCTGGCTGCTGTTAACAGCGTGGCCACGCGATACCGTATCTTGAAAGCATTCTGCAATGTGGACAAAGTACGCACAGTGCCGGTAGCTTCGTATGCACTGTGCTTTCATCGTTTGCGTTGAAGCGAGAGACAGCAAGAAGGTCAATTTGCTCACTGTTGCTGCCATGCTTCCCCACTCCAACATTTTGACAGTGACTTTCCGTGGTCATCGAGCGAGATGTGTTCATGTTTACCTGTGCGCGCTTGTCACAGTGCTTGTTAATGTAGTTAGTAAGCTAATGTTTACAAATTTATATGGCTGGAAAAACTACTATCCTTACTTCGCATAGCTGTCTACTATTTTGCTATCGCAATCAATGCTTCGCCTTTCAGGCGAGATTGCGGCTTTTTTTTGCTTGTTTGTTTTTTACTTTGGACGTTCGTCACTCACTCTCTGCAATGATGTTGTTATACATCGCAACCAAAGTTTCGGAAGTGAGGCGTTTCGGATGTTACGGACCTCGGATGTAATGGACAATTTTTGTTGCATTATTAGGGTCCATTGTAATGAGGGTCGACTGTATTTGTGAAACATGAGGTAAGCATGTTCAATCTGGGGTGACTAAGGGAACAGGTTTGCTACTTGCTTCCTGAAATAAACGTTGCAACTTGTAGCTTATCGTTCAGTATTTACGACATATGTGCAACCAAAATGCTTCAAGTGCTGACTAGCATAATCATGCTTTAGATATGTTTTGCTGAGTTTTAATTTAATGATGTTCTGCCGGGCTTTAGTGTGGCAACACACTTGAGAGAAAGACAACATTGCTTGCACCTTTGACCAGCCTGTGCTTCTGGTCCCTCCCAGGGACCAAACCATTCCTGTATAGAAATCAAATAAATGCAAATATGTAGAAGTTAGAAAATAGACATTTGGGTCATTAAAGCTGCCGCTGTTGCTGTGAATGCAAAGCAGATTGCACTGAGATGTTTTTGCTATCAGGCGTGTGCACATAACAAGTCCCTTTACTGCAAGTTCTCCATATGGACCGGTGCCTTTTCGGCATCTGCCCTTTTATTTCGGTGTTGTTTTCATTATGCCTTATTGGGCCATCTTAACACTGAAGTTCAGTGCATCATCCTACCATCTTGCCTATGATAAAGGAATTTTGGGTGACAGGATGAGAGGCTGGTCCAGTTGGTCGTGGCACTACACGGAACGCTAAATGACTATGCACAAAGAGATGCAGGTGTCCAGTGGTTTGCATCACTCCAAGAGCACCACCTTCGTTTCCTCTGTTCCAGTTCCTGCCTTACTCTGGCGACAGCCTGATGGCGAGTGGAGCGGCAGACTTCAAGATCCGTGTGCACGACATTCATGCACGAGAGACTACTATGGTCTGCAGCTGTCACACCAGTCGGGTCAAACGGCTAGCAACTGCAGCAAGTGTGCCCTTTGTGTTCTGGAGTGCTGCTGAGGATGGTGTCATTCTGTAAGCGCTGCACCTTCTGCAGGATTCCACTCTGATGCCTTGCTGGAGCTTCAGCTTTTGAAGAGCATCACTGATCACTCAGGAAGGCTAGCTTCTTGCTGTCATTGGACACTAATTTGATCATAATACTCACGAGTGTGTCTGTGCATTAGAGGCCTTGATTGGACTTATGTAGATTCACTAAATTACTCATTAACTGAAGGGTTCGTTCTTTATATAATTTTAGTGTTTAAAGGGACTCTAAAAAGACATAGTAAACTAGGTCGATGGGTTACAGTTCTTGAATACTTAGTAAGCTTTTCTTATAGTTAAAGGACAATTGGTGAGCTAGAACAGGCTTAAAAACAAAAGGCAAGTGCTGACACCAGCTAGAACATTTCTGCACCAGCTTCCCATGGTGTCGTGGATTCTGACACTTAAGTGCCATGTAGCAAAGGCTGGCAACAAGAGGGGGCCTCTCCCTCAAAGACTTGCACATCTGTATTTTTTTACTTTCCTTCCACGAGAGCGCTGTCTTGCTTGTGGAAAGGCAGATACTTTTCCTTTTCTCACAGGTCTGGGTGCCAGGCTGCCGTTTTAAGAGAGTTATGTGTCTAAACTGATCTAGTGTTTCCATTTATTGTCCCTTTAATGCAACACCCTTGCAGTGTTTGGGTGTGTCAGCATGTGTCACATTTCTGTTTCTCTGTTCAAGATATTTTATTCCAGACTCATTGCTAAACTTTCAACCACTGTAAGCATTAAAAAAAAAGAAAAGAAGAAAGACTAGCACTGATTGGCACAGGCCCAGTGACAAAGGTGTGGACTGTTCATTTGTATCCGGCTGTTCTGCAGGCAGTTTGACTATCGGACACCGCATCAGTGCACGGCGGATGCAAACCATGTGTTAGTGAACCTTGGCTACCACCTGGGGCGCAATGTAGAAGCCAAGTGTATCGCTGTGAACCAGCTCCAACCGCACCTGGTGGCCGTGGGTGCCAACGATTCATACATTCGTCTCTATGACCGGCGTATGATCAACACCACTAAGGTTAGAACTTTGACGCTTCTCCCCGGAATGCAGTGCAAGAGTTTTTTGATCACACCAGTTCTCGAATATAATTTCAAACTCTGCTTATATTTGGATGACCAAATGTGGGGGTCATATATATATAATAGACTGATGTGCCATCATTTAGCGACAAAATTTAAGAAGCTTTTGATTTCGTGCATGTTTGGTGCACCTGTTTGTTATTTTACGTGTTATACCTAAAAAAAAAAGTGATATGGCAGATTCAGCTGAAAAAGTTGCTGATTGGAACCTGTCCAGAATTTTTTTTCTCTCTCGTGTTTGTCAACAAAGTAGTTTCCTTTCGCAAACACTGCATTTTTTTAAATTAGAAAATAGAAAACTGACATGACAGATGCCTAAACTTATCATTCTAATCAGTGAACTCCAATTCTGAAACATGTGGCTTATGGAGGACTTTGCAACTGGGTATGATTGAAAATCTCTTGTATATCACCCTTGCCTTTTGCTTTGCAAGATCACATAAAATCATAGAATGACTAGAATGGATGGCCAAGTATATATTAGTACAGCTCACAAGTGACATGTGTTGTGGAATGCTTGCTCTGTCAAAGAAGTAAAAGAACAATATTTTCTGTTAAGCCTGCTTGTATTGACTAGGCAATGAAAACTGGTAATTATCCGTGGAGGATTCCATCTTATAAAAAAGTCAGCAGGGCCAGTGACGGCAAAATAAAGCTTTTTGTTACAGTGCTGTCTATTAACCACGAATGAGCAATAATTTCTGAAAAGCAGAATACAAGACTGTAGACAAACCAGGCCTGTTGACCTCATGGGAAAAGTTAGAAAGTAGCTTGTCAGTGTAGATAGCATCATGCTACTCCTGGCATGTCATTCAGTGCTGGCTGGCTAACTTGTGTTGATTTTATGATATTTGCTGTGGTCACAAATTTGCCCCCCTTCTTGTTGCTGAGCTGTAAAGTGAGCATTCAGTGAGCCAAGCATAGTAGTTTCCATAACAATGTGCCGACTTTAAGAATTTCTTTCTTCCTCGCAGCTCACAAGGTTCAACAGTTCTTCCAAGCCTGATGTGGAGTCTGATAACCTCCCACCTGGCTGTGTAACTTATTTTGCTGCAGGTATGTATCCATATTGTAGTTTCTGCCCACTTTCTTATATTTTTTTGAGAAGGAGTGCTTTGAGGAACAGTATCATAAAAAAAATTGATCACATTATATATTTACGTAAAATATTGTTGACAGTACTATGGCGATGGAATCTGCAAACATATTGTGAGCTTCATAATTACAACCATACATTATTATTGCACACTTAAAAATATGCCAGATTAAAATTAACCAGGGAAAGATCAATTATGCAGGAACCATTGATGATGATTGTCAATGCAAGCAAATAGCCTGAAAGAACGAGCAAGCAACATAACCCTTCCCAAAACTTGGTTACCCAAGAGCATGCACCCTTTCCCTCGGTGCCTTTCCTCGCCTTCCCGCACCTTCACTTGCCACAACTCCAACCGCTGACTGCTGCCAACCACGAAAACGGGCAAATGAGGCAAAGAAAGCTATCCGCGTTAAAAACAATTTACATATTAGTATCTTGGGCAGAGCCGTAGAGGCACTGAATGATTGATGCCTTTGGGGAATGGCACCTTTAGCAGAGCTTTATTGAAGGTTGTGTCGAGATCCTAGCTGTTCGCAGGCTTCGCGAAGCACATTCTCAGCGAAGGACTTGGATAAATTTTGATGACTTGAATAGCCAGGCACATGTGTGTTTTGTCAGAATTATCCAAAGTTGAATAAGTTACAGTGCCCAACAGAATCGATTTATTGTTATGCTAATTGTGAGATCTGCAAATGGAGGTGCATTCAAATAGATTTATGACCAGAGAATGCATACAAAAACTTCTATAATGCAGTAGCTATGAGCAGGTGACAGGGTCTATAATTGGATCTCATAGCTGTGCCTGTCAGCATATATACGCACACAGCAGCCGGAATATCTAATGTGAGAACATTCCCGGTGCTCATACCTGATGCCTGTCCCTTCATAAGCTGTTTTTGTCGAGCTTCCTCTCCCTTGATAAGCCAGAATCTTTGACTTAACTGAAAGCCTTGTCTTAAATTAAGCGGCCTTAAAACACATTGAAAACAAGAGAAACCAACAAAAGTTTAGGTTTGTTTGAATTCCAGGAGTGCACATGTGCATATTGTGTATTGCACGATGTGTTGAGTGTTTGTAAAGCATAAACAGTCATTTTGTACAAGAAAGTGACATGGACTGCTCACGCAACACATCTTGACTGGTGTTTCTCTCTCTCTCTCTCTCCTCGCAGGTCACCTTCCATTAAAGTATCCCAGAAAGAGGTATCGCACGTTAGCCTCAACCTATGTTGCCTTCAGCCCTGATGGCAGCGAACTTCTTGCCAATTTAGGTGGCGAGCAGATTTACTTATTTAACATCAACCATCCACGACAGCCAAAAAGCTTTGACCTTCAGAGCTTCACATCATCACTTCACTCAAATGGGTTGTGCAAAAGTAAGCGTCCAGCTTCAGCTTTATTGCTCTATTTAGTATTTCTCCTCACTTTGGTATGCAAAGTGTTAAATAAACAAGGCATAATGGTACCATCAACAAACGAAATAGCATTTGAAGTTGTGTATTTGTGTAATGTATCTGCCATGCACATATTGGCCCTCTGATCTTGCTTTTTTCCATGTTTGAAGGACTTGAGTCGGTAACAGCTCTACTGCTAATAACAAAAGCATGTGCTTGCACATACAACTAATGCAACATGTTTTTCTGAAGCTTGGGGTGGCAGCTTGGATAGTAAATATGAAGTAAAGCCAGACTGGTGGATTGCACTTCCAAAGTAATGAATGGGTCATTTTTACCATGAGAAATCAATCAGTATGTGGGAAGACTATATGAAAATGAAACAAGCGACACGACTGTCTCATCTAAGCACCACAGACGGCATCAAAAATTGCAGACAAGGCTAAATCAGTTTATTAGATATGAAGGATCTTGCTGAACTTGAGGATGAAACTTAATCTGGCCTGTAGGCTTTTCCTGTGGAGATAGTTGTGTGCACTGAAGTCCAGTATTCAGTGATGGCATGCAGTGATGTTATTGCTGCCATAGTTAGGGTGCAACTGACCAAGACAGGGAAACTTTATTTTGTGCAGTTGGAAGTTGCGTTTATTGCACCAAGCAAAACCATATTCTCAGAAGCGTAGTTGCCAGTTCAACCTTATTTGCTTATCCCTAATCTTTATTATTAATTAATTGGAGTTAAGTAGAAATCTGTGCCAAATAATCGCCATTCAATTTATTTCACCTTTGTTCCTCCCTAGACTTGGCCGAGGGAGGCAGTAGTCCTGCAAATGGATTCAGCACTCACAAGAACGGCATCTCCAATGGAATGGTTTCCAACGGAATGAAGCAGAATGGAATAGTTGCATCCACAGATGCCCCTCCTGTTTCGTCAAGTACAAAGTGGGGGTATGAAGCACTCTCATGAACCTATAGTGTGTGCATTCCCTTGCTCTTGTACTTGCACTCTTGCTGGTCAGTGGTGGTGCATTGCGCTCCCAAGTATTTGCACTTTTGCAGGTGTCAGCAATTCTGAAACTAAGCAGCTGCATTATCTCAAACTACTTGCCAGGAATCAGTGCTGACACTCTATAGTTTTGGCACTTGAACTTTAAGTGTTGTTAGCCTTATGTGTATCTACAGGGAATTTACCAGTGTTTGTGAATGGTATGACCCTGCGTGTGTGTGTGTGTGTGTGTGTGTGTATATATATATATATATATATATACAAATGTAATGCAGCCAAGCACATTGTGAGGGTGGGCTTAGACACACACACACACATATTATAATGCTAACTGAAGTTGCATGTAGGAGCCATAGCCATGGCCTAAAATATTGGCACATTTTTGAGGCCTGCATAGGCACACATTGTGGCTAATGTGTGGCCCATTGCACTATGTTCAAGAAATTCCACAATTGCTGCCTTGAGGGACAAGATGCTCACTTGCCTGGGCAATGTGTAAATATAAGACAGCGTAGAGAAATTGTAGACTTCATCTTTTCAACCTTCATACCTTGTTGCAGTCTTGCGTACGTGCAGGCACATGCCCACTACAACAGATGTGTGTCTGTGTTCATTCCAGGATATTCAGAGGCCGGCTATGTTGCAAAGTTTGGTCACCTGGTAGTTGAATTTATGGCATTTCGGAGGAGAAATGTTTCACCATATTTTAAGCTAGCCTGTCTCTTCCTTAGGCCTGCCAACAGCAAGCCACTGCCACCCAACGTAGAGGCCATAAAATGCAAAGCAAATGAGAAGTTTGGCAAGCAGAAGTACACCTTGGCCATTAACCTCTACAACAAAGCCATACGCATGGTGTCCGACTCGCCAGTTCTCTACTGCAATCGAGCAGCTGCCTTCATGAAGCGAGCATGGTGAGCTTTGTGCTTACTTTTCTTTGTATTAAAGTGACACTGTAATTCGTTAGGGCATTCCAATTATAAATGGAAAAGTTGGTTGTGCAATTTATCTGTTTTTCTTGCTAATATTTATGGTGCTGAACAAATTCTGTTGGGGGTGGAAATTAGAGGAATCTCATGTTTGTGTGCCGTCAACACTTGATACAGAAAGACCAATGATGTTGCAGCATTTATTGTACAGTCGAATCCACTTATAACAATGTTGAAGTGCCAAGAAAATTCCATTGCTATTACCGATAATTGTTCTGAGTTACACAAAAAAAACAACAACAAAGCAGAGACTTGCATCAAACATTTTAATTAGACAGAAAGAAGTACACTTACAACAGCAGCGGCACCATGAACGTTTGTGTGTATTTTATGGTAAAATAAGTTGCTTACTACAATGTTCCCGTAAATGTGGCTACTGAGTGTCTGTGCTTAAAGGAAAAAGAGCGCATAATGCTGGGAAAATAATAATAATAATAATAATAATAAGCCCAAGCCAGCACACCCATCTGTGTGCTGTACAAGCTGTCATTCAGCACATCTCTGCCATGTTGTCAGCCACGTGAGCCTCTCTCCCGTCCTTCTTCCACCCCTCTGACTCGGCTCATATTTTGGAATTGTGGAAGGGAGATGCCAAGAGGCTGGCAATGTGGCAAAGGCATGGAGGCTTGCATTTTTTTCTTTTCTTTCCCACGCTTTTGCATTCTTCATTTTTTCATCACAAACACACAGCAGCCAGATTTAATTTTATTTGTTATAATCAATAACACTGCATGGGAATATTACAGTAAGTGGTTTATCTTGCTATAGAACACATACAAAGTTTGACGGAAACTGCTCATCGTTGTATCCAATGTATTGTTGAAACTGCTATTATTATAAGTTGGTTCGACCGTGTTCATTTTACACATTTTTCTGCTTTACAGTTTCGTAACAATGTGGTCACGCGGCCATCAGTACTCACCAGAATTGTGAGCACACATATAGGAAAAACCTCACAGCTCAGCTGTGCTTTGTGTCAGAGGACAGTACTAGCGTTAATCTTTGCGCAGGGAGGGTACTGGAAAGTGTTTTAGTGATGTTTTGCTGCAGGTTGTTCATAGGAAGCATATTTACACATGATGGCCATTGACCTCTACAACCAGTGCTAATTGGCAGCCTCTTACATACTTTGTTCCAAGTTTATTGCACTGTTGACCGCAGTGTTTATGCAGTTTTGCATTATGCTCTCTCTTAAGCCAATCATTTTGTTAGCAGTCGCAGCACATGTAATTACCACTATGTGTGTTGAAATTCCACTGCAGGAAAGGACTCTGTAGACAGCATGCACCATGTTTCTGGAACTGCTCAGCAACAAGGCAGACTATAATAAGAACAATTCACAGTTGGCTGTCATGTCAATGTCAGCCAAACATACACTGTTCTTGCATGCAAGCAGCATTGCAGACTGTTGCTTATTGGTGGCTGACACTCCAGCATAATGCTGCTCTGATATAGCATTGACATATGCACAGTATTCCTCACCGTTCCTCGCCAGACGTGTAGTAACGAGCTAGCGTGCACTGGAAAGTGCAGTGTGGTTTGAGCTTATCAGTGCACGTCCCTAAAGTCCGGCAGCAAACATGGGTGCCGACAGTTACGCCTTACTTGAAAGAGTATGTACTGTCGTACTTTCCTGTGAGTTGTGTGTTAGCAACTCTATGGTTTGGTCTGCTTCATATGATGGACCGCAGGGACGGGGACATGTATGCCGCACTGAGGGACTGTCACACATCTCTACAACTGGAAGCAGACTATGTGAAGGCACACTTGCGGCTGGTGCGCTGCCTGTACGAGCTGCGCTGGACCAAGGAGGCCCTCGACTGCCTGCAGGCCTTCAAGTCACGCTTCCCCGACTGTGCCCTCGGCCAGGCCTGCCAGGCCCTGGATCGAGACATCAAGGCAGCCATATTCTCCAAGACTGAAAACGGCAATGACATTCACCAATTCTTTTGTTTCTTGTGCGGTGTTTAGGCTTTGGAAGTACGGTGGCACATGTGCTGTGGAACACTTTTACTGTTGAGCAGAATCTAAATGCAACAAAGGCTGAAATGATGCAAAAGACAGAGACTGTGGTTGAATAAATTCACTGTTTTAAACAAAAGCACATTGTAGTGAGAAAGGAGAATGGCTGAGACACTTAAATGTGGTTGGGCTTCACCTTGCATGCAAAGCTATGTCAGTTATGAAACCTGATATTTTCACTTTTCAGAAGAGATTGTTTAAGATGCCAGAGAGCTAATTTTGTTGCAGTTACCACTTGAATGGGCAGTTCTTTCTTACGTGTTAAGTATAATGAAATATGTTGTCTAGTGCTTTTTGGCTTTTAAAATTTGTCACAATTGCATGTGAACACAGTGTTTCTTAACTCAATTACAACACACTCTTGCCTGACTCTCTGTCTCCACAAAAGATCTGCCTTAAGTTCACCTCAGCCTATGCAACCTGAGGGTTTTGTTTTGTCTTGACATTACAACAATTTCTTGTGTTTCTCACTACAGCGTTGTCCTGTGCTATGCCTTCCTGTTTCGTCATAACTACAGGTGCCTTCTTATTGTGTAGTCACATCTCATCTCATCTTTACTTAAGTTTGAGCACTATGTATTCACAGTTTTCAATTGCAATTTCTTTGTGTCAAATGCATCATGCTAAGAACGGTGATTCATGAGTACCAACACCAGTCCAAAAATAAATGAATGGAGGACTACAAAATATTTTCAGAAAGTAAAAGCAAGGTCCTGTCAAGACGGAGCTTGTAATTCTTACCCTGTCTGCCAAGAAAGGGCTGCATACTAGAATAAATCTCAATTTATCTCAAAAATAAAAAATTTTGATTCTGGGGGTTTTACATGCCAAAAGCACAATCTGATTATAAGACATGCCATAGTGTCATAGGATTCTTTAACATGCACATAGATCTAATGAGTACACGAGCATTTTGCATTTCGCCCCCACTAAAATGCAGCCGCGGTGGCATGTCAGTGGGGGCTGCAATGCGGCCGCTGCGGCCTGCGTCAAACCCTCAAGCTCATAAGTGCAATGCCACAGCCACCAAGCTATCATGACGATTCAATTAACCTCACTCTCGTGTTTTGAGGATCCTGTGCTTGTATCTCTGGCCACTGCAGACTCTGAGGAAGGGAGCCGGTCTGAATCTCAAAGCTCCAATGGCAGTGCCAACTCCAGTCCTAAGCACAGGAGGCAGCCGCAAATCACGGAGCAAGAAAAGGCGTGGCGTGCTGTGGCTTACGACTATGAGCAGCGCTTCTGCGGCCACTGTAACACCACCACTGATATCAAGGAGGCGAACTTCTTTGGGAGGTGAGCAGCTGAAACTACCAAGTTCACAAATTTATTCCATACCAGCAACAATATTGGATGTTGTCATGTGTGGAATGTATTGCTTTATGATGGTGACCGTCTTTTTCGCTGCCCTGTCACTGTTATAAATTTTTCGTGCAATGCAGGATGCGTATACTGTGTTCAAAATTTATTGAATGTTGTCACCGATTCTGTACCAAAAGGGTCTTGCCTAATCAGATGCACACACAACCCAAATAGTGTTGCAGATTCTAAAATATATGCGAGCACCAGGGACTACTCTGGAATGTGTGGCGATGCGTGCAGAAATAACTGACAGACTTGACCCACGAGATCATATTTCAACGACCAACAACTGTGCTCGCCACTATTGTTATGCTTTGACTGTCGCTCGATTTTTCGGGGGGGGGCAAGTTCACCCATAATGAGCGCTCGTTAAATAAAGGGTTCGATTCTTGACTCACAGTTTTGACAGTGCTTGCTTCTTTGTCACAACAACATGACAATATTGCACGAGGCATACTGGGCAGGCAGGCAGAACAGAAAAGCATCAGTAGTGCCTATGCATTGCAGTCTGTTTGCATTTAAGTCAACATGCTGACGTTTACATATGAGGTTGTGTTCCTGTATTTGTTGACGAGCTTGTGGAATGAGGGGATTCAAGGGGCCTGGTCACGGCCATGTGAAGAAACATACAATAAGGCCAGCAAAGGCATAGTGGAAATTGTTGTATAAATAGGGGTGCGGCGAATATTCGAAACTTTCTAAGAATGAATTGAATAGTGTCCTGAATATTCAATCCGGACTTCAAATCGAATAGTCACTATTCGTAAATGTGAATATTTCACAGCGTAAGCTGTTATGGGCTCATTCGAATAGCTGTTTTGGTTGGCGATGGTGTCCGCCATTACAGCCTTTGTCCGGTGTCCATCACACGTATCGCCTAGTGCACAAGAAGTCATGCGATGTCACAGGTGCACTGCGTAGCGTCAATCTTGCTCAGTTTGCATTGCAGATACACACTGTGGTGCATATAAAGCCATATTTATCCAAGTGATTCGAGTTTTAATTTTTTGTGCATGCACATGCTTAACTTTCACATTGAAACGATGCACACTTCGAAAGGGAGGACAATGCCGCGTTTGTAGTGTGGCAGAAAGACATTGACAAAAAGGAGACACATCGCCATTTTGAAGAAACATAGCGAACAAGACTAAGTGACTAGTGCGCGATGTTAAACAGTCTGCCCTGCGGACTGAGTGCTTTGGACCCTCAAGTTTCCACTTGCATTGTATCGTGACACGTATCAAGGGACGTGATATGTGCACCACATAGTCTTACTACCTGCATTACCTCTTCGCAATGCATTATGGTGCCTTCTCGCTAGGTATGAACCCCTGCTAAAGAAGCAATCGTAGAGCTATGCGCGTGTCTGAAACCAGGCAATGTCGGATTCAGCAGACCACTGTGCAGAGAGCAGCACAAGCCTCAGGTCGCCATCGACACGGGGCGGACAGTCTAGTTCATTCTTGAGAAAAGCATGCAAAAAGACTTCGCCGTGAAGACCCTCTAGTATGTGCTGCTGAAATGCAGCCTGACAGGTTCGCCGCGAGACCCTCAAGTGCGTGCAGCCGAAAATCAGGCACGACAGCTTCTACATGACCAACCTCACGTGCATTTAGCTGAATGTGCGGCCCGGCAGCTTTGCTGCAAGACATTTACGAGGCAAGCCACTTTACTTAGTGGCCTTTACATCAACAACACTGAAGACGACTTCACGTCTTACCATACCGCAGCAAACCCTGATCGAGCACTGCGTGACAAATTCCATTGACTTAAATAACATCACGCAGCATTGCTTTGCACTGCTCAATCAGACCCACGGATTTGCCACCTGCTCTCTCAACATATGTTCTCTGGCTGCACACAGGTTGATATCGTGCTTGGCTACGTCTTAAAGAAAAGGAAGATTAAGGAGATATATAAAAAATTCTAGAATGGAAAACATGTATGGCATAATTGATTAAATCAAGCAGGCAATTTAACTGTTTATCACCACCCCGTTTCAAAGGGGATGCCAATAAATCATCATAATCATCACCATCATTGCATTGTGCTGCTTGTCACATGATGTGACATGCACGCTGCAAATAAATGACTATCATCATCAACAGCATCATATCATACCGCGGTCAATGGGTGTGACATATGCGCCACATATGATACCTGTGTTTGCTCTTTGGTGCACGTTATGGTACCTCCTCACAAGGTATGAACCCTCCAGTGCGTGCTGCCATAAATGGAGCTCCTATGGAGGCACTCGTCCAGCTTATGCTGCGACTGTGCTGTGTGTGCTGTGCAGGCCTGCGACTCTTTCAAATAGTTTTTGAATATTTCAAAACGTCATCTGCGCACAATTAAGTATAAAATTGCAGCAAAAGTATGGTCAATTTTCACCGCCGTGGGCATTGTATAGACATATAGTTTGATAACTTGTATAGTGGAGCAGGCTATGTTGCTTAGGTAGCCATACTTTACAGGCTACATATACAGAGATCATTTGCACTCTGAAGAGTCCTGTGCTTGCGAAGAAGCTGCTTGTTTGCTCCTAATGCTGTATTTGTGCTTTTATTAAACAACACTTTATAACATACTAACTTAAGACACATACTTTCCAACTTTAACAGTACTATGATGTTAACATTGTTCTATATTGCTACGGAATAGTAGTTCCAGTGATGAAGAGGTGAGCAGTAAGAAGACGACGACGATTGGAGGCTAGCGCGGGCCGTTGCCTCTTGACACAGCACTTCCCCCTGCTGCGATCCCAACAAGCGAGTATGCGCGCGACGCCATCACCCTCACCAACCATGCACGCCAGCTTGCCCGTGCTCGACTGACGGACTCGCAAACCACTCAGCCGCGTCAGTACAACGCCCGCCACCGTGACGTACAGTTTTCGCCTGGTGCGCTCGTGCTCCTGTGGTCGCCCTCTCGTCACGTCGGACTTTCAGAAAAGCTCTTTTCGCGATACACAGGGCCCTACCGCGTGCTGCGCCAGGTGATGCCTGTGACGTACGAAATTGCTCCTCTGAGCTCAACCTCGTCATCTACTTTGGCATCTAGTGATGTCGTGCACGTCAGTAGGCTTAAGGCCTACTACACTGCTTCCGAGTCCGGCCTTTAGTTGCTCCGGGACGGCGCTTTTGCCGCCGGGGGTAGTGCTACAGAATAGTATTTCCAATGACGAAGAGGCGAGCAGTAAGAAGACGACGATGATTGGAGGCTAACGCGGGCCGTTGCCTCTTGGCCAAGCGCGGCGTATTACATTGTGAATATACTTGTATATAGCTTTTCATCTGCGTCTTCTTACGTAACAATATTAATTCTGATAATAGGTGTTCATTATTTGATTCAATTCACTTAGCTTCTGGCACTATTAGACTCTTATTCTATTTGATGTCAAAAATATTTGTGCACCCCTAATAATCAGGTAAAGGGAAACAAAAGTCGACAAGAAGATAACTTGCGAAAGGTGTGAGCTGAGCCCACATCTTCCACATTACACACATGGTGCTTTACCGATTAAGTTATTGCAGTGGTCATCCTTCTGTCCGGTTTTTTTGGATATTTGTCAGTCATAAAATAATGTAGGGACCAGTTTTCAAGAGAGCTGAAATGGGCTCTCTGTATGAAGAAATGGGTGCCTGCCCCTTGCTTGAGCATGAATTCAGGTTTTCCAAGCACAAGGTTTTGATCACCTCACAGTTTTTCATGGTTTCTGTGTGTGTGTGTTCTTTTCTAGAGCGCAGCTCGTAGACGCTTGTTCCTGCGTTGAGCATCAGCATCCCTCGGCTTAACAGAGTGAATGAGCACAACAAAGGATGAAAGAACAAATGCGCAGCGCAGCGGTGGATGAAAAACGGCGATAGCAAAGAGAGCGCGAGGAGGAAAGTGGAGGAAGAGGGTGTAGCAGAACCATGAGGTGGAAAGGAGTGGAGGAGGGTATAGCGAAAGCGTAGTGCCATGCAAGACTGGCTCTGCGGCAATGACTGCTATGAGATGGTGCCAGAGTAGAAACCGTCATTTGTTAACCGATAGAATGCAGTGAGCGCGTGCACAGATACCATACATGGAAACAAAGTGCTGCATGAGCGGAGGTCCGTCTGCGGCAGCTGCTGTGAATCACATCCATGCGTCACCCACACGCTGCCTTATCATAGTCTCCCGATTAGCAAGGCGGTCATGCCGCACTTCGCTCTGTTTGCAATGTGCCGCACAAGACAGATTGTCCGTACCAGCCACGCTACTCACAGTGCTCTCTTCCTATTATAAACTGTGTCCCTATATAAACGTAACACAATATTTGGACACGCAAGGTAAAAGTATATAAAAAGCTGCACTCAAATGTTGCATTAGGGAGTATCGTAATCGTTGGTGAATTTTTCTTTTTCAGTACTAATATTTATAAAATGCGTAAATCATAACCTGTGCTATATCTAATCCCTCATATGGCACACCAAGTATATCCGCTCTGAGGAAGAAAAAAAGACAGCTTCTTTCTTTATCTGGCTCGATTCTTTACAAGGTATGCTTTTTTTTTTATTCGTGGCACGCAGTGCGGGTCAGTTTGTGGTGGCAGGCTCGGACGACGGCTCGTTCTTCGTGTGGGACAAGCAGAGCACGAACCTTGTTCGGGTGATGCGTGGCGACGACTCTATTGTCAACTGCCTGCAGCCACACCCGAGTACCTGTCTTCTAGCCACCAGTGGGATAGACCCCGTGGTCCGGCTATGGAGCCCAAAGCCTGAGGTGACTTTTGGCTAGAGTGTTACTGTGTTGGCAAGCCAGATGTTTTCAGTGAACTGCTTTTATTCCTGCAAGTACTGCATGCCACTATGGCTCATGCAGGAAGGGTATCCAAAGCCATACCTAAACGTAATGAACATAGATAAGTCGAACCCATTTATAGCGATCCCAGTTATCGAGGAATGCTTAGTTATTAGGAACAAAGCTAGCATGACAATGATAATTCTCTATGGCATCTCAGAATGAACATGTCGTGGCTCCGAGCTCCTTTGGAGTGAATGCAGAAATCTCCCAAGACGACGCCTTGCATTACTGCTCTTTCCTAAGCTGTGCAAGTGTGAGAGCAGACTCAAAAGTATCTCTCAGCAGACAGTGTGTCCACTTATTACGAACGCTCGGCTATTACAAATGCATTCTGCGTGACCGTGATGTACATTACAAGTGGGCTCGACTATAATGAATTGTGTATAACAAAGTAAATTTTTAAAATTTCTTGCTGATATTGCCATGCAATGAATATATGCTTACAACAATTGTATATAAAGAAAGGTATTTTCATGTCAGATGTGACTTCATTAGAATCAGTTTCAACTGTGTGTCATGCACTGGCAGGCCTTCGGAGCTATTTTGGACGTGCCTGTGGCGATTTGAGCCCTTGCGGGCAGCAAAAGGCATGCATTTGTTTTTTCAGGCGTTTTCACGCCCTTAGAGAGTCCGAAATATAGGACGTTGACTGTACCCAACTATACGAATGAATTTGTGAACATTCAAATAGTTCAGTTCGCGACTCAATTATATACTACTCTATCTTTCGTATACTTGGTGAAATGATTGCCTGAGGTCAATTGACGAGGCGAAACCACAATATGATTATGAGGCACATTTGTCTTGGTACAAGGGTCATCAACTAAATCAAAACATTTTTTATGCTTGATGCCGACAAAGGAAACGGCGACAAAAGCAGTGTGTATGTGTGAAGATATAGAACTCATTAGCCACTGGAAGGCACACGGATGTATCGTATATGCATGTTCATGCATGCAGATTCAAGCATTTGCGCATGCAGTTCCGAACTTTGTCAATCTGCAAACTTCTGTGCGCAATGGTAGTAGTTGCCAGCTCCAACGGTTGTCAAAAACACGTATGTGTGATCTTGGAACCGATTGTCAGTTACCCCTTCATGAAGATATTATGGGCAAGCTTTCTGCAACGGCTTGTGGAAAGCTTGCCGGTCACATTGGCCAGTTTTTGCCCTGGCACACTACCTTGGCGGTTAGGATTAAACCGTAGTGCTTCGAAAGGTCAGTTGGGTACCGGGACACTAGTTCTACACCGAATCAACTCGTATTTATCCACAGATTCCACACAACACAAGGGAGGCTGATAAAACGCCTCACAACAAAAGAATGTACGGGATGATACTAACGTTGTCTTCCACCACCATCACTATCTTTGTGACACACAGTATGGTGGCATGTCATCTTTGCACCGTTCATGGACACGCAGTTTCTTGTCAAGCTTCTAGCATTGTTATCGGGCATAACATACATTTTGTCTATTGCGATAAAGCATGTCAAACACATCTGCCATTTGGAATGCACATAAGACATTTGCATCAATTTTTGTCTTGTACCTGATGGCACCAATCGTTCTAGCTCATTTGTGATTTTATGTCTGTCTTGTGCCCAGGCACTTTGTTCTCGTTAACCTACAAAATTTTGTTTTGTTGTTCACAAAATTAAGTTTCTTGTCTACCCAACTAAAAATTTTTGCAACATACCATGCATGGTATACTGACCGTCAGAAGGCAAGCTCAATTGGTCACTGTTGGCATTGTCCTGCTTCACTGTTGATTGAGCAGCACTTACTGATTGCACAGTAATAACAAGCTTTGCCAAATGGCTACAGATTACTGCTGTACTGCTCCAAGTGTTCCAAAAGCACCATTTTTTCTGCTCTGAAACTGCTCCAAAATGCTGGTATGGTTGCTCCTAAACTGCTCCAGAACGACATTTTTCCTGCTCCCAAAATTGCTCCAAATCCTAAACTGGCTGGACCACCACTGAGCATTGCCAGTTCTGTGGCAACATCATCGCGTGTTCCATATTTGTGGTCACAAGTGGAGCGCAGCAACCTACACGAGGTTAGATTGCTCATACAGACAGTGCCATGTTAGGGCATTGCATGCAGCATGTGAAGAATGTAGCATCTGTCCCAATATTTTTTAATCTGCTTTCTTCATCCTGCCATCTACTGAAGGATAAAGTTTGCACCTTTAGGAGCTTGTGAAATGCTTTATTTTGTTGTTTGTGGTTCTTGTAAACATTTAGTGTGTGCCTTTTCACAATGCAATGACACTTTACATTCTGGCATGGCAGCTACACCATAAAGCCCTAACTGCTACCAGATTTTCTGTTTCTTCACTTGCTTCTACATAATTTGTTGAATGCACTTCATCCGTGCAGGATGGAAAGAAAGAAGATAGGGAAGTGGTGGACTCTGAAGACGCCGCCGTAGCGAATCAGCGTCGCATGAACGCTGACCCACTGGAAGTGATGCTCATGAACATGGGCTACCGTGTTCCTGGGCTCCTAGAGTCCGACGAAGTGGAAGTCGAGAACCGGAGCGGTGAATCCAATGTTGTCTCCTGCAGACCAAGCTAGGACATTGTGTCTGCCCGCTGCAGCGAAGGCTTCCGCTGCCAGCATTTCGTTGGTGCAAAAAATGACGCTGACGACACCGCAGCAACCCTTCCCACTTCCCTCTTTTCTTTAGTCCTGAAAAAGGCTTAGGGTTTCACTAACTGTGCGAGAGGCAGTACAGGGATGACAGTGACGCTAATAAATTTGGAGATAAAGAAAAGATTTGATTGTCGCACTTGCTGAAAGTCTCTGAGAAGCTGCATGAAACACTTGCACAATGCTTTGCTGAACTATCGAAGCTATCATTCTTTAGAAGAGCAAAAAACAGTGGCAAGCCCAGTCGGAAGTGGCATTTTCTGTTTAATGGTAACACAAAAAGAAAAGGTGTTAGAACAGTGAAAGGAAACTATTTTTTTTTTTTTCTTGTGTCCAGCGGTGCTGTTGATCAGGAAAGTACCAGAATAAGGAATCAAGAATGATGTAGCCATAATGGACAATGATGCCTAAACATTATGCTGTTATGCTTTTGCCCACTATTCAGTGGTATGATGGCAAGCAGGAATAGTACTCTATTTGCATTCTGCATGAAAATTTTCATACTAACTCACCCACAGGTGACACTTGAAACATCACTACTTGTTGATGCATAGCTATACCACATACAACTAATTTGGGTGCACTAAATGTTAAAGCTGAACATGTGCTTTGCTTCAAGTTGCACCTGAAACTTGCAGTGAAGAAATTTAAATGGCGCACAAATAGCTATTGTGTTCAAGCAGTACTGGTACCCATTATATACAGTAGGACCTTGTCATAGTAACTGAACTTATGGTATACATGTTCTTCCCAAATCAAGTGCTTTCACTGGCAAAGAAATTAGACAACAATGGAATTAGTGACGATAATGTGTTGGCTGCTCTATTGGTAAAGCTTTTAGTTCATAAGTTGAAGTGGGAGTACCGGAACAAGAATGTTACTGGAACTGTGACAGGAATGCCCCATATCTGGACCACTTTTCGTAAAAATGCGGCCATCTCTGAATATATTCACAGTGCACAAAAATAATTGACCTTTCTTCTCTGACACCAAAATTCATCTCTCTTTCTCTTGCATTAAATGTTAAACAAAATCTCACTTGTCTGTTTGCTTAGGTCACTTTTTATTTGCGTTAAACACAATTTCTAATTAAGAGATTCAGTGCGATTATTCAGTGGCTGTAGCACTCTGCTGCTAAGCACGAGTTTGCCGGTACAATTCCCTGCTTTGGGGGGCACATTCCAGCGTTAGTGGAATGCAAGAACATCCATCTTGGGGGGCTGCATTCCAACATGGGTGGAATGAAAAATACTCGTCATGGGCGCATATCAAAAGAGCAACAGGTGGTTCAAATTAATCTGGAGCCCTTCACTGTGGCATCTCTTGCAGCTCCTGTATGTTGCTATGGGACATTAAATTCCATCAATTAGCCAATCTTGATTCAGAGAATCGCTGCATTTTTAACGAGGCATAAAACGTATACATTAAAGTCAGTTGCACTGATCAAGTCACTGTTTTGTATTAACAAGCGGGTCTAAATGAAGGAAAAAGAGAGGCCATGTCTATACATGTACAACCTTTCCGACTGAACGTACTCTGCCAGCAAAAAGCTACCTTTCTTTCAATACTGTGTGCTGCCATCAGTACCAAAATTGTCTCTTGTTCACTTTACTATACTGTGATCTGCAATGAAGCTGAGTGAGGCATGTAGAGATGAGTTGGTGGGCAGAGGAGGAATGCTATTGCATTATAGCACAACATGGTTCATTGACCCGTGTCTTTACACAACGTAGCGCACTTGCACGATTGTCAAGACGTGGTGCAGGTGATCCACGAGCATAACTGGAATGCCACTATCAGCCCGTGCCGATTATGAAATTATCATTGTAAGGCACATTGTCTGTGAGTGTGTATCTTTTGCTTGCTGATTATTAATTGTACTGATATAGTTTAGTACATTATAATGAAGGTTTGCAAAATCAGCCTGGATATAACAGCATGCAATTATGTAAAACAATCTCACGTCTTGGCTGCTTTCAACATAAGTGGACTGAAACACAGTTAAAAATCAATTTTCGGTTAATGCTAGGAAGCATGGGAAAACAAACTGAATTTATTGCCAGAACTGCATGCTTAGCCAAAGTAAAGGCCACCGAACCAAAGGACAGCATGGCATAGAAGAAAACACATTAAAGTTTCCTGGATGGCGGCCTTGTTACACTCCAACTTATGCATGGATGTCAACAGCTTAAAAAACACTGCATCAAAGTCTGCGATAATGCAAGCTCCTTTTCTGCCTGGCCAAGCAGACTACCTGTCTTAACATAAGGCTGCACAATGGTGTTAGCCAGACTTACCAGTGTGTCCATGGCAAGTCTGGCCCACTTCATGGTGGGCCCATGGAATGTTGGAACCTTATCTGCTAGTGTTAGAGTTGATGTTGAAAATGCTGGCACCTTGTGTCGGCTTTGAGAAGTAATCGTGCAAGATGTCAATCTTATCAACTGTTACTGGTAGTCTGTTATGTCATGTTAATAGCAGAGAAATGGTGTCAATTCTTAGAGGGAATAAATAATTATTTGTGCACCCATTAGCAGCCTAAATTTAATATGCTCTGCAGAATTATGCTTAACAGATAAGATAACTACTTAGATCTCACAACTGTGAGATAGGGGTGCTCTCTTCGAGTGGCCAAACCTGTAATGACCCAAAATAAGTCTTGAAGCTCCATGCCCCCCCCCCCCCCCCCCCAACCCTTTTCGAGCTTTATCAAAAATTTTTGCAAGTGTTAAAAAAAAAAGAAAACATTCACAATAATCTATATGGAGAGGGGAAGCTCTCTTCTTGAGACACTGGAGTAGATATCTGATGAATCCATTATTCCTGGGTGGCTGCAACATAGAATTGGACCATTAGGAAAGCCAAGCTACGCAGTGTCACTGCTGATGAAGCATGCTGTTCCATTTGATCTTATCACCTTGCTGTAACTGGAAGAGAGGGGAGTCTGATAGGTACTGCATTGGCATGTGTACATAAACTTTTTTTTTTTAGAGTTGCATGAAGTGTTATCTTGGCGAGGTCAATAGACCTTGTTTTAGTAACTTGTCAGGGTTGAAAGAGCAGTTTAGGTGGCAACCTACATACTGCGCTATATATAACTATTATAAAGCAGTGAGTGTTACAAGTTATTTAAACAAGTTATCGTTACAGAACCCTAAAATGTTAATGACAAAATGAGTCAGCAGTGCTAGCAAAGTGCCACTTACAAGCTGGTCAACACCAGAACAGACAAATGTCCACTTCTGTGAACTCATGCTTACAAGGTTCAACGCTTTCTTGAGCTTATAGTGTTCACACTCAGGATGAAATACTTTCTAGTTTATTCCTTGTTCTCCCCATAACAAGAGCCTTAGAATTTTTTTTTTTAAACCAGGGAATGCAAGAACAAAGCTGCAATTTTTAACATGAGAAGCTATGCACACAGCACATGACAGAGGAAAGAGTTTTCTTTCCGTTTTTTTTCTTTTCTGTGTTGCATTGGAGAGATGCTGTTGTTTTACTAACAGCCAGCTCAGTATGCTTTATGCTTTGTACCATGTCTGAGTCACTCGAGTCATCTCTTGTTACTTTAATAAAAGGCTTTGTGTAATCTTTTGTCTGGCACAGTCTGTCTGCAGAAAACCAAGCGTGAAGATTTTGTTCGCCTCTACATTTCGTATAGAGAGCTTTTGTACATTGCCCGTAAGCATACTTCAAGAAATCAAGATGCGGGCAAAGAACACATACGACAGGATGGGCGCCATATTTATTAACCTTGTGATGCCCATGCGTCGCAGGCGCTATGCAGAGTCCGATTCCTCAAGATTCTGATTTAGCAAAAGAAACTTAACACATAGCCTGTTATATTGTTTTTGGTGCACATGAACGAGTTTTTATTTGTGAATAGTTTGACAAACAAATTACTAATTGATTACTATACTAATGAAGTTCTTTTTTCATTTTTTTTGCAAGTGTACTCTTCATGGCCAGAAATAAAGGTGAACAAGCTGTTCTAATCTTCCTTGATGCGAAACCGTTTGGGTGTTATAGGCTTAAGCACAGCCAACAGTTGCATGATCATGGTGAACATACTTGCTGCAAAAACAGAGCATGAATGCGAGATGAACTATGGACAAACTCAGTTGGAAGTTTGTGCCCATCCAGTCATTAGTTGTTTGTTTGCATCTTTCTTGCCTATTGATTTCCTGGAGTATGACCCACCATTTAGCTCCAAGATTCCGCCTGTAAGTCCTTTGTTCACTAATGACAGTGGCAATTTTGTTGAAACAACAACTAGCTGAAATAATGCTAGCTGAAATGCCTCGTCTTCTACTGCAGCTTGTGGCATTCCCATTGGCTAAGAGGAGTGCCAGTGGTAGTGAGCATAGAATAGAGTGCATGCATGAAGCATGGCCAGGCCAAGCAGTGTAATGTGCATGGGCAAGAAAAAAGTGTTGCGTGGTGCCTTCTTGTTATAGCAATAGCTGTAGGAAGGAAATTGCAAGGTCTATGCTGACATAACGTTGGCCAGCAATGTGGTCAAGTGACCACATCCAAAAGGTTGAAAGTGATTCAACCTCCAGTTGAAGTTGATGAAAGGCGGTCTTCCTGAGCAAGTTGAGGGTGAGACAGAGACAGAGTCGCTATGCACGGCACTCTATCGTGTCATCCCTCATGTGAGGGGAGTAGGAGGGGCATCGGATTGAAATTTTTAGACTGCACTATTTCCGGAATTGGCCCACATTTTCATGTATGATGAAGTCCTAATATTTAAATAATTTCCAGGTTCTTACATCCCAAAACTACGATATGCTTATAAGGCATGCCACTGCGGGGAAAAAGCATCCGTGACCAAATGGCTACAGTATCAGGCTTCTGTGCTAGTGTGGTTGGACTCCTCAAACGACATTCAAACTATATGCGGGTGCAACATCTTGGTACCATGCAGCACTTAAGGCAACTACTGCTGGACACCCTCTTGTCTACAAAATTTACGACAGCTCTAGCGTGATGAAGAGTGCTGCCAGCGGTGTTGCATGGGTCGCACATTGATAGTGGACGAGGCAAGACCGACAGGAAACCATAAGCGTTCTAAAAACATGTGACAAGTCTCCATGCAGGAAATTCTTAAGGATGTTCTATTCTACCTCTTTAGGGGTGCCTGTGTGGCATAATAGAGTAGTGGGCTTGTGTGATAGCAGCTCCACTAACTAGGTAGGTAGGTACAGAGATAGAGAGATGTAGAGGTAGGTTGGGAAAGGCAGACAGACAGATGATAGTCCCTGGAAAGTGCATGAAGTACCCAGAGAATGTTAATGCATTAAAAAAGTGGCATTTCTCACAGCGTAAAGCAGTGACAGTAATAGCTGGCATGTAAAAAGAGGATGCCAACTAAAAAAGTATTGTAAGTAAGTATGACAGACTTTGGCTTTCAGTACTCGCCTTGTTAATAATAGCTAGTACGTTATTATGCAATGTATGACTTGGGACTGTTTCGGAGAACCACACAATCTTTTGATTTTCCCTCCCTTTCCCATCTTATGTTTCAAACCTCGTTGCTGGTCATTGATGACAGCACACACCACAACCACTGTCTCAATAAGGCAACGCTGCTTTTAACATTCACACGTTGTCAACATCCCAGTGGAGTGGCTGGCTGGTCCATCAGTTTTAAAAATGAAAGTTTGGGTTTCATCCTAGCTGAAGTGCTTTATTTTTTTCCTACAAACATTGCTATTGGGGTAGTTGGTGCAGACGCATGCCTATTGATCCATAGCAACCAACATTACGGAGGCCTCAGATTACGGGCTCTTGTCAATCTATATACATGCTGTAGCAATTGAAGCCATTACTCGCAGAAAGCTTACATTTTGCACTTCCTGTGTGTTGGTGAACAAAAGACAAAATGGCTACAACGTGTGATCCAGGGAAAACACGGGGAAGGTGGGAGATGGAAATTCAAGACGATGAGCAAAATGAGAACAAGGTGAAAGCAGGAGCCAACGTTTCGACAAGTGGACTTGTCTTCTTCAAGGCGCCTTAAAGAAGACCACATGTTGAAACATTGGCTCCCGCTTTCACCTTGTTCTCGTTTTGCTCATCGTACAAGGTGTAGTAGTGGCTTAGCTATCTCAACATGCCCTCGACTATGAACAAGATGCAAGAGCCGAATCAGTTAAGACGACCCTGGAAGGATCGACGAAATGGATCGAATTATACGACAGTTCGAATTAAACAAGACGCACAATGCCGATTTATTTGGTAGTATTTGCTCGATTGTAACACGCCCCCGAATGAATTGCGCGCGTACTTTAAGTGCGTCCAAAGTAAAAAAAAACTAATGCAGAGATAACATTAAAGCTCCTAAACAAAGTAACAATTTAACGCGCACCCGATTTTTTAGCAATAAAATGGGCAAGTGTTAAATATGTGTTGAACAGAGGCGGCCGGTTTCCTAAAGTTAGCTTCGCCGCAATATAGTAATGTTATGCGGCAAAGCATACAAACGACACGAAAGCAGTTGTTGGATCAATTAGCTTCGAGAAAAAAAAAAAAAAGAAAGGAGGCGTGCTAGAACCGAGTAAATACCATAATCAGACATTACGCGCTACCGTTTTTGTTCGAAAATATTCCCAAGGCAGGCCGAAAATAGGCATTTTCGTCGGAAGATGATGTGTGTTCAACTCATTCAGTGCCCTAAGCTTTCCCAAGACAAATGCCACCTGTAAAGAGCCGCTTTTTGGGGCCATCGCAGGGGTGAGGCACGTGACTGCTGACTGTTCCAAGTTCGAATTATCTGGCGAAGGCCAACTTTAGGAATTAAATAACAAAAGTTTGAGCCCACAGAAATGCACAGGCGCCGGCAGGGACGATCAGTTGGGATCAAATTATCCAAACAATCAAATTAACTGGAGTCAAATTAATGGAAGTCTACTTATAGTAGACACATACTGCCTTTCCTGTAGTATAGTATTCAGATATAGTGTTCCTGTATGTATACATAGTGGCCACATATAGCATTTCCTGTACCAAGAAAATGGCAGTTTACATATGTAAAATTAAATCTTCGTGACAAATCACTTAATTCACATAAGAATATCCTGCAAACATTCATCATGATTTGATTGGACGTTGGCCTTCAGCTTTGCCAGAACACTGGTCACTGGCTTTTGCAGGCAATGTTGAGACACTTCAGCAATTGAGAAAAATGAGAGCCAAGCCTGTGCTTTTGACAGGCTAGTATACACCTCTTCACAGAAAGCTTGATGGGCACCGCCATGTTCAGGGCTGGACTAGGGCAAGGAGCTGCTAGTTGTGCAATAACCTGTGGGAAGTAGATGCACAATGCTCCTGTTGCTGTGTGTGGCTGCCACAGCCCTAAAGACTGTTTTTTCCAGTGCCACGAAAAGGCTCGCAGACAAGGGCTGAACTCGTGGGAATGCGTAACCACTTCAGCTTTCAGGTACCATGCCTATGATTGTGCATAGCAAAGTTACGCAAAAGGACCATAAGCATGAACCTTTCTGGTCTTATTTTGATCTAGCAAACTTATATTTAGTGTGCCCCAATAAGAACAAAAATATTACTAAAGTTATTTTTTCGTAATGCATTGAAGCCATCTACCATGAATTCATTATAGCAGAGGCAGCTCATGGTGCTTCAAGCCTATAAATTTCAATCATGATTGTGTGAAGAATGGGCACAGGTTAATCAAATATTTCCATGCTGTCGTAAATGCATTACATGCTCCAAGATTGGGTGCCAGGCTTCAATGATATGGCATGGCATGCTGCAACAAGTAGACCTTACAAAATTTAACAAAAACCAATGATCTGAAGGACGAAATTTATATAAATTCTGTAATAATGTTTCTGGTAGACAGGTTTCTCAGTCTAGTTTTGGATTTCATTTTTTTGTGTGATGTATATTCCTTGAAAAGCATTTTTAGATTGCTGCATATATCGTTGCACTAGGAAAGGTTGAAAGGAAATCGCCACATCTACAACACTTCGAAAATCTCTTTGGACACTGATTTTACTTTTGCTGTAAAATTGGCAATCATGTGTGACAAACGTAAAAAAAAAAATGCAGTATGAAAGACTGAGCTTAGGCTGCTTGTGCTGACAACAATGTAGTCATGTGGTATATTCCCTTTTGTTTTTGTTTTTGAAGCGAACAGCTTTCTTTGGCTCTTTCAGTAAATTTAGTGGCAGGTTGGTGGTCGGATTCTGAATGGATAACATTCATTTGCTCACTCTCTAAAGCTGGCTCTCTCTTTTTTTCTGTCACTCTGTCATTCGCTCCTTTGTTCGTTATTTCAGGCTATTTGTTTAATTGACAATCGTAGTCAATGGTCTCTGCACAATTTTTCCAGTAACAATTCTTACCATACAGGTTTTAGAAATGCTCACGTCTCCTGGGTACACTATACTCAAAGTCAGATGACTCAGTTTAAGTCCTTAATATATTTTTGTATGGTTGAGGCTAGCAGTCCGCACCTTTGAAATTTAAAGAAAAGTTAAAAATTACATTGTGGGGTTTTACGTGCCAAAACTGCATTCTGATTATGAGGCACGCTGTAGTGGGGGACTCCGGAATAATTTAGACCACGTGGGGTGTTCTTTAATGTGCACCTAAATCTAAGTACACAGACATTTTCGCATTTCACCCCCATCAAAATGTGGCCACTGTGGCCGGGATTCAATCCTGCGACCTCATGCTTAGCAGCCCAAGACCATAGCCACTGAGCAACCTTGGTGGGTACCTTTGGACTCAAAGCTGAAAAGTTATAAAACATTTACCAAGTTATGCTGCCGCGTGCATCTAAAGATATTGATAGGGAAATAATTTCTTTATTTTTTGGAAGACAAAAATAACTGAGCCCCCTGAGAGGTTCCAATAATTTGCAATGTTCATTTTCACTCACTGCCGACAATCTCTGATCTGAAATACGAAGATTCGGAGCAAAAGTAAAGAAGTCATTCTCAAAAAATGACTCGCAAGTGTGCACTTCGCTGACGATTTTGCATCATGGCAACTTTCACATAAGGCATTGCCTGATGCGAATGACATAACTTTGCTGATGGTCTTGATTGCCAGTTTGATGGATGAGTAGAGCTTACCTATCCACTTCGCAATTTGGTGCTGCATAAGCACACGAATTAGTGTTGGCTGAGTACCATGTCTAAATTCACACGCACTAACAGCAATCACTTTAGGCTTACCCTAGATGGACTTAAACATCTATACTAAAGAAAACAAGTATACAGTGAAAACGAAGACGAGAGAGATTATCTGTACAGTCATCTTTCTTGTCCTTGTGTTTACTTCATGCTCGTTTTCTTAAAATATGAACATGTGCCTATTCACCCAGCAGTCGACTTTGCTTTGTTTGTCTTACTTTTTTCACTCTGCAATGGAGCTTTTTCACGAGACCGGGTCGCAGCACTCTAGAACTGACCTAATTTGTCCGGCTTGGTCGACATGGAATGTGACCACCTTCATACTGAGGTGTAAGTATACGGTAGGAATAGGGGCAGCTTTCCTTTTGAATTTTTAAGGTCAGGTGCAGAAGTGCAACTACAATTTAAAGAGACTACCAACAATGTCCTGTTATCAACCATCTACACAGGCCACTTGGTTAACAATAATTTAATGCTTCGTTATGACAATGAGTCTTAGGCTAGCATCTGTGGAATGGTCAGCTTCTTCAATTTCTTGCAGATGGAAAAAAAAAGTATATGTATAATAGAAAGGAACTTGCTATCTACTGCACACTGTGAGCTAAACTATGTACACTTCCAGCCTTGTCCCGTGTGGCTCAGAAGTTTGGCTTGTATTTTTTCACCTCCACCATGAGGTGGTGGATGTTCAGGAGTTCAGAGCGAACCGTGAGCTGTTTGAAGGGAGCCTGGCTTAGCACCTTCTGGAACCGGTGGTAGTACTGAATTAGCTGCATCAGGGCTGCCTGTATTACAAACAAACAAACAGAAAAAGCTTTGAGCCACACACAGACACTTACACTACAATAGCTGAGCACAGACCACTTTTATACACATGTTCAGCTACCATTGCTTTACACTCAGTCTGCGGCCAGCATAAGCACCTTGCAAGCACATCTCAATGTTTCTGATCATTGATAACCCCAATGCCAAATAGGTATGCGAAAATCTCAGCTGGGAAACAAGGCCATTCCGTAGGCAGGAAAGCATGGCACATTGGCTGGAGAGCGTTTTTAACCTTGCCAGAAAGCCAGACATACACAAATAAATGCTTTGCTTCCAGTTATGTAAATCTAGATAGCAAAATATTGAAAATACCAGTCAGCTTGTAAAAACCATGCTAACCGTAAGCTACATACGCTTATGCGAGTCGTAAGCTTCTGTTCACATGCTTTGCACAGTGCAGATATTTAGCGATACACACAACGTGCAATCTTTTATCCACACTGAATGATGCTGCTCACCAGAAAAGCTCAGTTCCAAGAACGAAACTGATGTAGCATCCCGCTAATAGTACAAATGCATGTAGCCAACCAATTAACCACGCAGTCCCTCAGCACCAGCATGCTGAGTGTGAAGTTCAGTATTTGATCTCAGGTAGGAGTGGCCACATCCTAATGGCAGCAGTACAGTAAAACATCTATCTGCCACGACTTTAATGCACGTTAAACAACTGAGACGGCTGGAATCAATCTGGAGGCACCTAGAACACTAGTCCGGGTGTAGATCTGAGATGTGAGAATGAATAAATCAAGCCTCATCATAGCCAAGAAGAAGCACTAGCTTTCTAGGCTGTATTACAGCTAGTAAGAAACAAAAACAAGAATGTATGTGTAAACAACACTGTTCTCCAGCAGGCAAACCTAACTGAAGTTCACTGCGATAACAATGAAGCCACCTATTGCACAGTGCTGTCACTGTTATCACATTACACTCTAAAATATGTTTGGCCGACAACAATAATCGTCATCCACCTTGCGTTCCTTTCCTTTCTTTAACACTGCGTGCCTGGTACTATAAGGTAACGAATTGCATGCACGCTATCAGTGTGACACATCATTCTTGACAGGCAAGTAGCGATTGCAGAGTTTTCGAGAAAGGAAACGCAGGCAGGAGAGATGACGATTGTTGCTGTGGGATAAGGGTACACCCTAAAGCATGTAAACTTTTTTTTCAGAGCGTAGGATCACTCAGGCTAGTCTGTTACAATGCTCATTTGAGAGACAGATGTCTGGTAGAGTTATTTTCCTGCGTAGAGTAGCTCAATGGCTTTTCTACTAGTACTATCCTTCTGAGCCAATGCAACATGTTCCTGTCGAGCTAAAGATGAGAAAGTGATGTTTTGCAAGTTCTCTTCCCTGAAAAATGCCATCATCCACTCAAGGTGCTTAAACAGCAACATGAAGGGTGAGGTCTAAATTACTTCGATAAAGAAAACCAGGCTGTTTCGAATCAGTGCGATCAGTCACGACTTCAACTCGCTACAGGTTGCTTGGCAAGCTTTCGCGTCACAGTGAACATGTAAGGAGCAAGGTTTTTGTCGGTGCACATAAATAGCGACTAGTAATAAACGAGTGCAAGTGGTCATTATTGTGATGCCTAAGAAGGGCACGCGTGTAAAGAAATTTTGACATAAAATAAATTTTTATGCCCGTTAGCTTTACGTTAGTTTTATTGTGGTAGCTGTTAGGGCTTTGTTAAAAACTATGCATGTTTTCACAATTTTGGTTAACTTAAGGTGCAAAAATTCAGCTGCAGAGAGCTGAACTTATGTATGAAAACAATCTACATTACAAGCTTCCTGAAAACGTGAGACTTGTTTCAAAGTGAAACAAAGTACTCCAATAAAATGAGGTGAGGATATGAAGTTTTTTTTTTTTTAATGCGCACTCTTCAAGCTTATTATCTGAAATAAATATTCTGAATACACTGACAAAATTCAGCTCACAAGAGGTAAATGCAACCAAAACGTCAGATCAAACTTTTTTTGCATTTCGTCCATACTGGAGTGCAGCTACCAATGAGTAGGGTCCTAAACCATGACTGTGCTGAATGCAACAGATTGCAATGATTGGTAGGAGTGCACAGCAAGCAAGAGTGTTGGAATCGAGACAGCTCACGGACCTGCAAGATGTTGGTGCCATTCTTGAAATTGGTAAAGGTCTGCATGATGTCCTGGTTAATGTCATCAATGGCCTTCTTCCACCCCGAGTTGAATGAACGTATAAGCATGGCTACTTTTTCTGAAAAAGAGCAGGAAGGGATGGAGAAGGAAACACAGTCAGGCACCAAAACAAGCTGTTTGAAATAACCGAATTTCACATTTCAAGGCTACACTCAGTTGTGAGAGGTGCATTTCTTAATTTACCAATCACCAAGAGACACAATTACAAATGCAAGGAACTGTAGGCAATTTGCTCAGCTTCACATTCTGCTCAAAATCATTACATTTTGGGCGAGTTTGCTGTACATGGTTCTTATTAAACTTTTGCGCGCACAAAGGCAGGACGTCAAACGAGCAAGGGACACACAACAGGTGCAAACTTCAACTGGCTTTTATTCTGACAGCGACATATATATACGCTTCCAGAATCAGAAATAAACAGGATAGCAAGAAAACAAACAAACCACGTACAAAACTGCATAGCCACATGTGACGGTGAAACCAACCCTTGTCACTGTCATTCCTTTTCACCGTCCAGAAACCTCACTTCCTCATCACTTAATGCTACAGACGAGGCACTAACACAACTCTGCTCATGCCGAAGAATTTCTCTGGCCTCAACTATCTCCCTGGTTAGTCGATTTATGTGAGAAAATAATATCGCGCATCTGTTAAGGATAGGATAACAACAACCATTGCATGACTTGCTAGCAGAACATCGCCGCAAGGTAAAGCAAGGCATCGAAGGCCACATGGCAGAACACTGTAAGTCATGCAATGGTTGTTATCCTATCTTTAACAGATGCACGATATTATTTTCTCACATAAATCGGCTAACCAGGGAGATAGTTGAGGCCGGAGAAATTCTTCGGCATGGTCAGAGTTGTGTTAGTGCCTCGTCTGTAGCATTAAGTGATAAGGAAGTGAGGTTTCTGGACGGTGAAAAGGAATGACAGTGACAAGGGTTGGTTTAGCCGGCACATGTGGCTATGCAGTTTTGCATGTGGTTTGTTTCTTTTCTTGCCATCCTGTTTTTTTTCTGATTGTGGAAGCGTATATATATGTCGGTGTCAGAATAAAAGCCAGTTGAAGTTTGCGCATGTTGTGTGTACCTTCTTCGTTCAACGTCCTGTCTTTGTGAGCACAAAAGTTTTATAAGAATCACATTCTGCAGAATGCACCAATTAACCTATGTACTATACTCGGAATTAAATTTGTCAATTTAGGGCAAACAAATGCATATTTGCAGTCCGTGTGACATCTACATAATTTTGGCTCATAAACTTGAATCAGAGTCTGCACCACCTCTAGTGACCAGATTTGTAGTGACATGACATGGTACTCACCAGTAATTGCACATATGGTGTGTTCTACTCAACGTTTCCGTGTCATGTTTCATTGCATGAGCATAGTACAATGCAAAGGTGCTGAGCATTGAACAAGGCTAGCGATGGTAACTAGTGGTAAACAAACAGTGGTAAACAAATGCAACAAACATGCATCACAAAGCACTGACAAACAACTTAGGGTCAGGCTGTTGATGCTATTTATTGTCCCATCAGTAATAAAAGCCTTCAGTTGTTAGTCTGTGTTTTCCGATGCGTGTTTCTTCTTTCAGTCTTTGCTTTCTCTACTGTTTACCATCACAAGCCATGTTGAACTAACTAATCCAGTGTTGAAACAACATTGAAACAACAAATAAGTTTAGAGGAAGGTGGAGATGAAGTGATAAACAGTGGTTTAACAAGAAATTTTGCTGAAGCTGACTTGATGTAGACAGGTCACTGACAAGGACAGGTTTCCTTGCCGAAATGTTCGCTACAGCGACATTCCCTGTTCGACCACTGTCCATCACTGCTAGCCCATTGTCGCACACATCTGCATTGAGCTTGCCCTGAACATGCACCAAGCAAGCTCACTCTCTTCCTTCTGCATCTGGTCGGCCTGGCCCCTCTCCTGGAGCAGCTCACACTCCTTGACGAAGCTGATCATGCCGCCAAAATGGGGAGCCAGGATCTCCTCTACGTACTCCTGTGTGCGTGCCTGAAGCAGCTCCTTGAAGCTCTCTGTCTCCTTAGAGTCCTCTTTTGTCCGCTCCTGCACAAGAATGAAGATGCTGTCCCATACCTCTTACAGATGACAGAAAGTAGAAAACACACACACACTCATTTCATGCCTAGCAGGAAACACTGCAGAAGCTACGAAAGTAGTGTGTTCATAGAACTCTCATTCTGCATGTTTTGCAGTTCAGTTTTCAATCTGTGATGCTTTCTACAAAATAACTAGTACTTCAGATATTACAACTACAAATTGTGGATGCAAGGTTACATCATATTATGTACCAATTATCTGTGCATCTTTGTGCTTCCACTATGTGACGTGCTACGTCTCGGTTGCACGTGCAAGCAGTGCACTGTAGCCACTGGTTGCAGAAATGCATCTCTGCTTGTTTGGTGGTAAATAGGTTCAAATCTGCGACATCTTCCAAGTAATCAATAGGCCATATTTTGCAACAAAAAAGTATCGGGCTTTATTTTACATCAAGTTACATTATGCATACCTATATCTTTCTTTCATCTGTGCTCACTATTTGAGATGTCTCCCTAGTCTTTGTAATGTTGTCCGCTACGTATGAAATGGACTCGTAGGGCGGATTCAAACTCTGACCTACCACTGCACCTTTGTAACCTCCCTCAAATGGAGCAACAAAAATTTGTTGCAATGAAGTATACACTGTAGCTGTATACAAAACATTAAAGGAGCCCTGAAACACTTTTTGAATACAATAAGAAAACTTTGATCGTCTGTAGCCGAGGCTCCAGTGAACATGTAAGCTGAATATTATTGCACTGTGTGCAGCAGGGAAATTAAAACCTTGGGTCAAAAACAGTGAAACATTGCTTGCTCTCTTCTTCGAAATGTCATCAGCAGCTACGTTGCAAGTTGGCAAGCAGGCACAACAAGTAATGGCAGGTATCGTGATCGCAAAAACACTCTCAGTAATACTATAATACACATGTCCACAATCTCAAGATGACAAATAATGTATTTCATCTTTACACTTCCGGTCGACACATGACAGTTGTGCATAGCACAAGCACTGTGGCCATCATGGGGTGTCACAATGAGTCCTCTCGGCGGTGGGACATTCTCCCAACCATTTATTATATAATAATAGAATATTATATTATAATAATATAATATTATTGCACTGTGTGCAGCAGGGAAATTAAAACCATGGGTCAAAAACAGTGAAACATTGCTTGCTCTCTTCTTCGAAATATCATCAGCAGCTACGTTGCAAGTTGGCAAGCAGGCACAACAAGTAACGGAAGGTTTCGTGATTGCAAAAACACTCTCAGTAATACTATAATACACATGTCCACAATCTCAAGATGACAAAAAATGTATTTCATCTTTACACTTCCGGTCGACACATGACAGTTGTGCATAGCACAAGCACTGTGGCCACCATGGGGTGTCACAATGAGTCCTCTCGGCGGTGGGACATTCTCCCAATCATGTGCTCCCATTGGTCTCTGTAAGTAATGTAGCTCCAAGCACCCAAGCACCCATCTCGCGTCAAGAGAGTGCCGTGCATGCCTGAACCAGAAATAGCATCGGAAAGAAAACAAGCGAAAATGCCCAACTTTTGGCCAGGGTCTAGCCCCCTAGCCATCTCCCCTGTGCAGCTTCGACCGCACTAGTAGAGATGAAAGAAGACAGAAAGCCACGCATCAGTGCCATAACTACCTCCGACTCCTTTTACATAGTTGAAGCATTATAAAAATTTTTGTGCCAGCAGATTCATAAAGCACTGTCCTTTAATAGTCAGGTCATACTATGATTATATAGAAAAATTATTGAGGGCCCCCTTAAGAACTAGCAGCTGCACAGTGGTTTCCAAGCTTCTTGATCACAGAGAAGTTTGACAGGCTTTCCAATATAGTTTGAAAAGCCTCATTTCCTACTTCTTGTAGTGAAAGTTCAAGCTCTCCAAGCAGCAGGACAAGCAGGATGAAATGCAATCCACTTGGGTATATTCACAGAACCTCGAAATCTGATCACAGTAGCTACATAGTGTCACATACCATCTATCTGGGCAGATACATGATGCAAGGAGAGTACGTTGCTACAGTCCTTTGTTATAAGTGGACTGTGCTGCAATGCAGCAAGTTTGGAAAACACAGGGTGCGCAATTTAGCAGCAATTAACACTGGCATCCCACAGAGGCATTGTACAAGGGCAAAAAAAGGTCGGCTCACCAGCAGCACACTCAGCATCATGTCGTAATTGTTGATGAGAAAAATAAGTTGCTCCTTTCTTCCTTGAAATTCTGCCGCCATCTTTAGGATGAAGTTCTCAACTTCTCCTTGCAGAGATGCCAGCAGCGTAGCTACGCGATCACTGGGAAAGTTCTCGTTGATGCTGACAATGGCAGCGGAGAACTCAGCATATCTCCTGGTAATCTAAGAAGACAAAGCTATCTTTCAGTCTGTTTGCCAAGTAACCCACGAAAAGGAATGTAAACAATGGTTGACACTAACATAATGTGGTCGCATGTCAATGCTCCCCAGTTTCTGAGGGTCACAGTCCCTGATGCTTTGAATGTTGAGTTTGAGAATGTACTCAAACCTTGGGTAGAGATGTTGTAGCAAAGACTCCCAGTACCTGAAGTTCAAAGTCAGAGAACAAAGATTTAGTTGGAAACGATAATGTAATTTACAGTGATAAAATTTCTCATCAAATATACTATTTCCCAGATAAGCCTGCACATGGTAAGACTCCAGTAAAGGTTTTGTCTCTAAACACTTCCATTCTTATTTTATGCTCTAATCCCTCAAAAACACAAATGTTTTCACACACTCCTAAACTAAATTAAAATAAATTCTGGGGTTTTACCAGCAAAAACCATAATCAGATTACGAGGCACACATTAGTGGAGGACTATGGATTAATTTTGACCACCAGAGGTTATGCAATGTGCACCTAAATCTAAGTATACCACAGTTTTTGCGTTTCTCCTCCACGAAATCCGGCCGCTGCGGCCGGGATTTAACCTGCAACCTCGAGCTAAGTAGCACAACGCCATAGCCACTAAGCTACCAAGGCATGTTTCACACACTCCTGTACTAGGCATAGTATTTTCATCAAGAATAAAATACAAAAGCTGCACATGTCCTTGCATGCAGTTGCTTCTTGCACAAAGAAAGGCATTGTTTTGGGCACTGAGAATGTCGCTGCTGAAGAAATACATTTAAGATGAGTTTCACGTACTTCAAGATGCTTATTGCAATGCAAATGTTGCATAATACCTAGCCTCTAAAAGTTAGCTAAAAATGCAAAGCCTTTCTATTGAAGTTAACTCTTCACACCCATTTCCCTGATGATTAGTCTTTTATGCAGTGTGATAATATTATAGTCCCATAATTTATATCAAAAGCCACCATTGGTGGTTATGTATGAATGATTAAGTGAAGATTATTTAATAACTTTTAATTAAAAAAAATTAATAGGGTCGCCACAGTTGCTTTTGGCTGGGAAATTAGCTAACAATGAAAAGTTATCTTGGGCCTCAACTGCATCTGTCATAATGAAAGGAGAAAGGTGAGAAAGCCAGGCGAAAGGGAAAAAAAGCTACATTGGTGTAAACTGCTGCAGAGCTACCCCATAATGCTCACTTATACACAACACCTTTGATGACTGAATCAACTCAGCCAAATTACTTGCCTGTCCAGTGCAGGTACAGATCTCTCGTGCATCAGTAACTGAAACCGGTGTATTATGTGAATAGAGAGGAACAGTGCTATGGAATCATAGCAATCTTGCACGTAGAGTTCCACATGTTTCTGAAAGCAAACAAGAAAAGCACTTATGCTAAAGCGACACGTTCTTCTACTCCTGACCAGATAACAATTTCACAGCATTTTTTTTTCTCTCCTTCGTACTAAACAATGCTTACAAGCACATGAGTGAACAGCCTAATAAAATATGAGTTTTTTTTTTCTTCTATGGTACTTTTTAAAACTACACTGCTTAGAAAACATAGGCAAAACAAAAACGACACTTGAAGGTATGTTATGAGACAGTGTGCAGTTCATCTAAGCACTTACAAAACACACCCATCAAGTGTGAACCTGTGTGCCAGCAGGAAGATTCTACAACAGTTATACTGTGTTCAGATGCTTCTGTATAAACCTCTCTGAGGATTTTGACAAATATCATTCAGAGGTGCTCTCCTTTCATTGAGTGAATCCAACAAAGATTATTCAAAATTGAAGGATCATGTTTCATATGTTTGTTGAGGCAACTATGTATAAGGCAAGGCCAACACAAAACCTGCAAAAGCGAATACTGCAGAAATAAATCAGTGAAATGCAACACACATTTTCAAAATGAGAAAGACTGCACTTAGCCACTTTCATGCACCTGCTGGCAATATCAATAAATCGTCCGTACATGGGACCTCGGGCAAAAATTGTTAACAGAGAACAGTGGCACACTCACCACAAACATGGCCAATGTCCTGTTCATGATCGAATTGAAGAGCTCCTGAGCTGCAGGGCCCGACACAATGAAGAACTCGGTGACAAAGAGGTATTCGCGGCAGGCATTGTCAAGCAGTGCGTACTGCTGACTTCTGAACAGACTTTCAAAGGGGTACTGGAAGCAAATGAATTGCACCTCTGTCACTGGTAGCCAACACTTTTGTCTCATAAAACAGCGAGTGTATTGAGAAAAAAAAAAAACATGGTAAGAGCACATGCTGAAAGTGTAAAGGTCAGAAAGTAGATTATCAGGAAAAAAAAAAAAAGCCCATATAATGTTGCTGTGTGCAGAGGATTTGTACAAATACTTGTCTGCACTATTCATACTTCCCTTCTATGTATTCTAAGTACCTACTCCTTACATGCAGTCATTCGGTAATAAGTTCCCTAAGTGGTGGTAGCACAATTCTCTCACTCTCTCTCTTTTTTTTTCTGCTCTCATTCTCATAGCATCTATTTTGCTTTGAATGAGTTATCTCTAAAGCAATACCCAGGGTGTTAGTTACATGGCATTACCTTGAACCAAGGCCAAAAAAAAACAATATAATATAGTTATACACTGAGGTTCAAGCCCTGCACATAATAGACCTCCAAATCGGTGTGGGCTGCAACCCACTGTCCTTGTAAAAACTAGAAAATATAGCTCTTATTTCTTGCAAGAAAAAGAACCCAAAAGCGCTGTGAAAAAAGGGACACATGCACTCACTCTAACTTCATTCTTTTGGGCAGCATGGGGCACAATGATGGGACTCTCCAGTTCTGTGGTGAGGACATTGTTGCGACTTCCCACTGTAAACACTGTGGATTTGTTCTTTAGTGAGGGTTTCGAGCTGAACAGGCGTAGTTTTGAAGTCAAGGAGAATGAATAAGATTGTAGCGAGACAACAAATTAGAACCATGGTGCCACCGTTAACAGTGGTAGCTGTTCACACAGTACAGATCACGTAGCGTGTTATGAACAAGGACAAAAGAAAGCAACCAATTGTGAACCCATAGTGCTCTTTCTGTTGCCTTTGTCTGTTATGCACTATGTAATCTGTATTAATCGCACAACAGGCAAACCAACAGGCCCAAATAGTAATGTGTTCCCGTACTTCACTTTTGGCAAAAACAATCCATTTTTATGGCATTGATATTAAGCTAAAACAAATAAGCATCCACTAGAATTCCTAATCACATGTTACTGCTTTACAACTGTTACAGGTGCTGAAGAATCACTTGGTCAACATACAGGCAGATACTCAAAGCAACTATAAAGGATGTGCAGGGACTTCAACAGCTGATAGAACCAATGCAGCCATCCATGTGAAGTTGCACCAAGCTGCATTGATCATCTACAAACTAAACAATAACCAACCAAGCAGATTTATTACGAAATAAGCAGACACTTCAAAGTCAATTCTTCATCAGGGGTGGCTTCAGGAAGCTGCAGTAGCTTTTTATATATCTGGCTTGCGACCCTGCATAGGCCCTGCATGGGGACAGCAGTCCTAATGATCAATTGACTATGGGGCCTATGCAAGGTCGCCTCTCTAGGGAACCACTGCAAGGGTCAGCAGTGGTTCCCTTGAGAATTGACCCTGCGTAGAAAATGGCACATACTGGTTAGTCATTCTAGGAAAATATCCTTAAAACAAAAAGTAAGAAAGAAAGAAAGAGAGAAAGAAAGAAAGAGAGAAAGAAAGAGAGAGAAAAGAAAATCGAAGAAAGACATCCGAGAAGCACAAAATAAAGCTTCCGTGAAAGGATATTCCTTTTTGTAGTATCTTCCACACCCATCAAGTCATCCTTTTCAGGAACTTCTTCATACTGAAAAGTTAAAAAATTAGAACATCAGATTCTCATTTAAGAACCTAATTCACAAGCACAGCAAAAGTAATGCAAGCAAATTCAGTTTCAGATAACCTGTTGCATAGCAGGATATCAAGTGTAGTTAAGCGGTACATGGACAATTATTGAAATAAAAGTGTCGTATCATCACAAGATGTCGCCTCAGCGCTTCCGCATCCAATAGAACCTTTTCCTAATGCGCTGGGGCTTGACTTTTGCACATGGTTTTATCATGAGAGCTATGTCTATATTTTTCATCTCATAAAACAAGGAAACTGAAATCACTGTGTGTGTGTCTCTCTTTATTCTCCCATTCTGTGAGCTGTTTTTGATTTGAGATATATGTACCGACAAGCCCAACAGCAAGCTCTCCTAAAGTAAGCTGAGCTTGTACCTCCTCAGTGAAGAAATAACTATGCTGCTATTAGCTTGGCAAACTGTCTCATGGGAAAGCTAGCCTTATGATTATGAACAGAGTCCATTGCATCCACATACTCTGGTATTACAGTAAGCACTTCTACAATGGTAGATCTCTGCTATGCTAAATATGCTAAATGAACCCATACAGGTGTGAGCTACTAAGCAAAAATGCATGACTTCATTGCAGCAGTCGTGAGAAGACAAGCTGCAGATCGAGCAAGCAGTGCGCTTCCACCTCTTCAACCCACGCCAACCTGCTAGTCCAAGCTCGCAGAACTGACAGGTCAGCTTGAAAAGATGACGAAAGGTGTGCCCCACAGGTTTCACGATAAATTATTTCATCACCCTTCGACTTGGCTAGTAAGCGTAAATGTAACACATTTTAAAGCTTGACTCAATGAACATGCATTTCATTCAGGCTCTTGAAGAGCATGTGCTTTGCTGAATGGTTTAGAAGATCTGCTGTTTGTTTCTTTTGGTTTATGTTTAAGCACTTTGTTTTTCTGGTGATAACCTTTTTTTTAATTTCTGCAACTGCTACCAATGTACAATGTATATGTTTCCCCTCCTGCATGGACTAAATTGTCCTGCAGTATTTTCAAATAAATAAACGAACAAATAAAGAGATCAAGACATCTGCAACATCCTAGAACGAGTGCAAATTCTTAAAATTTACAAAAAATTCAGGAGAGCTGGGACACGTGCACTTGCCTGAAGTTTCATCAGCCGGTTAGTGTATGTCTTGAAGTAAGAGAAGAGAATTTTGCCCATTGTATCCACATACTCATCTCGAATCTCTCGAGCCACTTCCCTCTCGTGTGTCATGAGGAACTGGTAGAAAAACTTGTGCTTCAGCATGGCATTCTGGGGCACCTGGTAGTTTGTCATGGGCTTGCGAAACAAGTACACCTTCTGCAGCAAGTACTCTCGAATCTTTCCAATGGCCTGGGAGAAAGCAGAAATGCAATTGCTTCGGCAAATGACAATGCATGCTGAGCTATGCTAATGACCTTTCAATTGAGCTAGGCTAATACCCTTTCTCTCCTGTGGGAAAAATTCAGTCATTGTGGCCCAAGTAATCCTCTGCACCAAAACAGTTGTGACACTTGACAGTCCTACGACCATTAAGATGGTGCAATATAAATTACTAAGCCACCATGCAGCTCATCTGTTATCATTGGCAGATCCACAAGGGGGGTTGCCCCCCCCCCCCCCCCCCGGGAATGCCCCTATGCTTTAGCACTGACAGTACTAAGCACACTGCTATTTGTGTGCTTAGACTTAGGTATGCACCCAAGAACCTTGGGTGGTCAAACATCAGGTCCTTTTATTTCTAATGGTTTACTGCATTAACCTTGAGACATAACACCTTGTAAACTATAAATTGGCTTTAATGTGCTTCGGCAAAGCAGTTAAGGCTGCATGCAGTGGCATGCTGCCTACCTTCAGCTTTAGCTTTTCGAGTATGTCCCTGACATCTTGGCATGACCTGGAGTCCTTGAAGGACTGCTCCTTGACAAAGGAGATTTTGTGATCCAGAACATAGAGCTGTTCCAGAAACTCTTTTTCCGTAACAGGCGTCTCGAGGATGTTCCTGCAGAGAATAAAACCAGCGGTGTGAGTAGGTCAAAATTGTGTGTGCATGAGTATGGCAAATGAGAAAGTTTCTGGTTTGTGGGAATTAATGAATGCAACCTACAGTATCATGCTTTCAGGCACGATGATGTCGTCGACAAACTGACTGAGTTCACCTCGAACAGCCTGCAAACATTACCAAATTTCACACGCATTTGTTGAATAGGAAGCACTCAGTCGACGAAACACTTCAGCCTGCCCATTTCTTTGCACATTTACCTGTCTGTTCTTCAGACGAAGGTTCATTGACACTGACTGTTGCTGAAGTGTCAGGATTTCATGACTGATGCTGCCCAAATCCTCCTGGAACGTCTTCAACATGTTCTCCATTCGCTACATGAGTAAAGCTTATATAAGCGACACCAAAATACTACCGTGATCGTAGGACCATGCAAAAAATTGTCGAACCTCGAGTATTTGATCACAGGCTGCTATTTGGTTGTGAAGACTTGCAATGTTCACACTTTCCTTGATATCTGTAAGACCAAGTCAAGGGCATGCATATGCAGTTGCCAAATGTGCACACCGACCCTTAAAATATCGTTTCCTCATTGAGCAAAACGGAAAAGGATACAGTCTTGGATGGAAGCATTCTCGACTTCTTTGAGGTCTTTTTCAACCTGAAGCGAATACTGCCTCAGGTCCATGCCCTGCGTTATTAAAAGTGAATTTTACCAAATGTCGGTCAGTGCGGTCTAAATTACGCTGCCTGTGCGTCAGCAAACGGAACGTACCGATTGCAACGCTTCTTGGATAAACTCATCTTCGAGGTTTTCTTGTATGTGCACTGATAAAGACAACAGCACGGCGTTAGAAGGCAAAAGCATCAAGCACCATAAAAAAAGTTACTTTGCTAAACTTTCCTTACCATCGACTTCGTCAAACGCTGGGTCGTCCAGCTCGAAAGGGTTCTCCAATACGAGACCGGCGTCGCCATTTCCTTCCTGCAAACATGTAGAAAACTAGTATTTGCAGGCGGCACGACATGCCGATAAATGACAGTTCCTGCAGACCGTTAGATTAAAGAATGAGTATGTCTTTATGACAAGTGAAACTGTTACTTCAATGTGATGTGAAACCGACCAGGCGGTCGCCGCATACACATAAGGCATGAAATTACCTCAACAGGTTGTTTTAAGGCGTCCATTGCGTCTTTATATATATTTTGTTACTCAAGAGTTAACGTTTCAGTCATAAAGGTGCGTGACTTCCGACGCTCATCGTTAAATTTGTAGGTATAGTCTACACACCACCGCAGCAGCTGAGAGCGGCTGAATCAGCATAACGTAATACAAACATGCCTTCGTAATGCTTTAAAAATTAATCTAATTCTAGATAGTCAGCATAATTTTATTATAAAAGATTTTTGTGTTTATATAGCTTAAGTAATAAGGTTAAATTATTTCTTACTTGCTGCCTGCGTAACTACGGCGCGGCATCAGTCTACTCCTTTTCAGTCGGAATCGGCTTCAAGATGGTAGGTGAATGTCGTGATTCCTTTTACAATCAACTTTAATCGGCTGAAATTTCGGTTTATTTTGCTTGATGAGGAAATCAGACAAGGGTTTATATACTTTGTAACATATTTCGATCTGTTTTGCTTCATTTGGGTTTTCCCGCACACTCATTATATCATGTTCTCTGTTGCAGTCTCTTGTGATTCCTGACAAATTTCAACACATTCTTCGTGTTTTGAACACGAACATCGATGGAAGGCGTAAGGTGATGTTCGCCCTCACTGCCATCAAGGTATTGTTTTATTTGTGTCGTAGCTAATAGCTGCAAAAAACTTCTGTCGTTCGCGGCGTCCGTAACTATATCGCTGTTGCATGCAGGGTGTCGGTCGCCGGTTCTCCAACATCGTGTGTAAGAAGGCCGATGTGGACCTGAACAAGCGTGCTGGAGAACTTAGCGACGAGGAGGTAAGCATTTTGGCGAAGAACAAAGCACGTATGTTAAACGCGCTTTTGTGTGACGTCGATATTATGCGTCGTTTCTCTTCTGCGCAGGTGGAGAAGCTCATCACCATCATGTCGAACCCCCGGCAGTACAAGATCCCCGACTGGTTCCTCAACAGGCAGAAGGATATCAAGGACGGCAAATACAGTCAAGTTACGTCCAACGCTCTCGAAAACAAGCTCCGTGAGGACCTCGAGAGGCTGAAGAAGATCCGTGCCCACCGCGGTCTTCGACACTTCTGGGGGTGCGTACTAGCAGCAAGCTTGATTTGCGCCTCGAGCGTGTGGGGTTGTGTTAGCGCTTGGTTAAAACAAAGAAAGAAAAGGAGTGCCGTCGTCATTCCATGACCAGCATGTCTGCTTCAAACACATGCATTACTAATACAGAGTCGACACCCTTATTGACACCCGGGTGATGACATGAGCGGTTGTTTTAGTGCATAAATATGATTGTTGATGGTAGTCGCCCATTGAAGGTTGGGATATGGTTGCAGTAAAATGTTGAATATCCATTTGTTTAGTGAAATCAGCAAGGTGGAGGAAGTTTACACCCATTAGGCGCTATTTCTTTCCATCGAAAATTTAGTTCTGCCACATTTCTTGCACCATCAGAATCATAAAAAGCATGAAGCTGCAGAACGTATTACGCATTTCCCATTCTACAGTGTGCATTTCTGTCAAGTTGACAAAATGTCTCCATACAAGCTTCTACGGAAACACAAGTTATGGTGAACCTGCTAAATAACATTGTAACACTGACAGCAAACACCCAGGATTCTACCAGAGCACTTTACAAATATTATTAGTCTTTCAGCACAGATCCAATCAAGAGTGTTTCAGGATTTTTGAATGCATAGTGTAACCGCGCAAACGACAATGGACGAAGAAGGAAACACACTGGACAAGCGTGGAACTTCAACTCGCTTGTGTTTCGGTCTTTGTCCGTTGTCATTTGCGCGGTTACACCATGCATTTAAATATTGACCACCAACTAGCCCGCCTTTCTCTGTTACATGTGTTTCAGGATGTATGCAACGTGTTTCAAATATTTTTCTGTGCTTTTGATGCATGTATCTTAGTTCAGTGTGTGAGGGGTAAATCAAGGGGAATATTGTCTACTTGGGAAGTGGGTTAGAACGTGAAGCTACAGCGGAAGCCCATACAGGTTCCGAGGAAAGGCTTTGTGCTTGAAAAATACATTCTGGTTTTGGGATCGAACCTGGCACCGTTGCCTCGCTGAGGCAAGTTGCTCTGCCAACTGAGCTAACCTTTTGTTGAGTGTTTGTTGGGTGGCTGAAGTAGAAAAGGATGCCTTGCAGCAAAGCATATTTCAATGCTGTGGTCATGGCCCCACTTAGAGATGGACAGAAAGTATGTTGCCAGATTATTTTGTTACTGAAGTCATAGTACGTCTCTCCACCAGCAGTCACTAACCCAAAGCTTTTCAAGAAACTTGAGGCACTCAAGTCCTTAGTTTGAAAGTATGCAGGCTGGTAATCCACATTATTTTCACCTTTTCAATTTTTGAAAGAGCATGATGCATATAATTATACTGTAGTTCTGTCTAGTTAATGCAAAAGTTAGCACTGACAGTGTTGCTGTCTTGAAAACATCTGGGCCGGTATTTTGTAGCGATGCCTTTTCCCATTCTATGCTTTTTCAGGCTTTTCACGCTTGGCCAGTGGTCAGAGTGTGACGGTCTGCCCACATTATCAACGGGATCGGGCGGCCATGTGTGGTGGATAAGAATAGCATAGAATAAGGCATGAGGCATCGCTACAAAATAGCAGCCCTGGTTTATATACATGCCACGCAGGCACAAAAAAATGTTGTGGTTATCTGATGCATTCGCCAGAACTCATTTGGCTGAGAAATGCTTACTGTTGATGCTCTATCTTGCTTGCACAGTGCTGTATAATTTAAGTGTTTGAAACAGCCTCTTCTGCAATGGGCATTTTTCTTTTGGGCTTCAGATTTGCATCATAGTGTGCTTGTTTTTCATTTCACTAACCATGAAGGCAGGTTTAAACTTACGCATATTTGTGTTTTATTTAGTACCTTCCATGTCGCTTACTTTACCGACATTGTGACAATGTCATTGAATTTGGAAGTGTGGCAGCTCTGCCAAAAAAAAAAAAAGGTGAAGGCACATAAATGAATGCATGTAAATTCTTGTGCTCATGTAGCACAGGTACTACACATTTTTTTTTTTTTTTTTTTTTTTTGTGATAGAGTGGAATTTTAAGATTGGTGATTTTTTTTTTTTTTTTTAACCTATGTGCAGCCTGCGTGTGAGGGGCCAGCACACAAAGACCACTGGCAGGAGGGGAAGGACTGTTGGTGTGTCCAAGAAGAAGAACTAGGCTGTTGCCAAATAAAACATTCACAGGCAATTTCAGTGTTTGTGCTCTTCTGCTTGGGTCCTCAACCTACTAAGAGTGGCTGTGGATTCTGTTGATACTTGGGAGAACCTAGCCAACAGCACTGCCTGATGCCAGAATATTGATAGGCTCAAAATAAAGGATTGCATTGGACATTGCATCTGTAAAGATCGGTTGAGACTAGTAGAATATAGTCCTTCGAGACTGGCTGCTGTTTGTTAAAAAGGGTTGCCCATTATAGAATATGAGGGCCAAATTCCTGAATTAAACTGCTGTCCAGTTGCACAACAGGAACAGGTAGGCTTGATATATTTTGAAGGGAGAATATTTGAAACTGCAATGTGGTCACTAGTAAAGGATTGGCATGTCGGAAATAAAAAGTTGGGCGGCAATGCAATCTTGCTTGTTGCAGCACCTATACATATATATGGGCAAAGGCTAGGTTACTCTAGTGCTACACTCCTAGTGTTTGTCAAACTTGTGTCGGCTCTAAGGGTAGAATAAGGCCAATTCACAAATAGTGAAGTGCACAATGGCATCTTTGAATGGTCGTTTCGGAGTGGTCTAGGCCACTCTTTTGCCTTTGACTGGTCGAAAGAAAGTGTGCACCTTGGATTTGGCAGGCCCTTTTTGATTGCTTGTGTCGGGTGTTCAGAGCCCCGTCATCGGAGCAGTTGTCGAGATCAAGAGTTTCCCACTACATCACAACACGGCGTCGCCTCTGTAGATGAAAGTCCACTGTAACCTAGGTCACTGCATGCTGGCACCTTAAAAGGAATGCTTGTCCCACTGGCACATCTGCCATTTTTAGGGGAACTTAGGCTGAGTGAAATCAGTTGCTGTAGTCGTACATATTCACCTTGGCCAATTTTCGAGAGCAAGTCCGGTTAGACTTGCATGCTTGTCCTCAAAGTTCAAGGAACACTAGATGCACCTGACTTCGATTCAAAGGATGAAGGCGACCAGTATGAGCTTGGCCTTTTGCGATTTATAAAAATCGAGAGCAGAAAGTACTCGGTGTGTACCAAACAGCCAGACAAGCCTGATATAGTGTTTCTAATAAGTTGAACGATGGAATGCTTCCACTGCGTGTCTGTGCAAAGTGCTGTCCTCGTCTTTCAGTACTCTTCCCAAGTGCAACGTGGCCAAATGGGCTCAGCCTGGCCTCCCTGCCTTTTCCTTACCTCTCTCTCTCTCTCTGAGAAAGGATATTTTCTTGCAGAAATTCTGTGCAATGGTGACAGCTATAGCACCTAAATGGTATATTGTGAACTTATTTTTGAAGAGGCATGAATATGTTCCTTATGAATACCTATTTTAACACTGAACCAAAAGCCGAAGATGTCCTCCCATACTGTGTTGCACTTCACTAATAATCTGCCAAATAGATTGCCTTAAGTTATCTGAAACTGCATTTGTTCATGCAACAATGAATGACTGCAATGAACACTATACAATAATGCTCAGGTTTTGAAAAAACCCTACACTTAGTGACTGAAACGTACAGTTTATGTCGGAAAAGAGGCCCCACAATTAAAACTTGCTGCTTCTCATCTGTAAACACAGGCTGTTTAACTATTCAACATTTCAAATACAATTTCAATATGAGTATTCAAAGTTGTTGAATATTCATTTCTGTACATACAGAAGAGGTGGCAACACCTTTTGGAGTCTACAACGAGAAAGGCAAATAAATGGCAACAACTGTTCTGAATTGTTCTCAAACGGCTAGGGAAGCTTCAGTTGCTGTGCAAATACATACAGTAGCTAAGTTCTGCTCAACAATTGCCAGTCATTCTATAACAATGTCTACATTATGCTGCTTACAAGTTTGTTCTCAATTTAGCCAAATTTATTTATTTGGATAGCTTCCCCATGTTTGAGTCCCTATAAAACAATGTGGGGCATTGCGTAACATGCTCCAATAAACAGCATTCTACGTGGATGCACGTGCTGCTCCCATGTTTTAACACCGTCATTGTGATGGTGCACCAGACATCCAGTTCTGAACAGCACTGCATGTATGAATCATGTAAATGAGCAGTATTTTTTCACGAAAGGTACTCCACATGACTTTTACTTTAAAGATGAGAAAATATTTAGTATTTGATTCCCATATTTGAAAATTGTTTTCTCAAATACTCGTATTCAATTAGAAAATTTTGCTATTCAAGCACCCCATAGTAAAAATATCTGTAGAGCTATTCAATATAGCACTTAATGTTGCAGCTTGTCAAAGTTACGAAAACTCTCAAGGTTATCCCCCCAATTCTTTTGTAGAACAGAACAATATATCGATAAACAATTAGATCTGAGCAAGTGCTTTTCAAACCTAATGTGGCATCACTATCCTTTTGTTTATGCATCTTTTCTGGCTAGCCGACAAGAGTGACCCCAGATTTGTAATGTTACAATCTAAGTTAATACTGGCATGATAGCTATGCATTGTCATGTACAATATATTCTCATGTAACAGTCACGATACTGTTTCTCAGTCTTAGAGTTTCTTAAATGCAGCCCATAAAAAATTTGGAAAGCAGCGTCACACACGTGCACGCATGTGCACACGCACACACACAGAGGATAGTGAGAAAGCGTGATCAACAGCGTTCCTGGATACAAGTGTCACTAAAGGTTCACAAGCTTACCTTCACTAGCCTATTAACAAAAAGGTAAGCAGACTACGAGGAGCCAATTGCACTATGTGATAAGTCCCCATGCATCATGCCAATACCGGTCAAAGATGGAACAGCACATGTTGCATTGTGAGCTACAGTGCAACCACAGCATGAGTGGTTGACAAGATGTACTTAGAAGTAAGGTGCAGCCCACACTTTTCTAGTATTACATACCAAATATAGGGGTGTAGTATTGCACAGTATTTCATTTAAAGATTTAAATGTCTCTGAGCAACACCATATTGTCTGGCCTACTGCTCAGCAGCATAACACTGGGCCACTGCAGCAGCTTAAGTATTTTATGGGGAACCTATGAGGACTTTTGATGGCTTCGTTATGAGCTCGTGATTATTTTGTATGAACTTTGTCAAACCCCTACATCTGTACATTGCTCATTAAGACTCAATGTCTACTACACCGTTGTAAGGCAGAGCAGAGCCTACAACAGCCATCACAGTAAAAAGGCACACAAAGATCCAGTGTCCTGTTTGGTCAGAAGAGCTGTTGCTCCCTGGTGTGTTTTATTTATTTGTGGTGTGGTGGCACTATAAACAAGGGTAACGCTGGGTGGCAATGGTGGTGGAGGGGGTCAGACTGTCCCTTCAGACAAATCCAAAGTTCTTGGTGCGAATAGCCATCTGGATCTTGGCTCGTAGCACAGCCTTGGATGAGTAGAGCGGCAGGTATAGTCTGGAAATGCATGTGTTGGCCGTTGGCAGGTGGTGGTCGTCTGGGGGCCTGATGGTGATACTGGGCATGGGCTGAAAGCCTTCTTCGCTGGCTGGCAGGGCTGGGCTGCCTGTCCAGAAGTACACCTGAGGAACAGAGAAAATGAACTTGCATCATGTACCCGCTCGAAACCAAGTTAACGATAATGATTAACCCTTTACGGACAAATGTTGCATAAAAGTTGCAGTTTTGTTTTGAGTATGCAGTTTCTGGCTATACGTGCTTGGCCATTACTGAATGACAGGTGGGTTAGAGCAAAAATGGAAGGAACAAATTTAGTGCATGACTTGCTTTCTTTTGAGAGTAGTCAGAGGAGAAAGACGAATGCAAGATATCTGGCTGTCTGTACAAGTTCAACCAGTAGCCATAAGGGGGGCTTGGGGTGAAGCTGACTTCTAATTTTCTGCCTGGTGTTGCCCATGTATTGCTGCAATAGTTATCGCAAAATATTGATTCTTTGCGTTGAAAATTCTTGTTCTTGGTGCAGTTTGCACATTTTGATAGGAAACCAGTATTTCCTTGAGGTTCGAGCCAATATTCCTATGCAAAACATTTGTTTCAGCAACAACAATGGCACGAGGTATTTCTATAACTTTTCTTAAAGCTAACCATCTAATCTGCAAATATATCCAGTCCTGCCAACCAAATGAAAAAAAATACTACCGTCGAAGCCAAGAAATACTAAAAATAGTTTTCTACACAATATGTACACTGTTCATTAAAAAAATATGCTGACTGTAGAAGACACCGTTAAAAGGGCATGCTGCTCTATAGTTGCAGCAAGAATAATTTGCATGAAAGAAGGAAATTATACAGTCGAACCCACTCATAACAATACCTATTTTAACAATATTTCAGCTGTAACAATGAGAAGCTGCTGCACCATCAACTTTTGTATGTTTTTCATGGTGAAATAACCCGATTACTACAATGCCTTGATGCTGCATTATCAGTTACAATGATGAAGCCTGACTGCTGGGTGTCCGTGCCAGAATTTAGTGAAATGCGAAATCCTTGAAAAGAAAAAATGAAAAAGTGAAATTTGAGCCACTGAATGATGGCTTGCTGCCCCAATAGCTGCCACGCGCTCATTTTCCAGCTTTCTTTGCGCACCTCTCTCCCGTCACCCCTAACACGAATGGGCAGCGCCCATAGCTCTATGCCGCGCCACCCTCTCAAACATGAAAGGACTGTGCCAACTGCGCTAGTCCCAGATTCCTCACTGGCTCCTCACTTAGCGCAGTTACACAAATAGTTTAACAGCTTGAGTTTGTGTTTGTTGGTTGTGTCGAAATTATTCCGGGCCACATGATTTCTCAGCCTTCTCTGACTTGCCGCCGAAGCGGAAGATGGCTGATCCGCCCACTGATCACCAACAATGCACAATGTTGCCGGTGAAAACAAATCGCACGGCTATAGATTTTGAAACTAAGTACTTCTAACCGATGAGGCGATCGTCGCGAACGTGTTTGCATTGGATAGCGACGACGACGGCAGCGATGACGCGGTAGGGCAGGCTGCCTCAACATTGTCTTCACTGGAGGCCCAGCAGATGATTCAGTCCCTCCGGTGCTGTTTTTGTGAGGAACCTTCTGCTGTACTATATAGAGCACCTGGGTGCCTTGGAGAAGGATGTCGGCAAGCTTTGCATAAAGCATGCAAGGCTGATGGACATAGGGTTTACTTGTACAAGCCAGTGACAAGTACATGGCAAGATGCTTGTGGCGATCCCGCCTCAGTGTTTCTTCTGAATTTCTCAAGCTGACAGGCTGCCACGGAAACCTCTTCGCATTTTTTTAAAAATGCCCCTTTTGGGGCCACCAAAGCGATGCCTCGGCGGAGCTCGCATATCGCTTGCCACCCGTAACCCCTCTTAGCAGTTGTTATAGCAGTGCCATTCTAAAACGCCGACAGCCGCAGCTTGGTACATGAGATCGAAGCGCCCAAGAAGCAGTTAAACGAGTGAACACAATCAGCAGCCAGATGAAGGAATGTGGTGGGGAGGGGCATTGGCCTCTCGGCCATTATAGTTTTCTTACAACAGCTCTGCCATCCCCCTATTTTGATTTTTTCATGCAATCCGGTTATAACAAATATCAGTTATAACAATGGAATTTTCGTGGCGCTTGAATATTGTTATAAGTGGGTTTGAAAGTAACAATTATTTCTAAAATATTCAAGCAAGGGCAGCCTAAATTTCACCTGCCATTTTAAAGTCAGGCTTTGAAAATTGCTCTGAAATGCAGCCCATGCCCGTGACAACGGATCCATATGCAACATACTTTCCGATGTAACAGACTGTTATGTGCCTATGTTATCAATGAACCGCTTTTAACGGAACAAGCTATAACGGACCATCAGCTACAACGGACATACTTTTGGGCAAATAAATATATGTGCTTTGCTGTGGCAATGCATGCGGGAGGCAGTGCACTGCACGCAACTATTTTCAGTCACTCACGGAATGTACAAAAATGCACTTTTTTTTAAACAAGAAGTACATTGGTGGCAAGCTTCTATCAACTGCATGCCGTGCAACACCCAACATTGAATTTTCAGGTCAATGACGCAAGCAGCTCACCGCTGCCCACCCCTCTCGGCTCAGTGCCGAGCAAGTACGGAGGGTGTCACTAGGCCAGCTTAGTTTCAAAGCCGCAGCACATGACTCTTCAGAAACAACTGCTGACAACAGCAAAATGTATAGTTTTGATAACACTATTTCATCACATTGATTTGCACAAGAAAGATGGGCTACTAGTATTCGTGGCATGCAAGCTGCGAACCATGTGATGCAGTCGAGCCATCTCGCATGCAGTGCAGCTAGCGTCAGACGCAGGCTTAGAGTGGAACTTGCCACGTACCACAGCTCTCATTCATGCTACAGGTTTGACAGTAGTCGTAGCTTGTCGCAAAAGATTATATTAAGAAATCAGCTTATTATAGGTCAAGCACTGTTCTATGTGAAAAGCTGTGGCTGATATTTGTGTCACCAGCAGTGGCAATGTGCTCGGGCCTGGTGGTTGGCACCATGTCGGCACGGCAGGGAACAAGTTGGCCAGCTCCCTGTTGTTTTGCTTGTGTATGTAACAGTGGGATCTCGATAAACAAAAATTGTTTAAACGGAACTGACACTTAAACGGAACACCACCCTCATCAGCTTTATCTCTCCGTAAATTGAACTTCTGATAAACGGAACCAATTTCTCTGGTTCCTTGAGGTTCCATAGAGAGTCCACTGTACAGAGCACGGTCGAGAACACCGCCAATAAAATAGTAGGACTTGGCAGGTATGTGTATCTCAAACTTTAAAACCACAAGAGAACATTTCTAAAACAGCGCCAAACTATATTTCAATGAATTGAAAACAGGTTAGCAAGATCTTTTTGCTTAATCACCCCTATATACATAAGCTTTTCTCGAATGCCAGAAAATTTGCATGATGATGATTGCGTGACATACGTACATGGGACAGATTTTTGTTGGAGCTCGGCAGAGATCACTTTAGTGTTAAAAAAAGAGATGGCAACATGACCTGCGTAGGGATTGTTTTTTTTTGTCCTGTGTCATCCTTATGCACCAATACTTGGGAACATTAATCCATTTTGGTAGGCTGGTTTCACGAGTTTTACTACACCACCATTGTCGCAATGGACGTCGGTAGCAGTGGCACTTGGTAGATCGAGGGGCAACTATGGTTCAGAGCACCTAGTTTATTATTGTATATTTTTTAGATATTGTTCACGTCCCCACTTGATTCTTCTTGTTGAATTGGCAGGAAAATGCAGTTATAAAGGTCCTCAATATAAGCAGGGTTAAAATGTTCCCTCAAAATCTACATCTATCTACCTGGGAATTTTGCTCATGGTTGTCTTGACCTCATGACAGTGGAGAGGCAGCAAAGTCTGCAGACATCATGGTGCTCATAGGCAGTCCATAATGGCTACAAATGTGTTAGCTAATATGCTGCAGCCAATATATAACTGCACTGCTCGAAATATGCAGCAAAACAAAACCCCAGTGCCTACCTGACAGCCCAGATCAGGAGTAAAGGTACTACTGCAACCATAAAAAAATACTTAAGCATGTTCACCATCGATCAGGTTTATTGGATAAACAGGTTCAGAGGTCAGGCTAACAGTGTACGTAGGTGTGATGCTAATCAATCAATATGGGTGGGTAAAGACTCCTTGCCAACATTTTTACGCAGTACAGGAACATCAGTTGTCATTAAAGGGACACTAAAGGCAAATACTAAGTCACGCATGATAGATTGATAAGCATAATGAATGATAGATTAGTGTTCGAGAATCTCTAAGGCGTTAATATTATAGCGAAGAGAGCCTTAATAATTGAGAAATTGAGGTAAATGCAGGTCATGACTAGAGACTCCCCCGGGACATTCAAGCACTTGCCCGATGACGAAGGCACTCAGTTAAATTCTGTCACTAGTACTCAACTTACTCGTTGCAAAAAAGATCCTCGTTTTGGATTATAAGATGAAATAAAATGCTACTTGTCCAGTTCCATTTCATGTTTAGAAAAAAGAACTCATTGAAATTGCCGTTGACAACAATGTGGCTGGTCGAAAAGTTTCGTTTTCACTCGACTCTGCACCACCCACGTTTTCGTGTTTCAGTATTTTCCTGATCGTGTAGTGCTGCACCGGTTTTGCTGGCTCGCGAAGCTCGCACAAACTGCAACTAGCAAAGAATTCAGCTGCCATGTGATGTCCCGGGATGCCCGAACGGTCTAGTCCACTTGACCAAAAAGCAGCTGCAGCGGCAAATCCGCCGCTCTGTCTTGGCTCGGTGCCGCTGTCTGTCGGGCGCCGTTTTACTCACTAACGGCAGCAAAGGGCAGTGATGGCGTATGCAACATCGCAACTCCCTTGGTTGCATGGTGGGCGATTTCAATTTCTAAAAAGGTATTCGGACTCTTCAGATACAATTTTCTCATAAACTAAGTCTTTTCTTCGCACAAAACAAGCGTTGCGACGTTTCTGGAATGGTATTTAAACGGTCCACGTCGACTTTGTATTTGCCTTTAGTGTCCCTTGAAGCACATTAAAGCACCCCTGCTTTTACAGAGGCACGACCAGGAACTTAATGTATGTTCATAAAGAAATTAAAAAAAAATAATACGAACCAGATCCTGCTTCTCCTGGTTTGGCATTTTTTCCATCATAGACCAGAACCAGCGCTTGAACCTAAAGATTTTGTCACTGCTCTCCTCTGCAAAAAAGGGGACATATTAGCATGTCATCGCAGAACTGCTGTATCTACATGAACACAGCACCAGCCTAGTCACAATATTAACAAAACAGTCATCAGTCATTACAACATATAGATAGATGTAGAAGTGCACTTACTGCTCTCATCATTGAATGATGTGTAACTGATGAGTGCCTGTACATTGACTTCGCCGACACCATTGAGTAACAGTCTGAAGTCTTCTGCTGTGAGACCTTCCAAAGTGTTGTTGGGAAGCACATCATACACTCCCATGCGAATTGCCTGAAAAAGAAGACAGGGAAAAATGAGGCATCAATTGCAGACACTGTCCACCCTCGGCTTTATTTCTCTCTCTATTGTATATGAGGGCAAAAATTAACCACTTGCTCCTTTAGAGAAAGTGCACTACGAAATGTGACTTGGCCAAGAACAGGGAAGAAGAAATGTGTTTTATTCTTACCCCAAGGGCCCGTTCCTGTGACTTTATCATTCTGTACTCAGCATAGCGTCGAACATAGAGGTAGACATTGGTGGCGGTCACTTCCTGTTCCCTGCCTCCTGGGATCAGCTCCACAGTACCTCCACCCTAGACCACAGGGGTACAGAAGACATGCAGTCAGCACAAAGTATGGCCACTGCCAATACGGACAATGACCATCACAGCAATTCCACTTCTAATGATGCACACATGGCCATAATGCATGTGTTCTTGCATAGTGTCCACAACAATGCATACACTGCTTACTTGCTTTGTTACCTAGTTCAAATAATGCCAATCAAATACAATTATTTCTACCTACAGTGACATGCAGCCCAGAAATGTGGGATTTAGTTTAGCATGAATGAGGGTCTTTCACCCAATTGCAATAGGTACATTTTAGCCAGTTGATAAGAGTTACAATTTATAAATTCAGATTAACTAACAGAATCAAACAAAAGCAGACTATTCTAGTTGAATTTTCTAGTAAAAAGAACCAAACCAGTGTTCTTTATACAACTTCATCTATCAAGGTTTGTGCTACGTCAACAAATGGGTTAGTGTTGGCAGTCCCTTTACATCAAAATAGGGACAAAAGTTAAAACACATGGGTTTCAACAACCAATATGCAATGCAATAGCCAATGGGCTATAAGGGGCGCCGTGTTAGATGGCTCTGTATTAACTTTGAGCATGCACTAGCGTTCTTGCATTCTGCCTACATTAGAATGCAGCAGCAGCAGATCTCAGAACTTGACTTTTAGACATTTGGGCTAAGTGATTCTTGAGTGACCCGGCATGTGGCGGCAGATGCTCCAGCTTACATGGAACAATATTGTGACTGACAAAGCAGTGCCCGTGAGCATGTGTCAATTCTGTGTAATCAAACAATAAATATCCACATATACTGTTGGCTCATTTGTAAAGCACACAGACCTTTTAATAAAGTAGCACATGATTTTCCATGGCTTGCTTGAATTCCTTAAATTTCTGGTCTATGGCATACCAAATTCTTTGGCTATCGGTATCTGCCACTCAGTGTGATCACATTTCCGGCCAGTCACCTAGGATGGGCATATGCCACTGTAACACTGGGGGGGCATAGAATGTACATAGAATGTGCCAACTACTTTCTGCGTAACTGTCTTCTCCCCATTCACCCCCTTGACAAACATCAAACTTCACTTTCGACTTTGCGACATCATTGTGTTGATCCCCAATCTGTACGTCGACTTGAATCAATTCAAGAAATCGTAACTCATACTCAGCAGCACCCTGTGACATGACCAGTGAGTAGCCACAGTGGATATGGGGAGAAAAAAAAATGTAGCTCTGGCAATCTCAAGAGATGAACAGCATCAGACAGTGGCAACTCTCACAGTGTCATTATCTCAAAGGTCAAGTTGCTCACCTCCTCAGGACACAGGTCGATGCAGAAGGTCAGGTCGAGGGCAGAGAACACGGTGCTCGAGTCCCGCGATTCTGCCTCCAGTACCAGCTGGCGCAGAGACTCGTACAGCAGGGGGTCGAAAAACGCCAGGTCGTGCCAGCCAATGCGTTTGTTCAAAATGTACTTGATGACGTGCCGGTTCAAGGAGATGGGGCACAGCTCATTCTGCAGCAGGCACAGCCCGACAATCCTGCATCAGAGTTCGGAGAAAGTTTATTTTCTAGTGAAGACGCACCACAATTTAATAAATTTTTCTAGTTTCCGGTCGCCATCAGAAATCTGCAAGACAGTACAAGGGAGCCTTAGAAATATTGCACCTAAAGGGCTTTGCATACCCAAAATCCTATACCCTGCTTGCGTTTTTTAAACCTGATAGCGTTAAGGAGCCCGTGTTGCAGAAAATCCGGTGTTAGCGCCGCCACTGGCGTCTCTGGCCTAGCAAATCATCTCAAACCACGCATTCTGATCCACACAGGCACTCCGCGTAGTGCATAGGTGTGTTTGTTACATGGAAACTCAAACACACACCCCTTTTAATGTGATAGCGTTTTCCAGCTGCCATATGAGGTCTGTATTAACAGAAGTGGTGCGGCCCGCTCAGTTCTTTGCAACACCATCAAAACAAGAACCATAAAGTTCACCGCCAGTGTTTCCGGGAAAACATTACGGTTACATAAGCTGCAGTTGCTGAGAAGCACGAGAAGCAGTCGGGGATAGTTAAATACTATTGCATTCCACTCAAAGGCAAAGCTTCAGTGTCCTCCAAAATGTTTTTGTACTCCTTTTGTGTCTTTTTGTGTCCTTCTGTATACCTTCTTGCATTCTTTTCTATAGCATTCTTCTTTGCGTCCCCTAACTTTGGGTGTGCAAAATTTAAAACTCCCTACAACTGCTGACACTTATTCTTTAGGGGGGAAGAGGGGTACCAAGGAGAACATGGAAATGCTCTTTCAAGTTCTCTTCAGCGCCTTCCTAGTTAGCAACCGCAACTCCCAAGTCTCAAATGGTTTTTGGCCACATATATATAGTCTCCTGTTAACTCGACTCCAGTTGATTAGATTTTTCAGTGATCATATTTATTCGAATCTAGGCTGATAGTTTCTTTCAAATAATCATATACCAAGCTCTAGGGTCGGCTTAGATTCGAGGATTTAAAAAAGGTGCTAGTTTGTAATTGAAAATGATAAATATGGAGCATAGCTAGCGCCATCTAGAAAAGTCAGTATCGCAGCCGCTGTTAGCCGCGCCAGTAGCCAGCTGAAGTACACAAGCGACGCCGCTACTTTGTCGTGTGTCGTATTGGCGTGTGATGTGGCCCATAGCGCGGTGTTATCGTAATGGCACCAAACAGGCAATGCCACTGCAGTGACACTTTCAAACGAAAAGTTATGCTAGCCGCAGAGGCGTTCAAGCCGGGTGGAACTTCGGCATCGATGAGAAAAACGTCCGTCATTGGAGGGGTAATGGGGGATGCTTTTTGCGTTTGCTGCAGCGAGGAGATGGCAGCAATAAGGAAAATAAGCGCGTGATAACAGAGAGGAGCAAGGCATGCAAGCCGTGCATGGGCACGCCAGTGCGAGCTCGCACTCGTCCGCAAGCGTGCGTGGTCTGGGCTATAGCGATGAGGCTAGCAGCAATGATAACGCAGAGTGAGCTCGGCTCGTTCATATTAAATAAATGCTGCTTTCATTTTGTCAATGCTGTCCTCACTTTTTTTTGTTTGGCCTACATTAGAGGTAAGCTTTTTATTTTTATTATTATTATTATTATTATTCCTTTTTCTGGCTTCGGACATTTGGGGGTCTGCTTAGAATCGGGGCCGGCCTAGATTCGAGTAAGTACAGCACTTTGATTGCGACATGAAGTCCCGGCCCACACCCATACTTTCTCATGGGCTAACACTTTCATTACCTTGACCAACAGGTATGGTTTGGTGCCACTAGTAGCTTCAGTTGTCAAATGACACTCAAAAAGCTCATAAAATCGCACCCCCATGAGACTAAAGGGCACACTGCTGCAAACCGTGTCATCACAAGTGAGATGAGGGTTGTATCCTTCAATCGTACTCTCGCCGGCATCTATACATACCCTCACGAACAAAAACAAAAGCACGTTGCTACAAACTGTAGCACCAAAGGAGTAAGGTATATGTGACTTTTCTACTCACGTATGACTTATTTTATTGCTTTTAAATTTTTCAGTTAAAGTTGCTAATTTGCAATTTGCTAGGTGTGACCTACACATCTTGCCTGGCAAGTACCCCAGTCACCAGGGGCACTACTGATCGCAATCGAACCCAATTGGGGTCGAACTACTTGATCGCCATTAGCTTTTTTGCAGGCAATGGCAGTTGAGAAATAAATCCCAATTGGGCTAGATCATAATCTAAAATGCCCGCTGTGGCTGGGCTAAAAAGGACAATCAGTTCCCATTTTCACAACTACAGCCTCACTTGCACCAATGTTGTTGTGCCACAATGCCCTGTAGACACAAAAGCTGTAGATAACACATGGCCAATGTAACTTCAGCCACGAGCAAGAGACATCGCCATGACTTGCCTGCCAACGTTCCGGAATGCATTCAGTCTGTCTGGCGTGCACTTTCCCTGGCGTGGGGCATAGAAACCTCTTTTGCCTGGCTGATACACAAGAGGGCTGCAGTCCTCGCCGTCGTCCTCTTCTTCCTCCGCATCACTGCGCCGTGCCGTCGTGCTCCGCCGGCCTCGCTCCCCAAGGCTGAACACATCCAGGTCCAGGAGAGTCTCCGCTTCCCTGTAAGAGCACCATGGTGAGTTGAGTAAACGAGACCAGCTGCAAACATGCCAAGAACTAAATTCATTGCAGCATGTTTCCAGCAGTGCAAGAGCGGCTTCATATTACAGTCAAACCTCACTGTAATGAAGTCATATCCATCAAAAGAATATCTTAATTTTATACAATTTTCATTCTAAGCATAATTTCATTACGTGCTCATATCGGTCAGAAACATTATAGATGTATTTAATTATTTGGCAAGACGGTAAGATTAATTAATTAATCACATCTTAACATATTTACAATATGTACTGTTATGATGTGTGTAATTACATGTTATGATGGAACTGTCTTGTAAAAAAATCCGACAATGAAGAATAAAACTAAAAAACAAAGTGCACAGATGCAGCTGAAATGGCCGTCACACTCCTGCGAACTTATCATTGAACAATAAATACACATTATTCAGGAGAGGGAATTTCCAGCATGTAACAACAGCTGTTGTTACGGTATGAATTATTGTTTGAACAAAGTGTTACCAGATGGCACCTGACTAATGATGACTATAAAAGGAGCGAACGCTAAGCAAAGGAGAGACACAGGCACTTGCAGCGAAAAGTTCGGGGTTTAACTGCGAGTTGCCATGCGAGGTACCATAATTCTTGTTGCTTTGTTTTCCCGAGTTAAGTTACCACTGTTTGAATAAACATTTTGTTCTCATTATTTTTGTCTCTGGAACCCACAGCCCAGCAATAGGATCACTGAAAAGTTGACGCGGCACTATATCAAATCAGGCAAAATATTTTTTGGCAATTAAATTTTCAGTTTTTTTTTTTGTAAACTCCAATGCAATTTACTTACCGTCCATGCGACACAATGATCTCCAGAGCCTCGTCAACTTTTTCGCGAAGGGCATCCTCTGAAGCCAAGAGGAGGAGCAGTTGGGCAGCTGACTGTTCAAGAAGCATGCCTGTGATCTTGCTGGCTAAGGACTGAGTAGAGGAAAATGTCGGTGTCAACTGTACTTCCTGCGTGCAGATCGCGCACGCAAAATACGAAGACAACTGTCAGTTCTCCCGTTGAAATATTAACAAATGCTGCACAGTATTTACAAAATTTCCTCACAACAAAATATTTTTACAAAGAAGTATTAATCAACATACCGTATGTACTCATAAAAAAAACCTACCTTCATGTAAGCACCACGCACTTTGGAGGTAAAAAAATTTGCAAGAAACTTTCACCAAAGATTAAACTTTGAGCGTCGCTACAAGTTGCTATAATATCTAACAGCGTGGAGAGCATGCAGAACGACCATTTTCGAGAGAATGCTGATGAGGTATACAGTCGAAGCCACTTATAACAATACCAGTTTTAACAATATATCGGTTATAACAATGAGAAGCTGCTGCACCGTCAACTTTTGTATGTTTTCCATGGTGAAATAATCCGCTTGCTACAATGCCCCGATGATGCATTATCGGTTATAATGATGAAGTCTGGCTGCTGAGTGTCCGAGCCGAAAGGTAGTGAAATGCGAAATCCTTGAAAATAAAAAAAGAACGAAAAATTCGGGTCATTGCATGATGGGTTGCTGCTCCAAAAGCCGCCGTGTGCTCATTTTACAGCCTTCCTCGTGCGGCTCTACATCTAGTCGCCCTTCCACCCCTCCGAACACGAACGGGCTGCGCCCATAGCTCTACGCTGCCCCACCCTTCGAAACACGAATGGACCACACCAAGTGCGCAGCAAGCAGATTGCTCGCATGTTGCTTGCTGGCTCATCATTCCACGTGGTTCTGCAAACAGCTTAATAGCTTGCGTTCGATGCTGTTGGTCGGGTCAAAGTCATTCCTGGCCACGCGGTTTCTCAGCCTCGCTTGACTCACCGCTGAAACGAAAGATAGCTGATCCACCCGCTGATCATCGGCAATGCACGACGTTGCCGGTGAAAGGAAAGCGCACCGCCATAGATTTGGAAACTAAGTGCTTCTAACCGATGAGACGATCGTCGTGAACGTGCTTGCATCACACAGCGACGGCGACAGCGATGATGCGGTAGGGCAGGCTGCCGCGGCAGCCTTCTCGCAATTTTTAAGAGGCCTCTTTCGGGGCCACCAAAGCGATCGCAGTTCTCGCACATCACTTGCCACCCATGACGCCTCTTTGCAGTTATTACAGCAGTGCCATTCTTTAACGCCGACAGCCACGACTTCTTACACGCGATCAGAGTACCCAGGAAGCAGTCAAACGAGTGAACACAATCGGCAGCCGGATGGAGGAAGGTGGTGCGGAGGGGCGTTGGGCTCCCCACCATTATAGTTTTCTCACATCAGCTCTGCCATCCCCCTATTTTGATTTTTTCATTCAACCCAGTTATAACAATTATCGGTTATAACAATGAAATTTTCGTGGCACTTGAATATTGTTATAAGTGGGTTCGACTGTACTCCAGTCCATATTCAACAGGCAACGTTACGGATAGACCTCAACAGCACTGCATTGTCAACTGTCGCCGAACAGTTATGGTTTCATACTGAATCAACGTAGATCTATTTGCTACACACCTCGCGAACAAAAGCGAGTGCACGGGATGACCGTTGTTTATGGCCGCCATTTTACACTGCACAGCGGCCCCTCATTCCAAATGCCATTTGTAGGTCTGCACATTGTCTCGTTTCATAGCATCAAGCGACCTACCACATGACTAGCTTTAGATTTACATGAGGGCTCAAAAATGTAATGTGACAATAGTGTGCAGACTGCCCGATGCATTTACAAGGACAACAGATGGACAGGAAGGGAGGGTGTCACAAACTAGTTGTGGGCCTCTAGATATGATAACGTACAAGAATAAAAAAAAGGGAGAGAGAGAACAACACCGAATCCAAAAGTGAAAAGGTACCCACTGTTTACCCTTGCGCCACCGATGACTGTATGGATCAGGTACAAGTCACGCGATGCACAGTCTCCGCTTTTGTCTGTCGCACAGATCATAGGCACAGATTGGCCTTAAACAACCTGACGATAACCCACAGAAACCACCTGCCTTGAAGTTGGAAAACCCTCCTATTTTCTGGTAGATAACTGGAAAGCAATAACTCTGCAAATTTCATTCAAATCGTTCGAAAAAAAAAAAAAAATGTTTTTTTGAAGTGCCTCGTCCCCCCCCCTTAAACACAGTATGGCCCACTATTAAACTGAAAACCTCAATGGTATAAGGACAACATAACTTCTATGTTTTTTTCGATTCAGAGGGAAAAAAAGCATTTCATTCTATTCGTCAGACATTCTATCAATACAAATTATTTTCTAGACCTTTGTACATGATCTGCACTATCAGTACTCGCATACTAATTTGGTGTTCCCTTTAATAATAGTAGACCATGCTATTCATCTAAATTTCTGCATACCTAAGTTACTTGTAGCTAATCTTGTTATGTAACTTGAGTAGATTCCTAAGCATATGCAGTTAGTGTTTTCTCTTTTTGTACAAAATTTGTAAGCATAAAAGAGTGTTAAATTTTCTGATATTCAATTCAATACTCGGTTTTTCTTTTTCTTGATTCTAGTTAATATTTAGTTTGAAATTACCATTCAGTATTTGCACACCCATAATTAAAACTACAACTACCACCATGCATTACCTGTGCACCTCTGGGCTTTCGGCATGCAACATACTATGTTTTGCTTGCTACTGCAACCTGTGCGCCGTGGCTGCTGGTTGCGAAAACTTGTCACTCCACTCGTTCGGTGGTAAATAGGTTCATATCCACGATGCCTTCCATGTAATAACTATGTCAGATTTTACAACATATAGGTATGAAACTTAATTCTACATTGATTTCTATGGCACATGCCTATATACAGTTAAACCTCGATATAACAAAGTATTTAACTTTTCATAACCTCTTGTCCAAAGAACAACATGTATTTAGAACGTCAATATAACGAACTGCAAGGATAGGTGAGGGGCAACATTTTCGTGATATAAAGAAAATCAGTTTCGGAGATATACATTGCTTAGGAACCACACATAGCAGAATCGAGGAAAGCATCAAGAAATGGCCCACTTAGATGTGCATAAAGGTCATGTGAAACTACTGCTTTCTCCTGAATTTCCCAGTAAACATAGCTGCTTTTGAGCAGAGTGAAGTTGTGTGACTGCCATTGTGGTAGAGACACTAGGTAGAGTGGCCACAGCACCATTGGTGGATTTAAATGGAAGCAGCCTTGTGTGTACACTTTTTTTTGTTAAGCACAGTCACACCTCTTCAGTGCATAATATCAGCGCAGCACACACATAATGAAATAATGTGCCTAGCAATATGCTTACAATGCCACTAAGAGTTCATGTGCGTTCTTATACTAGCCCAAGGTTAAACTAGAACTCTTCAGGGGAAAGCAGTACATGATCACAATAAAATGAGCAGTCACCTAAGGTTGAAAGAAAGGGAGAGAGATTATTAAAGAAATACAGAGAGGTAGGCCTGAGGTAGCAGACCTCTAACCTGCTGTTCTGCCCAGAGGGAAGGGGAACGTTGAAAGGAACATATAATAAATTATATGTTACGAATGAGTGCTCATTTTATGCTGATTGCTTTCTGGACACCTAATGTCTTCAGACTCACTGGACGCAAGGCATGGACACGGGGGTACAGCCTCTGGCCCAGCTGCTGCCGATGAGGGCTGAGGTGGTCGTTAGAAGCCTGTCCACTGCCACCTGCCTCACCGGGCATCACAAATGGGGGTGCATCATAGCGCAGGCCGCCACCCGACTTGGTCGCTTGGCCACCCGCACTTCCACTGCGCCGTTCCTTGTCCCTCTCCCGTGATCGAAGTCGCTGAATTATGTCTGAGGAAACAAAACGAACAGATCAGGAGAGGGTTGATTGGCTAGGTGAGGAACATGGAGACCACTTGAAAAGATGCACAAAGGAACTCAAAATCTGGTCTACTGGTGTGCACTATAATCAAAGAGAGAGAGAGAGAGAGAGAGAGAGAGAGAGAGGGGGGGGAAATAAAAAATTGCTTTTTTTCTTTCTCTTTTCTCTCTTTCTTTTGGCTTCAAGCCTAGTAAGTTAAGTCAAGTCTGCCTTCAAGTAACATTTACAACCAAGCAATGTGACTGACCATCAGGAGATCATATAAAAGTTTTGACTAGCTAAGGCAAAATTATGCAGTGTTCATCAAAACGCCTTGTTCATAAGTATGTAATGTGTAGATACAAATAAGGATCAGTGCACATATTTGTTTGAAACTGAAGCAAATGCACCACAGAAAGAATGAAGGAACCATGAGGCGTCAGAGCCGAGCAGCATGTAAGAGAAAGGCGGACAAGTGAGGACGACTGGTTCCACAAGGAAGTCGATTCCGGAACCAAATCCTGACATGACAGTCTGCCTACAGGTGACTCATTGCCGATGTACGACAATCGGCTGTTTAAATGGCGCAACCGGCCACATTTACGCGCGATTCGCAGTACAATTGTGCTAGCTGGGGCACAGCATATACCACACAGTTTTTTTCTCTCTCTTCTGCACCTATTTCTGCTTTAATATGAATTAAAATGTGCAACAAGCACTTCTACGCACCACCGCAATCTCATGTCTGGATGACCCAGGGACTTAGGGTTAGCGATGTGATCAGTCAGTATTCAAAGGCCACTCTGCAGTGGGAGTGACTTGCAAAATTTGTGTGCATAAGATAAGTAAACATTTCTGTGTTCGACACTGCCATGGATAAGCAAATCAGTACTGATGACCTTTAAAAACTGTTTGAACTATTTTGTGATCCCCTTGGAGTTTCATATGTCTGGGATCGACTTAGTCCACATATTAATGAGGCTGTCACTTGCTCGCAACACTAGTGCTTTTCACTGTACAGTCTGACTCTTAGGATAATGAAATCGTATGTGCTGCAAAAAACTTAATTGTGAATTACGTCTGCCAACTCTAGGATGCCATTTTGTTTTCTTACAATGATGGAGTGATTAATGAGGCCAGGGTCACCATATCCTCGTTAGTGATAAGAATGACAACACGGCATGACAACAGCAAGTTAACACATGTTCCATTCATTGCCAAGGCTTACTTGATCCCTTCTCACTTCCCAAGGCTCACTTCCGATTGGAATTTTCCAGTTGTTCCAACTGCCTGCTGACACATTTAGGAGTTTATCCACATGCATGAATAGAGTGTACCAAGCATGGTTTCCATACCAGCCCAATAGATGGCCATAGAGGTGCAGTGTGTCCTCTGATAGGTGGTTGGTGTTTATCACCAATTGTAAGCAATGCTTGAATCAGATTATTTTTCAAGTGATTAATTATGTGCCATACAATGCATTAATGTTTTAAAGTTAATTAGACAAACATTTTAATTAGAGAAAAAGAAGCACACTCGAACCCACTTACAGCATTACTGGTTTTAACAATATTCAGATGTAACAATGCGCAGCTGCTGCACTGTGAACTTTTGTGTGTTCTATGGTAAAACAAATTGCTAACTATGATGTTCTCATGCCGCACTATCGGCTATAACAATTAAACCTGGCTAGTGGATGTCTGCACAAAAAAAAAAAAAGAATGTAAAGTCCAGGGAACAAATTAAAACATGCGAGCTGCTTTGCCACACCTGCCTTTGTGCCCACCTGGCACGCCTTCATTGTCCCTCTCCCCTCTCTCTTTCACCCCTCCCACACAGGCATCGGGGTAGTAGGGAGATGGGAGAGGATGTAACAAAGGCTGATGTAACAAAGGCATGTTGCAGCACGAAGTCGAGTGTGGTGAAACAACTTGCATTATGCTTTTCCTGGGGATTTTGTGTTTTCCTATTGGTGCACATACCCAGGAGCCAGATTTAATTGTCATAACAGACAACACAGTATGGGAGCACTGTTTTAAGCAGTTTATTTTATCAGAACACATGCAAAAGTTGATGGTGCTTCGGCTGTTCACTGTTATATCCGATACATTGTTAAAATGGGTATCATACACGGCCTCACGAGAACTAAGGATGAAAAATTTTTACGTCATACATTTTAAGCAAGGTTTATTGTATCAAGGTTCAAATATACTAATGAATCTTTTCCCTGCTATGCAAAATTTTTGAGGCAACATTTTCTATGTTTTTACATATAGCAAGTTAACAGTGATATGAAACCAGCAACAGATAAGACAGACTCAGTGGCAGTGTACTACAGGAGGGCACACCATTAAACTGGGCAGCAAGCCATGCAATGCTGAGGTGATGTTAATAGGAAACTTGACAATGGCCAAGGAGGAGAGAGCACAGCAAACTGGGTGAAACAAAGACACTGAGAGTACTGCGTCCCTCTACAGATAACAAGGGACCCTCCAACTCCGTCTAAGATAGCTGTGGAATGTGTCTGGCAATAACATCACGGCATGAATATCTTTTCAACAATACGTTCCTAAATTCACTTCACATGAATGGGGTGTTACTGGCAATCACATGGCCAGTAACTCCCGCGATCAGGACTGGATTGGCCTTCAACACCCTCACATCTGCGAACGGTTCATCAGGGCCAGTAACACTTTAGAAGCCATGAGTGTCAGTACCATGGCAGATTTTGTGCGCCCAAGGCTCTGGGATGCAACCACTGGGTTTACAAAAGAATGCAAGAAAGTATACAAAAGAAAGCAAAAGGGGTAGAAAAGAACACAAGAAGGGTGTGGTGCTCTGAGTGTGCAAAATCTAGAACTTCCTAATGGCCAGCTTAGAGGTGTGTGGAGGCAGCATCGAGTACTTCTGCAGAAAACCTCAGAAAGTCACCCAAATTTTTTTCATTCATGGTAAACAACAACATTATTATTATTTTTATTGCTAAATAAAACCTCGTTGATACTGTCTCATTTCATATGATTTCTCAGCACCAACATGCGCGATTGAGAACACAAAAAAAGTGACCAATAAATAATGCAGTTATGCTTCCTTTTACTGGTTCCTCTATTGCTCAGAAAACATGACCTTGCAGCAATGACATGCAGTACATTGCCAAACTGCAATCACGTGATACATTTTTCAACCGCTCTATCACATGTGAACAAGAAAAGATGTGACTGTGACGCACGCCCAATCTAAAGCAGTAGGTGCCTGCCACTGCAGCTTCTCTGCAGTACATGCCCCCCTAGAATGTCACGTGAGAGCATTCCAAGCAAGCATTCCTCTTCCAGTACCAGCAGATCTCCTGGAGGGTCATCGCACGTCACATTCAAAGCTATCGCTGCCAACTCTATCGCGATAAGCATCTTCATCTATCTGTTTTACAGCATGTTTCGACTAGTGCCATTGGAAGTGTACTGCATGCTTTTAATAGTCGATAACCTAAATGCAACGCCTTTTCCTCCTGCACGCGACACGAAATGTGAGTCATGTTTTGCTCTGACGGCATCATATTCCGGCGTTGCCTACCAGCTCGATTTCGTTTCAGTTTCCCATCGCTGTGTTCAAACACTAAAAATAGAAAACTGACGGAGCACTTCTGGCTGCATAGGCCCTAACAGCTTAGCACATGTCAGCATCGTGCTGCAACAGTTTTCGATGAGTGGGCAAGTCAATACTTCCCGACAAAATGCCCTGCTCGAAGAAGCTCCTGACATACAATGAATTCGAGGAGTGCAAACATAAGCTTGCTGTTGCTGAAGCCGCAAAAACGACAATGCATATTTCAAGCTTTTCAGGCCCCAGAAATTCGACCCAGGTTGCCGTCTCTTGCTGCAACAATTCGTGCAACGTTTCACATTACATAGATGTCAACTACAGTGGAATTTCCATAACATTTTGGCGATTTCAGGGCGTACAATATCCTAGTTGGCAAACTGTTTTATCACAATGTTTCTTTCCAGACACATATAAACGAGGTTCTACTGTAGTTTTCTATTTAACAATTATACGGAAGACATTACACATTGCCAGGAGCTTGTAGCATACTATCACACTCTACACATTCTGGAGCATAAAGTTATCACTTAAGCTCAGCCTTAGTAGTGTCCTCTAACCGTCAGTCATTATCCAGACAGCAGGTCTAATTGACAAACTAAGATTAGGCAGGTCACTTGTTTCACCCAGCCTACCCTGCACCCCCATGGCCAACATTCAACCTTACAAGGGAGGTGACGCTCACTGTACTGCAGTGACCGGTTGCCCGCCTGGCAGCCCTCCAGGTTGGGAAGCTTCTCCGGAGAGAGGATGGCCTCGGCAATGGCGGCATAGAAGGAGCGTGCCACCCCGGAACCTTCTCCAGGCTCGTCCTTGAAGGTAACCTTGACCCTATTCATGGCCAGTGGAGGGGTGCCCCCCATGCTACGACGGCTGTAGGCACTGTACTGGTTGTTCAGCTCCTTGAACGTCTGTTGCAGCAGGCTGTTGCGCTCACGCTCTATCTGCATAGGTGGCCAGGATGGAACAGACAGCAGCTGTAGTGGTAGCGCTGCACTTTTACCTCCTTTACAACAGTTCCTTGCACTCACTATCATCCACCTTGAGTCAGACATTGTTACAATCAAGTCGCATTTGACACAAGATTACTTTTGCTAGATCTGATAATTATTACAGGCATACATGGTCACACTAAGAAAAAAAAATTTTAAGTTTGCTTTAGGACTTCAGTCAACCAAGGGAACAGGCTGGCTTCAGGAAGGGATACTCTACAATGGATCACATTCATGTCATTAATCAGGTTACCGATAAATCCGCAGAGTACAATAAGTCTCTCTATATGGCTTTCATAGGTTTTGAAAAAGCATTTCATTCAAATACCAGCAGTCATAGAGGCCTTGCGTAATCAAGGAGTACAGACCGCTTACGTAAATACCCTAGAACATATCTACAGAGATTCCACAGCCGCTTTAATTCTACACAAGAAAAGCAGGAAGATACCTATAAAGAAAGGGGTCCAACAAGGAGACACAATCTCTCCAATTCTATTCACTGCATGTTTGGAAGAAGTATTCAAGCTATTTAACTGGGAAGGTTCAGGAGTAAGGATCGACGGTGAATACCTAAGTAACCTTCGGTTTGCCGATGACATTGTTCTATCCAGCAACACTATGGACAAGTTACAACAAATGATTGAGGACCTTAACAGGGAGAGTCTAAGAGTGGGGAGTGATTAATATGCAGAAGACAAAGATAATGATAAATAACTGGACAAGGGAACATGAGTTAAAGATAACAAGACAGCATCTAGAGTATGTGAAGTATGCTTACTTAGGTCAACTAATCACAGGGAACCCTGACCATGAGAAGGAAATTCACAGAAGAATAAAAATGGGTTGGATTGCATACGGCAGACATCGTGAGCTCCTGACTAGGAGTTTACCGTTATCATTGAAAAGGAAAGTATACAATAAGTGCATTTTACCGGTGCTGACATATGGGGCAGAGACTTTGAGCCTGACAAAGAAGCTTGAGAACAAGTTAAGGACCGCGCAATGAGTGATGGAACGAAGAACGCTAAGCACAAGTTTAAGAGACAGAAAGAGAGCAGCTTGGATCAGAGAGCAAACGGGTAAAGACAATATTCTAATCAGGGTGTCTACCAAATTTACAATTCCAAATTCTCTGAGTTTTCCAGGTTTTCCCTGAGTGGCTTTGCGAAATTCCCTGAGTGACACAGAACCTTGTTTTATGTCAAGGTGGGCTGACACCATGTCGCCTGATGCTGTCACTCTCTAGATAAGCATGTAAAAAAATAAAAAAGGATTTAATCCAGTTTTTATGATAAGAAATAGTGCTTATTTTATTCAATGAAGAAACAGAAAGGAGAGGGGGGGGGGCTAGTGAAATACTCGGCAAATAAAATACCTTAAAAAAATGGTAAAACCTATTGCTAATCGAGTCGAACATTCTCAAATATGAATAAAAAGGAGGTGCATACAGAAGCAAATATTTTCGAATATGAGCTATTTCTATAAATTGATTACAAGCTCATTGGTATGACATCCAAGCTTTGTCACAGGTGAGATTCTCTCTCAACAGCTGTTAAATCCCCCAAAACTGCCCAGACATACTCTCAGGCCACGCACTACACCTCAGTGTTGCATTTCACTGCTCAAAAGAGTTTATGTTGTTTTGGATGAGGGACACCTGCATCTCAGCTTCAGCCCATACCTTTTTTTTTTTTAAATCAAGCTCTTTTACAGAAGCAGCGGCACGCTTCGTTTCCCGTTCATTTCTCAATGCGTAGCTCCTTTCTGTTCTCGTCCTCCTTCCGACGCACGTTCGCTTCACGAACCATTTGAACCATCCTCTTGGTCAGTTGTACAGTCAACATATGGTTTTAAGTACTCACTAGGGGCCGCGAAAACAAAAAAAATCGGGCAGTTCGACAAAATGAATGCATGTCTTTTACTGCCCTTAAAGGCTCAAATCGCCACAAGCACATCTGAAAAAAAGCTCTGAATGCCTGCCCGTACACTTATTAGGCATATCGGTGCTCGTACTGTGACAGGAGATGGCGAACATAAGCGTGTATAATTAAGGAATACATACTGCGTCCCATGACAATTGCCCCTTCCCACCTTTGTTATGCTTCACCGCAATACTTTTGCACACGCTTCACTATGTAACATTACTGTACTAAGGTGAAGATAACTTTCTGAAACCTGCCTTATGCAACGCGTTGTGCTCTCCGAGCTTCGAAGCTAATAGCGAGGATCACAAAGGTGGAGTCACATTGCTGACAGTGGCGAATTCTTTCAATGAAAAACGCGGCACCAAATGGCAAGAAGCTTAACAGCGAACGTCGAAGCAGCTGGGCCTAGCGCAGCCAAGGTGGTGGCTACGGCTACAAGCGGATCTGCTTAAGAGAGCACCGTTCGAGGCGGCGGGGTAATCAAAATGGTGGCGGTGGTGGCTTTGTTTGATTAATGCCATTTCGGAGATGCGGTCACGGCAAGAAGACCGAAAAATCGAATGGCAAAGGGTACATGCGTCCAAAATTTTAGGCGTTCTTATACATTGACTCTATGGGGTACGTGGTGGTGCCGCGAAGCTGTCTGAATTATCGGGTGTCCGGAAAGCCGGCCGTTGACTGTACGCTGGCAACTCTTCCAGCCGATTGCATGGCGTCAAAATAGATTCGTTACGACACCTCTTTGTTACTCGAGCCAGCATTACCGCAACTTTCATTCTCTTTCAATAAAATCACAGCCAATTTTCCCTGATAGAAGCACAAATTCCCTGATTTCACCCTGAGTATTTCCAGACTATTCAAAATACCTGAGTATTCCTGGTTTTTCCAGTTGGTAGACACCCTTGTCTAATAGAAATTAGGAGAAAAAAAATGGTGCTGGGCAGGTCATGTAATGCGCAGATTAAATAACCGTTGGACCATTAGGGTGACAGAATGGGTACCAAGAGAAGGGAAGTGCAGTAGAGGACAGCAGAAGACTAGGTGGTGCGACGAAATTAGGAAATTTGCGGGTGCTAGTTGGAATCGGTTGGCGCAGGACAGGGGTAATTGGAGATCGCAGGGAGAGGCCTTTGTCCTGCAGTAGACATAAAATAGGCTGCTGCTGATGATGATGATGCAATATCTCTGCTTGTTATACCGAGGGAAGATTTATTTGGACAAAGGCCTCTCTAGGCAATCTCACATTAGCTCTGTCCTGCATCAGCAAACTGACCTATGCCTTAAAAATTTTCTTATCTCACCACACCATCTCGTCCTCTGCCACCTTCCAACAGCATTTCGTTGGCAGCCATTCTGTAATTGTAAGCATTACACAACCTGCCCAATGCCACATATTTATCTCAAATGATTATCATCTCTGTGCCTTTGTTAATTCATCAATACCGCCCTTTTCCCATTTATGTTAGGTCATGGCACACCTATGTTAGGTCATGCATGCCTATTTAGCAATCGACAGCTAGATAACTAGGGTTGCTAATTTCATTTGGTCAGTAACAAAACCCATAGAAATAACTTGACTTTGATACACTGATAACTTACAACATAAAAGCAAAGGCTTTGATCCCTTTGAACTCTGATCCCTTTTACCCAATGTATTACATGCACTTCATTTTAACGGTGAGGGTGGCCTAAAGGCAAATTGCTTTTGCTAACATGTTCAATCACATGCACGCTGCCTGGTTTGATCCTGCTTTCATCTTGCACATGTCACAGGCATAATTAGCAGGTTAAACTTGCTGTGAGCCTGTCATTGACACCTTTAAGAAAAACTGGGGCATGTTCAGTAAACAAGAATTAAAAGTTTACCTTTTCTGCAAAGAAATTGGTGGAAGGCTATTACATTATGATCCCTCTATAGATCCACTGTGTGATACAAACTGATAGAAGGGTCTTATTCTGATTAGGTGTGTGTGAATATTTCAAATGTAAAATATAAATTGAATAGCTCTGTTTCAGATCAAAGTATTCAATCTCAGATTATGACATTCACTATATCAAAATATTCGGTTATCTACAAACATATCTGGCACGCTTCGGTTACTGGGGCCCATGTGTTGTGGAAAAAAACCACTGCCTAAGATACACTTACAATATTGATTGCACCCATTGCAAGTTAGAAAAATTGCCAGTTTCAGTTGTTTTTGCATGCCACACAAAACAGACTTGGAATAGAAATAGGCAAATGGAAAAAATGAAATCCGTTTTTTCTCTTTCATTCTATCACCCCCCCCCCCCTACTCGTTAAAGGAAAATACTCTAAATTCAATGCAAGTCAACTTTATTTCTCCAGCAGAAACACTGAAAAGCTACCAAAGATAAAAGCTCCTCTTGGCTACTTCAATATTCATATTTGAGGCCCATATTTTTTGAATATGTTTTACCATGTTCAATTATAAATTTTGTTACAGTCAACTTGTGTTAGTTCCACCCTGAAGGGATCGATGAAATTGATCGAATTATCTGGCGGGTAAAATTAAACAAGGTGTACCAAAACCACCAAAACACATCACTGATTCATTTGGCAGCATATGCCCGAGTCTAACAACCCTCTGAATCAAATGCGTGCCCACTTTCTGTGTCCGAAGTAGAAAAATAATGTAGAAATAACATTAAGGCTGCTAAACAAAGTAGAAGTCAAACATGCATCCATCTTTTAGCAAGAAACATGGGCAAGGTTTTAAAATGTGTTGCACAATGGGAATCACGTTTCCTAAAGTCAGCCTCGCTGCAGCACACGTGTTTTGCGGAAAAGCAAGCGGACGCCAAGAAGGCGGTTTTTAGTTTTGTATCTAATTGCACCACACAGGCTATTTCAAGCCCAGTTTTCTTTAAATAATAATAAAAAGAAAGAAAAATAAAGAAGGCAAGAAGTAGAATTGCGTAAATACCGTAATCAGACTTTGTGAGCCATAATTATTGCTTAGAAACCTTCCTAAGGCTGGCCAAAGATAGCTGTTTTTGACAGGAAATGACACGTATTAAGCACATTCACTGTCTCCTAAACTCCGCCGAGACAGGCACTGCCACAAAGGGATCGCTACTGGGGTCACCACATAGGTCAGGCACGTTCGTGTAGACTGCTCAAGTTTGAATTACCTGGCGAACGCCAAATTTAGAACCGAAATAACGAAAGTGTGGGCACATAGATATGCATGAGCTCCAGCTGGGACCTTGGGTCGGGATTGAATTAACTGAAAAATCAAATTACCGGAAGTCTGCTGCGTTCGAATGTCAACATCACCAATTCTAACCCACAAAATTTAGCCAAATATCATGCAATCCAGTTCAAAGATTGTTTTCTAGAAAAAGATGGCCAATTAGAATTGATGATGATTGATATGATGCACTACACCTGGAAATTTAACGAGAGAGAGAGAGAGATGGATGGGTAGTGCACCTTGGAGAGGGTGAGGTCTCTCTGCTGGGAGTTGCGCAGCTTCTCCATGTCTCGACGGAATCGCACCTCCTTGACTGGGAAGCCACCCAGCTCACTGATGACCGAGCCCGGCTCGGCACCCACATCGTCCACAAAGACACGCCCAAACAGCTCCAGCGTCAGCTGCCACCGGCTCAGCAACACCTCGTGGGACACGAGTTGGCCCAAGGCACCAGAGCTGCCACCACCACTGCTCACTGATGGTGCGCCACTACGGCTGAAACAGTTTCACACGACCATGAGCACAGATGCAACATAGACATTTAGCCTGATCCATACAGCAGTGAACAATATGATATTGCGGTTTTCTGTGCAAAATTTATTACCCACAATTCTAACCATCAGTAGCTGTTTCATCGATACTGTCAAATAGGATGCGTCTCATTTTTGTACACACTTTGGTCACTTACATCCGCCAGACAGGCAAATTTATTGTCACTTTGAGCGAGTACACTTCACCAATAGTGTCATTTGCAGGCTGTTGCAAAGAAAGGTTTAGCGACACTTGCTGTAGAATGCACTTGCCTATGAGTGCGATCATCGAACTCACTTTGTTGTATTGACGTGCATAGCCTGCCCCCATTCCATGTTACTTCTCCTCAGCCTGATGCCTTAAATTTTGCTCCTTACTCGGTGTCGAAACAGCACACATTTAGATTATGTAAAGTATCATAAAGCTGCCCAATATGTGCTAATATCAAGGGCATTGCTGTATGGCCTATCACAGCATGTTGATGGTTAGAGGCCTTGTCGACGTGGGGACGCTTGACTCTTGTGTTCCTTCACATTCTATCTTCCCCGCAAGACTCTTAAGTCCCCCGATTTTCGGCTTCCATGCAAGCCAAAAGAAGAAAGCTCATGCAAATCCATGCACTACCTAATTGCTGTTTGAATCACCATTTCACTCTGGTAGCGATTGCAGCAAACTCTAAGCTTTGGCAGGGATTCCTATTCAATAAGGTGAAATCGCAGTGATGACCCAGAAAAGCGTTGCACAGCAAGAGCTCAGGAATTTCAGCTATAAGCATTACACGAAGCAGTGCAGCGGACACAAGCACCATTAGATCCTTTGCGGCCAGTCAGCTGCTGGCAAATGCAACAAACTCTGCAGTGAGAATGCTCACCTTGCAGAAGACATGCTGCCCATCCCACTGCTCGAGTTTGACTGTGCAGGACCAAGGCTGGCAGATGACGCTGCTGCTGATGTTCCTTCCGGCCTTGCTAGAGAGGGCAACGTATTGCTTGAGGTAACTGTCACTTCAGCAGCAGGACTAGGTGCACCAGAATAGGATGTGGGAACGTGGCTTTCTGAAGACTGTGACTGGAAATTAAAAAAGGGAGAATGTAAGCAGACATATTAATGATTAACACTAACACTTTCCTGCCCGTGAGAAAAGCAGCAGTTCTTGGGTAGTCCATATGATACTAAAGTGTATTGTATCAAACTGAAATAGAGAAAACTTTCTTTCTGATGGTACTATTCCCAGAAAACACGTTTATTAAATATAATTATATCAGAACAAAAATTTTGTAGAAAAAAATCATCATCATCATCAGCCTGGTTATGCCCACTGCAGGGCAAAGGCCTCTCCCATACTTCTCCAACTACCCCGGTCATGTACTAATTGTGGCCATGTTGTCCCTGCAAACTTCTTAATCTCATCCGCCCACCTAACTTTCTGCCGCCCTCTACTACGCTTTCCTTCCCTTGGAATCCATTCTGTAACTCTTAATGACCATCGGTTATCTTCCCTCCTCATTACGTGTCCTGCCCATGCCCATTTCTTTTTCTTGATTTCAACTAAGATATCATTAACTCGCGTTTGTTCCCTCACCCAATCTGCTCTTTTCTTATCCCTTAACGTTACACCTATCATTCTTCTTTCCATAGCTCGTTGCGTCGTCCTCAATTTAAGTAGAACCCTTTTCGTAAGCCTCCAGGTTTCTGCCCCGTACGCGAGTACTGGTAAGACACAGCTGTTATAAACTTTTCTCTTGAGGGATAATGGCAACCTGCTGTTCATGATCTGAGAATGCCTGCCCAGGAGTTAAAAGTTAAAAAAAATAAGTTATATCAAAATGCCATTGTTGCTTTACACAGAAAAACCTTTAAAAAATCTCAGAATATACATTTTCAATGCAAAGGACTTGTGCAATATTCCAGCAAATATCCATCTCTCTATGTACAAGTAAAACATTTCTTGAGATATAAAAGAAAATGTCGACCCTAGTGACTAGCCCTAGCGCAATGCCAATATCAACTCCAGACTGTCTTTTCATGCAAAACTAGACTCACTGGGTGTCCACCGGCAAATGATCCCAACTGTAGGTTGTTAACACCCTGCAGATAAGAACTGTGACCTTTAGAACACACAAGATATCTTTATATCAGCGCAGAGCAGCTTTGCAGTGGTTCAGCAAGGAAAGCGAAACTCCCTTCAGAAAGCTGACCAACCGTAGTTGTCTTCCGTATCAGTGCTGCTTTTAGAGTTCAAAATTTGCATGCAGATGCATTAGAATTGGTGAACCGCACATGCACGGTGCATGATGCCAACTCCATCGACGCCAACAGAAAAGGAAATGGCACCTTTATTCCAAGAATCACAATTTGAAAAGAGTTCTTTTCGCTCATCTTCGTTTAAGGGGGAGGCATAGCTTTCTTTGGGAAATATTCTTGGGAAATCCCTTTCAGATATCATTTCCCTTCTGCAAAATTTTGCGTGACTCTGCACCAAATGCGTCCCCGACAAGTGTTTATGGCACTGTACAATGACAGAAGACAGCAGTGGGCAGTGGATCGCTGCTTGGGTGGTTGACAACAAAAGTCTCTGCTGGCAGGAGCTTTGCATGGCACGCTGTTGCGGGAAGCTTGCCGCTAATGTATTTGTTCCTTAAAAAAAAGTGCATTATCACAAACACTGCAAGCAGCAAGAACTAGTTGTGGGTAGTGGACTGTCACATGTATGCATCGGCGCAGAAAATTACGCTGTATTTACACCATGTAGACAAAATCTGCCCAAAAATTTGTCTGTTGCAGCTGATAGTATGTAATAGCTGGGTCCATTAGAAGTGGAATTTGTTGCTTTGATAACACAGTCAATCCTGGATGTATCAAACTTGGATATATCAAATTATTGCCTATATCGAACAGCTGCAACAACCCCTTGGAAATCTCATGTAAAAGTATAGCACTGCTCTAGGTGTATATCAAACACCCGTTCACAGATACATTTCATATATTAAATGCTGCGCAGTGCTGCGCCCCTGCAAGTGCGCTTCTCCTAATGGAACCGCGAATCGCATTTCATGTAACGGCAAATATTCGTGGCATCAAAATGGTATTGTTTGTGCAGATGCTGTCAAACAAGACATCGAATCTGAAGGGCAGGAGTAAAAATGAGCAAGGTGCGCCTCTCAAGGTATGGATGCCTCATACAGCAAGGGTCTTATTTGCACTCGAGCAATAATGACGGATTTGTGGAACTTAAGCTTAAGCTTAACTGCAAAACTGCTGTGAAACGTGGTGAAGCATTCTGAAAGCATAAAAACAGGGACTCTGTTGCAAGTCACCTGGCAGATCACTGCAGAAATTGTGGCTGCACACCATATCTTCAAAAATGCACACTCCTGGGATGCTACCCAGAGTAACATGCACATGAAATACATGAAGCTTTCCTAATACATGAACGTGATGATTCATGTGTAAGCATGCCCTTTGTATCCCCACACTACAGCAAAATGCACTACTTATCAGATGTATGATAAACTGCAGTGGCATGTCACTTATAACCTTTTGTAACTTTCTGCACTTAGAGATTCCTGTATATTATAACTGAATATGCAATGAAAAATGATTGTCAGCCAGCACTCTGTATGTCATCTCTGCTGTCGTCCTGTGATTTGCACTGTTTTTACTTCCTTCGTCACCACTAGATGCTCGCTCATTTATTGCTCACAGAGGGGTGTGATTGCATCTGTTCACAGGTGGGCAATGAAGAGTGGTTGTCAGTCAGTGCTGTGTATGTTATCTCTCCTTTCGTCCTGTCCTTCGTGCTGTTTTTATCCCCTCTGTCACCACTAGATGCTCACTAACTTATTGCTCACAAGGGTGTGATTACATCTGTTCCCAGGTGGGCGCAGGTATATACAAACAATGCCACCATTTACAAACAACACTGCCATGCCTGCATTTCTTTTCCTGAGAATCACGAAAAAAGTTTTCCCTCTCTGGCAATGTGACAAAGGATTACTGAAAGTTTCTGACTCATTTATTTTTTCTCACGGGTATACAATCATAAGAGTTTTTTAGCATGCGTGCTGCTTGCTCTGCTGCATGTGAGTAGAGAGGCGATTTCTCCGATGCTGACTACTGCCCAAGTGTCGAATCAGAATATATCTAGTACAGTGTATCTACCTTTTATTCTTGTTATAGTATTTACTCGCATACTAGGCACACTCACATAATAGGCTTACTCCCAGTTTGGTAGCGAAAAATTACATATTTTATTTCGCGCATAATAGGCACACCCAAAACTTGGCACTGTGATCAGTACCGTATTTGCATGATTGCAAGTTGCCGCCCTCCTTCCCCTCCATCTCAGATGAAAAAAACAAAACAAAACATGCATGCATATTTCACAACCCACGTTTATTAACATATCTGAACTGACTGCTAGTCCTCGCTAGTGTTGCTGCCATCGCAGCTGCTGTGGACCCACAGCACGTACAGCATTGCGAAAACCAGTTCTTTCGTTAACAACCGATACAACCCATCCCCCCCCCCCCCACCGAAGCCGGCGAAGCACGACGACCTAAGGCGGCCATTGAAATAAAAAAGAGAAGGAAAAAAACAATGCATCGAGTGAAAAATAGTTCTTTCATCAACTATCGATACCGCCCCCCCCCCGCCAAACCGCCACGCAGATGTACGCTTTTCGCTACCTTGGCTGAGGCAGCTCGGAAAGCTGGGCAACTCTCGGAGGCTGGGCGACTCGACACAAGCGACAGTGCCATAGCCATCAATGCTCCACACAGGCAAAGAAAAAGCGGCAAATCTCGCCATGTTGCAAGCAGCGTGCGGTTCGTGTGGTCTCGCGTTCCGCAATGGGGAAGCACGGGAGCTACACGGCTGCATTCAAGCTGAAAGCTGTGCAATATGCACTCGAGCATGGGAACCATGCTGCAAGCAGACATTTTAGTGTCGGAGAAACCAGCATTCGCTACTGGCGAGGTCAGCAGGAAAAACTTCAGGCCACCAATAAGTCACGACAGGCCTCCCGCGGTGCAAAGTCCGGAAAGTATCCGCAAGTGGAGAAGCAACTCGTTCAGCACATATGGGACCTTTGACAGGACGGTTGTGCCGTGTCCCTCGACATAGTGCAGACAGAGGCGCGCACAGAATTGCCCGAGCGCAGGGCATAGAAGAGAAAAATTTTAAGGCAAGCTCCGGATGGACAATGCACTTCATGCGACGCCATGGACTCACCCTGAGAAGGCGCACAACGTGCCAGGGCTTGCCCTCAGCGTACAAGGACAAGGTACTGGAGTTTCACCATATTGTTATGCAGCTCCGGCAGCAAAAAACTTCATTTTGTCCCAAATTAAGAATATAGATCAGACACCCCTCTGTTTCGACATGCTGAGAAACATGACTGTAGAGGAGAAAGGTGCACGAAGTGGGCATATTAGAACATCTGGCGCGGAAAAAGAAAGATGTACTGTGACGTTGGCAGTGACTGCGGGTGGGCACAAACTGCTGCCTTATGTTATTTTTAAGAGGAAGACGCTCCAAAAGGGAAATTTCCCTTGAGACATCTACGTCATGGTCCAGGAGAAAGGTTGGATGTCTGTGGAGTTGATGGTGGACTGAATCAAGACCGCTGCCGGCCGAGCGGCCTGTTGCATCCGGCCATGCTCGTGTTGCGACAGTTTTCGCGGGCACCTTGTAGAAGGTGTACGAGAAAAGTTGATAGAGCTGCACACGGATATTGCCATGATTTCGAGAGGCCTCACTTCGGTACTGCAGCCTTTGGACGTGTCCTTAAGTAAGCCTATTAAGGACAACGTTTGAAGGATGTACACTAACTGTACACTAACTGCAAAGGCTCGAGTCAGATCTGCATGTGAAGGCTCTGGAGCACATGGCACATCATCATCCTGAGACGCTATTTCACGGTGGGAGAACTTGCTAAATTATTTCTTCTTTGTTCAGTTTGGCACACGACAACATCGCACTTTTGACGTCTGCAAAGCCTTCAAATGTATTGGCGACAAAAATCGGCACACCGCAGCCTAGCAGGTCATCAATGATGTCCGCATTTGAGCTCGTTGTGGTAGGCGGCAGCTGAGGTTCTACAGTTGCTGAGTCGGGCTCATTCGGTGCTGCGAGGGCACCGTTGGTGCCAAGTTCACAAGAAAGGCTTCTTAGAGCTAGCAGAGCGCTGTCTGGAACGCAACCTAACAAACAAGCACAAAATGTCGATACACTGCCTGAAAGGCAAGCTCAACAAACAGAATGGCGGGAGCAGGCTGTGCGTGGGGTTGCCGAAATAGCTAGAATAGAGTGTGATGGTCGCAATGTTGATGCGACCTATAATTTAGGCAAGGCCTCCAACCAAGGTGAGGCCTAAGAGATTATCATCTAGTGTGTAATCTCTGAGGCCATACTTGATGTCTCGTCGAGGTAGCCAGAGGAGATAATGGCGGCAGAGGCAGCGTACACTACAGCCATGGACGCAGTCTGGATAACCGAATGTAGGGCTGGTGGCTGTCCGAAATATTGTTCGGATTTACACATTAAATCGCGAAGCTGTCCGAATTAACCAGCATGTCCGGATCATCGGTGTCCGATTTATCGGTTGGCGACTGTATATATGTTTATATGGGAAGATAACGCTGCGAGTAGCATGCTTTGTTTCCATACAGATGATGTGCGTTACTCTGGTGTCACATCGTAGCCATCGTCGCTGCACAGCCCGTCTTGCACGGCACTACGCTTTTCTTCTAATGCTTACATTCAACTAACAACGAGAGGGGCCCTTCATCGCAGGGAAATCGTGCCACCAGTGACAGTGGTGACAACACTGAAGAGGGCATCACATCGAGCCTTACTCATAGTCACTCGCCATCACCCCTTGCAGGAGCAGTGATACACATCACACACACTGGCACCATGGACTGACTTCGGCAGCTTACGCTGCAGATGAGCGTAGCCCGCCCCACCTCATGACACTCTGGTCCCCCCTCGGAAGCCAGATGAGATCGGCCACACGGCGGTGGATGCCGTAGCTGTCTGCAACTCGGTGCATGCACAGGCCGTTTCCTTTCTGCTCCACCTCCCATTTCTGCCTCATGCTTTTCCTGTAGCCTCCTCCTCCACTTTCCTTCTCATGTGCTCTTCTTTCATCTACCACTGCACTCCGCGTTCATCTTTTGCCTGTGCCCGTTCACTCGGTTACAAGGTACATTGCCGCCGAGGCATGCCGACACTCAACGCAGGAACAGGCACTTAAGAGCTGTGCTCTAAAAATTGCAGCAAATCTGTTTCGTAATAGGTCACTCTGAAGGCAGCAAATCTGTATCGTAATAGGTCACTCTGAAGATCTTGAATTTGTGGTAAAAGATTCGACACTGGGGTGTCGCACTTGGCAAGAAAAATTTATTCTCAAAGGCTTGAACGCCTGCCAGTACAATTAGGCGTCTCGGTGCTCGTAGTGTAACAGGAGACACCGTGTGCACACGTGTACAATCAGGAACACATCTTATGTCTCGTGACAATGACCCCTTTGCACTCTTGGTTCGCTTCACCACAGTACAATGCGTATGCTTGACCGCGTATCACAGCTGCATTGCGGCGAAGCTGACTTTGAGACACCGGCGTTGCATTTTGGTGCTTGTGCTCGGACAGGAGGCAGTGATTTCGCACATGTATAATTAAGGAACACATTTTATGTCCCATGACCATGGCTCCTTTTCACTCTCAATATGCTTCACCGCAATACACTGCGTATGCTTGGCCGCGCAGCACCTCAGTACTACGGCGAAGCTGACTTTTGAGAACTGGCATTATGCACAGTCAACGACCGATTTTCTGGACGGCCAATTTTTCGGACATGCCCGATAATTCAGACCCCTTCGCAGCACGGCCACGTACCCCATCGAGTCAATGTAAGGAACGTCTGAAATTTCTGACGCAAATACCCTTCGCCGTCCGATTTTCTGGACCTTTTGCCATGACCGCAAGTCCGACACGGCATTGATCGAAGCCACCACCGCTGCCATTTTATCTCTCCGCCTCGAATAGGCAGTCTCGCCCACAGATCCGCTGATAGCCGTAGCCACCACCGCGGCAATGATAGGCCTAGCTACTTCGACGTTCGCTGCCAAGCTTCTTGCTGTTCAGTGCCGTGGTTTTCATTAAAACAATTTGCCGCTGTTAGCAATGGCGCTGACTCCGCCTTTGTATTCCTCACCAATGGCTTCGATTCGGAAAGCGCGACGCGTTGCTTAATGCCGGTTCCCAAAAGTCAGCTTCGCCTCATTACAGAAATGTTACGTGGCGAAGCATACCAAGAGCGGGAAGGAGCAATTGTCACGGTATGTATTACTCAATTATACACGCATGCACTCGCCGTCTCCTGTCACAGTACGAGCACCGATATGCCTAATACGTGAACTGGTAGGTCTTTAGAGCTATTTCGCACGTGCCTGTGGCTATTTGAGCCCTTGGAGGCAGTAAAGGGCATGCACGTTGTTTTCAGACTGCCCAATTTTTTCAAACATTTTCACGGCCCCTAGAGAGTCCGAAAACTTGGATGTTGACTGCAGACCTTTGTCGTGTCTTTTGTGCTTCGATTCCATCGTCCATTAAATAAAAAACATGGCACACAAAAGCAGGAAGCTTGAGAGCGAATGTCGAAACAGCTAGGCCTAACAACAGCACAAAACTACTACAACTGCCAGTGAATCTGCTTGCGGGAGTGCTTTAAGGCTGCAAGATCATCTAAATGGTGGCAGTGGTGGCTTCAATTAATGTTGTTTCAGACCTGCAGTCACAGTAAAATGTCAGAAAAGTAGAACGATGAAGGGTTTCAAAATCCTAAATTTCAGTTGTCCTTATACATTGGCTCTATGGAGCGTGTGGTGGTGCTGTAAAGATGCCCAAATTATCAGGCATGCCCACTATACTGCACACTATAAATGCACTATACTGTGCACTAAAATGCACTATACAGTTGTTAACTGTATAGTGCATTTTCTGCTGTTTTCCAAGGCTTACTTCAGAGGCCTTAAAGATATGCTCTGTTAAAGATAAATATATTTCTCATCACATACCGTATTTACACGATTGTAAGTCCACTCGAATGTAAGTCGAACCCCGCATATCGCGTGACAGGAAAAAAAAAAAGAGAGCATACCCGAGGGCGCATTCGATAACGAAAATTTATTAGTAGCTGACATGGTCACTGGACTACTCGTCTTCACTAGTGCTGCCATCGTCATCGTTGCTGCGGTCCCACAGCGCGTCGTCGTCCAGCGAAATTTCACATTTGGCATAGATAGATAGATTGATAGATAAACTTTATTAAAATAATAATAAAGAAAACATCTAATGGTCGGGGCCCTTAGTCCAGGGCTCCGCTGGCTCTTGCCATCTTCTCAGCTCTCTTTATCAGCTTGAGCTGGTCGTCGAGGGCCGAGCTGGACAGCAGTGCCTCCCATTGCTCCCTCGTGGTGTTCGTGTCTGGGTGTTCTATGTTGTGTAGTGTGCACTCCCACGTAATGTGGTATAGGGTTGATGTGGCCCCACACCATGGGCATTCGTCCCTGTAGGCTGTGGGGTGTATCCTATGTAATATGTGTAAGTTCGTGTAAGTGCCTGTCTGGAGCCTACGCGCGGCAGCGGCATGTTCTGTGTTTAGATTTCGATGGGGTGGTGGATATCGCAAGCGACGCCCTCTGTAGTAGTTCACGATGGCTGAATACTCGAGGTCGACAGGGTCCAGGTCTTCTGCAGCCGGCGTGTTGAATGCTCGGTTATATACGAATCCTCGAGCTGCTCTGTCGGCCTGCAGGTTGCCCATGATGCCAGTGTGGCCCGGTATCCAGATGATGGTTTGGGTGGTGAAGTCCTCAGGGTCCTCCTTGAGTATTCCGGCTAGGACTTGTGCAGCAGGTCTTCCAATTCTTCCCTGTAGGAAGTTGCGGCAGGCCTGCTGGGAATCCGTGAGGATCGTCAGTGGTTGGTTTGCGTGTAGGCCCTCGCGGATGGCTAATGCGATGGCCAAACGACCACACCAGGACATCTTGTGGAACAGCAGCCCATGCAGAATGCACCCAACCACATGCAGCCGTCAGGAAGGCTCTTTTGACAGGTCCGGTTGGCATAATTTCGCAGTCTTCTACCGCCAGCCACTCGTACTCACGGCGGAGAAGGGCCTTAAAATTAAGGCAAAGGTCCGGGCTTGTTTCATGACCATGTCGCACTTCACTGGCAGGGACCGGTCACGCACTTCAGCAACGTACGCCGCAAGCTTAGCCTACAGCTCCGGAAAGCGTCCAGACTTTGGCACGTGGGAAATTTCTCACTTGCCATCACAGGTGAAAATTTCACTTCGCTGCAGTCGCCACTCTCCCACCATCCGTTCAGAAACATCGAACTTGCGGCCCGCTGCGCAGTGATTTGTTTCTTTGGCGTAAAGGATGGCAGCCCTCTTGAAAGCTGCTGTGAACGAGTGCCGAACGATTAGTGGGCCTGGAGCACTTATGACGACTGGGAAAGCATAGAAGTAGCACCGAGCCAGCAGTCAAGTAGAACGCGTCAAACCAATGCCAATGCCTTTCTACAGAGAAAGAGAAACGCGCGAGCGGTGTCTGCTCTTCCATGAACTACCGATATGACCCACACGCACCACCATTCGAGGGTGCCGCCGCAAATGGGAACAGCGGCACTTCCATCAACTATCGGCACCCCCCCCCCCCATGAATGTTGCATGCACTGTAAAACTCTAAAAAATGTTGAAAAACCCTTCCGAAAGCGAACAAACACGCGGGATAGCGAAAAGATACGGGTAGGGCCATAGAGCAAACATAAAATTGTAACTACGTTGTAGCTCCCGTTGGTCTCGCTTTTTTGTCGGGGCCATGTTTTGGTTTCGATTGTGAGTCGACCCCCCAACTTCAGACTTTTATATTCAATAAAAGTGGTCGACTTACAATCGTGTAAATACGGTATTATATCATATTTTTTACTATATTTCATCAAATTTATATTTCATACTATAATTCTTCGAAAAATGATGGAACGACCCTATCTCTGCTTCGCAGGGCCTACCAAGCAGAGAAAATGCTAGAACCCTACATCTAGGATGTTACCTTATGGTTGGCAATACTGGTGTACATGTACCGCAAAAAAAGTTATCTTTGTCATTGTGCATTGATGTTGGCAATTCTTGTTTTACACCTAACCAAGTACATTTGCACAAATTATTTTGCCTCTAAAATAAAAAGCAGCACATGAAAGGATTAATGTTCAGTTAACAAACATATGAGTAATCCAAGTTAACAGGAAGAAATGACACAGATTTTGGTACAATAGCTATGAACCTACAACTATACAAATTTGAAAATTTCTAATAAATAATACAGATTGAATAGTCTTTACTGTACCATTCGTATTTGATTCAGGAATTAATATCTGAAATTGTTGAAACATCACATCTGTTCAAACACTATACGGGTTTACAGCTGTTTCAGTCTACAGGGAGAAGAAACGGTGCAAGTGAAGATCATTCCAAATGATGCTGTGGGAAAGTCCAAACATTTAGTCAGTGACTGCATATCAATGAAAAGAGTTGTAAGAAAGTTTCCACTGCATCCTGTGTTTGTACACCCGAAAGTAAAGTTCTCAGTTCGTTGCAATACATGACAACAATCCTACACCAGGGTTTGGCAACCTTTTGGAGCAGCAGGCCAAGTAGTCAAAAATCAGTCATAGAAAGACATGGCTTGCAAGCCAAAAAAGGGAAGAGAAAGAAACATCTCAGGAGCCAACTTGCTAGGCCACATGTTTTTCGTAAGTGGAACTGGCAGAAACTTTTTTATAATGGGTGGCAGGATGCATTATGTTGGGTTGCTTGCCATATCTAGCCTGCTGCCCACTGGTAGCTCAACACAGCTGCACACAACCTTCGCATAAAGATAAGAAAAATGAAAAACTGAGGCTCCTCACCGACTGTCCCTGGCTCCGGTGTGAGCCAGCAAGAACAATGACGCTAGATTTTCCTTGAGTGGAGGGCAATGATGAGGGTCCACCCAGCCCCGATGAAGTTGGAATGGAAGCAGCGCCTTCCTGGGCTGGTGCAGAGCTTGTCGATGCAGTCGTGACAGGAGGTGCGCCCTTGCGCGCCGACGATGGTGCAGCCACAATGATAGGTGCTCGGGTGACCTCGGCCACGCGTCCCGTGCTTGTGAGCAGGCTGCACCCCGAGGCCCTCGAGAGGCCCAGCCGAGGGGGTAAGAGGGGCGAGGGCCCTCCTTCGCCTCCACTAGAGGCCTGCGGTATACGAGGTGCCCCAAACAGCTCCTGGCGTGTCGCCGTGGGCGTCAGCAGCTGAGGTCGATCAGCTAGTGGCAAAGCCTACGTGTGGACAATGGAAGAAAAGGATGCAGCGAGACATGATACCATCAAGATAGACCTGCCTTCTAGTCACAGTTCATTCAGATGAATACACCATCTCTCTCTTTTTAATATAAGAGAGTACAAAAGATTGACAGGCACTGCACGAAGGCAATAACAGCAGGAAAAGTTATCCTACAAGGTTGGTTACTGCATTTGGCATGAATATTATCTTCAGGTACACCTAGGGGCAACATTCACTTTGCCACAGAGTCATACATATATTAAAATTCACATACAAATGCATTTCAAATTGCTGCAAAGCCACACAAGGCTTCAGCAGACAGCAACTGTGGAGGCATTGCAGACCACAATTAGAAGTCATTTCATTGTCAGCGGGAAGTGTAGGCAACACTGATTTGGCACCTCAGACAGGGCCTGTAGGAAGAGTCAGATTACACACTATGATGATTACACACAATGAAAAGGATGAAGTATATAATGGTATCTTCGGCTGAACCACTCTGGCACTGTGGCAGTGCAGTGGAAATTAATTCAAACACCACCCAAGTTCCCAGTTCTACATTTTAAAGCCACCAAATGTGAGTTTGTGACTGTAGCGCCTTGTGTGAGAAATGTGCTGAATTCAAAGCTCAGCAGACAGTTTATTACAGAGGCCAGTTGTCACTTGCTGTATTACACTTGCTGTTATTTGCAGCAGTGTGTACAAGGTAAAGCGTTTTATTGATGACAAATGTTTGGAATGCGAATTGACAAATGATTTCGCCTTGCGAATGATTCTTGGGGTACTGGTACGAGGCTGCAAACTCTGCTGTCAGCACCATGGATATACAATGGAACCCCGGTTATACGTCCCCCCGGTTTTGCGACGACCCGGGTTCTACGACAGATTAGTGCAGTCCCGGCAAAGTCCCCATAGAAGCAATGCATTAAAAACCCCGGTTATCCGACACAATTTTACGCCTGACCCGCATTAAAAAATTAAATTAAATTATGAGGTTTTACGTGCCAAAACCACTTTCTGATTATGAGGCACGCCGTAGTGGAGGACTCTGAAAATTTTGACCACCTGGGGTTCTTAAATGTGCACCTAAATCTAAGTACACGGGCGTTTTCGCATTTCGCCCCCATCGAAATGCGGCCACCGTGGCCGGGATTCGATCCCGCGACCTCATGCTCAGCAGCCCAACACCATAGCCACTGAGCAACCACGGCGGGTGCCTGACCGGCGTTATGCGACAACTCTCACGAAGCGCGGGATGGAACGGCAGACGAAAGAAATGTGCTGCGGGTCTCTTTCCTCGCTCTGTCTCTCCGCATGCGGTTAGAGCCTTTTCTTCTCCACAATCACTTTCTCCCTCTCTTCTCGGTGGCGTCACCTCTCATCGCATTGGGGAAGCATTTCCAGTTTCCCAGCAGCAGATCGCCGACAAGGTAGAGCGGAGAGGCCCAGGTTTATCGCACGTGTTCTTCGTCGTAATCCTAGCGACCAGCGTTCAGCAGAGGTTTTAAGTTGTGTGGAGCAACGTGATGCACGATGTCCTGAAAGCAGACAGTTCTGTCGCTCGGCGATAAGCTGAATATTATCGAGGAAGCAGAAAAGCGGCATGGAGCCACGAAAGCCAGCATTGCCCGGGACCTTAAGATACCCGAATCTTCGCTTAAGACGATCCTGGCAAACAAAGCGGTGATACTGCAGAATGCCAACAAGTTCGGGCTCAAACAGAAAGCGGCAAAAGAAGGACAGCATGAGAAGTTAGAAGAAGTTTTCGTCAAGTGGCTGCATCAAGCACGGAGCTCTGCGATCAACGTTGACGGCGCCATTCTAAAAGAAAAGGCGGACCTTGTGGCATTGCGTATGGACATCGACGACTTTCACGCATCGAACCGGTGGCTGGATCGCTTTAAAAAACAAAACAGAATTGCGTGCAGCCGCTCCTGCGGAGAAAGCACTTCCGTGGGCATTTCGATGGTGAATGAGCGGATGGAGTCGCTGCTGGAGATGATTGCTGCATACAAGCCCTGCGACGTTTTCAACGCCGATGAGAGCAGTATTTTTTTTACCATATGTAGTCTGAGCAAACCCTTGCGTTTAAGGGTGACAGCTGTCATGGTGGCAAGGAGTAGTAAAGAGCGTGTGATGGCACTATTCTATGCTAACGAGGACAGTTCCGAGAGGCTGCCCGTGCTCGTTGGAAAGTCTGCAAAGCCACAGTGCTTTAAGAACTTGAAGACGCTGCCGTGCAGCTACAACTTCAACAAAAAGGTGTGGATGATGTCTTCGCTCTTCAGCAGTTTTTTGCAGCAGCTGGATAACAAAATGGGTGCTAAGACGAGGAAAATATTGATTTTCGTGGACAATGCACCATGCCACTCACCCGATACATCCAGCCTGAGGATCACAAAGTTTTTTTTTCCCCCGCCCAACTGCACAAGCCGGCTGCAGCCGCTGGATGCCGGCATCATTAAGTACGTCAAGCAAGGGTACGGGAAGCGGTTAGTACAGTGTCGACTGGCGGCTATGGAGTGCAGTGAGTCGGAAAAAAATATCACCATGCTCAACGCCATGCATTTTATAGCCAGTTCATGAAATGCAGTGTTGCAAAGCACAATCGTTAACTCGTTCAACACTGTGGCTTTAACCGAGAGTCTGCCTCCTCTGCTGGGGACGCAACAACCTCGATGCCACTCAAGGCCGATACAGGCTTCGCCACCGACGATTTCTAGGGTTTAAACCTCACCATGACCTTCGTCGAGTACGTGGAGGCCGACGACAACGTTGCGGTTTGCGGCGAGGAGTCGCTGGATGATGCCATCGAGGAGGCTTTGCCTAGTGCCGACACCGCTGCGACATCGGACGAGAAAAACAACGATGCCATAGATGCCGTGCCTGTACCTACCACGTTCGCTGAGGTGCTACGGCACATAAACGGCATCTGGAACTTCACCTGTTCACGCAATGCCGCAGAGGACCTCCTTTTGGACGTTGCCCAACTCGAGGGAGAGCTCTTGGTTCACGGATCAAACAAAGTCCAAAAGAAACTAACCGACTTTTTTGAATGTTTGCAACGGCTGGCGGGAATCGTGGCAATGGGCATTGGGGTGCCGTAAAGGTTTGTTTGAACAAAGCATGATTGGTACCTGTACTGCAGCATTCATTCTTATCGCATTTACTTTTTTGGTAATTTGAGTTTCCAAGCCTTGCAGAGTTTGTTAGTAGTTTACATTGAAGTTTCTCGTAAATTCGTCATGCGAAATACGTAGTATTTTTATGGGCATAATTTATGTTCCGATTTTCCGACGCCCGCATTTTGCGACACTATTTCGCGGTCCCGAGAAAGTAGTATAATCGGGGTTCCACTGTACTATGACTTAGCGTTAAGTTTCTTTAAATGTCATAAATTTTATTTTCTTGGTGAATGAGTTTTTCGGACTGTTTAATATTTCAGACTATTTTTCGGTCCCCGTGAGGTCCGGACAATCGTTTGCTGACTGTATCACCCTGCTATTGCATGTTTCGCAATGACAAAGCTGTTGCAGACAACAGTCTATGCCAACTGAATAACTGTGCTGAAACAGAAAGTGCTATCAAACTCAGTGGACAGAGTGCAGTACCATATGGACAGGAGCGCTGCACTGTAGCTTTCCCTTCCTAGACACAGAAAGCTGCCCACGAGTGCAATGGTGCTGTTCTCTCTATGCTATAACCAAGACTGCCTTCGCCACACTACCTTTCAAGTAGCTTAAGGTGCAACAATAGTTTTGGAGAATCAGGCCACCGTACCTGGGCCAGTGGTGTGCTGAAAGGGTCGGGAGCCTGACATCCCAGGCAGAGGGTCGAGTCAGAACGCTGAAAGAAGGGGTGTCGACGACCACGGTTGCTGCCCGCAGCTGCCGTGTTTGCCGAGGCACCCTCTGCTGCACCGCTGGAGGCACCTGCTGTGGTTTCCTCTTCACAGCAGCTGTCCATGTCAACCTGCATGGCTGAGCTGCCTCCACCTGCCTCTTCCTCAGGATCTTCATTTTCATTGTAGTCCTGGATGGATAGAACAGTCGGATTGCTTGAATGTTACGCTCCTTCCCCTTCCACACAATGGACAAATCCTACTTGTCATACAAGCTGTACCAATACCAGGAACATCAGTGATTAATTGAGTGACTGGTTCGGTTTTATGTCCCAAATGCTTCACTGATTATGAGACATGATCAGGGTTAACTATATCCACACTGAGTTAACATGCATTTTTTGCAAACATTGCATAGCAATGCAGCCACTGTGGCCAGCCAGAAACGGTTTGCTCAGCAGCAGCAGCAGCAGTATTCTCAAGCTTTCACTTGTGGGGGTTCCACTTTGCGTGCGGCTAGGTCTGAAGGCGAGCTCCGGATCTAGCCCCATGCAGTCGCTTTGTGTTATTCCCCAACCTGTAGTGCGAGAATCGTGGCTACGTCAGGTTTGAACGAATAAGGCAACCAGCGGCGTCAACTGCAATAGCGTTTATTGCTACCGGCAATAAAGAACACTGGCAGAGGGACATCCTCTCTGTAATAGTAATAAATAGGCTGGCCTCGTTGCCTGAGATAGTCAGACAAACGAGGTCACTCACGGGTTGCGGCAGGTACTCAAGTCCGGCAGGTTAGGGGTCCGGCGTCAGAGAGAGGGGGTCTCCCCCTGTGGCGCTGTTTTGTACCTTTTTACCTGGGCGAGGGGAACGTCCTCTTCGCCCATCAGCTACCTGCCCGCGAGTTGGGGAGGGAGGGTGCGCGCACGTCACGAGAGCGAGGGAGAAGTGGGAGAGGGCGTAGTGCGCCTCTCCCGTGTCCATGCCGGCTCTCGATGCGACGACGCGGGGGAAGATGGGTGCGTGTGCTCCCCACACTCTTTTGAGGATAGGATCACTTGTGCGAGACTTCGTGAGGTTTGAGTTTGCTCAGCACTGACAGTGTCTCTGGCATTGTGCCATGCTTGCTCTCTTCGCTCAGTCCCAGGAACAATGTCTGCCATATAATTCGAAGCATAGAGTCCTGCGCCATGCGAGATCTTATGGAAGTGATTGTATCCCCAAAAGTGATTGCTCAAGGATACCGCAACAGAATGCCACAGCCACTGGGCTACCATGGCAGGACAATGTAATCTATATGAAGTTCAAGGATTGAGGGTAGTACTACTTTCACAGATAGTCTATGCTCGTTACAACAGGCCCACGTACAACAGACTTTCGGATGCAACGGATCATGTTTCAACCTTAGTTTGGTCTGCCTATCTTATTAATGCAACAAAGTTTGCTTTTAGGAGGGGACATGGCGTTCGAACGTTCTTATTTCTTCGTGGATTTTTATGAAAATTGGCAGACTTATCAGCAATGTTTCTGTGATACTACTGTATAAATTTCAAAAAGATATCTTTAGAACATTTTATGTATATTTTTCTCCTTCTGGTCTTGTTCCAAGCCTGAATCACTTAAAAAATATGATAGAACACTTGTGCAAAGCACTGTGCATTCTAAGATGAATGTTTGAGGTCGTGAGATTCCTAGATCTTTTTATTTGCAATGCAATTCTTCTAAGTTCTGATTTCTTAAGAGGTGACTGTACCAGAGCAAGTAGCCGAATCGGAAATTGTAGTAAAGTCAAACTGCAAAAGCAAGAGTGTCATGCCCTGGACAGTACATCCAGGAATACAGGGAAAAAAACAGAACTGAAATAGACCTAGTGGTCACGAAGAAATCAGTGGCACAAGCAAAGCAGGAAACAACAAAAGTCATTTTGAGAAAAAGGCTTTCAAAGTTGTACCTTAGATTTTACATTATCAAAAGGCATTAGGGCTGTAGTCATTTGTGTCCTTTTCAGTGCGCGGCTCCTTGAGTGCCCTGCCTTTGGTTTGATGTGCCTTGCTTGACTTTGTTTTCCGCAAGACATCTTTTTCCGCTGCTCTGCGAAGAGCATCTTGTCCCGATTGCAGTCCAAGTGTTGCACAATACTCAGCATACGCATGGCGGGCCCCAGCATTGTACTTGCAGACTGCCTCATGGACAGCTGTCTCTGTCGCAACCAATGATGCGTATTTATCTTTTGGCAGCAGCGACCATACGACCGAATGAAGGCTTTCGGCAGCGTTTTGTTTTTTGTTTTTTCCTAGGAAACGGCTGAGGAGCTGCATGTCAGAAAGGCGTTGGTACACGGGCAGCAATGCATCGGCAACATGCTCTCCAAGCCGGTACTTGTGAGGAGGTGGAGGCTCCTTCTCTGCTTCTGCAGCCTGATGTTGGCACCAACTTTGGGGCCCCTGCGGGCAAAGGTCATGATGGGGGTCTTCAATCGGTAGATGTTATATGATAATATGTTGTCATCACGGCCTTTTGTATGTCTTGAACATTGTCATTGTCACGCAGAGCCATGCCATAGTAATATGTCAGTTTCTTTATTAAATCTTGAGTGAGGCCACCTTTCCCACCAAGAGGTTGCCCTTTCTTGCCTTTTGTGATCAGAGCACGCAAAGCCATCCCCATCCTTTTCTTGAGATGATTAATGCAGTCCTCCTTTGTAAATGGAATAAATCCATAAGTCTTGTACTGATAGAGTGCTACAAAGGTTCTACTGTCACCATCACAAACAATGCTTGTATATCGCAAACCATGTTTGCTAAGGGACACCCTGAATAGAGTCAATGCTGCTTCAACCTCCATTCTGCCCGAGTTCACATCTGTGTTTTTTTTTTGGGGGCAGACGTGTGATGCTTTCCAATCATCATAACCTTCATCCCCTTCTTTAAGGCCAAGCGTGCAACCATGGCATCGGTTTGATAGGACCGTGATAGGACCACACAGTGGAGCACCAGTCCTGTGAAAAATTCTATTACAGTGCCTACACCTATGTGGGATGTATGGCCACGTGTTAACCATGTCCCATCATAAACCACTGCTGTTATTAAAGGTAGGGTCCATCTCCCTGTAAACATTGCGCACAGCCACCACAGCATCAGAAAAAATATTGGCAGCAGCTGTCTCACTGGCAGCTCTGAACTCAGCCTTGAGATGTTTCTGAAATGTTTTATGATGCAACCCTCTATAGGAGACATTCATTATTGACCAGAAATCGGTCAAAGCTGTTGCCCCTTTGCCAATGCTTTTAAGAGCCTGTACAGCTCTCATATTCACATCAAAAATTTTGCGACCTTCCTTTCGCGGTGATGACAACCCCTTCGCGACAGCATCGCAAAACGCGCATGTCAGTATCGTTGGCACTGCTAATCCATGTCTTGTTCCCAGCTGAAATGAAGGTCCTGGTTGGGAGCACAGCTGACACTTAGATTTGCAGAGAAGCGCATTCAGGGCAGTCATTTGAACGATGAGAAACTCATGCGTCGAGCTGATATGCCCAGAGTAGCGCGTATCACAACACAAACCAGCTTCCGAAGCTATGCTCCTCATGCACTGACTGTGAGCCGATATGTCCAGACGCGCATATCGCAACACAAGTCAGCCAAGTTCCGCAAGTACTGATGAATGCGTCAAGCCGATATGCTCAGAATAGCGTATCACAACACAAACCAGCTTCCGGAACAATGGTCCCCACATCCCCCTCAGTCGATATGTACACAAGCACATATCACAACATAAGTCAGCTACATTCCACAAGTACTGGCGATCGTGACGAGCCAAGATGCGAGGAGGCGCTTATCACTTGTGGAGTCCGCTGCCGAAACTACGCTCCGTACGTGCTCACGAACAATGCAAGGCGATTAGACGCGCGAGTCACGGGCAATATCAGATGTAAGTTTCTGGAACTATACACCGCACATACAGACGAACATCGCGCACGGCAGCAGAAGACGTGCACCGCCAACGAGACCAATGGCGAAGCTCCAATTGGCCACGTGACGGGCGTGGCCAATCGGAGGCCTCGGAACGGCCTTGAAATCATTTGCTTTTTGTGCACTTGCTTCAGAAAGAAGGAGATGGCTGGCACGGCAAATTTAAAGACGGAGAAATGCGCTTTCCAACACGGGCAAAATGTCAGCGCTCAGTTGCACCGTTGTGGAGATATTGTGGCTTCAAAAACGATGTTTTTTCGCGATTTCCGCTGAATTTTCTTGTAACGTTGGCTGCTACAAAAATTTTTTTGAGCACTTCTACGCGGTTTTCAGCATTCATATTTCAGAATCAGATAAAAAAAGAGTTATAGAAACAAAATATGTGCTTTCTAAAATATCAAATTTTTTTTTGTAATTTTTCGCTATACGAAAGCCACGTCCCCCCTTAACAGACTGCACTAAAATGGAGTATCGGCTAGATCAGAGGAAATTAGTGGCAATTTTTGTCAAAATTGGTTATAAAACGGACTTTTATCATGTCGACGCAGGCTGGCTACAGAGTTGCGAGGGTCAGCCGATGACTACGGCTCAATATCTTGCACGCGAGGGGAGGAGGAAAGCGGGGTGGAAGCATGTGTCTTTTGTGCGCGAGGAACGAGGGGGAGGGGAGGCGAGGGAAAGAGGGGGGTTCTACTGCGGTGGCTGCTATTAATGGCGCGGCCGCGCAGGCGCCGTATCTAGACAGCGATCTGCGATATGGACAAGTGCGCGCCCATGCAGGCGCACGTTAAAGTGCACGTCCGTGTGGACCTCATCTTCAAAGCGATCTGCTATGTGGACAAAGTGCACCCAGTGCCGGTAGCTTTGTATGTGCTGTGCTTCCGACGTTTGGTTCGAGTTGAAGCCAAGAGGCAGCCCGAAGGTCAATTCACTCACTGCTGCTGCCGCCCTTATCTTGCTTAATTTGCTATAGCAATTGATGCTTCGCCTTTCAGGAGAAAATTCGACTTTTTTTGCTTGCTTTTTACTTTGAACTTTTATCACTCGTTCTTTGCAATAAAGTTGTTAGACATCGTGACGAAAGTTTCAGAAGTGAGGCGTCTCGGATATTACGAACTTTGGATGAAATTATGCTTTTGTCGGATTACAGTAAAAGCTCGTTAATTCACTACTCGTTAATTCGAAATTTCGGATAATTCGAATTAGTTGCCACGGTCCGTCCCACAATGTATTGAAAGCAATATGTAACACATCCCACTAATTCACAATCCGCACCGCCACCGATAATTCGAACTCCGCATCATCGTGGATGGGGAGAGTGCTAGTGCGCGGGAGCACGCTGGCGTCGCCGCGTGGGTCGCGCAGCTTTTGCTTTTTCGATCAGCGGCAAGGACGATAACACCCTCGCCGCGCGCCATGTTCTTTGCGTAGAGCGTGCGAGGGTGAGCCGGCGAACGCGGCTCAATCTCGCGTGCGTGAGAGTGGAAGGTGGGGAAGAGCGCGCCCTCTCTTGTCGCGCGCGAGGCAGGGGGGTGAAACGAGGGAGGGACCGGGGGACGATCTTCGGCGGCTGAGGCGGCTGCTGCTTACGGCGCGGCCGCGCGGCCATGCGGTCGCCGCATCTTGAAAGCGATCTGCGACGTGGCCAAATTGCGCGCCCGCGTGGGCCTCGTCTTCAAAGCGATCTGCGATGTTTGCAGAGTGCGCGTATTGCCGGTCGCTTCATATGCGATGTACTTTCTACGTTTCGTTCGCGTTAAAGCGAGGGCTGTACGAACGTCAATTCGCTCGCTGCTACTGCTGCGTGCCCTCACTCCAGCGTTTTTCAGCGAGTTTCCGCGGTCATCGAGCGAGATGCGTTCATGCTCACCTGTGCGCACGTGACACAGTGCTTGTTAATTTAGTTAGTAAGCGAATGCTTACAAGTTTATACGGCCGATAAAACTATTATCCTTAGTTCGTATAGCTATCTACTAATTTTCTATCGCAATCGGTGCTTCGTTTTTCGCGCGAGACGGAGACTTCTTTTTTTTTTTTCTCCGCCCCAGTCAGCGCGACAAACGCGCGGATGGAGCAAGAGCCATCTCGACGTCGGGCGCGTCGGACCGCACTGGCCGCGTCCGGTTACGTTGGCTGCGCCAGAGCTTCAAAGTATAGACGTTGTTCACGCCAACGTGACATAGCGTGTGCGCGCGTGCTCACGCCACGTCAGACTATATACGCGCCTTAACCGTGCGATTTTTTTCTCTGACTTTCATTAGTTCGAATTTTGTATAATTCGAATTTTCATAGCATCCCCGCGGAATTCGAATTAACGAGCTTTTACTGTATCAGGGTCCGTTGTAACGAGAGTTGACTGCATCACTTTCAGCGACGGTACATACACTGGATAAGTTAGTGGACTGGATGCCCCTGAAATTGATCAACGAAGAACAGGACTCCCCAGCTCCTGTTTAGGCCAAATTTCCAATCACAGGGCCAGCTTCACTGCACTCTCTAAAAACACGAAAACGTTGAGTAAATGCATAATCTAGGTGCTTACCTCCGCATACCACGGATCTAGGAGAAGGAATCCATCACGCAGAGTTTCCGAGTCGTCTGCTCCCGCACGCATGAAGTAAATGAGCGCATCAAAGACGTACGCCACATGCTTCAGCGAAGCAACATCCATCACGGGCAGGGAGTCAAAATGCTCATTGTTGTGAGCACGCATCAGTGACAATGCATAGGAGAGGAAGTCCCTCCTGGCAGAAACACCCTCGGAACCTGCAGAACATCGTAAATAACGCTTAACTTCACTTTGCACAGCAAACATCAACCCAGTTGAACGCACAAGCTCACGCTAAAGCCGTATGAACAAGCAGAGCAAATTGCAATTTCACCTTTGGGGATTCTGTATCACGAGATAACCAGTCACCTGTGTTCCTGCTGCACTCACTCTTCCTATGAAACAGTTCACAATACGGCCAAATACCAAACCACCATAGGAATTTTTGGCGAGAGAGATGCTGATGGTGAAACACTTGGCAACAACCATGTTCAATAACATCTTAAGTCGCTCATTTATTTGAAACGTGTCCAGCTGACGCCTAACGTAGCTCACACTGTTAGCTCGGTGGCTGCAAGTGAATGCGTACAGTGTTCCGACATGTTTCTGCTGTCCATGCATTGACGCAACAATTGGGTTAGATCGTATTTACTGTCGCCTGCTCTTCTCTGCTGTCGTGCAAATGATAGCTGCTAAGTGGCATGAAGTACGTAATATGCTAAACGATTTATTTGCCTACAATCACTTCCGTCATGTGAATCTGGTTTTAGCGTAAACAGACAATCATAATCAGTAAGCTACCATGGCTGGTAACGAAGTTCATATCACTGTTAAAAAAGAAGAGAGCATGCCAGGCATGTTCTGCTTACCATACTCAAATGTGAATGTGCTTTAACATTTGCACATGCTCACTCAGTAGCTTTTCGAGACAGCAAAAGAGCCATGCTACTGGAAGAGCATGATCACTTACATGCACCCATCCTTTTGAAAATGTGAAAAGCAGTTCAAGTGCATTATTGCTAGTACTGTGAGGTAGTGTATGAATTAACGATGGAAATACATTTTGGGAGAGCCCTTTCACAAGCATGGGTCTTGTTGTTCCTTTCTTTTAGGCTACATTTCAAGGCTAGGGCAGTTTACTTCACCCTTTTGAACTAACGAGTGTAAAGGCATCATGTACAAAAACTTTACAACAGCGTCCGGGGACAGCCTATGTAACCTGGCCCAACATGTGCAGTCATTTTACGTCCTCTCACATAGAGCACACAGTCAGCCCATTCTGTTTTCCAGCATGGCTTCGTCTGGCCAACCTGGTGTATTGGTTCATGGTGTTGCTTTGAGGCAGCCACTTGACAATAACAGGACTTCAGTGTAAAAGGCTTACAAATCAGTGTAAGATGCTTACAATAATGTTGAAACACTGAAAATTATTTACAATGTACAGTTTAAACCTCTATATAACAACTTCAATATAACAAAGTATTTAACTTTTCACAAGCTCTTGTCCATAGAACACCATTATTTAGAACCTTAATATGCCTAAGTGTGTATGCGATTTCAATATAACAAAATTTCGCTTCCATCACAAAGGAATGCAGAGACAATAAATGAAAGCTTCTGCGGACGCAGATGATTAAATGATTAAATTACAAGCAGCTGCTTGCAAACGCACCTCTCAAATCATGCGCAGCGCGACAAGACCAACCGCCAAAGTGAAGCCGCAGCGTGTCAAGCCGACAGCTTGAGACCCAGGAGCAGTTCATCTTTTTCGTCAGGGCACTCGCGCACTTTGTCCAACAGAAGCACGCAATATGCATGTAGCATTATCCTTGACGGCAGAAGCACCGTCCCACTACGTCTAGAAATCAGTATCAAGAGAAAAGTAATAAAGCTTGAGGCGTGCGACATGCACGTCAGTGGAATGCGGGGCACGTGAAGCACTGGCATTGACTGGGGCAATTTCATACATAACTGGGGTCACAGCACGCAGCACTCAGTATGACCCTGAGAACAAAGAGGAGTTTTTCGGACAGCCCAACATGACGGGTCACGGACTACAGCAGTACCACAGATCCAGGCGAAAAGTGCACGTCAAAGTGTCATCGATCGTACAAACACAGCTGGTTCTCTTGGGAGGTCAGGAGGCAAGCGTGGGCAATTTCATGTGCTTGGGCTGCACTGGTGATGGCATCAAGTGAATATTCGCTGGTCTCTGCTACGGCAAATGGAAGGGACGTGTCCAGTGGCAATTTTGGTTCTCGGCCGAACAGGAAAAACATGGAATAGCTGGCAGTGTCGTGGCAGAAGAATTATAGGAAATGTGACACAGGGTAGAGCAAAGTCCCAATCAGTATAGTTGGACGAGATATACTTCGCAAGCATGTCTGTCAGGGTTCAATTCAGACGCTCCGTGAGACCATTAGTTTTTGCATGGTAAGGCATAGTCAGCTGGTGCTTGGTTGAGCAGGACTACAGGATGTCTGTGATGACTTTAGAAAGGAATGTCCAGCCACGGTCAGTGAGCAGTTGGTGTGGAGCTCCATGTTGTAAAATGACGTCGTATAAAAGAAAATGGGCGACATCTGCGGCACAGCCTGTTGGAAGCACTCTGGTGATTGCGTAGCGTGGCGTAATCTGTTGCCACAGCGACCCACTTGTTGCCAGATGTGGAAAGAGGGAAAGGGCTAAGTAAGCCCAAGCCAATGCGAAAGAATGGCTCCGAAGGGACCTCGAGTGGCTAAAGGCACCCAGCGGGGAGCGTCAATGGTGTTTATCGGTGCTGGCATTTGTTTTTTGTTTATTGACACTGGCACTGGCACAGACTGAGGTACAGGAAAACCACAAGAAGTACAGGAGCTGTCACGAATTTTCTCCGGGTCTGGTTGAATACCTGAAGCGTCGACAAGGTGGCCCAGCACTGTAAGCTGCCGGCAACCAAAGTGACACTTCAATGAGTTCAGTAGGAGCCCAGCCTTGTGGAGTACTTGAAGAATAGCCGATAAGCATTCAAGGTGTGTCTAAAATGTAGAGCAATATACAAGAATGCGGTCTAGGTAGCAAAGGCAGCTTGACCATTTGAACCCTTGAAGCAAAGCGTCCATTATACGTTTGAACGTTGTTGGGATGTTGCACAAACTGAACAGCATAATTGACATAGGTCATAAGGGGTGACGAATGCACCCTATGTTTAGTCCTTTTCATCCACAGAAATGTGCCAATAACCAGACCGAAGGCCTACTGATGAAAAGTAGTTGGCACCGTGGAGACAAACAAGGGCATCATCAACTCGAGACAAGGAGTAGATGTCTTTTTTGGTAATTCAGTTTAGATGACGATCATCTACACAAAGACACCATGTGCCATCTTTCTTTTTAACAAGCACAATGGGTGACGCCCAAGGGCTCATCGAAGGTTCAACAATGCCTTTGGCAAGCATCTTGTTCACTTCATCTCGAATAACCTAACGCTCTGATGCAGAAACTCGATATGGCCAACGATGAGTGGGACTAGCATCACCAGTATTTACGTGATGCTTAACAAATGAAGTCTGATTCAACTATCGATTGTTGAGGTTAAAGATGTCGCAGAAGGAAACCAAAAGGCAGCATAGAGCTGCTGCTTGTTCAGGCTACAGGGCTGCAGAGATCATTGAACTAAATGTGGCATCGAGGCAACTTGCCCCTTGTGTACATGCTGAAGAATCAGAGCAGATGTCTACTGAAAAAGTCGTGATGTGGTCAACTGCTATAGCATGCAGCGTGGCCACCGATATGCTTTGGAGTAGAACTTGCTTTGTCAGGCCATAATTGACGACGGGGAGGCATGTCCGGTTTTCGGCAACGGTTCCAATGGAATGGGGCACAGCGATATTTCGCATCAAAAGGACATCAGGAACAGGTGCGACGACGTAATCACCATCAGGCACGGGAAAAGATGATAGAAAATTGACAAAAGTCAAGGCTTTAGGCGGCAGGCCAACGAAGGACCCCGTACTGAAGTTGTTTGGGAGTTCAGCTCGAATACGCGGGAGAAGAGTTCAAGGCAAAGGGTACCATTAGAACAGTCTTCAGAGCAGAATGCATCAAAAGAAACTTTATTCCAAGGATAAGGTCATGGGGACAATTGGTCAGCACTGTAAAAACAACTGGAACACGGCAGCCAGCAATGCTTATACAAGCAGTACACATTCCAGTGACGGCAACAGTGCTGCCATCGACGACGCATACGGCTTGTGTAGTAGCAGGTGTGAAAACCTTCTTCCGTAGACGACAGAGGTTAGCACTCATTATGGGTACGTGGGCTCCAGTAACAATTAACGCGGTCAAAAGGACACCGTTGATGTGAACATCAAGTAAGTTCTGGTTTGATGGGAGTGTCAATGGACGATTTTGGCACGATTAAAATAATACAGCAATACTGTGTCATATGTGATGAAATAAGCAAATAAGCAAATTGTTACATTTGTATAGGAGGTATGCACTGAGCTCGACCCGCGAGGCGGCGACAGTGTCGCTGGGGCAGCCGCGCCATATTGACGGTCGGGGAGCATCGAAAAATATCTTTTGGCCCGCCGTTTGCCTTGTTTTCTTATCCAGTCGCTGATGTATAAGCAGGACGTTTCAGTTTCTCGAGCGCAGTGCTGTTCTACGTCTACGAACAGGTCTACGTACAATGTTTACGTATCCGGACAGACTACGCTCCGGCGTGGCCGTGCGTCAACTGAGCTTCGGTGTCGCGGTGAACTGTGCTATGTTCGGATGCAGCAGCCACACAAGAAAGAAACTCGTTGATAGGAATATGTTGCCCAGATTGGGTTCCTCTCGACACGTGGTTATTTCTCTTCTTAACTACAACCTTAATGTAAAAGATAAAAGAGCACAGCAGCTATGTGCGAGCACGCCTCTGCCAGGCCTGCCTTGCAGGTGCAGTGTGCCGCCAGCACCTCGCCGTTTTATTTTGCGAGAAGCCGTGGTGCGAGTGGATTTTCATCGAATGATTGTGATTGACAAACCTGGGAGGGCAAAAAAAAAAAGACTGTTTTGGCAAGACCAGAATACGTGACGTAACATAAAAATTACGAAGGCTGTGTAAAATCAGTGATTAGTTCTCGGAGGCAAGGGGGGGGGGGGGGGTCATTTTTTTTTTCATTGAAGCAAATTTAACGCCATCCTTTGACGACGCAAGTGGACAACGCGGTGTAAATTCCGTAATGAAGGCGATCATGTTACGCGAGCACTTTGACGCGCGGCTGCTGCACCCAGCCGCTCGCCAGATTATTGTGGCCTTCCATCGACTTGTAGGATTTCGATTGCTCGCGGGTCGCGAAGCTCGTTGCATTCGCAGTGTACAGTAGAACCCCGCTGTTACGTTCCTCGCTGCTGCGTTTTCCCGGCTGTTACGTCGTTTTCGTCCGGTCCCGGCATAGCTCCCATAGGATCCAATGTATTCGGTACCCCGCTGTTACGTTGTGGCTGTGAAAACGTTCCCGCATGTTACGTCGCAACCTGGCACCCCAAACCCGGCCGGGCAACGCGCGCCAACCGCCATTTTGACGAGTCTTGGCCAGGCTTGGCTACGGAATTGGCTACAAGACCATGGCCTCCAAGATTACCCCCTTGCACGCGCGTGGGTAATCTCAGAGGCCATAAAAAGCCGCACGCGAGTTGGAGAGATTGCCACTAGATGGCGACTGCCTCGTCAGCCGAAGCGAGTAAAACCCGCGGGCCCGCAGCAATCCAGTCTTTCTTGTTTATGCGGTTCAACCCATCCGAGTCGTCCGTGTCCTTCCGTCAACAGCTACGCTGCCTACGCTTCGTCAGGCCTTGCTAATCCAGTCTTTCTTGTTTGTGCGGTTCAACCCATCAGAGTCGTCCGTGTCCTCCCGTCAACACCTACGCTGCCTACACCTCGTCGGGCCTCGCTAACACCGCGAGCGATTTGTCGTCCTTTGATGGCGTCGCGCAAGCGCAAGGCGCTTTCCCTCGAGGAAAAGCTGGATGTTCTCAACGCAGTCGACAGGCAGCCAGCGCGGAAAAGAGTCGACATCGCCAAGGATCTTGGTCTGCCACCCTCGACGCTGAACAGCATCGTTTCGAAGCGTGCCGAGATACAAGGGAATGCCGCGCTCTTCGGCCCGAAAGCTAAGCAGGCTCGTGGCGCCAAGTATGGAAACCTCGACGAGTCGCTTCTTACTTGGTTTAAACAAGCTCGCGCTGCCGGTGTTAACTTCGACGGCAGCATTTTGCGCGAGAAGGCCATGGAAATAGCCGACCGACTGGGCATCAGTGACTTTGCGGCGTCAAATGGCTGGATCGACCGTTTCCGGAAGAGGCACGGCATCGCGTATAAGACTGTATCCGGGGAAGCAGCAAGTGTAAACTTGGAAACAGTCGACGATTGGAAGGCCACACTATCTGCCATAATTAAGGGGTATGAGCCTCGTGACATATACAATGCCGACGAAACGGGTCTTTTCTTTCGGGTGCAGCCATCCAAGTCGTTAAGCCTGAAGGGCGAAGCATGCCACGGAGGCAAATGCAGCAAAGAAAGATTGACGGTGCTCCTTTGCTGCAACATGGATGGCTCGGACAAGCTGAAGCCATGGGTAATCGGAAAATACCGAAACCCACGGTGCTTAAAGAACATTCGCCTGCTGCCATGTCACTATAGAAGCAACAGTCGTGCATGGATGACGGGTTCTTTGTTCGAAGAATTTCTTCGTTACTTCGACAATAAGATGGGCTCCCAGTGCAGGAGTGTTGTCCTGTTTCTGGACAATTGTGCTGCCCACCCGAAAGACCCGCCGTTTCTTCGGAACGTTAAGCTTGTTTTTTTTCCTCCAAACACTACAAGCCACTTGCAGCCGTTGGATGCCGGCGTCATAAAGAACTTAAAGCACTCGTACAGGAAGTCCATCGTAAAGCGCTGTCTGGCGCGTATTGATCGCGGACAGCAGCCTACGATCATTTCAATACTGGACGCTATGCACTACGTCGCTTCAGCGTGGACTGCAGTGAGCGCGTCAACTGCACAGCACTGCTTCGCGCGGTGTGGCTTTCGCATGGATGGCGGAGAGGAAACTGCCACGGAAGCTGAAGAGACGGAAGCAGCCTCTCATGATCAAGAGCTGAGTGAAGCTTTGAATGCGCTGGGTGCCACGGGCGTCACGTATGACGACTACGTCGCCGTGGATGCTGCTGTCGTGACGTCCGAGTGTCGTAGTATCGCCGAGATCGTTGCAGACTCGGTCGCGAGTGAAGTCTCAGACTGTGGTGACGACGAGGAGCACGAGCCGCATGATTCCGGGGAGTTGGCGGACCCGAGCTTTGGAGAAGCCGTCGCGGCTCTGGACCTCCTTCGCAGGTACGTCGCACCTCAAAGCGACGCTGAGAGCAATGCGGCTTTCCAGGCCATCGAGAAACGCGTGGTGTTTTCCAGCGAGCGGAAAAAACGGCAATCGACCATTCTCGATTTTTTTTAAGACCTAAGCTCACTTGATGTCAAAATAAATTGTTTCAAGGCAAAGTTGCACTGTTTTCATTAATTTTCGGACCTTTCCTCACTGTTGCGTTTTCCCGGCTGTTACGTTTTTTTTTCGCGGTCCGGTGAAAAACGTATGAACGGGGTTCCACTGTAATCCTTGATGTCTGCGACGTCCACGCGAGGCAGTAGTCCGACATCGCGCCGAAGCTGATGATCTTTGAGTTAGAGCTGGTCGACACAGTCGCACGAGCGCACTACGTTTTCATAACGCGATTTTTCTGGTTCACTCAACCCACGCACGTACATGCTTTGGCCCATCGTTGACCTAAGACGTACTACTCTATAGCCAAGTCAGAAAGGCACATTGAAAAGGTCGTTTGACGGTTCCTGCGTATCGGTGGGCCACTTTGCGACGCAGGCCTGCTCGCATAGGCAGCGCGAACTTGCGACCGCAGTTATGGCAGCCTCCGCGGATGCCGCTAGCGCTCTTAGCGGATGACGTCATGTGCATACCTCCTATACCAGTATTACTCTATGACAGCCTTCGAAGCTGCACTTCACATTGACTACTTTCTAGAATATCTTTACTTCGGCATGGCATTACACCTAGCATGATGAATCACTCGAGAAGCTACGAGAATCCTATTTGCTGCATTTGCAAACTATTAGAAAACAATGCTAATGGAAGGCGTGCAAATCTGTTTTCAACAACAATTCCACTGTCTCATTCAATCAATGTAATCAATGCAAGTATGCAATGCAAGTATCATGTAAGCGAAGATTTAGAATATTGCTCGCTGTTTGATTCACCCTTCTACCTTATAACTTGCCAAATGGCTGGCTGTGTGGTTTCATTTTGGCTTCTTGGACCGAAAAGCTGCCAATCCCTGGTGCCAACACTTAGTTAAGCGTCTTTAACATCTCTTCAACATTATCAAATGCTTACCATAGGTTGTAAGGCGGTTCCTCCGGCGGCCGTCCAGGCTCCCAGCAGCGACTAGGCGATCCTCAAAGAGCCCCCTCCGGGTCCGTGGAGTGGCCAGTGTGCTGCTTGGGTCTGAGTGGTTGCTCAGGGCACAGCCAAAGCGAAGCTGGGCTTCTGTGGAGTCCATGACGGCCACAAGCCAGTCCCAAGTGGGCTTCAGGTGATAGTCCAGATAGGCCTGTGGCAGTGGAGTCAGTGTTTGCCACTCTCATGCACAACTTCCACGCAGCAGTGAAACTTGGCTTGGTTACATTTTGACTAGTGTTGTGTGAATATTCGGATCTTTGAGCAGTAGTTTCGAATATTACGCTATTCGATATTCGCTTCGAGAGCAGCTGTAATATTCATGTTTTATAAGTGTTGGCAAACTCAGGATCACAAGTTAGTTTACTGTTTAATACAGTCAACGACCCATTTTCCGGTCGCCCGATTTTTCGAACATGCCTGATAATACAGACGCCTTCGCGGCACCCCCATGGTACCCCATAAATTCAACGTATAAGAATGTCTGAAATTTCGGAGGGAAAAGCCCGTCACGGTCTTATTTTCCTGACTTTTTTGCCATGAACACAAGTCCTAAACGGCACTGACCAAAGCCACCACCACCGCCATTTTGATTATCTCGCTGCCTCGAACAGGCGCTCTCGTACGCTGATCTGTTGGCAGTAGTAACCACCACCGCGGCAACGCTAGGCCTAACTACTTACGTTCGCTACCAAGCTACTTGCTATTCTGTGCTAGGTTTTTCATTAAAACAATTCGCCACTGTTAGCAACGGCGCCGAATCCGACTTTATAGTCCTCACCAAAGGCTTCAAAGCCCGGGAAAGCACGACATGTTGCATAATGCCAGTTCCCGAATGTCAGCTTCGCCTCAGTACAGCGGCGGTGAAGCACACGCGTAGTACTGAGGTGAAGCATACCAAGAGTGGGAAGAGGCAGTTGTCACGGGACACAGTATGTATTCCTCAATTATACATGCGTGTACCCACGGTCGCCTGTCACAGTAATGGCTCCGCTATGACTAATAAGTGTACTGGCAGGCCTTCAGAGCTTTTTCGGAAGTGCCTGTGGCGATTTGAGCCCTTGGGGGCAGTAAAAGCATTCATTCGTTGGCACGTTAGTTCTTTCAAACTATCCGATTTTTCAGACATTTCTGCGGCCCCTAGGGAGTCCGAAAAATCGAATGTTGACTGTAACCAGTAAGATACAATTTTTAAAATAAAAATTTACTCACACCTTCGACAAAACTGTATAAATATTATGGTGGGAGCTTGCAAATATATTAATTGTAGCCATTTCATCAACTTTGTTAAACAAAGGGCGAAATAAACCGAGCAACGAGCTCTTGATACGCCGGTATATGCCGGCACAATCTTTGCTAATCTTGGCACCCTGGTTGCCCACAGTCTTTTCGCACCACCGCCACGTCCTGACATTATATTAGAAAAGCAAGTTAGGGAAAAAAATAAATACCTTTGAAAATTTCTCACAACCTTGATCATTTCTTAGAAACCTTATATGTGAGAAAACTCATAAACACCATTTCAATACCCACCCCCCCCCCATTCAAACCATAACATTCCTGAAGAAAGCGATAAGATTAGTGAATGACATCACCCCTATCAAGATAGTTGAAGCCCAGTTAGTCAGCAAGAACTCAAATGACAGCATGAAAAATCCAGCTTTGACGTATTTTTCAAACTGCCCTCAAAATATGAAGCCCAGTGTTTCAATATGTAAGCCATACTTGAATTAATTGTGGTTTCATTCTTACAAATTGGACCACTCAACCCCACAAAGCTCGAACACCATTCCATGTTAAAGAAAATTAAAACAACTTGCTTACACATATTTTGGTCACGGAGAGTATATTGGTATGAAGAAAACAGCAATATTATAACTGAGTAAAAATTAATTAATATGACAATTACTTAATTAGTAATTCATTTGCTGAACTATTCATAACTGAACACTCCCTCCAGAATATCAAAAAGGCTTGTATGGGCTGTACACTGGGTTTACAGCCCTAAGTAATATTTTTCAGGCATCAAATTCAGCCTATCAAAAATCATATGTTGGGTTTTGAGGGGTTAATAATTGCATGTGTGCAATAACTATCTTGCATGTCACTTTGCGGCCAAGATTTTTGAATGGCAGTTATTGAATTCGTAGATATTCGGCAAAAATCATTACTATTCGCTTCGAACTCAACATCCACTATTCACAAAACCCTAATTTTGACATATGTGGTGCCCTCAGGCCACTTATTACACAAACCGCTTTCCCATATGCTGTACACTGTAGTCTGCATTTCAGTTCTCCCATCGCACACTCAATTTTAGTTGAGCCAAAAGGGAAGAAGGTAAATGAAGACTGATGAAGCATCCCAAAAGAAAGAGCCCTTCCATTTTACCAAGGGCTCCAGCCATTCAAATACAGAAATGCTTTCATATGGCACAAGTGCTGATCTAATATGAATGAGAATTCTAGAGCTTCAACGAAAGTCAAATTCTGGAGGCCTCTGGGAGCACATTTTCATTCAGGCTCTCAAATTCCTTCCATAGAAAACTGACAAAATATAAAGTTCAGAAAGATAAAAATCAAAGTGTTATAAGCTTACTGTAATCAGAGAACAGGCAATTGCAGTTGTGCAACCTGAACCTGGTCACACTTTCAAGTGAAAAACACTGTCACATCATCTTGCAGTAAATAAAGCCTCATTACTATGAAAAAAAAAAAAATTGGTCATTCAAACTTGCTCTCTAGTCCTGGCAAGCATATGCATTATATAATGGCATTAAACTCTTCTTAACTCAAATGTATATCACCACGTGTCATTTAGTTCAAACGACTCTAGGAAGTTGCTGAATGTGGAGTGCTGCAAATATGCGGCACAGGAACAGTGTTGTTGTCTAATGGAAACTAATCAGTGAGGTACATCGTCGCTGTCATCAGCAGAGATCATACAGGAACGACAGGAAGGGTGCAATTTTTCGCACTTTTATCTTCCTGTGAAGAGTTTACCGTGGTGTATGACCCACGTTGGCTACGTGCCTTTAGAACCGTATGGCTGCCATTCACGTATGCGTCAACAGCGATTATGAAATCATCTGCAGCAGCTATGCTTAGCAGTAATTTTGTTTTAACTCAATGCAAGGCACACGGAATGTCAAACGCGATGGAAGCCATTGAGCATGAAGCACAATTTTCCCGTGGCCCACTTGCTGGCATCAAACCCATTGGCTAGTTGCAATGTCCGGACAATCTGTTACAGAAAAATAATTGGGATCCGTGTTGGTTAGTCAAAAGCATGCCTACTCACATAGAGAGACAGATCTCCCTTCCTCCGCGGCTGCACCGCGGAGGAAGCCACGAGGCCCTCATCACTAAGTGCTAATCAGTCATGAGATCAGCATCACAGCTCCTGCAGTGATTTTGTGCTAAATAGAAGCGGGGTGTTGCAGATTTGTTCAGTAAATAATGGTAGGCTGACGTAAGAATTACTCCATTGTTTTCTAGATACATTCAATAATTCTACATTCAGTTAATCCAGACATTTCTTTCAGTATCACAAAATCTGAATTGCCGAAGCTTTACTGCATACAAGACACTTCTACTACAGTTGCAGGAATTCTACAGATGTCTTATTAGTACCAACAAACAAGTGTAACCATCTAAATGTTACATATGTTATACCATTTATGCCATATTGCAGCATCGTTATGATTTCAATGTGCACAGTGTAGCTGGCAAAGCCTACAGGCTTCAGCTACCATTGCCAAATGCACCAAAAACATAATAGCATAAGAAGTTTTCCTTCATTAACAGCTTGGAGCCAGCACTGCTTTTGCTTCTGCAACTTGTTCGGAAAAGGCCTTGCCATGCATAGTGCGAAGTTAAAGCAACCCAGAATCCAGCACCAAACCAGGAAATAAAGAAAATTACTGCATTCTAAGATTTTATGTGCCAAAACCACGATCTGATTGTGAAGTACGTCAGACTGAGAGATTCTGGATTAATTTTGACCGCTTGGGATTCTATAACATGCACCGATATTTAAGTTTACATGAGAGTTCTTGCAGTTCGCCCCACCGCTATGTGGCTGCCACAGCCGAGATCAAACCCATGACCTCCTCCTCAACAATGCAATGCCTTAGCAAATGCACAACTACGGTGGGTAACCAGGAACAACCCACTACACAACTATGCTCAAACTAAAGCCTAGCGAACCACGAGGTTTACTCACTTGCATGTTGAGTGTGTCTTGGTACGACACCTCCAGCATCTTGGGAAGCCCAAGGCCAGCCTGGTTCTGGTTGTCCTGCAGTGAGCCAAGCAGGTCGGCGATCTGCCGCAGCACTGCACCAAAAGCTCGTGCCAGCCCCACAGCAGTTGTGCCGGGACTCAGCTCAGGAGCCAGAGCAGCAGCAGCAGCAACAGACGAGCCCGAACTAGCACCGCTAGCCGCTGCTGCAGCTACGGCAGCTGATCGGCGCAGTGAGCCTGGGTCGATGTACACCAGGCCGCCCGTCCCTGCCAAGGAAACCGACCCTTCCCAGAACGAGGCACACCCCACTGTCAAGCTATGCAAACTGCTAATATTGCCTCAAAAACTACTGCACACCTTTATCGGTTTGCAATACGGTTTCGGCAGTGTGTTGGGAACATATTGTAATCCTGAGCTGGCAAAAGCGAAACCTCACATATTAATGTATTTACTTGTGTAATGCTTGCACCACCCCCCCTCACCCACCCACACGCAGAGTGGCCATCAAATTTTTTTTTTTTCTCGAGTAAACACCACATTTTTAAAAAATTGGTGCAATGTCCATCATCTGCTCGTTGCAATGTCAGTGTTGATGCCGGCTCGAAATAGGTTGGGCCCAACACCAGGTCTAGTGTCTCCAAATAAAGAGCCTTTGCAGTTCCTGCTTGTGCAGAATCTGCACTCTTACTACAGATGTAAATGTTTGGAAGTAATATTTTGTTTGAGTTTACACTTACTGGCATGAGAACACCAATTAACAGCTACAATATTTTTCATTTTTCTATTTAGCATCGAGAACGTTCTACCAAAAATTTTAACGGCGTAATTATCATATCCCCGAACTACTCATCCATATTACAGTAAAAAAGTGTGAGAATTGTGCGGTAGGTGGGTACGGACCAGAGCAAAAGTCTTTACCGCTACAGTGGCAATCTAACTGCATTCTCACATGGTGCAACACCTACAGTAAGCATTCCCTGTTGGTAGAGGAGCCCTTTCATGCTGAGCATTGCTACAAGCAAAAAACAAACATCAAACATAGGCGGCGTCCTACAAGAGCACAGTGATGCTGTTTGGGCACCCCCGTAATGGTATCCAGACATTTACTTCTGACACTAAATCCTCTGCCAAGCTTATGAATGCCATAAAAGGAGTCAGAAAGAATGAGTGCTCGCTTAGACAACACAGTTCACAATGGATGACTTAAAAACACTGGCACAGAAGACTAACACATTAATAATACAAAGGACAAAATGCAAGCAGGCTTTGCGACTACTAATTTTGTACAAATGCAACATGCTTCAATTTGCATCATGCTGCTTTCAAATTTGAATGGAATAACATGCACAATCAAAATTACGCAGTGACATGAATCAGCTGCCAATCAGTCGAAATGTCATCAAGATGACACGACAAGGCTGACAAAACGAAGTCCTTGTCTGAGCCCTGCTCTAGTGTAGCTACTTAAAGGCCAACTACAACGAAAGTTCACTTGTGCTAAATTGAGTATAAATGCCTGGTGTATACTCTCAAAGTAATCTTGGCAAAACTGCAGGGCTGGTAAGCGCCTAATTCTGTTATTAGCAGCAATTATATAGCGCCTATGCAGACGACGCATGCACCAGGCGGCAAAGAGGTAGCGATGTGGATATGGTGCATGTTGAAGAACCATACACGACCGTTGATCTCTCAGTTGCACCATGCTGCACAAATTTAGCCTGGCGCATTGCTCGCTCGTCATTTGCGAGTTGATGGGCGTCTCTCTCGGCATGCGTTTTTCCTGCTGCGCTTGTGATTTGAGCTTTTGCAAGAATGCTTGTGCATTATGTGGCCGTCGGGTGCTCGAATACGACTCGAGCACGAGCAATGGCTGTGCAGTACACTACGCTGAGTAGAGGAAGATCGAACACATTGTTCCTGTCCCAGCTTTCCGAGCCCAAGTGTGCACCGCGACATGGCAGGCAAGTGCGACACAGACCAGCCATAGCGCGCAAAGCATGCAAAATTCAGTTGATGAAACTGCACTTCAACTGCATAGTCTAATACCCATCAAGATCTGCTAGGTAAATGCTTTCTCAAGTACTATATGCCGCGATGGCGCATGAAGACCAAAGGTAACGTTCAAAGATAAGTTGTATTCAAGAGCGATATTCTCGAGTGATCAATTCCGGTAGTGCATCATTGTCAAAATGTTTCGCGCATCTCTACATCGGACGCGTCGAACTAGACGAACGAATCCTTTCTGACATAGCGCCAGAAACGAGCAGGAACCGCAGGCTGCATTTGTCACGAAGGAGAACGTGACGCGGTGGGAATGGTGTAGATGCGGCGCAGAGGTATGCAGGAATGGAATGCTGCCACAGTGAAATGGGCGAATAGTTATCATGGCTGCAGTCCTGTCTGGCTGCGAGTTTATGCACACTTAGAACCGAGCCCCTTTAGCCTGGCCGTGCCAAGCCTCAGCTAATTATCACCGTTCACTACAAATGGCAGTGGCTGTCTGGTCAGTCTCATCAGTCGACAAGTTCAGCACTTCCGGCGTGCCAGGCAGTGGCTCGTGAAGTTGGATACATCATGCCGGAGACGCCAATATAGCTAAAATTTTATCCTGCGCTTTAAGGGGCCCCTCACCAAGTCTGGCCATTTTGAGCTGGCAAGTGCAGAGCATACAATGCGCGCTAACGATCGTGTTTGCAAAGAATTACATCACTATGCACCGCGGAAAGGTCTGCAATTTTAATCCAAACGCCGTTTTTCCTTTCCCTCGCGGCGACCGCACTCCAAGCCAGATAGTGACTCGTGGTGACACGTGACTTCGAGAATTATTCAAGGCAACATCTGTTATTTGTGTGATCTCTTGCTTGAATTGACGAATTGAAGCTTAGTGGAATAATAAAACACACAAATGGAATGTCTGCATGTTTTTTGTTTTACTTTGCACCGAAGCAAGAGAGATGTACTTCCGCTTCGTCTACTCGTTCCCACAGTTGTGCAGTCACGTGCGTAGGTACCGAAACTATGCCAAGTTTCTACTGTGTTCCAGCATGTGATCATGCTCTGCGATCCACCTGTTCTACCTCAGTATTTGTGTAGCACTGAATTATACCACTAGTCATGTGTCCATGTGCACAGCGCACAAAATCGTCCACTGCGCAAAACCAGACAATCACAACGGCTTATGCGCAACGCCGTCAGCAAAAATGCACAGCGCCGCAAAAAAGAAAGAAAAAAAAAGCAAGGAGAAAAACCAATAAAGGTGGGGCCCGTGACATATGCAACACACGATAGTGGAGGTCCAGAATGGGAGAACGCAGGGAAAAAATTTCGCTTACATAGGCTAGACGGGGCAAGTGGAGAAAGTGCCTCGCTAAGCAGTTAAGCTCGCCTCCTGAAATCATGGGTTCGCGGCACTGAAATATTTCTATCTCTGCTATTAATTATTATTAATAAGCCGATCTGAAAAATGTTTGCGGCAGAATGCTCCCTAGAGGAGATGTAACAATTTTCAGCATTTTACGAAAATTTGCTATGGGGCATGGTGAGGGGCCCTTTAAACGTGACCCGCAGCAGCACAGCGATCAGTTGTTGCGGCAGCGCTAGCGAAAAATGCGCAGCGAGCGAGTACTTCTTTGTTTGTTGAAGGTGCAAACGCAACGTACTCGCTTCAGTGAACCCGAACAACATGCTGCTGGTCAGCCAAGCTAGCGCACGATGCCCCCCGTTTCAGTTGCTGCGGCGTGCGATAGGACATGCTCTATTCCTATACCAGTGCCACAAGACTGTAGAGCGTCCAATTTTTGCCGATTTAGCATAACTGCACCACGCGTAAATCGCGCCCACGTTAAGCCGGACTACACCGCACCTTTAGCTTGGCCACCACAATGCGCTCTTCTTCGAGAGGAGGCAGAACACATCAAGGCCCTGCTGTTGAACAAGGACAACCAGATAAAGAAAATCGGCTGGACTCGGAGAATACTTCGCATTAAAAGAACACCGCCTGTGCGCAACAGCGTTGTCACAGCGCACGAAGCAGCTGACAAAGTATACTAACTCTGCGACTAGCAGACGTGCAAGGCCTGTTCGCTGATAAAAACGTCTATTTTTGCAAGCTCTTTGTGACGAATTGAGCTGCATTTCAAGCGTAAGATTTTGCACACAGGCTACTGCATGTCTAAATTATCTGAAACTAAGCTTTTTACGCGGTCGAAAATTTCACTGCAGTTGGCCTTTAAAGAAGTATTTAAGACTTTAGAATATGTTAGTCATAGGGGGAGGGGGGGGGGAAGGCTGATTTCTTTGGAGCCTGCTATCATGATGTGCATGCATTCATCTTGAAGACAACTCCTATAAGCACAAGAAGTAGATAAAGGCCAGCTCTGTGAACAATGCTGTGGCAAGCAAGCAACTCGCTGAACAATAAGGTGCACAACATTTATGCTCAACATTGATTCTGGTATGCTTATGAACGAGCCCAACATGCTTCAACCTCTACAAGATTGTGTGACGGCGTACACTCGTCTCGGAACAATCTCCTGCTTACTTGTGGCCCACCTAACAACACATTCATTCAGGCGACATTCCTGGCTGTGAAGGGGCATTTGCATACGGGAGAGTTCCAACATATTGCTTTGCTATGTGCCGGAGAAAGATCTGAAATTTCAAACCGAACGCTGTTTGCCCTTCTCCTCGGGGCCACCGTGCTCCAAGACGGAGGATGATGTACACGTGTTTGTGCTGCGACGTCACTTGTAGTGACACGTGACTTCGAGAATTACTCAAGGTTACATCTGTTATTTGTGCAATCTGTTGGTTGCATGGATGAATTAAAGTTTAGAGAAATAATAAAACACATGAACCGAATGTCTGCGTGTTTTTGTTTTACTTCGCACCGCAGCAACAGAGATGTACTTCCGTTTAGTCTGCTTGTTCCCACGTCGTGCAGTCGTGCACAGACACCGAAACCATGTCATTTTCTAGTGTGTTCCAGCATGCGATCGAGCTCTATGACCCACTTGTGTCTTCACCAGTGTTCATATAGCACTGACTTATACCACTAGTCAGGTGTATTCATGCACAGAGCGCAAAATCGTGCACTCCGCGAAACGAGACATCACAACCGCTCCCACAGCGGAAGTGCGCCGCACCGCAAAAAAGTGAGGAGAAAAAAACAAATAATGAAGGCGGAACCAACAACGTGCGAGTCATGCGATGCTCGAGCTCCGGTATGGGAGAATGCAGGGAAGGAATTTCACGTGCGGAGGGTAGACGGGGCGAGTGGAGAGGGTCTCTTTTGGCAGTGGCGCTCGACCTCTGAAATGATGGGTTCGCGGCACTGAAATATTTCTATCTTAGCTATTAATGAACCGATCTGAAATTTTTTTATAGAAGAACACTCTCTAAAGAAAACGTAAGAACTTCCAGTGTATAAATGAAATTTCCTATGTGGCCTGGCGAGGGGCCCTTTAAGTTAGTTTGGGGCCGCCGTCGTTGCTGCTAGCCTGCTGGCACCAAACGATAATAAGAGACTTCTGACGCGCGAAGTGAATAAATACTGCCGGTTTTCAGCTCTTTCATTGCACTCTCTTGTAGTTCCCATCTCACGCTATTTCAATTAAGAAGTACTACCATTTAGTATGTACTTTTTTCGAGCTCGAGCCAACTAAGGTTTAACGAGGTTTCACTGTAATAGACATTGGAAGAGAAACCACAAGCGCTTGTGGTGTATATTTGCTTGTCTTTATTCCACTGTCCCACATTCCTGAAGCCACAGACACCAACTAGCCGAATGTCATGCACGGCTGGTTTCACCACGTAGCCTGCTTCTGAAAATTCTGTAGTTGGTGTAGAAGTGTTGAGCATTCACAGGTGGCCTTGCCACTTGAAGAAGGTAGAGAGGCGGCTAACCAGAAACAATGTCATCAATAATTTCATCCCAGAGCCACGTAAGTCCCTTGTGTGGACACCCCATAAAGAAATTCAGCTTTTCCCCATGGCCTGCACGTTGCGAGAACTGCGGGCAAGCCACACCCAAGAGGGAGACTGACACTCACCGGAAGAGGTCACATGCGAGCGGCCAGCGGGGTCCCTCTGTCGCAGGGCCCACTGCAGGTGCTGGGGGGCCAGGCTGCCTGGTCGAGAGCCACCGAGGCCCCCAGGCCCACCCCCACTGCTCGACGGTCCCCCTCGCCGTTCCAGTTGCTCGTCAAGCAGCGCTAGCTCCTCTGTGTCAGGCTCAGTGTCGCCAGCCTCACTCTCTTCCTCTTCCTCCATGTTGGATGATTCAGCAGACTCGTCCTCTGCAAGTATTATTGATTGTTGAGTGGGACACAAACACTTCAAACCTCAAACAGATTGTGGTTTCTATACATGTTACTCAACTTGCTGGAAGATTATCTTAGTAGTCCCAGGGATCCTTTCCAGGTCAAATACTACTATACTTCCCTGCATTCTCAATGTTTCAAACCAGCTCTCCTAGTCAATAGACATCTTTTCTTTTTCTTGACATGTCCATATATGAAACTGAAGCACAGTGATTGATCTCAAGTACTCTAACGTGCGATAAGCAGGTAAATTACGCTTTTCATCATAGCAAAATGTTTCCATGACTGTCTCACTTGCCTCGGACTCTGATAATAATGTGTATTCCACAATGTACAAACTCTTGCTTTGCTTTATCCCTTATCTTTATAGAAATTTACTTAGCTACTATTTTAGACCTCATAGTGCAGTCTCAAAAGTGCATTTACTATTTCTCTTCAGTAAGGTACTTTATTGCCACGGTTACAAGAAATTACATGTTTATTCACTTGCTTGCTGTCACATTATGAAGAGGCAGTAAAGCAGTAAATGTTGCTTCTGATCACATCCTTTATTATTTAAATAGAGCACTGTTCTAAAGAACTGCTAGCAGACTTCGATACCCTAGCGACAATTTTCGGATATAAAAAAATTAAATTATGGAGTTTTACGTGCCAGAAGCACAATCTGATTATGAGGCACGCCGTAGTGGGGGACTCTGGAAATCTGGACCACTTGGGGTTCTTTAACATGCACCTAAATCTAAGTACACAGGTGCTTTCACATTTCGCCCCATCGAAATGCTACCGCCGTGGCCAGAATTCGATCCTTCAACCTCGTGCTTAGGAGCCCAACACGGATAGCCACTAAGTGACTGCGGCGAGTTAGTTTTCAAATATCCAGTCAACATGTTTACACCAGGTAAAACAGGTTGTAAACATGCATAATACTTTGCACAAATGCCAGCACACAAATGGTCAGTCAGCAGGCCCTTGCAGCAAAGTTCAGTGTTTAACGCCATTACTGCCAATGGTTACAACAAATCCACATCAAAATCCATTTACTCAGGCACCATTACAGTAAAAGTAATTCTGTATGGCACTTGGCAGTAAGAAAACCAACAGTAGCAGGCTATCCGCTCATACTTTATAATGCTCGACATAAATCTGAGTTATTTTCTTTTTTTTTTTTCACATTTTGGCAGTTATAATTTGCGTCTCACGTTATATTTGCAAACCAAAATCTAAAGCAGTCAGAGTTTAGTGGCCATATTGTACATCCCTTGCTGTTAGTTTCGAAAGTGGCTTTCAACTTGAAGAACATCCAAGCACATTCCCACTGACGTGTAAGTGTGCGAGCTCAAAACAGTGATCGAAACAGAAGCCACATGATCTCAATCAAAGCAGTCAGGATCCAATATAATGAAAATGCTGATTCAGGAGAAAAAAAATATTTCCATAGATACTTTGAAATTAGCACAGCATACTCACAAACTTAAACAAAGCAAGATGAGTGCACTTAGGACATATGCCGGTCACTTTATCAAACTTTCAATGGATGTTAGTATGAGTCATGGACACAATGGTTATAGCTCAAGTGAGCCATTGTGTTCTTAATTAGGTTTTAAGAAAGTTGGCCAATTACCAAAATTGACTGGCTGAGAAAAATGGGCCCAGGGGCTCATAAAAGCATTCAACCGTCCAATGAGCGTCATTTATCTTGTGCATGCGCCTATTTCTGCAAATATTTTCCTGTTCGCTATGTCCCTCATGTGCTGCAATTAGTCTGTCACGCAAAGAGAACTAGACCAAATTTCCGTGCTAGCGAAGCCTATTTGTCATGTGTACAGCTTCACACTGGCAACATGCTGAGTCGTGAAGGAATCCACAAGATCCAATACCACATTATGTTCTCATAGTTGGTTTGTTGAGGAATGTGATAAAATTATGCTCGTGCTTTCCAAAAAGGGAGGCACCATACCACCTACTGCTGGCCATTTGTATTACTCTCCCTACACAAAAATACTGCCTTGCCTTGCACAGAAATGAAGTAAACGAGAGAAGTGGCACATGTTTTCTAGTTTGTTTGTTTTTTAACTCTTCTTGGCAAGTGCATCCATTTATTGTAAAATACAGCTTCCTTGCAAAGTCTAGAAGTTTCGGGCATTTTCGGAACATGCACAGTGACATGCATACCAGCATCAGACCCTGCCGTGGCACCAGTTGTGGCACTCCTCTGGGCGCTGGCATTGTCCTGGTTGCTCTGGTATGACGCACTGTCTGGGTCACTGTCACTGTCGCTCTCTGCACAGAAACTCTTTGTGAACCTCGGCCATCTTCTCTAGCAAAAAGCACACGTACACTACTCCACCTACCTTCATCATTGTGCTCATGGGCTGGCGTGCCATCATGCTCAGAGGCTTCCATCCGTTCGTCCCGTTCACTTTCCTCGTGATCTGGATCTTCCCCAACAGCACCGTCCACAACATCAACCTAACGAAACCAAAAGAGCAAACAAATGATTGTGTACCACAAGCAATAAAGTTAGTACACATAACCTGGCTTTACATGGACAAATCACTAAGCAAGGCAACAGTAGGACATAGCAGTAACGACTGTGGCATACAATACTTTTGACATAATAGTTCTGCGGAAACCCACAAGGTGGAGAGAAGGAATCAATAAAGGGAAAATCAGACATCCACCTGTTTGTAGCAATTGCTACAAAGGAAACCCATACAGGTTCCTTGAAAGAACAGCCTCACAGTCGAAGAAAAATTCGTCCTGGTCTGGGACTTGAACCCGGGACCACCGCCTTTCCGGGACAGCCGCTCTACCATTTGAGCTGACCAGGCGGCTAGCAGATGGCAGCGCGAAGTCGAATTTATCGACAACTCTATACTTTTTTATTGTCTTTTTCATCTACAGATAGCCTTTACTGTTGAGTATATTACACTCAAACCTGCAAGTTATGTGCCTCAAGTATTAAGGCATTATAATTTATTTAACGATCATGCAACTCAAGTTGTCTCATGCTGCGAAACTACTTTAGGGCTGCCTTACCTGGGAACATATCACCAAATATAAAACCCATTTCAGTTAACAAAGTGCCAGGTTTAACAATGCCAATGCTGAATGAATGGAATTCCCACAAAGGAGAAGCAAGAGATGTATGCACATATGAACCAGTGTATCATTATTGCTCCAAAATGGCAACAGAGAGATCTGTTTGTTTAGATAGGATCAGTGCTTGCATCCCTATAATTGTGGACAGGCTCATTTCGCTAAGCGATTATCGGTGACACTGAAGGACATCATTAGGCGCTATCAGCACAACTACCTTTACGGCCATATGAAAGTGACTTGCTCTACAAGGTCACCCTTCCAAAGCTATTCTTGCTGCACTGCCAAGTAGGAATCAAACAATCAAACACTACAGCTGGAACAGCATTCTTGAAACATGTGAACTCCTTTTACGCAAGCAAAGCCAACATCACATACGCTTGCCTCGTCGTCGTCTAATGCGTCCCTGAGCCCCAGTGGCTGCCTGGCGGACAGAGGATTCTGGCCCAAGGGTGGCTCAGCAGGTGACGCCACCATCTCAGGTTGACTGGCACGGGGCACAATTGGTTCTACAACAAACAGTTCCTCACTGCCCTGTAAGTGACAAAGACATATACACAATTTTTAAAGAGGCGAACGAGAATGACTAACCTATGACACAACTCCATGAAAAACCAAACACTAGGAGCTCTAATAAATACCTTGATCCAACTTCTTTGTTACCACACTACAAATGAAGGCCCATATTAAAATACTCCTCATATGCAACAGTGTTTCCTCACTGGCTGGCACTTTGGCAGTAGCCAGTCATGTGATTGATGAGATAATTAGAAAATTGCTATGATGATGGGCGATTGTGAATATAGGTCAAGACTCTTATATATAGGTCAGACTCTGTATAAGGCGTAATGTGTTCAGTAGAAAAAAAAATTAAATTCTGGGGTTTTACATGCCAAAACCTCATGATTATGAGGCACACTGTTGTGTGGAACTGCAAATTAATTTTGACCATCAGTGGTTCCTTAACGTGCACCCAATGTACAGTACAAGGGAAGTTTTGCATTTTGCCCCCATCGAAATTTGGCCGCAGCGGCCAGCATTCGATCCTGCGCCTTCGGGCTTTGCAGCTCAACACCACAGCCTCTACACTCTAAAAGCACTTGCACCCTTTGGGGTGTAGATTTGTCACACAACAATAATCGTCATCTGTCTTGCCCACATTTCCTTTATTTAACGCTGCGAGCCCAGTACTTCCAAGTCACAAACGGTATGCGCATTATCAGCATGACAGAGCTTTCTCGACAGTAAAATAATGAGAGCAGCATTTTCAAGAAATGAAACACGAGCAAGACAGATGACGATTATCTTTGTGTGACGAATACACACCCCAAAGGGTGCAACTGTTTTAAGAGTGTATGCCAACATGCTAAGTCAGTATAAAACCACATTCATAAAAACGTTCTGGCATTTTGGAAACGATAGTACACATTATCTTCAAAATACTACTTTACTCCACTAGGTTGCAAGGGCTATTCTAGCGAATACCGTCCCAAAGTACAGTCAACCCTTGTTAAAATGAAGCTGCATGCGAGATGACCATACCTTCATTAAGTCCAATATTCATTATAAGCATGCCTTTCTTACATGCTGGTATTGGCAAGAAACATTTTAGATTTACTTCATATATGTGATAATTCATCCTATTCAAGTTTGTTATATCAACGTTCAACTGATTAAGAACACCCGATTCAACATAGTTTTTGTTGGGCAAAGTTCATAACAGTGGCTGAAATCAAAACTAAATTCACTGTTGAGCCTGTTTATTAATTAATTTGGTGTACATACCGCATTTGCAAAATTGAAGACTGTTAGCGCATAAGCCCCATCTACTTACTATAGTGTCCTTAAGATGAGCACCAGTTTCGAGATGACACTTTCCAAACTTGCCATGAAACGCACAAACGTTTTTCCACATAGCTTCCCTTGGGCAATTGTGGGACGAAATGTAAACTTATTTTGTCACTGATATTCGCAGGTATCTAATAACTTCCAATAACACAGTAAAAACAACTATGATTCAAGCCCTGACCAGTTTCGATTTTGCAATTTCAATAAGTGATTTCAGCCACTAAATAAAAGTCAGCAAAATTACAATTAATTATCAAACCAGTGATGACCACATGATTTCTACCAGCTGCTGCTGCTGCTATATAAAATTGTCAGCTCTTCCTTTACCATGGAAAAAATTTCAATTTTTTTAAAGGTTTTAGTACAGAATTTTTTATTGAGTACACCAGGGTTACAAACCAAAGTTATATATCAACAGAATGCTCACAAAATGTACTTTCTAGAACTCTAAAAACACATGTTGGGGTTTGTGAAAAATGAAATTTACTAGGAAGTGCAGTAAATACTTACAATGTTGTGCTGATAACAAAAAGAACAAAATAAATATTCTGAAATATACAAATTCCTCACTTCGATTTTTTACAGCTTAGGAATGTTGCAATGATCAAGCTTACAAGTGACGTGTACTACAAAAAAATGTTTTTTCACCAGTGAAAGCTGCCTTTTCTCAATAAGTGGCACAAATAATGGATAAAACGACACATTATGCTAGAACATGAGCAGCAAATGTCTGCTATATGCCGTAGGGACACTGTAAACAATAAACATAACATTGCAAAGATCCGTAGAACATATCGATTGGTACAAGAAATAAGTCTGCTGTCAAAAAGACGAAAAACGGAACTAAATGCCGGAAAGCTGGCAACTGTCAAGGCTGGTGTAGCAGGTTTCCATCATTTATATTAAATTCCCATAATTTGGTATAATCTCCATACTCCATCTTACTAGTAGCATCCAAAGAATCATTTGAAGGCACAACAGAATCACGAGACCAATGTCAGTTACAAGACGGCCCGGCTACCGGAGCACCCACCGCCTTCACAATCGCAAGGTGCATGCCTCTGCATGCTCTTCAAAAATTGTTTTCACAGGCCAACAAAATGAATTATTCAAAAAATTAAAGTTTATTTCTTCTGACTACATTGTAGCCTTTTACATTGCACACTGTAGCACTGGGAGCAGTGAAATCAAGCGCAGTGCTCGCGAGTTTTCCATGACCCATGTTCATGGCCGGGGCAGAAGAGTTAAATGCAGATGCATTTTATGATCGCACATATCTGGCAAACCTTCCTGTCATAGTTTGTAATGGAACTTATGCCATAACTGGCACACACATGAAACACTGAGAAGCAGTTAACTCTTTTCATACCATGTTTAAAAGAACGGCCTTGTTTGAATGCACTATTATTTTTAGTGATTATATGGTGATGGTTATAACGCATGGCAAAAGAAAGCTAAAACACATGCTTCTCAAAGACATAAATTTGAAAGACATGTCAGGTTTTAATTTGTAATATAATTTCTGAACACAAACTTTACTGAGTTTGTATAAGAAATGCTTACGTTACACTGAAAAACATGGAGAGAAAAAGATATTCTGGAATACACAAAACGCTTACGCAACTTTAAACGTTCTAGATCATCATGAACATGGAACATGGAAGCTGCCTCTTCCTAGTAGGTGCCACAAATTTGAGCGGAACATCACACTGTTCTAGCTTCACGGTTGCATATCTCCTTTATATGCTGTAGGAGATAATGTAAGTAGGACCTACAATATTGCCAACATCTCTGTGGCATCTCAGTTGGCACAAAGAACGAGTGAGTCGTCAACAAACCGAAATTAAAGCTCGCCACCAAACAGCTGATGATTATAGTACTACAGATAATATGGATGACTATAGATAATTTGTAGCAATGAAATAATCATATGAGAAAACAGCAGCATGGTGAGACCCACGTCGTACTAACGAGGGCTCGCTCAGTATTCCCATACTAGAGTGCCTGCCATCTTTGCTTTTACCAGCTGCACCGCTCCACTATTGCTAAAAATCGCCTCTGCACGGCAACAAATTTACTGAGAATGCTAAAGCCTATTCCTTAGACCTCGTTGCAAACTGCGCAGCAGGCTCACACAGAAGCCGAAGGCCCTTCAAATCTAGCACGGCACTAATGGTTCACCTACAGTCGCAATAAAAAATACGTGGCCCACGGCTCAGGGCACAGGAGCAGCTGCGGGGCCACACCGTGCCGCTGCTATCTCCATCGGGCGCCAGCTTTGAGGGTGCTTGAGGGTGCACCCTCAAAGCAGGCGCACGAAGGGAATGGCAGTGCCGCGGTGTGGCCCCGCAACCGCTCCTGCGCCCGAAGCCGTGGGCCACGTAGTTTTTATTGCAATTCTGCCAACAAGTGAACTTTAAAATTCATAAAAATTCTGCAGAGATAAAAATTTATTTTCAGCAATTTATTAGCATTTAGCAATTATTATATTTAGCAATTTATTAACGATCATTTACCTTTAAGTGAAGCAGACATTAAGCAGCAACCTTGAAACACCAGAGATTGATAAGCAACACATAGTTTCTAGATCAAAATGACTTCTTTAGTGAATTTTCTGATAACAACTTGGCCTGCTTCGGAACTGGTCTGAATAAGCTTGTTTGAAGCAGGTACACCCGCACCCCTCTGGCATGTAGTCTCTTGTGCTGCGACAAGGGGGCAGCACAAGTACCATCAATTCCTGTTGAAGCATTTTTCTTGCAATCTTATGCTGGAACTACAGTCTTTCAAAAGCTGCAAGGTATTCAAGTGAACAGAACTTATTTTTTTATAAAACTGAAGAACCCTGAATTCATAAACCTTAAGAAAAATTTGGGAGAGTTGGCTGTTATGCATCTGTGGCCTACATTCAATGGACATGGTAAGAAGTTTCCTTGATTGTACGCATCCAGCCAAGCTTCCAGTCATAATTTGCAATCGAGCTTGCACACAAACAGTTGACACAAATGTACTCTTAGCACATTTAAAAGAACAGCACTTATTTTAATCAAAGGCATTATTATTATTATAGAACATATGATGATGGTTGTAGTAACATGCCATACCTGAAAAAAAAAATCTAAAAAGATGTTCTTTCCAATCATATAACGTTGAGCATGTCAGGGCATGTTATATAATTTGTGAAATACAACATTTACATAGATTAAACAGGAAATGCTTACATTGCACTGAAAAAAAAAATAGAAAAGAAAAATATTCAAAATTATACCAAGTTTTTGCCCTTGATTGCCTGCCTACAGCCCAAAAGAAACCACACTTTCAGTCTTGTTATAGCAGGAGGAAACCCATTAACCCTTTGAGGGTCAATGACGTAAATATACGGCGCCACGAATAAGTCCAAAAATGGTTGACGCCGTATATTTACGGTGCAGTCTGTACATTTAAAAAGCGTGACAATTTCCTAACTTTTTCTTTTCTGTCATGTGCTGCCACTATGTGGGAATACAGGGAATATTTTTTGCGTGCCTCCCTCGCTTTGTTTTAGACACGCAGGAGCGCTAGTTCGCTCCCACGCGTCTATATGCTAACGCTCGCACATTGGCACGCAGGCGGGCAGCGGTTTGGGTTTTGTTCTGCAGGCGGTTTCGGCTTCTTGCGCTTGCAAAACTGATGACTATCTCGTTATAATCGCTCAAAGGGCGACTGCTTGTTTCTCACTCGTTTGGTGCTCACAGGGGTGCGCATAGGAGGCATGGCGCCGTGCATGTTTCCAGTGCTTTTTTTTTTTTTTTGACACTCGTGAAAACTAAACGCTTCTGGTGGTTGGCAATAAGATGAAGATTAGCGGAAGTTTGTCAAACATTTTGCTTTTTTGACGGGCACACAACCACACAGTTTTCTTGAGTGCGCGCACCTACACAGTTCTATTACGCTATGGATCATTTGAGTCTTGCAGCAGGAACATTTGAGTCTTGCAAAATATTTTCATGTGCACATTTTCAAAGCCTTGAGCTATGCGTATAACAATGCATCATTTTTGTTTATTTTTATAAGTTTATTTTCTTTTTTATTGTTGCTAGTCATGAAAGAAGAGTACATATATACCAACGCAAAAATGTTTTTTTTTTTACTTTATGGTCACCCTAGAAAAATTACGATAAATTTTTTCGAAATAAGTCCCTAAGAAGAATTGAAATCTGCAATAAAAAAAATCGACCCTGGGGGGTCGCATATGGCGAAAAAAAATTGATCCTCAAAGGGTTAATTAAAACATGAACAACCACATCTTAAATTTACTTTCTTTGTATCAAATAATTATAACAGTCTTCCTTATATAGAGATTCCACTGTATGCGTTGAAGGTTATAACATGCCACATGCAATGGTGGAACAGCCACTCGACCTTTTGCCACAGCTCTTGGCACAGGCAAAATTCTGATTTGGTGCAGTGACATGCAGTTTCGGCACAGTGTTCAACACACATCTGCTATATATGCCAGATATGGTCTCAACAGGGTCCCGAACAACATTTTATTGATGAGAAGAAATGCATCTGAAGTGAAAATAGGCCATTTCAGAAATACTTGGCTGGATAAAGTACTTCAATGAGTTTATTGGCAATCAAACAGCCTCAACTGTGCTCCCCTTCCTTATTCAATACCCTGCACTGCAAGGGCTACGGCACAGTGAGGCGTGCCCACGACGCTCTGCCTTCTAAATATCACCGTGGCACGCAGTTAGAATTTCATTTGGATGTTAATGTAGGCGCCATTACCAATTTTGGTGCCTACGACACACTAAACGTAAGCCAAACGCAGTTGTCCTCGACGAGCTGCAGTGTGCTTAGCCAGTGGACTCGTCAGCACGCCCACAGCGGCCGCGGTATCTATGCTACGTAGATGACCGCAGCTAGCAATAGCAGTCACATATGGGAAAATGCTTTATTACAAAACAAAGCGTAAGACTGTCTCTTTAAGACTGTAGGGAAGCAGGCATCTGTTTAAAAGAACGTTTTACAGGAAGGCGACTTTGCTATCTGCTTGCGGGCCCCACGAACCATGTACGACAGCAAAATTTGGCTGAGATATTCACAGCAGCGCATGTGACCAATGGACTACCTGTTATTTCACCAAACCTGAGGGGTGGTTCAGGAGCCCTTTAACTTATACAGTCAACATCTGTATACCGGAGTTGGCTTTGTGCGCGTGAATAAGGCATATGGACCTGAAAGTTATCGAACTATTTTTGTCATTTTTATTAGAACAGCTTTTCATACGCATATACAGTCAACACCATTACTATGGATCTGCACACAACACACTTTAGCATATAACAGACTAGCGTTCTCAATTTGTTCTGCACATATTATCAATGCAACCAATCTTGCTTTTAATGGACCCAGCTATAATAGACTGTAATGGACCACAGCAGACAAGCTTATGGGCAAATTTTATTTATGTAGTAATATGCAAGTGTGTGTGTGTGTGTGTGTGTGTGTGTGTGTGTGTGTGTGTGTGCGTGCGTGCGTGCGTGCGTGCGTGTGCGCGCGCGCGCGCGTGCAACACATGCAACAAGTGCAATCAACGCAATCGAGCCTCTAATATGCTATACCAAAACGCCCCGTCATCAACCTTGGCAAGTACATGCTGTGTGGCGATTTTTTCCAGTGTTTAAAGAAAGCCCACGAAATATGAAACAAAACCATGTGATCGCGCTCACGTGCTGTCGTATTGCAGCGTGCTCAACAGTGCGTTGAGCCTATCGCGAATCAGGGACAACGGCGCTTCCTTTCCATGTGCTACCGTCAAAGATGCCGACGCACTGTGAAGCACATTCCTAGAGCCCCGGCCACTCACTTCGCCACAGTCCATGCACATGGTTCTTTCACACTAAGCACGGTTGAGAGCGCTGCAATAGGGCAGCACATAAGCACAGTCACGTGGTTTTATTTCATATTTCCCGGGCATTCTTTATTTAAATGCTGCAAAAAATCGCCACGCAGCATGTATGTTGCCACAAAAAATTGTATCATTCATTTTCGAATGCCCTCTACAACGAAATTCACTAGGCCCGAAAGTGAATATTAAAAAAATTGTATAATCGATCTTAGTTAATAAATTAAGCGCAATATAAATGAAACCACATGTTGTTGGTTTCATTCAGTTGCAGTTAACCACATTTTTAAAATCCTTGGCTCACGTTACGAGAAACACCCTGTATACAGCGAAACCCCATTGACAGTTCTTCACAGTTGCGTTTTCCTAGCTGCTAAGCCGCATTTTCACAGTCCTGACCTAAATCCCATTTACGCCCATATATTATGTTCCCCTTTGATACGCTGCTATTCTGTAATGTTCCTGCATCTTGCGTTGAGTTTGAATGCGGTGGTCACGTAAATTTAACCATACCGAGGAAAATTTGCTTTCGCACGTTGCCATGGACACAATAAATGTATACAGTGACCAAAGGTTGCAATTAGCAACCGAGGTTGCACAAGCACACTGGGAGAAAACATGCACAGAGCAGTTGGTGAAGCACCTGAAGTAGTGTGCATCAGTCGAAACCAACCGGGAACCATGCACAGGGCTACATTTATTCTGGAGCCAGCAAGAGCGCGTAATCACCAGTTCTCTCAAGTCAGTTTCACCGCAATAGAGCCAGTGAAGCATGCGCAAAATATTGTGGTGAAGCATACCAAGAGCCATTATCTCGGAACAATGTACATGTCCATTAATTATTACATGTGCACACATGCCGTCCCTAGCCACAGTGTGAGCATCAAGAAGTCTATGTACTGGCAGCAATTCAGAGCCGTTTCTGATGCTACTGTGGCGATTTGCGGCCTCCCTCACTGTTTCGTTTTCCCAGCAGCAACCTTTTTCTTTTTTTTCGTGGTCAGTTGAAAAACATATGAATGAATTTCCAGTGTATAGCAGTGCCGTGAAACATGTGAAAGCTAATAAATTAATATCATGCAGGGTTGCAAAGATAGTCCCAACTCGTAAGCAATTTAGCAGGTGAGAACAAGAATTACGAAATATTTTTAAAGCAGCACCGGCAACAACTATGCTAAACAATGTACAACCAGGCATTATTCGAGGCTTCATTTTCAACCTACATACTCCTTGAGCCATCTCCGTGCTATGCTGAAACAAGGTATACCGCTGTACAGTACAAACAACAACAACAACGACAATAAAGAGTGCGCAGCAGCAGTACACTGGAACATCTGCCAGAGAGAAATGCAACAATAGTGCTAAAACAGCAAATGGAGAGCCGACAGCCTTCAATATATCGGGGGCTATGGCTGCTCCGTTGACTATTGATGACGATGATGATGACAATGATGATGGCCGATGACAACATGCTTTACGATTTGGTTTTAATTTTACTATTACGGCAGCATCAAGGGAAGGAGGCTGCTGTTTTTAAGGTTCATTTGGCGCAGGCATGGCAAAATTTTCTGTGAAAACACCGTGTCGAAGCAGGATGGCACAAAGGGCCACTCTTGGCACAGCTGTTCCACCACTGTATATTTCAAGAGGCCTGAAAAACGTGCTTTACTAGGAATGTCTAAATTTGACCATGTCAAGGCGTAATGTGTAATATAATTTGCGAGATAAAAAGTTGACTAAAATTGTACACGAAATGCTTACGTTACACTGAAAAAGACAAAGAATTATATACTGAAATATACAAACTGTTCGAATCTCAACTGCCACATACGAATGTTTCAATGTTTGAACTCATCAGAAATACGAGCTGCAATAATGATGTTTTCTGCCCATGGAAACTGCCTCTTTTTAATAAGTTCTACAAATTTAAACAGAACATTACTTCATGTAGCTCACAGTTGCAAATATCTGCTATATGCTGTAGGAGACAAAGTAAATCTCTAAATAGGACCTATGATATTAGTGAGTTGAGGAATTACTGTGTCACACAAGGGACTAGGGAGTTCTCAACAGCAGGGTGTCAGACCGAACCGGAACTGAAAATAAAACAAGAGTTTAAGAGCTATCTTGAACTGAATTAGAACCGATATTTTTTCTAACATCTTGAAACTGAGCTCAAGGCATTTTCTTTCTGGAATCTATCCCAACTGGTTCAACCACAGGTTCAGACCAAGGTCATCATTGCCGACGCTTGTAGCATCAATTCTGCACGTGCGAGGAGTGATGGTTCTCAATGGTTCCCTCAACTCTACGCATGGTCGGCTCAACTAGTGGTACACTGGCCTGCATGGTTGGCATGTACTTTCAAGATGAAGTGTCGCCAGCACTGCGTCATCAAGGAGGACACTGCTTGTGGTGAAGGCATCTACTGTATTCAGGCACAGTAGCACAGTATAGTCGTGCTGTCTTATACGCATGTTGCAGTTTGTACTGACTGCTGTTGCTTCTGCAGTGCAAATGGAGTTTCCTGGAAATTCTCCATGGCAAAGTGCAGACAGTGACAGCTCAATAAAGAGAGAGAGTGAACTTCGTTTCGTGGTGCATGGTTATTAATAAGCGACACAGCAAATTTATGTAATTATATTCTTTTATAGCACTTCCCTGACATTCCCCTTTGTTTGAAAGGCAATTCGCTTGAACACGTCGCGAGAAGCCGGAATGGAAGACACAGTTAAACCTTAATATACCGAAGTCTGTTAAATCGGCAATTCGCTTCGTCATATCAAAATTCCACTATAATTACATCTGATTTTTATGCAAATAGTACAGTTCATAGAATTTCCTTAATGAAAGAAGCCACAAAATTTTCGCTAGTTATCGGAAATCGGAAAAAGCAAACTGAATGAGAAAATTTTTTTTTTTTTTAATTTGAGACTCGGGGACAAAAGACACGGTTTCATGCCATGTTGACGATATCTTCACATAGGCGGCATGAAGCGAAGCCAGCCATGCTTTGTGGGGATGCGCGACTCTCGCGCGTCCTCTGATGTTTTTTCCGCATAGCGCATCCCCTGATATGCTGTTTTCCCGCACGACTCGCGTGGCCTGGCGCCCGCGGCGGTCGGGTGGTACAGGCGCGGTGCTAGAGATGGCGCGACTGTCGCGGCGGGGTTACTCGGGCGCCGAAAGGGAAGGCGCTTGGTCTCTTTGGGTTCGGGAAGCGAGCAGGACGGACGAACCGCCCGCGCGTGCGCCGACCATGCTTCTGCGAGACCGTCTCGCGTGGCCGCCTTGGACACCGTTGGCGTGACTGTACACGCGAACGACCAGGCGTTGGGATCCAGCATGGGGCGAACATATTCGCTCGCTCGCGGTGAGTCGGACTTCTAGATTTGTCGCGCGCCCATCGGCATGTTTTGTGGATATGAACTCGGCTAGCAGGCATGGATCTATGAAAGGTGCAATAAATGCCCTTGTGATTGTTTGCACTACTGTGTTGTCGTTCCTTTGTCCCAAGAGTACGGAGGAGAGAAACCCGTATCTCCCACAGCTTTTGCGTATGCTCCGTCCCCGTGGCTGATAGTTTCGCCTGCAGCAGAACGACGCAGGAGTGACTGCTTTGTCTGCCTCTCGCTTTACTGCATCTCCAAAACTCGAGAATACACAACCTCCAGCACTAAACATTAAGGAAGACGACGCATGTTGCGACGCCATCTCAGGTCGCCGAGTCTTGGCACATGCAGCAGATTACCTCTAGAACGCCCTGGGCAGCGTAGGTAAATCTCAAGTCGCCGAGTCTTTGCACATGCGGCAGATTACCTCTAGAACGCCCTGGGCAGCGTAGGTAAATCTCAGGTCGCCGAGTCTTTGCACATGCAGCAGATTACCTCTAGAATGTCCTGGGCAGCGTAGGTAAATCTCAGGTCGCCGAGTCTTTGCACATGCAGCAGATTACCTCTAGAATGCCCTGGGCAGCGTAGCTAAATCTCAGGTCACCGAGTCTTTACACATGCAGCAGATTACCTCTGCAACAGGGCACAAGGGCAGCATAGGTGCTCAGCCTGGTTGATATCCATGCACAGCCACACTAAAAAAGGGGATGCCAACTTGACCCCAACTCTCCTCGCGCCCACTCGATCACGTTACTGTGACCTTGCTCTCTCCGTTTTCCCCATACTCATGCGGGAAGACTGCACACCCATCTACCCACCACACTTCTCACAAAAATATTTTTTTATTCTTTGCATTACTGCCAAGGCTATGCACCTTACAATGCATATTGGTTCAGGGTTTTCCTTGTTTATTTGCCTCCTGTATATTTCAGCTTGAATTTACGAATTCACCTAGAAGTCACAGGAATACGTTGTGAACTGTTAATTGTGACTTCTCAGTTGCAAAAATATATTACTTAATGTCTCAGAACTAATAGTATTCGTTCATTTTTACAAAAATGAACACAAATACATGGGCAAGTAAGCTTTAGGTCTGGTATTTTACTTCATTTGTTAGAGTAGGGGCAAGAGCAAGCAACTCTTTTTTTAGAGAAGGCGTAATGTATAACACACTGCATAGCTGCACAGGGTCCTACAATGCTTACTTAATGTACAAATTTGAACATGTATATATAGAACAGTGCATGGCATCTAATTATTGTGGCTTTTTTTTAAGATGCAAGCTTTTCGCCAGACAGGCAGGTATATTAACAATGTTGGCTTCTCATGGTAATGCCCTACACTGAGAACAAAAGATGTAGTGCGACCGTCGGAAGCCAATGTTGTAGGTCTACGTGTGACCACAGCTCCCATAAGAAAAGGTAACCATGGCTTCGATTGCGACCACAACACTGCATGGAATGCCATAAAGCTTATAAACAATGCATGCAGAGATCCTAGTGAAAATCATTTTGAAAGAATACTGCCTTTACCAGTCTAAATTTAGTGTAACTTTTAGCGTCCCTTTAATATCCTAATGGCTCTTAATGTCTGCGCCAAATAAAATGGTCCAGACTAGTTCTACACAATACCCAAAAGAATTTGCATGTTTCTCCAAAAGCAAAAGCATTGCCAGTTTTTTCCAAAAACGGGAGCCACAGTTTCCTAAATCGTTTCAGCCCAGTTCAGAAACCTGATTCAAACTATTTTGCTGCATTCAAAATTTTCGCTGAGGAGCTCAGCTCAAACTGAACCAAAATGCATGAACCCAAACCACACTTGAAAAGAAATTTGTTGGACATGCTGGTCGAGTGACACAAAACGAAGCTCACTGTCAAACAGCTGACGGTACACCGCAGTAGCTTAACAGCTATGGTGTTGTACTGCTAAGCACAAGGTAACGGGATCAAATCCAGGCTGCGGCGGCCACATTTCGATGAGGGTGAAATGCAAAAATGCCACATTCAAGATCCCCTGATGGTCAAAATTATTCTGGAGTTTGCTACTACCACATGCCTCATAATAAAATCGTGGTTTTTGTAGGTAAAACACCAGAAATCATTTGTTTATTCATTCAAACATCTGACAAAAGTCTGGGCTGGTTCTGCACGTTTCTATAATCCAATATGAGCTCCCATGTTTCTATAATGCAAAATAAGCTCGCATGATCTGTTTGACATCATGCTCATTGCTGTTAGTAGCATGCAAGCAACCACCCCGAGGACGCAGCAGAATCGCGAGACCGTTGTCGCTCTCACAAGGGTTCACTGGAGTGCCTGTCGCCTTTGAGATTATTGGGTGCACGCCTCTGAATGTTCACTAAATATGGCCTCTACACAGCACAAGATTATTCCTTAATAAAACAAAAGTGCACTTCTTAGGCTATGCTGTAGACGGTACAGCAATTTCATACAGCACCCAGCAGTCTTCAAATGCAATGCAGTGCTGACCCAAGTACAACGGCCATGGTCAGGAAGCAGTTAATCAAAAGCATCTTATTTTTATTATTATTAATTGAAGGCAGTAGTCCCTGAACGCTTATGTAAAAACAAAGGAACGAGTTCAACACAAAGCTATCACAAGGGACAGTGTTCTCGCTTGAAAATTGTCAAGACTGACCTGAATAGCATCTATGCAAGAAGAAACCAGGTTGAAGGATGCCGTGGGGCGAGCCACTCCCAGCCGCACAGGAGCAATAAGGGCATCCGCTGCCTCACATAACTCTTCTACTGATAATGTCACTAAAGACTGGAACACTCGTCGACACTTCATCAGTGGCTGTGTTGTGCCAGACATGCTGCAAAGACCAAAAGGCAACATCTCAAGCCAAAAGACAGTCCAATGCAACCAATGCGGTTACATCACAGAAACTAAATAATAGTTACATGCTTACCTGTCAACTTATATGCATTAAAATTTGTAAATATCCCGAAGGTGAGACATTGAGGGGTAAGGGGGAAATTGGAAAGGAGGCATCCTCCTTCTTTAAAGCTTGCATTAAGCGCATGCCTTTTATGGGATGGTGAGGCCCTTTATAAACGATGATCAACCCATAGCTACAGCACAGAAGCAATAGCAAATATGGAACAGCAAGAACTGACAAACATCTGATAGTTTTCACATCACAGTGACTTTTGCTGCAACTGCGGTTGCCAATTGTGGTTGCTTCATGAACTTGTCTGTATCAACTTGCTGAAATCAAGTGTACCTCCGCAATATTATTCAACCACCAACAACAGAAGATTCGGTACTAACTAGCAGAACTTTTCATAAAATTTGACACAACATTCACAATATCGCAGATGGACCTCAAATTCCTAAACATTACGAAACATTCGGAAGAGCTGGCAGATATGTACGTACTTGGTATCGCAAGCTGCTAATGTGCATGCCAAGTCGGTCCGGCACAGTGGCCATGCACCACATTATGAGCGTTGTGGGGATGCGCGACTCTCACGCATCCCCTGATATGCTGTTTTCCCGCACGGCTCGCGTGGCCTGGCGCCCGCGGCGCTCGGAGTGGTGCAAGCGCGGTGCGAGAGATGGCGCGACCGTCGCACCGCGGCGGGGTTACTCGGGCGCCGAGGGACAAGGCGCTGCCTCTTTCCCGGCGGGCCGGCGAACAGCGTGGACATTCCGCGCGCGCTGCGACCATGCTTCTGCGAGACCGCCTCGCGTGGCCGCCTTCGAACACACGACCGTTGGCGTGACCGAACACGCGAACGACCAGGCGTTGGGATCCAGCATGGGGCGAACATATTCGCTCGCAATGCGGTCGCGGTAAGTCGGACTTCTAGATTTGTCGCGCGCCCATCGGCATGTTTTGGGGATAGCAACTCGGCTAGCAGGCATTGATCTATGAAAGGTGCAATAAATGCCCTTGTGACTGTTTGCACTACTGTGTTGTCGTTCCTTTGTCCCCAAGAGTACGGAGGAGAAACCCGTATCTCCCACAGCGTGTAACTGACAACTGGGTACACACTGCCCGGTCCACCATTCTTTCAATTCTCCATGTTCAACACAGGATAAGACCAGTCCGCTGCTGTCATTTTCCTGAGAGAGCACCACAAGTGCCTGATACACACTATGCTTTATGTCATAGGATCATGGCATGGCCCACGACTACTGCACCATCCAGGCTAAATGGGGCATCAGTGGTTTTTGACAGAGAGAGTGGTCTTATGATCTTATGAGAAAACTGGCATCAAGCCCGATGTCCTACCACACTGGGCATGTTACAAATTGGCTGAATTAATATGTGATGTAATTAATTATACTTGCTGCACTCAAGAAATTGAAGCTCAATATGGCGATTAATAGGCTTGAATTATCCATTAAAAACAAAAACAAAAATTCTTGTGTCCATGCTCCATTATAAGGGTTAGAAAAGCATAAGTAAACCAATTAGCGCATGACTTCTAACTTAAAAAAATAAATGTTTTCATTACAATGGCAGCAGGAGTTCACATTATTTCCCAGGCACATTCTTTTGAAGATGTCAGAGAACCTACAGTTGAACCCACTTATAACAACATTCAAGTGCCGAGAAAATCCCATTGTTATAACCGGGTTACATGAAAACAGCAGAGGGGACAAACAATCGGATATTTTAATAATAAAAAAAAAAGTACCGTCGAACCCACTTATAACGATCCCAGATAAACACTTTATCAGTTATAACAACATTTCATGGCATTTAAGATTTTCCAATTTTGCATATTGAGCCTGCATCCATATATAATGAACATTTTCAAAAGTGCCGTACTGTTACGAGCACTTCCAACCCGGTCACAGGAAAAGGAGGGCTCATGCAAAGTTCCGAAGAACTGAAGCACAACCATACTCGGTGCACGGTTGTTTTGTAGATGCATCTAGTTCATTATATCCATTGAGAGGGCAATTTCACTTCATTAAAACAATGTTTCAAATACATGTATACCATATTTATTCAAATGTAGGTCCATAGTTTTTTAAAAATAATCATACACCAAACTCTATGGTCGGCTTAGATTCAGATATTTTTTTTTTTTTAATGTGCCAGTTTGTAATTGAAAATGGTGAATATGGTGCATAGATAGTGCCATCTGGAAAAGACAGTATCGCAGACACTATTAGCCGCACCAGTAGCTAACTGAAATTCAAGAGCGACGTTGCTATTTTGACTTGTGTCATATCGGCGTGCAATGTGGACTATAGCGTGGTGTTGTCGTAATGGCACTAAACAAGCAATGCCACTATAGTGCCGCTTTCAAACTAAAAGTTGTGCTGGCCACAGACCGGGTGGGACTTCAGCATCGATGAGAAAAACGTCCGTCGTTGGAGGGGGCAATGGGGGACACTTTTTGCATGTGCTGCAACAAGGTGGCAGTGATAAGGAAAATAAGCGTGCAATAACAGAGAGGAGCTGTTCACCGAGATCGCGCCGCGTTTCGATGCATGCGAGCTGTGCCACACTGTCTGCGCATGTATGGCCACACGGACACGAGCTTGCGCACGTCCGCAAGCATGCGTGTGGTCTAGGCTATAGACGAGGCTAGCAGCGATGATAACGTAAAGCGAGCTCGGCATGTGCATATTAAATAAATGCCGTTTTCATTTTGTGAACACTGTCCTCATTTTTATGTTCAGCCTACATTCAAGGTAAGTTTTAAATTTTTTTCTGGGTTCAGGCATTCGGGGGTTGGCTTAGCATCAGGGCGGGCCTAGATTCGAGTAAATACGGTACTTCGTTATATCCATTATTTCATTATATCCAGTTTCATTATAACAAGGTTTGAGCGTAGATGTGGAAGAGTGTTGGGAAAAAATGTGAAGGTACTGCAAATCCTATTTTCGAAGCAAGGTGCTGTCGAATCTCAACTGCCAACACCAGCTACAATGTCGTTAATATTTGCGCGTTCTGAAGGGTGATTTCACACATAGTGAACTACAGTGCAGTCCACTTATAACGATACCACATATAACGATATATCGGTTATAACGATGGGTCGACATGAGAGTGTCATTTTATGCATTAGGTCTATGGGGAAAAAAACCATTTATAACGATAGGTTATTCACCGCATATCGGATATAACGATCAAAATTTTGCCGTCAGGACGGCGTTTTCCGTGCCAAATAATCCTAACATTTGCGTTGCTCAGTTCCCTGAAACGAACGATGTCGAGACGAGGCGATGTTTACCTCCGTAAGTTCGTATCTGCCGCCATTACCGCGTAGCGCGTCCCGCCCCGCCCGCCCCCGCGCACCAGAGAATAGCTGAGTAGGCGCAGCGCGCCACAAGATGGCGCTAGCTGCTTCATGCGCGTCGGCCACAGTCACTCCGAAAGATAGGGAGAGAAAAAAAAAAGCGACAAGCAAGGCGGCGTGGTGGCGCCCGTCCCGCGTCTCTCTCTCTCTCACGATAGGAGGCTGACGCTACCGAAGCAGCGTGAACGAACGGTTCAACCCAGTTCGAAGATGGCGCCGACAAAGCGCAAAGCTGTGTCGCTTGACACGAAGATGAATATTTTGCAGGACTCTCGATGCGGCTTCAGGTGAGCGCCCTTGTGAAGAAGTATGAGCTCGCCCAGTTAACGATATCAACCATCTTGAAAGCCGGGAGCACCGCGATTGTGAAGGCAGGAGCTATCAGCGGCCATGCCGATCAGCGGAAAAGGGGTTAGAGACCCTTTGTATGGCAATGTTAAAGAGGTGCTTTACCAGTGGTTCATCACCAATTTCTTCAAAAAGGCGGGCTTTGTGCGTAAGGACGAACTTCCCCAACCCACTGAGACCAACACGGTGGAAGCCGCTGACATAACCGAGCTCTGGGAGCTCGTTCCTACTGGTGACACAGGTGGTGCGTCGATGGTGGAGTTTTTGACTGCAGACAGTGCTGCCTCGTTCTGCGATGAGGTCACCGACGAGGCGATCGCTGAAGATGTGCTGTCTCGACAGACGGCAAAGTTGTGCGACGGTGGCGACGGCAGCAGCGACAGTGACAACGAGATTGACAGTGGCTCCCTGACCCCGACCTCGATGTCCATGCAAAGTGCACTGTCGTCGATCGACTCCTTAATTGATTTTATGCATGCTAAAGGATTGCCGCCAGTGTTGGCGCAGCAGCTGGAATCCATGCGCACCGCGGTTGTGAAGCTGAAGCAGCCGCAACAGCAAGTGCGATTTCGGACTATTTCGGTGCGCCTAACCGTTGACACGATCATTGGCGCTAGAAATAAAGTTTGTTTTTCACGGCCTACTTTCTACATCATCTATTCTTTAGAGCAAGTAGCGAATTCGAAGCTGCAAAGGTATGTTCCGCGTTTTTTATTTCTTTTTTTTTAATAACTGCAGTCCAGATATAGCGATCATCGGTTATAACGATAATATTTTTAGCCTTTCTCGATATCGTTATTAGTGGACTGCACTGTATTGACACAATGACTGTTTTTTGCGGAACTATGAAGTTAGTTATAAATGGGTGCAAATGTATAGCACTATCACTTTTAACAATACTCGAATGTAACAATGAGCAGCAACTGCTGCACTGTGAACTTTTGTGCATGTTCTATGGTAAAACAAACTGCTTACTACAATGTTCGAATGCCACATTGCTGGCTATACCAATTAAATCTGGCTACTGGGTGTCTGTGCTGAAAACAAAGAAACAGGAAGAAAAAAAAACATGAGCCGCTTCATCACACCCACTTTAGTGCCGTGCACCCTGCACGGCATACCTTTCTCTTCTATCTCCTGTCTCCATTCCACCCCTCCGATGTCGGCGAGAGGGTGGATGGGAGATGGGAGAGGGGCATGCGAGGCCGGCGATGTGATGTGACGAAGGCATGCCATGCGGGGTGGTGCAGCAAAGCAGCTTACGTTTTCCTTTTTTTCTAGGCAATGCGACAAAGGTGTGCCGTGCAGGGTGTGCAGCATAAAGGCTGGTGTGGCAAAGTGGCTGTTCTTTCTTGAAGAACTTTGTAGTTGTTTTTTTTTTTTTTCTTTTGGTGTGCACACCCAGTAGCCAGACTTAATTGTTATAACTAAGGGTGTGCGAATATTCAAAATTTTCTAATACTACTCAGATATTAAATTTCTGATATTCATAGTTGCTTCAAAAACTTTGTATTCGAAAATTTCGGATATTCGAAAGGCTTCGAATATTTGGATATCATCGAATATTTGGAGGGATTCGATTATGCAAAACTTACTGAATAAGCAGACAATATACATCAAAGTACTGAAGCCATTCTATGATGCCACTATGATTGCTAGTGCAGATAGATATCCATCACTTTCTGTTCAAGTAGCAATTATTTTTGGAATGCTTAACTGTCTGAGCAACTTCAGTGGCATAACTGAATTCCATAGAGAAGTAGCTAGTTCCATCAAGGCAACATTCCCTTTGTATGGCAGAGGACAAGGATGCATGCTTGGCCATGTTTTTGGACCCACGTTTCAAGTTGACAGCATTCAAAACCAGCAAACAGAAGATGATGTAGTTAAAAGATCTGGTGCTTCAGGATCTGGCCTTATGTCCTACTGGGAATACGACTAACCCAGAAGCTAGAAAGCAAGAGCCAAAACAGTCTGTGCAGTTCTCCTGTGATGTTTGGGATGCTTTTGATGATCTTGCAAGTAGCCAAGCAGGAAACAGAAAACTTTCATCATAATGGGAAATTACTGCATATTCTGAGGAGGCATTGCAAAGAAAAGACAGTGATCCATGCAACTGGTGGCAGACTGTGGGCTCCTTCAGGTACCCCAGTTTAGCCAAGCTTTACCTTAAATACCTGGCAATACCGGCCACTTTGGTCTCAAGTGAAAGAGCATTTTCTATGGCAGGGGAAGTTGTGTGTGCTAAAAGGGAATGCCTGCTTCCTGAGCACGTAGAACAACTCGTCTTTCTGCATGACAACTTTTAATGTTTGTTGCCACTTGGTTTAAACTGAAAAATTTTGTGTGCAACACATTTGCGATTTGCAAAGCTAGTCTCGGTAATCTGTCATAACAGTTTATAGCAGTAACTATTTTGCAGATATTGATATTTTTGTGCAATCACTCATTTGGTTCTAATAATACATTGTTTTCAACATAAACATATGGTGAAATAAAAGTTTCTTAGTAAAAAGCTTTTGTCTTTGATTATTCGATATTCGATTTGATAATCAATTCAACATTTGAAGCTAGATGTCCATATTCGGTTTGTATTAGAAAAATTTGATATTCACACACCCCTAGTTATAACCAGTAACATGGCATGGGAGCATTGTAGATAGCCGTCTATTTTACCTTAAGAACACAGACAAAAGTTGACGGTGCATTGGCTGCGTACAGTTATATCTGTTATATTGTTAAAACAGGTATCAGTATAAGTGGGTTTGACTGTACTAAGTAAAGCGTGGAACTGCTGTCAAGCCAATGCTTGACAGGGCTGCCACATGAAATTCAAAAGGAAAAAGTTGTGCACTTTGGCAAGAAAACACATCAGATCTGCTCAACAATATCAGCATTAAAATTTTCCTCACCTCTTCTTGCGGCTCGTATTGGGGGCCATTTCCGCAGACAGGATCACAAAAATGCGCGTAACACTGCGCACAAAGCGGTGGGCGACCTTGCGGGCTTCGGCCGCCCTGCCTGGAATGTTTTCATTCTGGATCTCTCGTACAAGGGTGGTGAGCAGCGTGTCCAGCATCTGCAATCATTTTTAGCAACCACTGAGAATGCCAGTTTTCAAATGGTGCTCAACATAAACAGCTTCGCTTTAGTTACCTTTGAACCGACAAACCACTGAAAGAAGAGAGAAGAGAAAAGCCAAATAAAGGATGGGCAAGCTCGAAAACAATACGGTTGAACCGGAATATGGCAAACCCTGATAACGCAAATGATTCTCTATATCAAACAAGAGAAACTTATTGACAGATACTCGTGTAATGTGACTCACTTATAATGAACTAGACATCAAATATATTGAACTCAGGGCGCCTGCTGCGAGCGCCGTAATGCCATTTGCATGCAGGGCAGCTTAATGCTGCTTACAAGTGTTCAGAGGAGTTACTTTATTTTTTTGTCTTGCTTTCTATTTTCGATCCTGTCAGCTAGAAAGCCCAGAAGCATGATCGATGAGCATCGAAACAACATCCGATCGAGTCACTTGCAAGAGTGCCATTGTTGTGCAACATAATTAGACCCTTGCCCATTTTTCTTAATAAAAAATTAGGTGCGTGTTACATTTCTACTTTGTTCAGGAGCTTTACAATTATTTCTACATTAGTACTTTGGACAGACAGCAAGTGGGCGTGCATTTGATTTGGGAGCGTGCAAGTATCAGGAAAATATACTGCAAATGAATTAGCAGTGCGTTCTGACATTCTTTTCTGCATCTTATTTAATCTGACCTGCTCGATAATTGTATCAATTTCATCAGTCCCATCAGGGTTGAATTAATGGAAGTTGACTGTCTAACGACAGTCTCAATATAACAAAGCATTTAACTTCTTTATAACTTCATGTTCACAGAACACCGTGCATTTAGAACTTCAATACAGTCGAACCCATTCATAACGATACCGGTTTTAACAATATATCGGTTATAACAATGGGAATCTGCTGCACCATCAACTTTTGTACGTTTTCTATGGTGAAACATCCCGCTTACTACAATGCCCCCATGCCACATTATCAGTTATAACGATGAAGTCTGGCTGCTGGGTGTCCATGTCAAAAGGTAATGGAACGCGAAATCCTTGAAAGCAAAAGAAGAAAATGAGAAATTCCAGCCGCTGCACGCTCATACAATAGAACCTGTTCTTCAGCCACGCGTGCCTCTCTCCCGTCGCCCTTTCACCCCTCCAAACATGAATGGGTTGCACCCACAGCTCTAAGCCGCGCCACCCTTCGATACTTGAATGGACCGTGCCAATTGCGCTGCTCCCAGAATGCTCGTTGCCAGCCCGGCATGCCCTTCATCCTGTGCAGTTCAGCCAATGGAGTGAGTCACTCGTGCTTGTCACTGTTGGCTGCATCGAAGTCGTTCCCTGCCACATGGTTTCTCCGCCTCATTTGATGCCGCCGAAACGGAAGACGGCTGATCTGCCCACTGATCATTGAAAATGCACGACGTTGCCGGTGAAAAGAAAGCACACGGCTATAGATTTGGAAACAGTGTAATATCATGCAGGACTACAAAGACGGTAAAAAGATGTGCTATTTGTTCAAGAAGTATGAACTATCACAACCAACAGTCTCAACTATCATTCACTTCACTCAGAAGTTCGACAAAGTAACGTGCAGACTAGACAATGGGCACAAACGTGTTTGACAAGATGCCTATAAGGAGGTGGAAGAGGCCCTCTACGAGTGGTTTCTTGGTGCTCGTGCGATGAACTTGCCCGTCACTGGGCCAATTCTGGCCACAAAGGCAAAGCAGTTTGCCCTACTGATCAACGATGCGGACTTCCAGGCAGGTGACGGCTGGGTACAGCGCTTCAAAGGGAGGCACAGCATTGTTTACAAAGCCGTCACCGGCAAGGGAGCTTCGCTTGATGTGGAGGCGAAGCAGAAGTGGGTGGAGGAAACCCGCCCCGCATCCTAGACAACTACGCTGACGCCGACGTGTATAATGGCGACGAAACGGGACTATTCTTTCACATGTTGCCGCCCAAGATGCATGGACTCAAAGGTGACACGTGTAAGGGCGGCTAAAACAGCAAGCTCCGCCTCACTGTGTTTTTGTGCGCCAACACGAATGGGAGCGACAAGTGACCCCCATTTGTCATTGGAAAATAAAAAAATCCACGCTGCTTCCGTGATGCTGCCAGGATACCGGTACACTTCTGTCACAGCTGCAAGGCATGGATGACGCAAGAACTTTTTCGCGAGTGGATCTTGGAGTTTGATCAACGTATCGAGTGATCTAACAAGAAGGTGGCGCTTATCCTTGATAATTGTAGTGCCCACCACTCGATGCCTAAGCTCTCAAGCATGCAAGTTTTTTTCCTGCCACCAAACACGACAGCAGGCTTGCAGCCTATGGACACCGGCATGTCCAGAGTGCGCAGTTAAAACGAGTCAACACAAACAGCAGCCGCATGGAGGAAGGTGGTGGGGATGGGGCACTTTGATTTTGCACAGCAGCTCTGCCATCCCCCTATTTGGCTCTTCTTTTAATGCAACACGGTTATAAAAATTATCAGTTATAACAATGGTATTTTTGTGGCGCTTGAATGCTGTTATAAGTAATGTTAAGATGCGTTATAGTTCGGTTGATTAGACGCTCAGATAGCAGAGCACGTAGCGAGAGGACACAGAGCTTCGGCAACACAGACACAAGGCTTTCAACCAAAACGTTGTCGTCGTCTTTCTCGAAGCAGTGCCTGCCGCGCGTTCTTCTCCAGTACAATTGCCTCCCCGGAGAAGAGGAGCCGTCTCGGCGACCTACGGGCAAGATAGCACAGGTGGGTCAAAGTACGGCTTGAGCCGCTGAACGTGCACGATTTCGCGCCCTCGGCGGCGCTTATCGGAAGGCGGCTCAAGGGGTTCTACCAAGTAGTTCACAGGAGACGTTTGACTGACGACACGGTAGGGACCTTGGTACTTAGAAACAAGCTTTGGTGAAAGTCTAGGGCTGGTAGCGGGAACCCAAAGCCAGACTAGTGAGTCAGGGGCATAGGGTGCCAGAGAGGAGGGAATATCCCGAAGGTGCTTCTGTCGCTGCTGATCAGCCGAAGTAAATGTGCGGGCGAGCTTTCGGCACTCTTCCGCGTGTGCAGCAGCTTCGGACAGGGTAGTAGCCTCCGTTGGGTCAGGGCGATACGGAAGGATGGTGTCCATTGTGCAGGAAGGCTCACGTCCGTAAAGAAGAAAGAACGGGGAAAATCCTGTAGTGGTCTGTGTGGCGGTATTATAAGCGTACGTCACGAAGGGGAGAATTCGGTCCCAATTGGTTTGGTCAGATGCGACGTACATGGCTAACATATCGCCAAGAGTGCGGTTAAAGCGCTCAGTCATGCCATTAGTTTGCGGGTGGTATGCAGTAGTAGTACGGTGAATTACGTTGCATTCCTTGAGCAGGGCTTCTATAACATCAGACAGAAAGACGCGGCCTCTGTCGCTCAGCAACTCTCTGGGGGCTCCATGGCGAAGTATGACGTTACGCAGAAGGAACCCGGCAACATCCCGCGCAGATGCGTTGGGCAGAGGCGAAGTTTCCGCGTAACGCGTGAGATGGTCTATCGCCACTATCACCCAGCGGTTGCCATCTGAAGTACCCGGAAGGGGTCCATAAAGATCAACTCCGACCCTGTCAAAGGCCCGTCCTGGGCAAGGCAAGGGTTGCAGTGGAGCAGCTAAGGCATGAGGGGTATTCTTGCGGCGTTGGCATGCGAGGCAGGAGCGGACATATTGGCGGACGAATCGGTACATCCCGCGCCAGTAATAACGAATTCGCAGGCGCGCGTATGTTTTGAGTACTCCTGCATGTGCGCATTGCGGGTCATTGTGAAACGCCGCACATATGTCCGAACGTAGATGCCGAGGAACCACGAGTAACCATTTGCGCCCGTCCGAGAGGTAGTTACGGCGGTACAGGAGCCCGTCACGAACAGCGAAGTGGTGTGCTTGGCGACGCAACGCACGTCCAGTACAAGGCACTGGTGGGTCTGACAGAAAAGCCAGCATAGCAACAATCCATGGATCCTTGTGCTGCTCCGAAAGCATATCCGTGGCGGTGAGGGAGGACTCGCATATTCGTACTTTCTGATAATTGGGCTGGCCTGACACTGGGGAGCGAGACAAGGCATCCGCGTCCGAATGTTTACGGCCTGAGCGGTACAGCACTCGAATATCATACTCTTGGAGGCGAAGCGCCCATCGAGCGAGGCGACCTGAAGGATCTTTCAAGGACGACAGCCAGCAGAGTGCATGATGGTCCGTGATGACGTCGAACGGGCGACCGTAGAGGTAAGGACGGAACTTATTTATGGCCCAAACGATAGCCAGGCATTCTTTTTCAGTAACGGAATAGTTTGCTTCCGCTTTCGTGAGTGCGCGGCTAGCGAAGGCAACAACGTATTCATCGAAGCCAGTCTTTCGTTGTGCAAGAACAGCGCCAATGCCGACGCCACTGGCATCCGTGTGTATTTCTGTCGGTGCGCTTGGGTCAAAATGTCGAAGTAGGGGGGGTGAGGTTAGAAGACGTCGCAGCGTCGTGAATGCGGCATCGCAAGCTGGCGGCCAAGCCACGAGGTCGTGGTTACCCGCGAGAAGCTACGTCAAAGGCGCTATTATGGTGGCGAAGTTGCGGATGAAACGACGAAAATAGGAGCATAATCCGATGAAGCTGCGGAGTTCTCTTGTGGTCTTTGGTCTTGGAAATTCGGCAACGGCTTGGAGTTTGGTTGGATCTGGGAGCACACCATCTTTCGAAACAACGTGGCCAAGGATGACTAGCTGCCGGGCGGCGAAGCGACACTTCTTCAAGTTGAGCTGGAGTCCAGCATCGGCAAGGCAAGTGAGCACGCGTTTGAGTCGGAACAGGTGAGAAGAAAAGTCCGGGGAAAAGATGACAATGTCATCGAGATAACAAAGGCATGTCTGCCATTTGAGGCCCCGGAGTATGTTATCCATCATTCTTTCAAAAGTTGCAGGCGCATTACAGAGGCCAAAGGGCATCACGGTAAATTCATATAAGCCATCAGGCGTAACAAATGCCGTTTTCGGACGGTCTGCATCAGCCACCGGGACCTGCCAATAACCAGATCGTAAGTCTAAGGACGAAAAGAATTCAGCGCCTTGGAGGCAGTCCAGTGCGTCGTCGATACGGGGAAGAGGATATACATCTTTCCGGGTTATCTTGTTGAGTCGTCGATAGTCCACACAAAAACGAATTGTCCCATCTTTCTTTTTGACCAGCACTACCGGAGAAGCCCAAGGACTGTGTGATGGCTGTATCACGCCGCGTCGGAGCATGTCTCCTACGTGCTCATCGATGACACGACGCTCCGTCGCGGACACACGGTATGGACGTTGGCGTAGCGGCGCGTGGCTGCCGGTGTCGATGCGATGAACGACTGTGGAGGTACGGCCTAAACATTGTTTCTGTAGGTCGAAAGAAGCTCGAAATCGGTTAAGAAGGTCGACGATCTGCGTGCGCTGACTCGGAGTGAGGTTGGGGTCAATAGACGGAGCAAATTCTCGCTCACATGCAGGCGGAGGCGCAGAAACAGGGAGAGTCATGGCGTCAACGTGAAGAGGAGTCGAGTCATCAGGTACATCGTAGACAGAGCTCGTGTCGAATTCATCAGCAAAACCAAGGCACTCGCCATGATGTAAGCTTGATGGACACGAAAACGGATTCGAAACGTAAAGTGCACTGGAGCCCTGGCGAAAGGGAAGGAGGGCAAAGGGAAGCAAGAAGGGATGACGGCGTACAGCAAGTTGAGATGGCGTGAAAAGAACTGTGGAATCGTAGAAAGCAGCACAGGAAACGGGTACAAGGGCGGAAGAGAAAGGAGGAATATCAGTGGCGGTGGCAACGAACACTCGAGCAGAAGGTGGAGGCAAATCTTCAGAAAGACTGCCGCAGAATGGAGTCAGCGCAAGTTCTGCACGGGCACAATCAATAATAGCGTGATGAGATGAGAGGAAGTCCCATCCTAAGATGATGTCGTGAGAGCAGCGGGGAAGAACAACAAATTCAATGTGGTATAAAGTGTCTTGTATGGCGACACGAACGGTACATGTTCCTAAGGGCTCAATAGGATCAGCGCTTGCTGTGCGTAGCGAAATGGCAGAAAACGGCATGGCGACTTTTCGGAGCGTACGGCGAAGCTGGTCGGCAATGACGGATACAGCGGCACCCGTGTCGACAAGCGCGTGAACGGCGATACCTTCGGCTAAAACTTCAATGACGTTCGTTGGGAATAAACGAGGGCTTGAGCAGTTCGAAGAGATCGCAGTTCTTGCCTCCGGAACTGCGCCATTTAGTTTTCCTCCGCAGCCGGAGGGCGGCGGACGATGGGGGACAGGGAACGTCGACGGGGAGATGGAGACCGACGAGTGTTGAAGCTTTGGGGAACATGAGAGGAAGGAGTGAAGTGCGGAACTGGTGGTGAATAGCGGGACTGAGAGTCAGGAGCATTCCCTTGAAGTCTCGCAGTATCGGGAGGATACCAACCTCGCCGGCGGCAGAACCGTGCCATGTGTCCAGCAAAGCCACACGCGAAGCAGATCGGCCGATTGTCTTGGGTACGCCAGGGATTATCAACAGGGGGTCTAGGTAGCGGAGCACAGTCTGGAGCTGGGCGTAGGGGCTGCGGAGGCGCGCAGAAGCCGCTTCTGGGCACGTAGTTCGCAGCTGCAGAAGGCGAGGCGTAGAAGCCGCTTGTGGGCGTGTAATGCGCAACTTCAGGCGGAGGTCTTGGCCTGGCAACGACGGCAGCGTAAGTGAGCGGGACTGTCGCTGAAGGTGGCTGATTAGCAAGAGGTAGTGCGTCGCTGACTTGTTCATGGATGACGCGTCGCAGTTCCGGGGACAAAGAGGACTCAGACGACTGGGTAGCAGGCAGCAGTGATAGTTGGCGCGCGACTTCTTCGCGAACAAATTGCTTGATTTGGTCGAGGAACGAAGAGTGGGCGGAAGCAGCACTAGAACTGTCAGTTAAAGCCGAAACCGTGTCGTCCGGCGCGACAGCGCGGCGCGTGGTAAGGCGTTGTTTGCGGAGCTCATCGTAGCTCTGGCACAGTGTAATGACCTCGTCGATCGTTTGAGGATTTTTCGCCAAGAGCATTTGAAAGGCGTCATCTTCTATGCCCTTCATTACATTCTTGATCTTTTCAGAGTCGGGCATGGTGGGATTAATGCGCCGGCAAAGGTCAACTACGTCTTCAATGTAGCTGGTGAAGTTTTCACCCTTTTGCTGAGCGCGACCACGCAAACGTTGTTCTGCGCGGAGCTTGCGCACAGCAGGGCGACCGAAGACTTCTTTGAAACAATGGGTAAATGCTGTCCAGGTGGAAAGGTTGGATTCATGATTCCGGAACCAGAGATTCGCGACTCCAGAAAGATAGAAGATGACGTTAGTCAATTTAGCTTTGTCATCCCACTTGTTGTGAGCACTCACGCGATCGTATGACGAGAGCCAATCCTCCACGTCATGGTCGTCGTCGCCGCTGAAGACCGGAGGATCGCGTTGGCGGAGAGCACCGGAGCAGACGACAGGCGATGCCATGGGAGGATCGGGCTGCGCAGCGTCCTGGGGCATAGCAGAAACGGTAGGGAGCGTCCGGCTGCGGAGTTCCAGGTTTGAGAAGGGCCCAGCACGTCCACCAAATGTTAAGATGCGTTATAGTTCGGTTGATTAGACGCTCAGATAGCAGAGCACGTAGCGAGAGGACACAGAGCTTCGGCAACACAGACACAAGGCTTTCAACCAAAACATTGTCGTCGTCTTTCTCGAAGCAGTGCCTGCCGCGCGTTCTTCTCCAGTACAGTAAATTCGACTGTATAACGAAGTGTGTATACACACGACTTCAATATAACAAAATTTCACTGCCATCATGAAGGAATACAAAAACATTAAATGGAAGCTTCTGCAGACGCAGATGGTCAAATTACAAGCGGCCGCTTGCCAATTGCAAGCATCTCTGAAATCCTGTGCCACAGCAACCGACCACCAAAGCCAAGCAGCCTCATGTTTTGTATAAAGTCCAAGTTCGACAAGATCCTATCGTTCTGGCCGCCCTGTACGCTTTGGGTGCGAGGGGAAGTGTGGGAAGTGGCCTGAAAAGGATGGTGGTATGAAGGGGAAAGGGGGAGCGGGCGAGGTAATACTATAAAGTGCATGCGGGTGGGGGGGGGGGGGGGAGGAGGCAGGTTTTTGTGAGTCTCCTATTTTGCTGAGCCCATACACAGACCATGTGTCCTGTTTTAGAAGTAATTTAGAGGTAACCTGCCTCTTGCTAAAAGAATGGGTGTGCCAAGGTGGTGTGTGCATCGTTTTCCAGCGCGCTTAGTACTAGGGTTTGCGTAATCTCGAGTTCTGGAGAAGTGTTGGAAGCAAGAGCCAGATGAAGCACTTCCTCCCTGCTGCCGACACTTTTCATGGTGGGGCCTGTCTTACTGCGGGTGACACTAACAGCCGCAGTGAGGGGGGGAGGGGGATCAAAGGGGACACAAAAGTGTGGCTGGCTACGCTTCGTACTGTATCGTCGATGTGAAGATATTGTATCGTCGACAGGGCATGAAGCCATATCTTTCGTTCCCGACACTCAAGTTTACCAAAATAAATCTTTTTCTTATTGAAAGAAATTAGCTTTTTCTGATTGCCCAATAATTCAGAAATTTTTGCGGACCCTTCCATATATAAAAAAAAAATTTATCGTTGACTACACTTATTTGCATAAAGGGTCACTTTTAATGCAACAAAATTTTTATATAACAAAGCAAATTGCTGAATTCACTAACCTCGTTGCATCAAGGTTTAACAGCAAAACGAAAGAGGCCCAGAAGCAGTCGTTCTCACCTCGATACTGCATTTCACCAGCAGGCAGTGCACAAACTTGTCAAGCAGGGCAGTGCCATTTTGTGCTACAAGGTGGGGTTGCTGGTCTTCAGGCACAGAGCCACCAGCAGCCAAACGGGACGCAACAGATTCATCTTCCTTGTAGCCAGCCATGATGGTGGTCTTGATGGCATTCCAGTCATTTAGGAGCCTTTCAAGGGCGCGTCTTGAGAACCGTGGAGGCTCCAAGTCATGGTCCGGCATGTCAGGCTCTGCATAAGGAGATGGTAGAGGCAAGCAGACTAGTCAGCACATTAACAAGAAAAACAGCTCATTACAAATGCTATGGAATACAAACAGCATTTCAACATTATGATTCTGGTACTTTGTGAGCACTATCACTGACCATAAGACGGGTTTGTAGCAGCTTTCGCAGAAGCAAATCAAGTGTTTACGAGAATTTCCAAGGCCCTGACAAGGCATTTTCAACATCATCAATCCTTGTGCTCGTCCACTTTCCTTTGTGCACCCACCCCTTCGCCTTAAACCCAAAGGAGACTAGCACAGCAAGCCAGAGCCATGCTAACTCTCCTCGCTCTTCCAATGGCCATGGCTTCAAATAACAATTCTACTGTTAAAACTTTTCTTTGTGGGACTTTAGAAAATCTCCCCTAGCATAATGTTTGCAAAAATACAGTATTACACAAGACACAAATAATACAAATGACCACCGTAATAACAAATTTCCTCTGCATCCTGCATTTCTAACCAAAAAGGGCAACCCATAGTTCCAGGTAAGAATGCCATCTCACCCATCTCGGAGTTCGAGATCTTCCGGGGGGCACTGGAGCGGGATCTGGACGGGCGATATTGTCGCTGTTCCACCAGTTGCCTTCCAACTGTCTGTACTAGGAAGAGCAGGATATTTTCCCCCCTGCAGCAAGAAAGTTAGTATGAATGTGAAAAAGAAAGCTTTTACGGTCAAATGAAAGGAGGCACTTGCGAACAAAACAGAAGTAAAACAAAGAAAGCACATTTACACATTTGAGTTAAATTGTGCGTTATTCCATTCAAGATCGCACATAAATGCACTATATGAATATGCCACAATACTACAGACTTGTGCTAACAAGGCATGCAAAAAATGCGTACCAGTGGTTCAAATCTGTGTCAGCCAACAGGAGTGCTCTAGTTAAATATTGCTTAGTGGTGCAAAAGCGGCCAAGGCTACGCTGCGCCAAACATGAGGTGTTTTAAAATCCAATTTAGAAAGGAAAAGGCTGTGGTAATAATCTATATTTTATGTAAAAAGCCAGTCATGACCACATGACTGCAGCAAGAAACTACAACACTAGTTTTTATTTTTCCTGCTTCCCCCCATGCCCAAGGCCAAAAGTCCACTGCTGAAAGATGAAACACACTCTTTTCGCTCCAAGGTTCAGAAGGAGAGAGACGTGACAAACCTGCTGTTGGGCAATGTGACCAGGTCAGTGTCGGTGACGAGGCGGTTGAGCAGCGTGGCGCGCATCCCCTGGTGTCCTGCTAGCAAGGCCCGGCACTTGCACTTCTCCCAGCAGTCGCAGTAGGCCGTCGGCGAAGTGCGCTTCAGCTTGCAGTCGTGGCCCTTGTGGCAGACACGGGCACACTCCGTGCAGCAGCACAGCGACCCGACCAGGCCACAGGTGCGGCACTCAAAGATGTCCTGCACAAGAAGACAGCAACCATTTCCGGAAAATTGTCGGCGGCTCAAGTATGCCCTCGCAGGGTCGTGCTCGTGACCAAACCGCAATGGAGAACAAAACTTTCAGAAGAAAGCTGATCGCGACACCTGCCTGCTGCGTCAATGAGGCAAGGCACTGAATGTCGTGCCGCATGAAAAAGGACATGCTGCTCAAAGTGATTAAGTGAGAATGCAGCCCAGAAATGACACCTCCAGGTATCACAATTTCCAAAGCGGAATAGCGAGCAACCCTAAAGCTATATTCTCAAATGACTGCTTTCGGAGGTCTTTTCTCTCTGTGTAACACAATCTTCATACCAAGCTTTGCCAAAATGACTGGTACTCTGACATTGAACTCAAGAAACATGCAACAAGAGGTATGCTATTCCTTCTGTCTTATCTGGTTCTTCAGGCTTAGTCAATACATTTCCACTGAAAGTAATGTGCCTCAAAGTGATGAGCCAAAAATCTAACTGTTGTTACCTCCCTACAGTCAATGGGCGAAAGCACCATGACTGCAAGGGCTCATGCCCACTGTCTGCTTTTCATGTCTTTCCTTCTCTTTCATCACAACACAGAGAGGCTAAATTATGGTACAACTATGCAATACTGAAAATGCATGCATATCAAGGACTTACAGCAGGAGCAACGACTGGAAAGACTGAGCAGCAAATTACAGTAGAATCTCGTTAATTCAAACTTCAAAATTAATTCCGAGTGGATACAGCTTGAAAACTCACCGGTTACAAATCGTGAATTGCAATATGTACCAAAAAATAATTAATTAGAAAGATAGTTTGTAAATTTTTAAAGATTAGTTGAATGTGTGTTTCGATTTCTCGGGCAAGTAATGCCTGCCTCTCTGAATATTCCAGCTCAAGAATTAGAAATATGTTATCTGCAACCGGCGATTTTAAAAATTCTAAAAAACTTACAAATGTTCACCCCACATAGGCCACTAAAAAAGTCCAAAGCCATAGACTTTGTGAAGAGCAGCGCTTCCAACCTGGTTGATGTGCTCGGCACCAGTCCAGGTGAAGCTGCAGGTGTCATTGCAGCAGAGCACGTGCAGGGGCGAGTCATCAGGTGCCGAACCAGGCGGGTAGATCATGTTCTGCAGGGCCCTGCGCGAACTTTCTCCCCCGCTGGATCCTCCAGACTCTTGCAGTACTCGCTGCGCTGCGTCCAGCAGTAACAGTGCTGCATGGTATGCTCTCCCACATACCGCTGTCATGAAGGGTGTGCAGCCCTGGGCATCCCTGAATATGCACACATGGAAGCAGAAAACATGTCATGAAACAGAGAAAGAAAAGAAGAAAAAAATAAAAACCTTGTTTGTAATATGCATTACACACAGTGATAGCTGTGACCTTCTCGCACCAGCAACGGCACTTACCTGCCTTCTTTATGGTAAAGGATAGGTCAAAGAGGAAGGACCAAAGCCCATTACTCGTCAAGGATCGACGCATCCCACACAAGAAAGGTGCCCCAACAATGTCTTCTGCTTTCTTTTTTCATCTAAGGAGCACATGGCAAACTGTGGTCTTCTTCTATGTGGTCTTATATGGCGCACTTGAACCAGCTCACAAAGCCCCGCAATACAGTGTTCAACTGGCACAAAGCAGACTTGGCATTGCATCTCGAGGAAGAGCGAAATTTATTTTGTCACCCTTTGGTTGAAATCAGCTAGATTCAAAATGAAATTCTGAGGGTTCAAGTGCCAAAAACCACGATCTTATTACATGGCATGCTGTAGTGGGGAGGCTACGGATTAATTTTGACTACTGGGATTTTTTAACACGAACCCAATGCGACGTGGGCGTTTCTTGCATTTCACCCGTATCAAAATACAGCCGCTGCGCCCAGGATTTGATCCCATGACCTCGTGCTTAGTAGCGCAGTGCCATAACCACTAAGGCAGGTGGCTAGATTCCAAGTCAAAATGTTACTCTTATGTGAATGCATTAATAGCAGCACCAACTTGCCAACTAGCTGTCACCATTAGGACTTTGTGCTCACAAGTCCAGCCTTTCTATTTCAAAGCTTCAAAAACAACTACAGTAGAACCCCGCTGTTACGTTCCTCACTGCTGCGTTTTCCCGGCTGCTACGTCGTTTTCATCCGGTCCCGGCATAGCTTCCATAGGATCCAATGTATAAGGAACCCCGCTGTTACGTTGTAGCTGTGAAAACGTTCCCGCATGATACGTCGCAACTTAGCACCCCGAACCCGCCTGGGCTAAAGTAGACAACGCGCTCCAACCGCCATTTTGGCTTTTGACGAGTTTTGGCTGGGCTTGGCCGGGCTTGGCTATAGAACTGGCTGCAAGAAGCCGCACGCCAGTTCGAGAGGCCGCATGAGGCCGCCACTAAGTGGCCATTCGTGAAAAATGATCTTACTATCATCACTGTGATTACGGTCACCGCTTGGTTGTTGGACGGGTCGACTCACGGAGGAAGGAAACTCGGGAGAGGCCCTGACGTCACTCTTTGTGAAGCTAAAGTGAAACCGAAAGTTGGCGTTGCTCGTGGCGTTGCTCCGCCTATCGGGCCTGCTCTCCTCTCTTGTTTACGTTTCTCACACGCCGCGCTGTGCGCAACCGGGCTGCTCGGACGCGCGCGCTCCGCAGCAATACTAAACAATCGTTAGCACGTTAGCATGATTACGCCAAAGAGGGCAAAATTTCCCGCGGATATTCGTTCGTCCGTTGCCATTGCCGTGGCGCGGTGACGACAAGGAGCACGAGCCGCATGATGCCGGGGAGTTGCCAAATCCTAGCTTTGGAGAAGCCGTCGCGGCTCTGGACCTCCTCCGCAGGTACGTCGCACCTCACAGCGACGCTGACAGCAATGCGGCCTTCCAGGGTATTGAGAAACGTGTGGCGATTTATAGCGAGCGAAAGAAACGGCAAGCCACCATTCTAGACTTTTTTAAGTCCTAAGCGCACTCTGTGGAAATAAATTGTCTATAGTTGAAGCTGCACTTTTTTCATTCATTTTCGGAGCTTTCCTCAATGTTGCGTTTTCCTGGCTGTTACGTATTTTTCCCCCGGTCCGGTGAAAAACGTATGAACGGGGTTCCACTGTAGTCTCTAAAGCAAATGCAGCTACAGTCTTACCCACTTATAACAATATTCAAGTGCCAAGAAAATTGTATTGTTATAACCGGGTTGCGAACAAATATTCAAACATTTCATTTATACAAAAGAAGCACAGTCGAACCCACTTGCAGCATTACTGGTTTTAACAATACTCGAATGTAACAACGAGCAGCTGCCTTTATTCTGAACTTTTGAGCATGTTCTACGGTAAAATAAACCACCTATACTAGAATGGTCCCATGCAGCGTTATTGGCTACGACAATTTCATCTGGCTACTGGGTGTCTCTGCCAAAAAGAAATAATGTGAAATCCCAGAAAAGAAAGAAAAACACAAGCTGCTCCGCTGCCCCCACCTTTTATCTGCGCACCCCGGCGCGCCTTTTAGTTGCCCTTCTCAGGCCTCCCTTCCGCCCCGCTGATGTCAGCGAGAGGGTGGAAGGGGTTACCGTCGATGGGTTGCGGCACCAAGAAGGGCATGGCAAAGCAGTTGTGTTTTTTCTTCCTTTCTTTTTTTTTTCAAGGCAATAAAGGTGGGTGTGACAAAAGGAATCACATTTTTTTCCCCTGTTTTTATTATTTTCCTTTCTACTTCTTTCGGAGCACACAGACTGTAGCCAGATTTATTTGTTATAACAAATAACATGGCATGGCAGTACTGTATACAAAAGTTGATGGTGCATCGGCTGCTCAGTGTTATAACTGATATGTTGTTAAAACAGGTATTGTTATAAATGGATTTGACTGCATCAATTATAAAGCTGTCCAGAAGTGCATAGTTATCTATTTGCATAGAAGTGCACTTAATACCTTTGCACAGAGCCTTCAATCCTTTGAGGGCCCATGCCGTACATGTAGGAAAACCAAAAATAAATTCCCAACGCAGCACTGCCGTTTTATACTTCCCCAGCAACGCTGTGAATGCTACACAATTAGTGTGATCATAGAAGTCACACTCTGAGTGTTTTGCATTCACTAGCTATATCGATCTGCTATGCTTTCTACAGAATAAGTACTCAGTAAATAGCAAATGCAACCTGTGGACATAAGGTTATATGTCAAATTGCATATTACTTGTGCACCCTTGTGATATACTATGTTTTGGTTATAAGCGCAAGCTGTGTGCTGCCATATAATTCACACGTTACTGCTCAGCTTCGCCGCAATGCAGCCTTGTTATGTTGTGACGCATACCAAAAATGGAAAGGGGCCACTGTCACAGTACTTAGTACGCATTTCGTAATTATAAAGGCAAGCACACACCCTTTCCAGTCACAGTACAAGCACCCAGATACCTAATAAGTACACTGGCAGCCATTCAGAGCCATCTTTGCCGTAGCTGTGGTGACTGAGCCCTTGTTTTGCCGCCAAGTGAGTCTCGTATACGAGATTGTTAAAGGGGCCTAGTACACGTTCCTTAATTATATGCCCAAGCATGCACAATTTACAGTCAAGTGAAAGAAAGCCATCTGTGTTTTGGGAAAGATATCGAAAAGGAAAGCAGTCAAATGAAAACTCAGAAAGTAGAGGGGAAGTAGAGCCAACAAAAGAGCTGGGATCTTTCCAAAACTCTGAAGGCCTGCCGGCAAACTTACTAGGTGTCTCAGTGCTGGTACTGAGACCAGAGACGGCACAAGTGCATGTGTAAATTAAGGAACACATGCTATGTCGCGTAAAAGTGACAGCTTTCCCCCAGTTGGTATGCTTCACTGCATAAACAACTGTATTGCGGCGATGCTAAAAATTAAAATTATTATGCCATGTCAACCAAGGCCGTGTTTCAGCAATTTTTATGCCTTTTGTTTAATTAGACCCGCAACATAATTTGACCAAATTTGCCCATTCAATCAGGATCGAATTAACTGAAGTCAACTGCATTGAGGTTCTAAATACATGGTGTTCTCGGGAAAAGATGTCATAAAAAGTTAAGTTATACTTCATTATATAGAGAATTTGGTTATACTGAAGTTTGTTAAATCAAGGTTTAATACTAAGAAATATTTTTATTGCGCTGCTACCTTCTGGCTCCCACTATGACAGATGTTTTTCACTTTCCGCTATGGTGCGCAAGAATATTTGCCATATTCCTAGGTCACTGACCTGGCCATCAGCAGCTCCTTCAGGTGAGGCCTAAGTGCAACAGCTTCGCAAAGAAAAAAGAGGATTGTCAGGGCAGCATTGCGGTCGCCATGCTCCCCTTTGCTCGCCTGCGGTAGTAGACCTGCGAGCCACCAAAAGAAAGACAAATTCAATAAATGCTTGCAATTAATGACGGGTCACTTTTGTAACAGAGCCACGAGTCTGTATTAAATGCCACCAAGAGGTTAAGGTTGTTAAGGGGGGACACGGCCCTCGAAAACTGAAAAATCACGAAAAAATTGATTTTTGAAAAACAATCTTTTTGGGCTGTATGTCTCATAAACTACCTGTTCGGTAATTATCAGCACCTAATTCGACCGCAAAGCACAAAAAGAACACTACTACTGAGGCCACCGTGGCCCACAAAACACGCGCAAATGCCGAAATGAAGTCGAACTTTGCTCACGTGCCATTTCCAGCCCAAGCGGCTTTGCCCACACCATCTTGGTGTCGTTTTGCCCGTGAATTCTTTGTCTCTGTTTTGCCGCCTTGCAAGATGACATCGTCGGCGCGGTTGAGGCGCTACAGTTTTCCCACGATACGATGCGGAGTGCTGATTGGCCAGAACAGCGCGTTCAAATACCGCAGGTTAAAAGCATTCCTGTCATTGGCTGCTGCTCCCTTCGATGCCGCGCCCGCCCCGCTCGCGTTGTTGCCCCTTGCTCCGCCTCAATAGATGCTGCTTGCAAGCAGCACATCGCCTTGCACTATCTTTCAGATTATTTTCTCAGCTTTCTTTTTTTTTTTTCACTAGTTCTTTGTTGCACGCGATGCCCCCAACGAAGCCCAAAATAGTGCAGATGTTTGGTGCGCGGAAGCGCGATATGCGACTTGTACAAGCATCAAGCTTCCTATCTTCCGCAGCAATAAAACGCACATTCAACTTTAAGGCCTGTTTTCTCAGAATAGATTTTTTCACTATTAGTGGTGCTGGGGAAGGTGATATCTCACGAACTGCTCTTCAGATTTGTGTGCCGTTTTTTTTTTTTTATTATGCTCCTGAATGACTTTGCTAGGCCGTAACAAGCTTCTTTCTTTTTTGAAAGCTGGTGCAGTTAATTTATAATAAGCAAATAATTTTTGATTAATGTAGTCATTACTGGCTACATCAAAAAAAAAAGTTAAAATTTTTGGTGGGGAAATTAAATGAAAGGGCCTTGTAGCCCCCTGGGATATCTATCAAGGGATCACCACAGTGAATTTCAGCTTCCTACTATGTACTGGGATTTCTCCAGGTTCTTCCTCAGGCATATACATGAACCACATAGTTAGACCTCAACAACTCTGGAACTAATAAACCCACTTTCACGAAACTTTGCAGTTCCTCATAGTTTTGTGGTGTGAACGTACCCTGAAAGTTACATCCGGATAACTTAAAAAATAAAAAAGTTTGGTCTCCAGGGTAGCTTCCCCCTTTGAGAGTAATATTCTTTGCCCAAACAATGCTTCTATGAAGTGCCTCATTTCACACAAATGCAGCACAAACGTATCACGTTATGCACTACAAAAGACAATAACCTCCTGTATATGATTTAAATTAAATAGTGGGGTCTAATGTCACGAACCAGCGCAGTCAGTGGCATCTTGACGGGTTACTGTGATTGAAAGCTCCGGATTAGTCTAGGCCATCCTGGGTTCCTTAACGTGCACCGAAAGCACGGTACATGCATGTTTTTGCATTCCGCACCTATTGGAACGTGGCTGCTGTGGCTTGAAATTGAACCTGCGACCACATGTTCAGCAGCAGAATCTCGAAGCCACTGAGCTACTGAGCTCAGTCTTCCAGTATTTGCAGGTAATAGAGTTGAATAAGTGTGAAATGCAGCCCATACTCTTGAGCCAAGACTCCGATTCCTTATCTTTTTTTTTTTACATTACCTGTTACAAGACCTCATGTTCAAACTGCTGCTTGTGTAATTTAGTGCTTGTCATTAGGCACACGTGGCACTGCTAAAGGCTACCATTTGAGCAACGAATATGCGAAGGACAATGCCAACTACAGTGCAGTCCACTTGAAATGATATCAAGACTAACGAAAAATTTGATGGTTATAACCTACCATCGCTATATGGGGACTGCCGTAAAAAAAGCTGCCGAACACACCTTTGTAGCTCCGAAACCAATTTGCCACTTGTGCTAAAACATAGGGATTGTATAAAATAGACTAAAAATAAAATGTTTATTTATACCTCTAAACAGCGTATCAAGCATTAGGCATGCCGAGATAGTCAGAAAATAGAAATCTGCACTTGCGTTCGCGGGAGTTTCATGTTCACAACTGTGGTGTCCGGCTGCTGCGCACTAGCAGCAATAATTTAGAGTGCATTAAATCAATGATTGACGCGAGGGACGACAGTTGACGCAATCGACAACAGTGCACTTCACGTGAACATCGGGGTCGGTGTCAAAGATGGGTCATTGTCAACCTCATCACCCTCGTCCGACAACGCTGTTGTCTATCGCAACAACGATCACCCTGTCCAGTGATCAGCATGGTCCTTTGTTGCAGCTGGCATGATCGTGGTGCTCCTGCATAAGCTCATACTTTGAGTCTTGCAATATTTACGGCTTCATCTTAAGCGACGCAACCCTGTACTTTGTTGGCTCTATGTTCTACCAACTGGCCCGTCCGCTGCTGCTTTTGCGGCGCATTTCCGCGCTCAATGAGAAGGGGCCAAAGGATTGGCACCGCATCGCATCTCGCATTTCTTTTATCTCTCCTCGCGCATAGCAGGATCATGCGCGACGCAGATACGGGGCTTTACAGACACGAAGCGGCTGGCGCTATATGGTGGCGCGCTGTGCCAGCTAGCGCCGCTTTCCATGGCTTTTGCTATCAGCACGGCGCATGGGTGGGACGGGCTGAACGGTTAATGGCAGCAGATACGAACTCCCGTAGGCAAATGTATCGTTCCATCTTGGCATCGTTCGTTTAAGGGGAACTTAGCAATGCAAATTTTATGATTATTCTGCAAGGAAAACACCGTCCAGAAGGCAAAATTTTGATTGTTAGATCATATATGCAGTGATTGACATATTGTTATATATGGGTTCTTTTCTCATAGCCCTAATGCATAAGCTGACGCTCTTAAGTCAACTCATCGTTATAACTGATATATCATCATATGTGGTATCACTATAAGTGGACTGCACTCTATACACATAGGAATGCAAAGCTGGTAGACACTGACCAATGCCCTTGCTGTTGCGACCGTTGCCTGGAGAGGAAGAGGAAGCTGAGGAGTCTGATGGCTCGGGTGGCCAGGTCAGCGTTGGGATGGGGAAGTCCGAGTCCCGCTCGGTATCCTGAGACTCCAGCCCCGACAGGCTAAGCGCGGCCGACGTAGCCCTCCGCATCATCTCGCACAGCGACATGCTGCACAAAGGGGAGGCGCCACAAGGGGTTACGTGCATAAAGGGCATCAACCATGGCGTAAGGGTACCACCGGCTAGTGAGCAACTAAATTAGTATATAACAGGTAGGGGTGTGCGAATAGTAATTTTAGAGCCCCAATCGAACAGTGCCAGAAGAAAACATTACATGTTAAATAGTTTTTGAATATTGAACAGCCATTTTCACATCAATGTAAAACCGTGCTCATATCCCAGAATTCAAAACATCAACTAGTTTCTGCCATTACGTTGCACATTATGAAGCGCAGTTATTAAAAGCACAAATAAAGCATTAGGAATAAACAAACAGTTTGTTTGCATACTGGGGCTCTCCGAAATGTACGTGGTGGTACTTTATCAGATTTAAGTTGATAGAACAGTCTTGTAGGCCAATTAGTATATAAATCGGAAATGGGCATCGTCAGCAGCAATTGTAGAGAGAAATGCAGCCTTTTTTATTCTCTAGTTTGAACGGTCGCGGCTGATGGTGCTATTTACAGCTCAGATCACTTAAATGTAACCGCTTATAGTACTGCACAAATGGATATAACACGACCTCTTCTGACTCCCATTAGCCTGCCCATAAACTCATACGCATATGTGTACCGCTTATATTGCCGAGACGAAGTACCTGTTAAGGGGTCGCTGCTGGAAAATCCTGCAGACAAGTGATGAAGCGAGGGAGCTTCTCAACAGCGTGCGCCAGCAGCAGAGGGGAGGGCGACGAGGGCAATGCGGAGGAGGAAGACACGCGATGTGAACGAACAAGGAGCAGAAAAAAAAAACAGCGTGCTGTATATAGCCACATGGTATAAGATGTTTTGCAGAAGCATGGCGCAAGCTGTGGACATGCAGGGATTGCCTAGGCGACAGGAGCCTCTGCACCAAGACTCGAGTGGCCCAAGGGCACGAGTGCATCACCCAATCTCGGATAAGCCTAACACGACGTGTTAGCAACCTCAGAGGCTATGCTCCACTCTGGGGACTTTTCAGTGGCATGCACTTTACTTGAAAAGTAAAAAATTTGCTTTCCTCTTTTGCATTCCTTTGTCTTATCTTGTCTGCTCCATGTGGAGACTGTGAAAGCCAGTCCTTGGGTGTTGCTTTTAACATTTGCAAAGTATTAAGAATTCTAACATCCCAGTCACGTGCTTCAATTGTCGAATATGGATGGCTGCTTCGATTACGTATTTTACACATGAAAGCAGGCTTTGAAAATTATTGTTTTGGTTATAGTGCAACACCAATTATAATGACAATACTCATGAATTCAACGACTGCATGAAATAATGTTGCAACAAAACATACTCTGATTTACTCCAAAGGTTCAGCATCCAGATGTAGTACCAAACAATACCGACTGCCAAATGCAAGGTACGAGTGAAATTTGAGTTCGAATGATTGCTGTTTAGCTGAAAGATTCTGGCTCCCAGAGCAACATAGCACGCTCAGTGTTCTTTACTACATAATTTCTTGTTTTTTATGTTTTGCTAAGGCTGCTGGAATAAAATTTATCCCATTTCTTGAAAATTGAAAATTTGAAAAATTTGAAAGCCATTAAACAAAATTTCATATTTTCAAACACTGACTATTGAATTCAAAGAACAAATCTAATAACACCGTGTTCAATCAGTTATTCAATGTTTGGAGTATTCGCACACCCCTAATAACAACATTAGAACAACTTGTTTTTGCATTTCAACCTAGAGCTGTATGTTTATCGAGGTAGGAACTAATGCAAGTGCAGCACTTAAGTTTGTTAGAATATTCAGTAATTCCTAGTATTCAAACGAACATTATGCTATTTGATATTCATGTTGGCTCAAAGTGAACAAACATGAATTTTAAAATGTAGAATCGAAAGTTCTGGTGAGCAAGTAGCATCGCTATTACATGGCTCATGGTCCACACAAGCCTAAGGCAAACTATTTCTTTACAGTTGCCAAGCAAGTTTTTGGACCTCAATTATTTTTAACATCCTGCAACACCACAGCCTTCTTTGTTGAAGTAATGTATAACGGCGACCGAAGTATTCAATGCCGCCCAGCGTCCCGCTCAATTATTCGGACAAGATCCATGTGCACAGTGACGAAAAAAATGGCAGCCGTGAAAAGCATCAGTGCTATTCAAATTGACCCTCACACTCTCGCTTTTGTCGGTGAGTAGGTTTCTTAACTATCCAAAAGTCACACAGCCAGTGCGAATAGATTGTCAACTCAGCACCAAACCATAACTTAGGTTGTGCACACTTGGTAAGGAAGACTGCTGCTTTGACCTCACAGCCAAAACAGTAGTACTTAGCAGTAGTTAGGCCACATTGCTTTGGCTTAACAGGCAAAGTAATGTTGCCATGACAAAAATTTGCCACTGGCATGCCTGATGGCAGGTGGCAAACCATCGCAATAAGTTTGCTGCTTAACGAGTGGCTCATCAAAGGCCGGGCACGGGATCACGCGCAGAACTGAGGACTGTAAAACCGGTGTCGCATCCGCGGCTGAGGAGTCTACAATTACAGCTAGCATGTCTACAATTCGTCTGGGCGCCTACTGGACGGAATGGGTTAGGCTTGCATGTAGGCAGACAGCACTGAGCTGAACTTCTGCAGCATAGCTTAAACTGCAGGTGTCGTGGCATCTTGATGATGCGTGGCATCTTGATGATGCATGGCATCTTGATGATGCATGGCAACTGCTGGACCGCGCAATGGGCGAGCCGCGATGTGCTCCCGCTGATTCAACAATCACAAAATTTCAAGTACATAGGCTCAACCTCTTGCGTTGCACTAACGTTTTTGCATAAAAATATCCAAATACTAACAGCACTTTGAAAAGAAAAAAAAAAGCCGATTTCAGAGATGAAGCTCCCTGCATCTTTGCAAAAACTTTTTTTTTAACATTTGCCAACTTCTGGCAGTTACATAAAGGTTTTATGCAAATCTGGCACCTATTCGAACTATTCACTTCGAAATTATTCAGTACTTACAATTGACTTTGATTTCACTTTGAACCTTAAAACTGATATTCGCACAAGCATAGCTGCATTCACAGCCTTTAAGCAGTATAGCAGAACTCATTCTTGGGCTCGTTTGTTCATCCTTAAAGCAATAACTGTAGCATTTTAACGACAGGCTAAAGAAAGGTGATGGGATGAACATCACCCAAACTGTTGATACAAAAGAAAGGAGCAGAACACAGAAAAGAGCCTGTGTTGAGGAATGATGGTTTAACAGAACTTGTTCTTGGGCTGGTCTGTTCATACTTAAAGCAATAACCATTGTGCTAACATTGTGGTTATTGGTGATATAAGTAGTTAAAAAGCACAAAAAAAAAGGCCGCCTGTTATGATGTTGTTCCACATCTGTGTGCTCAGTGCACCGTTCACTTACTTGCGGCCTGATAAAACAGCTATGCTTGAAGAGGATGAGAGGAGATCCAAGGAGTCCATGTTACCCGATGAGTTTTCTGAAAGGTAAGAACATCGATAAATCTAAAGAATATGCCTTCAGTGTTCATGCACACCGCAAATATCTCAAAAAAATATTACATCCAAGAAGCTATTGTTAAAGTAATACTATACTATACAGCAAGTCACACCACTACAATGGCCCGGCCCAAGTCCCAAATGTGAGGTTTACCTCCAGATTCGTTCTCCTTATTAGATGTTGGAAAGCAGGTTGAGACAGCAGCATGAAGTATGTTGCGGTTGCCATCCCATCTTTCGTTGAGGATACTGTTAAGTGTTGCACGACCAGCTTCTGTATCTAGAACATAGAAGTTAAGACGGGCTATTATACAACTCAAATATTGTACTTGCATAAACAGAATGATGTAATGGGAGAAAAGGGGAGCCTCTGGGAAGAGAAACCAAAAATGCATGGTTTTGAACAAAAAAAAAAAAAGATGCTTTATCAATAGAAAAACATGCACGCACACCCACACAGGCAAGAAAAGCAATTCAAGTGAATGCATTCGTCATTTGCCCAATAATATATACCTCTCTGTGGATGATTCAAACTTACCAGACGTGTTCTCCAGGCTATACAGTGTCTGACGCACAGTTTCAACGTCCCCTCTGAGAATTGATGACATCAGAGTTTGTGCCTGCATGAAACCATGCAATGTTATCTACAACTGTAGATGCAATGCAAATATAAGTGCGCAAATGTGTAAGCATTAACTAATATAACCACACAAACACATAAAAAAATTAGGACAGTGAGAAATACGGTAACCACCTTTATTTTTTTTCAAGGCTCACATGATTTTTTGAACTTCATATATTTAATGCAGACAAATCTGAAACAGCACTGTTTTGGCAGGTGTTGTCAAACAAGAGATTGAATCTCTTGTTTGACAACACCTGCAGTCATACAGTAAGTACACATACAGTACTGTACACACAGTAAAGTACACACACACAAAAAAAATTCACCAACGATTATGATACTCCCTAATGCGAAATTTGAGGGCACCTCTATGCGTTTTCATTTCACCATACATTTACTGACATGAATGATCTATCTCGTGTGGCACCACATTGCGAGCGAAGTGTGGCCCGACTGCCTCGCTAATGAGGAGATTGTGATAGCGCGTGGGTGACATGTGGGTGCAATTCACAGCCGCCGCCGCAAACAGACCTCTGCTAATGCAGCGCTTTGTTTTCATATCTAGTATCATTGGACTTGCTTGCTGCATGCCATCGGTGAACAGACGACACGCGCTACTCTGGCGCCATCTCATAGTCATCATCAGTGCAAAGCGGCAATACGCTTTTCTTCTCATGCTTTCGCCATACCCTCCCTCCACCATTTTCCTCCTCGAACTCTCTTCGCTTTTCATCCCGCACGTTCACTCTTTCATCCTTCGCTGTGCTCATTCGCTCGGTTACGCCACCAACGCTCAATGCAGGAATGGGCCCTTAAGAGCTGCGCTCTAAAATGAGCAAGATGCTCTCAGTTTTGCACACCGCACAAGGATGGCTAGTGCCAACTGCAGCCATTCGTTATCGGCAAGAGCAGATTGCCAGTCTCCTTCAAGAACGCAAAAGGCCACATGATCCGATACGTGTGGACAACACTCAACCTTCTCAATGAGTGGCGCCGTGCATGGGGTGCCAAATTGGAGATGCTGCGCTGCTGGGTTTGTTTTCTTGTAAACAAGGCCTTTCTGCAAATGGGCATTTTAGGATTCTGTGAGTGACCAAAACGATTCCGACCCCAGCCTCCACTTGAACGAATCTTTAGATTAGTTTGAATTTAACAAAACCACTGCATGCCACATCCTCACTTCATAGATAGAGCCATTCCGGCGTTGGCACACAAGACTCGTTGCGGCATGATTCGCAAGGCCATGCTGACAGCATTTCATTCGGGCTTGCACGGTTACACGTGAGTGGGAATGGACATGCATGTTATGCAAGCTGAAAGCCACTTTCAAAACTAACACAGTGTGTGTGGTTTCGGCAGTCAACGATGCAGGAGCCAGAGGGGAAGGGCCAAGAACGAAGGGACGTACCATCTACGAAGGCGTCATAACACTAAGCAGCACGCAAGAAGAGATTTGCGGACATTTTAGAGCAGTCAAGAAGTCAGGATGGTTGGTTCTAACAGAAAGTCGGTTTCGAAACCTGACACAACAGTCCGTCTGGCTCGCTAACCATGTGTGACGGTCAGCCGTTTAAATGCTGCATTGTTGGTACTGTAACGGACACATGGAGAGGCACATTCTCACGCAATTCACAGAACAAGTGCGCTGATGGTGGCACAGTGCTAGTTAGCTTGCGTGGTGTTTCCATTTCTACATTACCTTGAATAGGAATGCAAAATAAGCACTTTTACACGTGTGATGTGCACTGCGGTCCCACGTCCGGAAGACACAGGCTTTTAGGGTTAGCATTGCGTTGGTATATAGAAAATCATTCTGCAGCACGAGCAACTTGCAATGTTTGCGAGCGAAAATTAAGTCAACTTTTGTGCATACGACACAGCCTTGGAGAAGCAAATTGCCAAGTCCCTGCTTTTCACTATCTTCGGGAAACATCCCTAAATATATAGAAATCTCACGTAAGTTCTATATAGGCATATTTTATCATTTGAATTATCGAGATGTTGAACTATTCTGCAATTTCCTTTGAGTTTGCCATATTTAGTATCAACTGTATTCTAAATTTTCAAATAACGAATAAAAAGTGTCTTACTCGATGCAGTTTTCTAATCAAACAGTCATTACTCATAAACACGAATATTTTTCAAACAGCCTTCAAATATTTCAAAATCTCAACTGTAAGCAATTTAACATAAAATTAAAGCAATAGTGCAATACATTTCATTTGCACGGGCACAGTAATGAACAATCACTCAGACAGCCAGACTTTTTACCGGCTATACAGCGATCATTCACACTCTCTGAAATGTCCTGTGCATGTGAACAAACTGCTCATTTGCTCCTAAAAATGCATTTGGGCTTTTAGTAACGCTTCATAACATGCACTGCAATGACAAAAACTTGCGAACATTATGAATGTAGTCAACTTATATTAATTCGACCTTGACAGGACTGACAAGATCTATCTAATTGTCTGGCGGGTTGAATTAAACAATATGCAGATAAACCACCAAAACAAATCGCTGATTCATTTGGTAGTGTTTGCCAAGTTTAACACACCTCCGAATCTAATGTGCGCCCGCTTTCTATGTGTCTAAAGTAAAAAACTATGTAAAATAGCATTAAAGCTCCTAAACAAAGCAGAAATATAATCAACACCCAATATCTTAGCAATAAAAATTGGCAGGAGTTGGACGACGACACACGACGACAGCCAGTTTTCTAAAGTCATCTTCACCGCACACTTCTTTTAAAGTCAGCTTTGGCCCAATACACTCCTGTTATGCGGTAAAGCATGCTCTTGAAAGAAACGCAGCTCTTGGAAGAAAAAAAGGCATGTATTCAAATTGGGTAAATAATGTAACCACGTTCTGTGAGCTACAGCTATTTATTGAAATTCTTTCCATATCTGGTATCAGCCTGATAAATTACATTGACATAGCAAATTTCATCAAATCATTTCCCATAATTGCCCACATCCCCCTTTAGAAGGGCCCTGAACCACTTTTTATCTAAGTGTGAAGTTAAAGCAAGATATCTCGGACATACCTTGCCGCAAAAAAGTACTTCAATACGTACAGCAGAAGTGGAGCTATTGGCAATCATGGCAATCAAACAGCCCCTTCACGGGGCTTCCACTTTTTCAATGCCTTGCACTGCGAAGGCTACGGTGGAGGGAAGTGTGACCACAACTCTACTGAATGTCACCGTAGTGCACAGTCCAAATTTTATTTTGGATATTCACATACATGCCACTACTACAAATTCTGGCACATACGACACACCAAATGTAAGCCAAACACAGTTGCCCTCAGCGAGCCACAGTGCGCGCAGCGAATGGGCTTGTCGTGGCACCCCGCAGCAGCTGCAGTTATTTACACTATGTAGCAGATAGCAGCTACATGCAAATGCAGTTTGCCTTGTGCACGACAGGACTTCAGCGCTCTTATGCACCAGTCTGACTGTGCTACGTGATGCAGACTGGCTTTGCCCTGCACCATCTTCACCGACAAATAGTAGCCAGATCCAACTTGCGCATGTTGAAGCGCTATCAACAGCTCAATAAAAAGCGAAGTCTGACAAGGCGTCTAAACAAGAGCGGCCAGACGCGAGCATGCACTGGTAAGCGTGCATGTGGCGCGACCTTAAGTTTCACATGGTACGAGGCTAGGTGAGTGTTCAAAACTAGTCGAAATTAGCGAGACCCGACAGCTACGACACCAATAAAAAGGGTGGCCAAAGTTTAATTCCAGCAGGCAGCCGCAGCCGAGAGTGAGCAGAGGATAGTCAGCGTCTTCGTGAAGCACGCAGTTATCAAAGTTTGAAAGAAGATTTTCGCTTACTTCAGCCTGTTTATTAAACTTTGTCAATAAATATACACAGTAACAGTAGGAAGAAGCGCACTGATCTAAACACCCTTCTTGATTTAGGTCAGCTACTGGCCAATAGCAGTCGTGTATGGGAATCTGCCACAGTCGAACACGGTTACATCAAACTCGCAACAAAGTACCCATCAGTTCGGAATATGGCATAATTCGATATAAGCCTGCTAAAGAATTTGATGTCATAAAAGCACATGGCATTTATAAATCACTTTATTGATCGAACTAGCTTAGTTTCGCATGAAATAGTCCTGTATTCTCCTGCTGGGGCAACTTTGCTGCTGCGACAGCATGCGCTTCTCCACATTGTCTAAAGAGTCAGAGCAGCTGCAGTCGCAACCTTCCACATTCGCGCAGAAGCGGCAGACTAGTGCAAGTGCACCAATCACCTCGGAGGATGTGGGAACGGGATCGTCGTTGCTTTTCTCGTTGTGCTCACTTCCGCTTGTGCTTGGTACAATGTCAGCAATGTAGTCTTTGTTTTCGGGCTCTCCCGTGGTCGCGACAACATCATCCGCACTCACAAAATCACCGACCGTTGATCTGTCAATGGCTCCCAGAAAGTCTGACAGCTCGCGACAAACTTTCGCAGCACCAGCAATGGCTTCGTCGCATTCATCAGAATTTTCAGTCATCGCCGGGCACACGAAAGTCGGCACGTCCGAAGCAGTTTCGGACGAACCACTTGTACACAACTGCCTCGACGTCTTATACACGGCCGTGCATACATGTTGGGTTATTTGTCTGCTGTGGGGATGCAGGACTCTCACGCGTCCCCTGATATGTTGTTTTCCCACATAGCTCCCGTCTCCTGTAATCCGGCTTCGCCGCTTGTTCTGGTGCCCGCGGCAGTCGGTGTGGTTGAAGCGCGTTGCGAGAGATGGCGCGAGTGTGGCTCTGCTAACACCACCTAACAGCGGGGTTACTTGGGTGTGGAAAGGAGAAGGCTTTTCCTCTTCGGTTCGGGATCGGGCAGTGGTGCGGATGTTCCACACGTGTGCCGATCAATGCTTCTGCGAGATCGTCTCGTGAGGCCTCGTTCGAACGTGCCACCGTTCACGTGACCGCACGCACAAACGACCAGGCGTTGGTGCTCGGCATGGGGCAAACATATTCGCTCGCTGTCCGGTCGCGGTGAGTCGGACTTATGCAATTTGTCGCATAACTTCACACCGTGTTCGACTCAACTTGGCAAAAGGCAAATTCTGCCGCTTCACGCTAGAAAAGACTGAGGAGCAGGCTTCTGTTGAAATGAGAGCATTTCAGAGAAAGGCGACTTCGTGCTCCACTTGCAAGCTCCACGCACTGCGCACGACTGCAAAACTTGGCTGAGATGTTCACAGCAGTGTATGCTATCCGCAGACAATGTTTTTCACCAAGCCTGAAGGGTTGATTTGGACCCCTTCAACCATTTCGCTGTCGGACCTTTCTGGCCGTGACGCCCCGCCAGTGTCGGCTTGATTTCGGGGAACGAGCATAACAGGGAATGAACATTGCAATTTATTTTTGATTATGATTGGTATACAAACAACATAGTCAATGCAATATGCACATTTCAGTGTTCTGCAGCTGTTGTTAGTAAACATCATCATCATCAGCCTGACTATAACATCCATTCAACATCCGAATCTGACGATGCGGAACTCACCACTTCCTCGCATGAGACTGTCAGAGTCCGAATCCGAGCTCGGCTCGTATTCTGAATCGGAATTGAGCCACCGCTCCAATGAGCAGACGAAGGTCCGCGCGCTCAGCCATCCAAAAGTAACCGTGCGCAGAGAGGATGCGCTTTCAGTCGCCCGCACAACGGAGAGAAATGGGACATTGCGTGATCAAGAAGACAAGAGCGAGATAGAAAAAGGCTAAAACAAAGTTCGAAGGGCTTTACGTTTACTGCTGCAAGTCAGAAGCGAGGATGCGGCGAGAGAGCAAAAGCAGCAATCGAGTCACTCTTTTCGGAGAGGCAACAGCACGGCGCGTGCCTCTGAACTTGACGCGCCATACCAGACACACCAACAGAAGAAAAATAAAAACCTTCAAACCAGCGGAGATGGCAGACAACCCTTTATCCCATAACCACACGCGCGCGACGCATGATACAGCGAACGCGGAGCCACCGCGCCACTCAGCGAAGAGAGAGGCGCGAGTGGCAGTCGCACCGTACTCTTCAATACATGTACTGACACAGGTCGAGGCGAAAATACGAACTTGTAGAAAGAGCCAGCAGATGGCGTGGCCAGTCCAGGAGCGCCAGCTTTGCGCTCAGGTGCGAAATTTTGAATGCACGATAGAGAACGTACCAGTACGTCAGTGACACTGTGGGGGGAAGCGCGAAGACGTACCGGTACGTCCATGACAGCAGAAGGGTTAAACATGGCACTTAAAATAACATTTTCTGTGAGATATTCCACAAGGAGTGACTATACATCTGACAAACCAGCCAAGGAAAGGCCTCCCACCTCCAGCGCGAGGACAACAATGCCAATCTGGTTCTTCTGGTTGGCTGCAGCATCCTTGAGTGGGTGTACACCCAAGCCCAGGGCCCGTACAGGAGGCAAGTCCAGCCACTGGGGGTCACGAATGCTCTCGACACAGTCCTTAGCCAGAGGGTAGATGGTGCTGTTTCCATCGCGCAGCAATGTCAACGCTTCGTTCTGCATGAAATGAATGTGCAATTAAGAAAAAAAATTTACAATTCTGTAAGAAACCTCATTACGTGCTTTCAGTATTACTCTTATACAAGGGTCGTTCAAGGGTAACCCGGATTTTTCATCTATTAAGTGAAATACAAACAGGTGCACTGCTATATTTCTTTTACTATGTATCGCTGTCCTTCTTCAGTACAGCCCATTAAATACGTGTGGAACAGTTCTACCTAAAACAGCAACAGCTTGTGTGTCGGTGATTATGGAACAGCAATGTGTTAACAAATAACAAGATTTCAAACACGAAATAACATCAATCTTAATTGAAACCAGCGTTATTGAAGCAAGGGATGCGTATTTCTAGACAACAGCTCAATCACGGCCTGATGCATGGCACTCCATGTTGTGACTGCCATTCTAAAGCACCAAAAACAATTCCACGTAGGTGGGACGTGGATTTTCTTCCTTTTGCTGCATTTTTCTCACCAAGGTGCACACTACACAACGCACTAGGTGTGCAAAAACCATTGTCACATGTCGGTAGCAATATGCGTGCCGCTTCAAACGGGCGATCAACATACAAGATGGTGGCTATGACGAATTTCCAGCGCATGCAATCACTTCTAGTGCTTGGCTGTTTTTGTAAACAAAAATGGCAGCAGCCACGCAAGTGTAATGTGGTGGTATTTTATGCAATATTAGTGTAAAGCAATTGCATTTGAGCACATTTTGGAGCCTGCTAGCCTTGCACGAGTAGGCAATAAGTGGGGTTAATTTCCAGCAAATTTTATTGGTGTGAGATTATAGTACAGCGACATTTTGTTGTCGAGAGGTACGAAATGCATTGAATCCTATGGGTGTTCGCCAGAGATACGAAAATATTTCGTTGTAGTGGGATTTCGTTATTCCGTGTTTCCACTGTAATGAAATCGTATACAAACATACTTTGTTATATTGAGGTTCTAAATACATGATGTTCGACGGACAATACTTTATAAAAAGTAAATGATGCAGTCGAACCTGGCTACATCGAACTCACAAAAAAACGCCTATCAGTCCGATATAGAGCATAATTCGATATAAGCCTGCTAAAGATTTGGCGGCAACGGCTTCATCGCATTTATCAGAATTAACAGTCATCACTGAGCACGCGGAGGCCGGCATGCCTGAAGCAATTTCGGATGAACCACTTGAACACAGACGTGCATACGCGTCGGGCGCCACAGGCACTGGGTCGCGAGTTTGGCCGCTCTAGCTAATCTCCCCCTATTAAAGATCATGCTGAGAGTGCTCCTCGGAATCTTGCACGCAGCAGAGACATCCGACTTCTCACCGCATTCGACCCAATTTATGATTTCGAGCTTCACGACAATGGCTTTATCACAGCAACACTGTGGGAGAAGGCCCACAAGACGCAAACACAATGAATCTGAAAAGCAGTGAGACCACCCGCACTTGCACCATCTTGCACGACGAGAGCAAAAGAGCCTCTAATTGGCTGTCTGGCTGTCTGCGGGCGGGACAGGATAATTTTTTTCCAGGAGATGTCGATGCCTCACCTGAGGCAGCGCGGTCAGGATAGGGAGAACAGTTGGATGGAACCATGCCACTGGGTTTCCCCGCCACCACGAGGGAAAGCCAACTTCTGGGGGCACTCTTCCGCCGCTTGACGGTCGATATATCGGGAGTCACTATTATTTTTGTTCGATGTAAGCGCAATTTTTGCTATATATACTCATTGTAACTATACCGTGTTCAGAAATTGTTCGATATATAGAATAATTCAATGTAAACTGGTTCGATATAGTTGGGTTTGACTGTATATAGAATTTCATTATATCGAGGTTTAACTGTATATGGTAGTGAAATGCTGTATATGTTACATTTGTCCGATATCTCCACTCATCTTACTAGAAATGCCACCCACTGTGTGCATAGTTCTGATCAGTGTTTTGGTACTACGTACTCATTTGTTTGCTTTTAGCTGACGTAAGGAAGGGTAAGAGTTTTTTTTTACACAAATTATATTTGTATTCTTTGCATTATTGCTATGGCTATGCAAGTCAGAATGCATATTGGTTCAGGGCTTTACTTGTTTATTTATTGGCCCTCTAAATATTCCAGCTTAAATTCACAAATTCATGTAGAAGTTTCATACAGGAAAAGGTTATGAAGTGTTAATTGTGATTGCTCATTTATATTGCATAAGGACATTACTTATTTGCCTCAGAACTAACAGTTTTTGTTATTTCTTTCAAAAATGAACACAAATACACAGGCGAGTAAGCTTTAGATCCAGTATTTTACTTAAGTTGTTAGAGTAGGGTCAACAAGAGCAAGCAACTCTTTTTTAAATTTTAAATAGGAGGCGTAATAAAGCACTGTATGCACCAGAACACAGTGAATTCAAAGCGCGCCGCCATATTGTTGAGCACCGGTCGCGCCATCTATCCCAAGCGCCGTGAAGTAGCAGGCCTGGGCTGCCACACCGGGAGATGTGACCCGGCGCAAAAGCGAAACTTGGGCTTTTTAGCTGGGCGGAAGGCGTGTTTCACGTTTTTTCTAACCTGTCATTTTCGCTGTCTCGATTCAATCAAACTTCAAGACCGCATGTAAGTCCTCAATGGCCACACTGAGTGCCATGCAGACTGCAGAAGCCAATACATCCGCGTAAGTACGCTATTACGTTTGTACAAACCGCGTGCTATATATGCTAGAACACGTGAGCTGTAATATCTCCGTATTTTTGGCACGTAACCTGTGAAGGAATATACAGCACTGTGTTGGTGCCTTATATTATTAAAGGTTGCGCGATAAAGCTTTATGAAAAATCTACTTTTCAACATGCATCACGCGGCGAAATTTTGCCCGGGCGTATGCTTTGCGCCGAGTTTCCGGAAAGCGGTGTTTCTCCCATAAGTGCTCAGAAGCATGCGGCAAATTCCTCGTTGGCGTCACCTATTCTCCTTGCATAGGTGGGCACATCGGACACATTTCCTCGCGCCGCTCTAGCTTCAAAATAGCCTCACTCATTTTCCCGCGGGAGCAGTAGGGGCAGTTGTAGAGACAGGGCCTGCTCTCCTGGAACAGTATCTTCGCTCGTGCCGGTCTTTTCGTTTTGAGCTCTCCGTGACTTTTCAAATGCATTTTTTAATGGTCCCCTTTGAGATAAAATGTTTTGAAAGCATGCAATTGTCGAGCATTACCTGCGATACTCACTTGTGCATTTTTACTGGGTTAATAGCTCTTCCTATTCACTGCAGCTATCCACCGGTGGCGCCGCTTGGCGTTCTTCGTTGCGGATGGAAATCGGTGCAAGCTGAAAACACAACACCGGTACGATTCCCTACGTGTGTTGTGCTCTTTGTAAACAGTGCTAAGTAACCTGCTCCTTTAGCGCTGGTTGTTTTGGCATCCAAACACGACGCAATGCCGCCCAGATGCCTTTTTGTACTTCGTATCCGCGTGAACGGGCACATTTCCGCACTTTGGAGTCCTAGAGCTGGCGCTTGCCATGTCTACTGGTCGCCGACGAACACGTTTTGGCAGCCCAGTACAATATGGCGCTGGCCGACTGGGCAACCCGGGTGCGAGAGTATGCGTTCGGTTAGTCTGGGTGCGAGGCTATCGTGTCCTAGTCTATAGCTGCACTGGGCCATACAAAGCTTACTTAATGTACAATTTCCAACATGCCTATACAGAACAGTTCAAGGCACGTAATTATTGTGGCTTTTCTAACCCTTTGAAAGTTTTTGCCGTACATGTACGGCGGCGGTTTTCTGTCCCGCAAGGTCTTTGCTGTACGGGTACGGTTTCAACCCTCCGTTCGAAATTTCGCGCCACAATGACGATATGTGCTCATTGGGAGGTGCTGCCACCTCTTAGGACTGTGGGGATGCGCGACCGTCGCGCCTCCCCTGATATCTTGTTTTCCCGCATAGCCCCCGTCTCCGTGCGGCGTCGCCGCGTGGGCCGCGGCGGTCGGAGTGGTTGAAGCGCAGTGCGAGAGATGGCGCTAGTGTTGCGCAGCTGCTAACGCCGCCGACAGGCGAGGTTACTCGGGCGCCGAGGGGCAAGGCACGTCTCCTCTTTGGTTCGAGGTCGTCGGCGGGCGCGGACGTCCGCGTGGGCGCCGTCGGATGCTTCTGCGAGACTGTCTCGCGTGGCCGCCTTCGAACGTGCCACCATTCGCGTGACTGTACACGCGAACGACCAGGTCTCTTTCCCGGTGGGCCGGCGAACAGCGTGGACATTCCGCGCGCGCTGCGACCATGCTTCTGAGAGACCGCCTCGCGCGGCCGCCTTCGAACGCACGACCGTTGGCGTGACCGAACACGCGAACGACCAGGCGTTGGGATCCAGCATGGGGCGAACATATTCGCTCGCAATGCGGTCGCGGTAAGTCGGACTTCTAGATTTGTTGCGCGCCCATCGGCATGTTTTGGGGATAGCAACTCGGCTAGCAGGCATTGATCTATGAAAGGTGCAATAAATGCCCTTGTGACTGTTTGCACTACTGTGTTGTCGTTCCTTTGTCCCAAGAGTACGGAGGAGAAACCCTTATCTCCCACAGGACTTGCAAGAAGCATTTGAAATTTGTGCTACCTTCTTGGGGAGATAAACAGAACTGATTTCTAGATTCAGTGCGTCGCGCAGACTGCGGCAACACCCCTTTTGCGGTTTCAGTTTCGCCGCGTGATCGCAACGGAGGCGCCCAAAACATCATTTTTCTCTTTGTCGGCACTCTCTTGCAGGGCAGTGGAAGTTGATTTCTATCTTGATTGGCGCTGCTCTTAGCTTATCACCACCACTCACGAGGTATTCTCACTCTCTGCAGCAACGCGCCTACGCGGGAGGGTGCCTCAGACCTCTGCCCAAGGCAGCCGCACGCAGAGATGTCGTGTGCGCCAACACAACTCATCACTCCAAGAGGAGAACAGACACACATTTTAGGTGTGCAAACTGCAATAAGGCGCTGTGCGTAGACCTGTGTTTCAAAGAGTACCACACTCTGAAATACTACTGAACATTTTGCAGTTCTGAGTGATGCTGACACCAAAATACTGTTCCTAATTTTTTTTTTTTTTTTTTTTTACTATTTATTCCCGACTTTATACAGTTTGTACATTCAAGATCCGCAATAAAGTCATTTGACCACCTGGGAAAGTTTTTTTCAAAATAATTCGACCCTCAAAGGGTTAAAGATGTGAGCTTGTAGCCCGACAGGCAGGTATATAAGCAATGTTGGCTTCTCATGGTAATGCCCTACATGAAAACAAACCATGTAGTGCGACCGTCGGAAGCCAATGTTTTAGGTCTGCGTGTGACCACAGCTCCCATAGGGAAAGGTAACCATGGCTTCGATTGCGACCACACTGCACGGAATGCCAAAGAGTCTATAAATGATGCATGCAGAGCCCCGAGTGAAAATCGTTTGGAAAGAATACTTCTTTTGCCAGTCTAAATTCAGCACTGATCTTTAGCATCCCTTTAAAATCCTTATGACCCCTTCTGTGTAAGCAAAATCCATCGGCGACTGTACTTACTTGCAGAGACGGTTGAATGTTAATATAATGAAATTTTATAATTGGCCTCGAGCTCCACCACTGGAAAAGCTGGCACCACCGTTGGCGTGATGTGCTACGAGGGATCACGTGGACATAGCGGCCGCGTCGGCTGCTTCGGGAGCGCCGAAGCGAGCTGAAAACGAGAGTTTAAATTCCCTCGTACGCGGCGGTCCTCATTTAGTGGCGAGATTTTCCCGCTTTGAGTGTCTCCTTCACAACGCTTGAAAGCACTACAATAGGTAGTAGCTGCCTTTGAAGGCGCGCAACATGGTAGACTACTGCTTGGTGCCGCAGTGCCGGACGTACGCAACGGAGCCCGATGTCAGCCTTATTCACACGCAGCCGCAGAACAAGCTGCGTGAAGTTTGGCTCGCGAAACATAAAACCGGCAAACAGTCATCGGCTACAACTCGGGTATGCAGCAAGCACAGACGCGAGGAAGATTTCTGCTACGGCGCCACGTCTGCGATGTTCGGAAAACGTGCACTGAGACGCTCGCCCGAGTCCACTGCCCGACTAATGCCATGACGGTTTGGTCTATGAACTTGTCGATGCTATAGATACTGGCAAGTTCACTGGAGTGGAAAGGGAGCGGTAAGAAGCACATCAAAAAAGAAGCATGGCATATGGTCATGTTTGTGTTATGAATTAATGCACTGGATTACAAAAAAGAAGCAGCGGGAAATAGCACGCTGAGAACACCGATAAACATACAGTGCAACGCAACTCGAGAAATAATATTGAAACGTCCAAGAATTTAGAAGAAAAAAAAAGATGAATCGTCGCGACGGCACATCACTGCAGTCCCCGAGGCGTCGAAGTCTCTACAATGAAATTCTTTTTGAACAGCTCTGATAGTGCCCACGCAACAATGGTTGCTTGTATACTGTCAAATGCTCATATTCTGCGGCCTAAAGCTCATGGCACGGTGCGAAAACGCGCACGCGGCGAAAGCGAAACAGTGCGCGGACAAGCATGCAGACGCGCAGTTGGTCGCTGCGATCCTGTGCGATCGCTGCATTGAGGCTTCATTCTATTACGCTCCATTTAGTTATACAAACACTATAAGAACACATTTCACATAGTTTGCTCTCAGCGTTTGCCTACCTTTCACGTAAGTAGCCGGTCAGGAGACTCCATCGCGGCGACTGCGCGCAGTGGCGTTCACTGTATGTATTCGGTAAAGAGATAGCGTCTGTAAACGATTCTGTGCTTTCAGTTTGCCCAAGATTATTATTTAGACAGTAAAAAACTTCTCTCGTATTCGAAAGTACTTACAGAAATGTCCGGGAGAGCTCCCGCATGGTGTTTTCAGAGAGCGCTGAGAGCAAAACCTATGAGGAGCGCACCGCGTGATCCCTCATACTACGCCAGCGAGGCGCTTTCGATAGATGGCGACTCCGTAACTCCTCGCCGCCAATAACAAAGTAAAGTGCTGATTTTACCGACTTTGTTACATCGAGGTTTAACTGTATAATAAATACATCATTCATGCACATCTCCGGCACATCTTTAGCATGCATTCTAAACCTAGATGAACATTTAAGCATTTGAGGCCCACCTCTCCGCTGATGGACAAAGAAATCTGACGTTGGTCCAAGCCAAGGAACGATTGCAGGTAGGTGGGGAAAGGGCTGTCCTGCTCAGCACGTCCAGTCACTATGTTGTACACCATGTAGCTCAGCTGGCCACCATTCTTTACCACAGCATGGATGCCTGATTAAGGAGAAAAATATATTTTAAGATAACAAGGAATCAGAACACTGTTTGCAAATTATTACCTGATAATCGTGACACAATTATAAATGGAATTACAATTAGTTTATTTCAGAGCAGCTTTTGGAGCAGCCAAAAATACATTTCGCAGCAGTAAAATGGACTTTCAGTGCAGGTTTATGAAAGCGATTGCAAACTATATTATCTGGGACTTTTACAGTGGGCAACACACGAGAAAGCAGTAAGTGGTCACTGTTTCATGAATTCAGACACTAAAAATGAACCCCGCCCCCTTTCTTTTTCTTTTATTGCGGTCCTTACTGCTGACTGCGACAAATTGGTGGTAAAGCACAGAAGCCCTTGGACATGTTGCATGCAGAATTCAGAAGCATTTTGAAAACTGTAAGGGTGATCTCGCTCCGATAAATTTATCCTTTAAGCTGGAGCACTCATCTGAAGAAAGGAACTGCCAGCGGTATGAAATATTTACTTATTTTTCTGTGTGCTGTGATTCATTGACAACCATCTATTTGAAATACTGCGATGGTCTACATGGTTGGAGCGGTTCGCTTTCACTCGTCACAAAGCTCGATGGGCATTGCACACTGTCGCGAAGTGAAGATATAAGGGCGTGACCTTTGACTGTGCCCCTGCAACGCTGTTAGATTAGGCTGTGATCAGCGAATTCAGTTTGGAGCGTTCTGCCTATACACGCGAGCTTTCGCCATTCCGTCCAGTAAGCACAAAAAGAACTTTGTGAAAGCGTTCCATGTAGTTGCCGGCTTGTCACCCGTGGGCCCAATCTAGGGCTCCGGCCACCAGTCAAGCCCATGATCTCATGCCCAATCAATGAAGCTCTTTACTGGTCCCAACAAGATATTGCAGGCCATCTCACTGCAACGAACTGACTTCTACTGTCATCTGGCAGCAAAATTTTTTACGGCCGTAAAAGATACAGCAAGGTTTAATCAGCGACACTTTGTCAGTATCCAAACGCGAAAGTTGCTCTTTGGTGCCAAGGCGACCAAAAACCTCGTAGCGGTCGTAGGCCATTTTTACACCATGGAATCACCACACCAAGAAAAGTGTGGAGTAGGCGATATATTGAATAGCAGAAAAGTTGTTCACGGCCTCTATATCAGTGCCAATGTGCGCGTTATGTTCGCAAAAATTGAGCGAGACAACATACAGCGTCTGAAACTTCGGTCACCATTTTACATTGCTCGTACAGGAGCGCGGGGTCTGACTCGGGCTTTGCTCGCTGCCACCAGAAAATTGAGGTTGTCCCTTTGCCTAAGCAACCCACATGTGTCAGGATGGAAGGTATAGAATATAGACAGCAACCCACGGAAGAAACATCAGTACGATCCCTTGACTCGGCCCACCACGGAGCTAATGCAGCTGCTAGTCCATGTCATACCATTTTAGATGGTGCGGTAAAACAGCGCTTGAGGGCACAGTTCCGTTTTTTTAAAGTGCAAGCAACCCTTTAGGTGCAGATTTCCTATATTTTGCTGAAACGTGGCAGAATAGAGCAGAGTCTGCGTCTCGGTGCAGTGTGGCGCAATTGGCACAGTAGTAGCATCCCTGTGAGCCTGAATCAGGTTCCAAACATTGGAAAATATGGAAATGCAAGCACATATTCTAGTGGACTTTGTAACTGGGAGATGGATTTTTATACATGCAGCTGTTGTGTTCTCACCGCATCCTGTAGGCGCAAAAATTTAAATTATGGGGTGTTGGGTGCCAAAACCACAACCCGAGTATGAGGCACACCGTAGTGGGGGACTCCGGAAATTTGGACAACCTGGAGTTCCGTAACGTGCACCTAAATCTGGGTGTTCTCAGCTTTTTCTTTTTTTTTTTCCCAGGACATCGAAATGTGGCCGCTGTGGCCGGGCTAATAAATGTTCGCTCGCATAACATGCAATAACAAGAGCAGATTCAGCATGAACCCCAGATGTTCATTGTCAACAAAACATGAGATACCTGGTAATAAGTCAAACTGACTATCATTTGAATTTACAAGGTTGACAGAAGTAGCACCAAATGTGCAAAACAGAAATATTTAATTATATGGAATTTCAGATATTGCAAGAAATTGTAGCCATTCCACACCAAATTAGGCCATGCAGGAGCACCGAAACATCAAGATGCAATGTCGTCAACTCAGAGCTGTTTATTCTCTCCCCCTGAATACCTGACTCAGCCCTTTCCTGTGCACACTGTTGAGCAGGTCAGGCATTTGCATTGCAGGAAGGTATCAATATTGGATGAACCAAGCAAACAGCCAACAGCACCAAGCTTGGTAGTGCGACTAACAGAACTTTTTTTAAATTCGCAAGTACGCTTCCCTGCATAGCTTATCTGCCCAGCTAATGGCGGCACCGGTCATGGTTCAAATGAACACAAAGTGCTAGCTGCACATGCTGGGGCTTGTTTCTCGTGCACGGTTTCATTAGGAGACCTGCGCCTACATTTCCTATGTATTAAAGGGAAGCTGAAACGGTTTTCAATTTCCATGAATTGCTGGGATTGGGAAGAACAGACCTAATAATTTACGGTTCCGAAATTTTTTTCTTCGTTTTGTTAATATAAGGGGCGGAAATCGCTTTTTAAATCACCCCCGTGGACACGCCCCCATCGCTTCCCGGAGCGCCGGGTGAAGTGGTTGCCAGAGGAGAGAACCGGCGAGAGTGACGTCATTCGCGGGGACCGAGCTGCAGGACCGGCGTGCTGGCATGTGCTGGCATGCCTCTTTCCGTCCTGCGCTTTACTGAACGACGCTACGAGAGATCTGCCGCCGCTGACGTTTGTTTTCTTTTGCGATTTTCGTGAACTGGTGCTTCCTTTCCTTGCTGCGTGAGTGCCTACAGCCAAGGGCGCCTAACCTGCCCTCGTTCTGTGCACATTCGGCTGTGCGAACACAGGCCGCCGAGACGATGTGGTGTTTCACATGTTCCCGAAGGACAAGAAGCTCATCAGGTGCAACTTGTGCAATCAGGGCTTGAGATACTTCTTGCAGTGGCTGCGTTCGCACTTAGGAAAAGTTCGGTGTTTCCTGACCTGATTTTTGAGAAAGTTTTCCATATATAAGCTCAGTTCTGAATGAAAAAAAAAGAATTTACCCATAGAAACAATCCCTGTACTTATACGGCTGCTAACACGTTGTTTTAAATCAATTTTCTTTTCGGTATTTTTAATTGCAGCCCGTCGCGGCAGCTTCACGTGCATGCTCGCGCGAGCAAACGCCGCTGGCACGTTGCGAAGCATGGACGGAAACGCGCGCAGTAATCAATTTTGGGGACCGGACTTCGTGCGTACCTTCCACAGCGTTGCACCTGAGGTATGAAATGGAGTATAGGCTTGCCTAGTGACATTCGACGTACGGTTGCAGTTATCGTGTTTACCACACAGCGGTGCTAAACTGCCTAATATCTTTATGTCAACACTAGCATGGAGCATGCATACCGATTCTTGATCGAGCTGCAATCGCAAAGTCGTCGAACCATAGTATGAATATTGCACATATAATACCTCTGGCCATCTCTGGATGTGTATGATAAGCAACTTCCACGACTGTACCTCGCAGCACTGCAAGTGCGCGCTTTGAAACGCGGCACTTATGTTCGCGATCGTGTATCAACACTAAAAAAAACACGGGAATTTAGACAAGCAGCGGCAAGGTGCTTGACATAGCGGAATTTCACCCGTGTTTACAATCTAATGAGAAGTTAGTGCTTCGGCATTCTTCCAGCAGCAAGTTCCCAGTGACACATTAGCGCATTTTTTCTCCCGTCATTGGAACGTGCAGCTACATGAAAAAAACAAAAAAAAAACACGTACCAGCTAAGATTTCCACCGCGCGAGAAGGTGCACACATCGCTCTCACTGTTGGCACACTCAACATCGTCGTTGCCGCCGTTGCCGCCATCGTTTTCCGTATCGGCTGTCGGTTCGCGAACATGTACGGCGAAAATACAAGCTGTCCGATACAAGCTGTCCGAGACAGCGAGAACGTTCCATAATGCTTACAACTCAGCTATGAAGCCAGAACAGAACAGCGTGCTACGCGGCTACGCTCTGAAACGGCGGCGCCGACCGGCGACTGCCGCGAATGACGTCACAGCGGCCCCGACCAATCACGGGCAACAGCGGCGTTCGCGCGATGCCCTGAGACGCTGGTGCGCGTTTTCTTGAAAGAACAGCCGCTTGCGTTTGTTTCCGCCCTTTTTGAACCAGATATTCGTGTTCAGGGGACTAAAAACTGTAGAATGCCGCAGAGAACTCATTTTTTTCGAAAAGTGTTTCAGCTTCCCTTTAAGACAAATTAACAGTGCTCATATGTACAGATTACAAAAATGACTGTCACTAATACCTTGGCAAACTGCCTCACAAAAAAGCTAGCTTTAGAATGACCGAAAGACCTCATTGTGCAAAAAAAAAAAAATGCAAGTCACCATTCTAAACACTGACAGCTGGCGTAACAGCAGCAGCCTAAAATGATGATGACCACCACAATGACTGATACATTGTCACCCAGGATTGAATCCTGGGCAGAGATTAAGAATGTTCTTTACCAACAACTCTTGCCTAGAAAAACATAACTATGAGAGTATGTGGACAGATACCATAAAATCTGGACTAAGTGCCCCTAAAAGCTGCCAAATTTTTGATGTCCAATGCAAGTAGAGCACTAATTATGTGTATAATACAATAGGCGCCGAAGTCTCGCTAGGAAGAAGTAATAACTCATGGAAGTGTTTCCACCTCATTCCTTCAATAACTTTCATTCCAGCCAGACAGTACTGCTTTGGAGGCACACACACAGCCGCAGCAGTTCACACCTTGGGAGTCGATAGCCATGGCCAGCAGCTGCACTCCATCAGGCAGGCAGACACGTCGGGGCATGCGCTGCAAACAGTCGGGAAGGCGGGGCGTGGCGGATCCCCTCACAGGCTGCAGCTCGTCCCGACGCAGCAGCCGACATTCAGCCAGAGGATCCTCTCCAGGCCCACTCTCACGACCAAAGCGCACTGCCACATAGGCACCGTCCACCTGGAGGAAAACAACAGAGTAGGTTAGAATCATTCGACAATGACCACCCACACGCGCAAAAAAATTTGTTAGAAGTCAGGCAAAATCAATGCAGACAGAATCTACTCTGCACAGCAATCTCAACACCAGACACATCTCTGGTTATCACATCACCAGACACATCTCAACACCAGACACAGCTCCGAGAGTTGTTCAAATTAACCTATGTGCAGCCACATACACCTGAATGAATGTGAGTTTCATTACATTAAATAATGAATACGCCTGCTGGGCCCAGAGGACGAGTTCAAATTTTGCAATTTTTCGAATTGCCAAAGGAGAATTAACGAGGTTTTACTGTATTAGGTTGGGCCCACACCACAGCAAAGGACTTCCAGCTCCATCACACAACACAAACCCATTACACACAGAAGAAAAGCAATGGAAAGCAACTGTGGCAGGAGTGGCTGTGAACTGTGACTTGACATGCACATGGTATCACAACGTGGCAGAAAGCCAGGCACCCGCCTTCATTTTTTACCACGAGCTTTGCAACTTCGTCATTGGACAAATACCATCGAAGTACAGCATGTGCAACAGTCCTGCACGACCTTCAAGACTACAGCGCACTGTTACCTAGGCTGGCATTGCACAGTGCTCATGGAGTGAAACGTGTCAACTTAGGGCTAACTAATGCGCATACTTTCATTTCTATCCGCTGCAGTTTGTGTCGCATCAACATAATTTTGGCGAGTACACTTAGATTGGAGTTCGCATCACCTTTGGTGACCCGATTCCTAGCGACATGACATGGTACTCTCATGTACTGTACCTAGTCGCATAATGATTGCACTTTTTTGTCAAAACAATTTCCGCAAATTAAATTTTCCGCGAAAAGAAAAAAATTTTTTTCATCCCGCATTTGCTGCGAGATGACAACAGGTCAACAAACAGCCGGCTGCCGCTGTAACAGTGCAGGACACCAAAAGAAAAATGGCAGCTGGCGGAGCAACCTGAATGCGCCGAACGAGATTTCTTTTTTTTTTTCTTTTCGCAAGTACATTGCGCACATTGAAACAATTTCTTCCATATCAGCAATGAATAATATCATTAATATTGGCAAGTCTGTGGCAATAACATAGCCATGTCCACTTTGAGGGCACAGAAACAGAGATGGGCGTGCTTTGCTGCCAGTGACATAGAAACACATGGCAGATATGCTGCGGAAATTGCAGCATATACCCTAATACCCTACTACCCTAATACGGCACGTTTCCGCTAAGAGTGGGTCAATATCTTAGCTGTGTCACAAGCATCGGCGTATGAATAGGGTACACTTGTAACGTATCAGTGTAAACGTGGCTACTATCGTTGCCACTCGCCATTTGTTGCGTGCCCATGAGTGCAGACGAGAAGAATCGAAAGGCGCCTTTTTTGTTGCTGTTGACCACAACCATTACAAAGCCTACAAATAATAAAGCCAAGGCAAGCTTGGTTGTGGCTCTTTTTTTTTTTTTTTTCATGGAAGTGTGGAAAGTGATGAAAGGAATAAAATGGGGCATCTGCTTAAGAATGTTTGGTGTGTGCAGATCGCTTGGTATGTCTTAAGAGTCGTTCGCATAGCATTTGACAGATGGTAAGTGCGATCATCATTAGCTAGACTTGGCACACGACATTGCCGCGGCAAATTCGGGGTGCGATCATTACACGAAAAAATCAAATTTTCATGGCAAAATTCTGGGGTGCGATCATTACACGAGTGCGATCATTATAAAAGTAAATATGGTACTTTACACATATTCAGGATGCCACTAAATGCTCTCTGTTGCGTTTCATTCCGTGAGCAATGTGCACGTTCAGCTGCATTCCCACCATTGTTTTTCACATCCACAGTGTGGCACTACCTCCTATGAAAAAGGCTCAGTGGAGACTCACCTTGATGACTCGCCCCACAGGAATGTTCTTCACATCCTCCACGAAGACAACGTCACGCAAATGCCACTCCTCTTCATCCCGACGTTCAGAAGCCGCGTCCAACGATGACGTGCTGGCCTTATGCTTGCGCTTGTGTGGCAGGGGGCTGTGTGCTGGCTCGCTACACGTTGACGAGGCTGGCGATGGAGGTGGTGGCATCTCGGTCCTGTCCGAGGACTTGGTCTCTGAGCTGGAAGATGCCACCTTGCTGCTGCTACTGCCGCCTCCGCCACTACCACTGCTTCCCGCCCCGGAGCTGTCAGATGTCTCAGCTTTCTTCTCACTGCAGGCAGACACATAGAACACAACATAAACACCCATGCACATTGCTTGTCAACACCAAAGCACAATGCCAAAAATCATAGCAGACTATAAAGGGCCCAATTGCAAATTTTGGTTATATGCTGGCAGTTGTAAAACGCTGTCTAGGGAACATCTTATGAAAAATGTTTCTAATCGGTTACTTATTGGAAGAGAAATGGAATTGTCCTGTTACCATGCTGCCAGAAGGCAAGCATCACTGTCAACAGACACTCTCCACCTTTGCCTCGACTAGCATCCGCAAGCAGTGTTCCTTCTCTGCAATCCCAAACCTGGTGAGGGGCCCTCTAACACTTCAAATGCCGTGTGCACAATTGCACATGCCAACATAGTGTATGAAAAACAAAAGCACTGACGAAAATACAGCAAAACCTCGATCATCTCAGATTATTTGAAAATTAATTTAAAGATTTTGTGCAGTCCCATAATTTGCAATGCAAATTATACCAAATAGTTTGTAATGTCCAGTTATGGCCTCAGAAACCCGCGTGCTCCGACACACTTCCAGCATCCCATATATTGGAGCAGGTTCAAAAACATGGCAGTCCTGACATTACTTCTGGTTACTGCAACTCTTTCTATTGGTATGCAAATGCATGGCCTTCAAGAGTGGATCCGGGAGAGCCGTTGCTGGTACTACTACGCAAAATTCCAAACGAACTTGGTACAGTGAACCACTGTACCAAGCAATCCCACATCAATGATTACTTCGAGTAAAACTGCTAAACAGAAAATAAATGTGACATGCATGTGTTACACAGTATAGCCCTTCCTTTCCTAGGCTTTTTTTTGGCCTTTTCGGTTATTTCGAAAGTCCGCTTAATTTAAGATTTGCACAGCATGGCAGACATTGAATTAACAAGGTTTTACTGTAATGACATTTACATTGCGTCGCACTCTTTCTTGAAACACTTCTGATGGAACCATGTGCTGCAAGTTTGAATGATATATGTAAGGTGCTTTAGTAAAATGAGTTGGATGATGTGTTTGTTCTCAGTATCAGTATGTCATCATGTAGCAGGTTCACTTCTTTCGTAGTTTTTCACAATGTTTTTATATTCAGCATATGAGTGGCTAGATGTGTATAGTTCCAAGTATGCCAGGCATGAAATAGTTAAGACATCACTTCTGTAACAACATATGGAGGCCGGAACAGCCAATATGCTGCTTTTGTCCACTATCGACCTTCCTCTCTTTCATTCTCGCACTGTGTGTAGGCACGGCCCATCAGTGAAAAAATATTTCCAAAAGCCAAGATTTTAAGACATACCCAATTATCAAGCCGTCTTCAGGGCAGTGTCACATGCTGCATGGCACGAATAAGCATTCCCAACAAAAATTCCAGCACCACACAATGCTCTCCTCGATTGTTCAAATGGAACGCTTTACAGGCATCACTGTCATATGCTATACACAGGCAATTGCCGAAATTACAACACAATTACACTAAGCCTATGAAGATGCTAGACTCTCACAAGTCCCTTGATGTATTACCGATATGGCTCTCACATCTCCTGGAATCTGGCTTCTCTGCTAGACCATGTAGTAGCGGAAGTCTGTGTAGTTGCACAGTGGTATGGGAGATCGCACAAGTGTTCAGAGTGTAGCACCACCTGATAGCATGAATACTAAGGTGGAAGAGAAACTTGTTTCCTCCTCTTTGGCTGTGAGACGGCGGCATGCACAGAACCTGACTACGGGTTCGTTTGTGCACTCTACGGAAACGACCTGACAATCTTCCTGATCGTTTGAATGTGTCTTCATTTGCATGACTGCACCAACAAACGACTTTGGCATTGGTGTTTGGCATTGGGCAAACATATTTACTCAGTAGAGGAGTGTCAAACTTCCTTTCAATTCCTCAGCATGTTCTATAAGCATGTTATGTTCAGTGTAATTCAGCTAGCTAACATGCTAACAATAAATGCCCTTTCGATTGTGAAAAATAATTATTCCCCCCCATTCTTTTCTATGTTGTTTGTGTACATTCTGTTCCAATATTAAACTACCGTATAAATAGGAATATAAGTCAAGGTATTTGTTTGAAAGAAAGCACGCTAAAGTCACTCCTCATCTTATATAGTGGCCTTTAGCAGAATGTGAGTCGCTGTATAGCAACCTAACGCTTGCATGTTGGCAAAACACACAGACAAAGCTATATCCATATACAAATGTAATTACAGATTTTTTTGCCACTGCCTTCTTGCGTGCACTAGTTTGACTCATCTCCCAAGTACTGACCGAGCACAATGCTGCTTAGCTTCATGGATTGTACAAGGACCGGTGTATTCAGCATGGTATGGCCAATGCATTTTGACTGATCTCATGAGCTATGTTTTCTTGTCTGGCGAGCAACGCACGCAAAGTTCTGTGAACAAAGGATTGAATAACTTTCCCAGCTACTAGGAAAACCTCGTGCCTTAAAGACTGCTTCGACCCACTCAAGTTATATCTCCAGACTGTCCAGATTCTAGGGTCCTGCTAATGGCGGTCTATTCCACATCCAAAAATTTGAGTGATAAATGTGCAACTACAGTATTTGCACAATTCTACTGTGCCCCCAGTGTAATGCACAGTTATATCCTAAATATCCAAAAAAATAACTTGGTGCCAATTCTACCGCGCATATCAAGTAACGAAACTTGGGTCGACGCGTACTGTGTTGAAATACCTTTAAGAAACTTTATACAAGGGCACACAGACACACACACACAGATGAATCTTAGCAGCTAGTCGCTATCGGAGCCCGACGACACCTCCTTTTCCCTCTCTAGTGACCACAGAAAGTAACTTTCAGTTCCATCTACTGTATCTACTCATGTAATGAATGCACTCGCATAATGAACACACCCCTAAATTAGTTGCAAAAAATCTCAATTTTTTTTTTCTTCACGTAATGAACGCACCCTAGAATTTGGCTACTGTTGTCAGGATTGGGGGCTCAATCCCATCGCTCGTAACCCGTTGTCAAGATTGGAGTCCGGCATGAATTCGAAGGTAGCTGGCCCATGCCGTCGTCCAACTTATCCACGCTGAGGACGTTGATGAAGGGAAGGACTGCTTCTCATCGAGAACGAGGAATAAGGGTTTATTTACAGTATTTACATGCAGTTCATCAGTCTAGCATGACTGCGAGAGAAAGTACGTCAGTCTAACACGATTGCTTAAGAAAGTGTATCGAGCATCCGCACAACAGCCGTTTATAAACACTCGGTCCTCCCCCGATTCGAAGGTGCCGGAAACGTTCGTCCAGTCATCGTAAACACGCCGCCTCTCCGCGGGACGGTTTACACATACACACACACACACACACACACAGGTTCTCGGTCCGAAAACGACATCACACGAATTTCGTAGAACTCGGAGCCCCGCGCAGTGCGCCCGGGTAGCCTTTGTCTTGCGTCTTGGTCGGCGCGTGGGAAGGGGTGTCCGACGACGTTCCCGCGGCAACTCCCCCACTCATAGCAGATCAGGTCCGCGTTGGGGAGTTCGGTAACAATAGTTGGCCTGCCGAACTCATTCAGTCACAACGAAGACGAGGCTAGAGCGTAACGGTGGCAGTTTCAGCACGAAGCCTGCTTCGTCAAACACATCCTAGCTGAAACGACGGAGAGTGGAGGATGCGCGTATTGTTCCCGTCACAAAGTCGACTTAGTCACGCCGTGGCTAGAGGTTGGCAGCGGCGCTCCAGGAAAAGATGATGCCCGCAGTCGCAACTGGTTGGCAAAACTTGCACTGCAGCTGGCCGTTCTTAACACTGTGCAGTTCCACGATCGAACAGCCTTGCTGTAGGTTTTTCAGAGAGACTAGAATCTTGGACTCATGCACATGTGTTTAAAGCAAGCACAGTTAATGCTTAGTGAATCCTTTTTCCCAGTGCTGGCACAAAGGCACCTCGCAGATTCGAGAGAGAACAAGCGCAACTGACATACACAGTTTACGTACTTTAAGCTAACGCAATAGGAAAGAGCATGCGGGATGCGCGATCACATGGGAGAGTCTAAGTGAAGAAGGGGTGGCCGGCACTTGATCGGCATAGTAGTCATATTCAGGCATAGTGTAGAATTCACGAGTCTGTGACTCGCTTTTTGTGGCTGCCTTGGCTTTCCATGTGTGTGATGGGCCTTGAGTCAAGTTATATGCCTGCTGCGGGACATAGAGTTTATCTACTCACAAAACGGATACGCTGACTGGACACCAATAAACTTTGGCATGCTGATGAGCAGGACGGTCGAGGAAGAGACGCACACAGCGTGCTTGTCAAAACAGGGGCGCGCTTCAACGTGATGCTTGCAATAACGGCAGAAGGCCGGAAGCGGCTGCGAGAACGAACTGGAGAGCGATCGGAGATCGCTGTTCGGAAAGCCCGTTCAGTTTCACCAAGCGCAAATGGTCTAGGCCACACCAACTTCGCGCGGCTGACGCATTGGTTCTTTATACTATGGTGGAACCACGATGTGGATGAAGAGGCCAGTAACCTGAATGGCAGATGTGGTGGTTTTGGTGCGGAGTAAATTTACGGTTTGCAAATGGTAAACAGATAAAGCTCGATTGTACAAAGTTCTCTATCTAACAAAGAAATTTACATTCCCCGGCAGGTACCCAAAGGGTTCTATGTTATCATTAACCCGAATTAACAAAACGAACTTGGCCAAAATCGGTTTAACAAAGTTTTTTTCTTGAAATAAATGTGTAAATAAAGTGATAATTTTTCTAATTTTGATTCAGACGGCTTCTTCAACCGTGCGCTCTAAAGCTATCACGTTAAAACATCTAGATGCCATGGCATACCTGCCAACCTGGCGGGATCAAAAATCGGGAGACATTTTATTTGCGCCAAGGGGGGGGGCATTCACTGTTTCAACTTGCGGTGGAACCGGGGGGGGGGGGGGGGGGGGGGGGGGTTGTTCAAGCCTTCAGGCACTGTTCGATGAGTCCTTTTGCAGGACCTTGCAGCAGCAGACTTTGCTCACTTCAAAAATTCGTCGGTAGCTTTGCTCAAAACATGGTCCAGACTGACGGCCCTTCACTAGCAGCAGGTGCTGAGGGTTGTGTTGCACATTGATGAGCGGAACTCAGTCCTAGTTTTTCGCGCCGTGCTAGAAATCTTCTCACACACTGCGTTGCTATGCGGTATCACGAGTAAATCCAGCATCACCTTAGCGACTCGGTGAAACACATTTTCCATCAGTGTTTTTCATTTTTCCAACCATAGACCACTGCACGTCCCACCTTTCTTCATTCAGAATGTCCTCTGGAAGACTGCGCGCCTGTAGTGTGGCAAACTCAGCTTCAAGAGCATCTAAAGCGTCTTCAGCAGATTCAGTGGAATCTCGGGGCAGCAGCTGAGGAAAACTCTGAATAAAGAAACAAAGACTCGAGAGCGATGCCTGAGAAATAAGTTTGAGGTTGGCCACCTCCGCAATTCTTCAGAGTTGCGTTTCAGAATTGCGACCACATCCACAGCGCTTCGTTTCATCGCACTTCGGAAATATTTTCCATAGAAGACGCCCAACGTAATCGCTGACACTAAGGGGTAGGTAGTGTTCCGACGAGGAATCCTGTAAACAGGCACTCCACACGTATAACACTGTCGTCGCACTTGTCCCGGAGAAAGTTCACTATGTTGCCTTGTTGCTCAGAGGTGTGAACATAACTTTGATGCTTCGCCGTGGAAACACGACGTTTCAAGTCGCCTTTGACACCGCAAGACACGCTGACGCCGCATCCACACATTGTACAATATGCAAAATGTTTTCCTTTTCTTGATGTCGAAAAGCACGGAAATTCAGAAGTATAAGATCGCAAGAGCTTTTGCAAATACCTTTTCTTGGGCTTTAATAGCGCCATGGCATCAAGCACACGAGGATTCTAACTTTACACAGTGCATTGCGCAGACAGCCTAGCCAACACTAATCATACACACAAGCAGCAGCAACAAGATGCACCGTGGATGAAGGCATGCATGCAGAGCTACATTGGCTTTGGCTTTGGTCGGCTTACTAGGCACCGTAGTCGGCTGCTTAGTCGATGATACCGATGGTGCTAGTGCAGCCATTGTTGGTGATGCTGACTATTACGATGTGGCTGTATATTCCACGGAGCCGGTTTCGCAAAAACCATTATTGCGCGAACGGAGACCACTTTTCGGGAGATATAAGACAGTGATCGTACAATAGGAAAGTTCAGTCAAAAATCGGGAGTCTCCCGGGCGAATCGGGAGGGTTGGCAGGTATGCCATGGTCACATCAGTAGCTTTATTTTGACGAGGCCGCACCGCTGCGCCCAAGCACGGAACAGCAGACTCAACACCGCCTCGGCAGGGGCAGCGGTGGTTGCTTTCATTACGTCATGGTTTATGCAACAGATGGCTGGATTAGCAGTAAATACAATGCCGCAGTAGCCTTTCCATGTCACTACGTTACAATTTTAGATTTTGAAGGGCCGAAAAATTCCTTTCTCAATTTTATGAACTTACCAATTTAACAAAATAATTCGAGCGTGGTCATTGCTTCGTTAAATCGAGTTTCAACTGCACATGTATTTTTTACTGCGAAGTTATTTTATATATGTTCCAAATCATTAGTCTTACTTTTCAATTTTGCTGTTTTGAAAATGTCTCCATGAAATTTACCCCCCATAGTGAACGCATTCCCCAACTTTGTTTCGGTATATTGGATGAAAAAGTGCTCTCATTACGTAAGTATATACTGTAATGCATAAGAAATGCCACACGTACAGCAAACTGGAAAGTGGCAACTTCAAACCAAGGCATAAAAGGTTGATGGCAGTCTGGCTATACCTACCTTGCATTGAGCTGTTCCTTTTTTAATTAAGAATCGTTTTTTTTTTTTAAGTAGAATCAGTTACAACTGTAACAGGCATACAAATTTGAACACACTTTTTTATTGAAAAGTGGGCATTAAAATTTTTTCAAACTCTGAAATGCACCACCACAGTTTTGGTGCAGTGTGACAGGGTGCTAGTTTCTGCACAGTTGCTGTTTACTTATGTTACACTAGGGTGGTGAACTCACCAGAGGATCTTGAACTGACAGGTGTCCGGCAGATTCCAGGCAGCCGAAAGGAGCTGGCCAACCCTAGGCAAGCCGCCTGCAGTGGTGAAGGCCAGGGCACCAGGGTGGTACATGGGACTATTGCGCATGCACACTTGTGACCCAGCCACAATCTCAGACGCGTGGCTGGACATCTTGTGCTTCTTGGCACGGGAGGTTGCCTTCTCCCAGAGCTTCTTCCGCTGGCTGAAGGGCAGCACACCCCTGCAGCCACAGGACAACAAACATAAATCAAACTTGAGTGCAGAATCGATGATGAAGCTGCTTAAAAACCACCGGGATCACATTTGCACAGGCCATACTGATTGCTTTGTGGGTTGTCATTCTCAAGTGATCACTTTCAGGGATACGACTGCTTTCATGAGATTTTTGTGTGAATTGGCCCTAGATGCATCTACATATACTGCTGAGAGAGTTACTGGCACTCTGGCAAGCTTGCTATCTCCGGTGACACAGCCGGTGTCGAGTCATGAAAAATCTTGTGAAAGTGACCGTATCCCAGAAATCGATCATTCGAGAATACCGCCCCTGGATAAACTGAAGCATCAATCAATTTGACAGGCTAAAAGCCATAATCCAAGTCGCACCTCATCTGATGGTTTGACACACAAGGAACACCCAATTTTTTTTATTTCTGGCTTACCAAGTATCTTACAACCAACATGTTTCGTGTGCTCCTACTAATCTAGCATTACTATTTAGATGCCCTTCATGCTCAAGCTTGAAAATTTACCATTTTTACACCATTCAATCGCTCACCCAAATATAATGCACACCGAATTTTTTTGCTGGCTTAAAGTAGGAAAACAAAATTGCATCTGTATATAACATGCAGCTGAATGTAATCCATGCCCCATTTATAAAAGAAAAATATAGCATGTCCCCATGTTCAAGATATTTAAAAAAATCAGATGTGCAGAATTTCCCTTCACAAAAGCAAACCTTTTCTTAATGAGCTTTCATAATGAAAACTGCATGTCGCCGCAATTTGCAGCTCATTGGCCACAGATACCAAGCACACAAGGCAGTGTTCTTGAGCAAACACGTAGAGTTACTGTCACGCAGTAGTGACGGTGAATAATACAGCTGCAAAACTGTGAATGACAAAACTAACTTTTTTCACTGGGCGAACTTGTGCCCACAAAAGCAAGCTACACTCAAATCACAGCAATAGTGGCAAACACGGTCGGCGATCGTCGAAATCTGATCTGCCGGTCAATCGCGTCTGCTTTTATAGACAAGTCATCAAAGGTTCCAGAGTAATTGGTGGTGTCTTCCAGAAAGTTCTACACAATTCGCGTTGCACGTGCAATCAGATTACACAAGCTTCGCAGACAACAGACCGATCGATAACATTCGAGAAACTTCCGATACACACGGGCGCATATCGCGCTAAACGATAACATTTGTGATCGTGAATGTGAATTTAAGCCGAGCCTAGAGTTTAGTATGTGCTTACCTGAAAAAAGACTATCGGCCTAGATTCTAATAAATACAGTAGTTTTCTGTGCAGAAGGGGAGGATCGTACTCACCACCAGTAGAGAGCACCCGACTGCAGCCTCACGCACGAGTAGAGGGAACAGACGTGGAGCGCCACCACAGGGTCCTGCTGGAACTCTGGAAAGCTCTGTGCGGGCTGCTCAAGCTTGGGAGCCACCGCAGCCAGCGAATCGTCCAGCCAAGTGGCCACACGTCCAGACTCGGTCACCACCGTGGCTCGCACACACCGTGCCTCCACCAGAACACACCGGTCTCCCACCAAGCCCAAGGAAAGAGTCTTTGGGTGGTGGACACCTGGTTGCTGCATGTGCAAAATGCGTTTGTTAACCTACGTGCTACTGGTAAGTTGTTCTGGGGTTGCTTGACTGGCCTTTTGTGGCTCGGAATAGCCTGCCGTAGCTGTTCTGCAGATTTTACCATGCATCACCATACGCCTTTGTTACCACATCAGATTATTGCCATTCAAATAATGTCAATTATAAAAAGAAATCCATGCACCTACAGTCGAACCCACATAATAACAATATTGCTACGGAACAGTATCAATATTCACATAACAATATTCAAGTGCCAGGGAAATTGTATAGTTATAACCAATAATTATTATAACCGGTTTGCACAAAAAAAGCCGAGGGGAGAAACATCTGAACATTTCAATGAGACAAAGTACAGTCGAACTTGCTTGTAGCATTACCGGTTTTAACAATTCTTGCATGCAAGAATGAGCAGCCGATGCCCAGCCAATTTTCGTATGCGTTCTATGGCGAAATAAACCAAGTCTTACTTCATGCATGGACAAACAGGTTCTCCGGATATTGGTCAACTTACTGATACTTTGTAATAAGGTGAAGTGGCCTGCTGCAAGTTTACCGCATCATTTAATCTCATCTCTTACGAAAACTTCAAATGCTCATAGCTCCTTTTACTTGGCCTCCGAAGACAGGGTACGAACCTCACTATTCTTGTAAGGTTCTGGCTCACTCCACTTCCACTGATGCAGCTGTCCCGTGGAACTCAGGGCCACAAGCTCAGAGTAGAGAGCCACAATGTGCACAAATTTGGTGCCCTGGAAGAGAAGTGAACAGTCCCATCAGGACTCACATCCCATCGAGAATGAATAGCAAAAGATGTGCAAGACACACTTGTCATAACTACCAAAGACCAAAAGAATATGCAGATACCACGCACTGCAGGAATCGGTTTAAGTGATGCGTTTGTTTGAGGAACGCTGCTCTTGTTTAGAGACAATTTGTGAGTGTGGTAGCAGATACTAGTGTGACTATGGGTAGTGGGCTTGCATTTTATCGGCAAGACAACCAGCAACTGCAAAAGAAAGGGGGAGGGGCAAATGATGAGCGCTAAGCAGCAAGAGCATTGTGGCACCATCTATAGGGCCCTAGCTTTGGCAAGATTAAAGGACGGCGCCCTAGTGAATAACATCGTAGTTGGCAGAGAGGTAGTGGGCTTGTGTCTACTTGACAAGACAGCAGCCAGCAGCAGCCCGCAAGGGGCTTCAAAAAGGCAAAGAAAGCTTTGCATTAATATGTACTGCATACATGCCAGCCTGCAAACTTTCAAATTCATGAAATTGTGCAAACCTGACACTGAGCAGGCGAGGGATGAACAGCAAATTTTTTTTTAAAGCTTGCCTTGGACACCTGCCTTACCAGGGATACACATGCCCTTCATTACCCTTTAGATGGAGCACATGAGCAGTCACAAATGTGGCTCGGCAAATATTGGCAGGTGACATTGTTTTTAGATCAGTGACTTTTTCGGCAACTTTTCTGTTGCCAATCTGCCCTGTTTCAGAAAGTTGTCAGCGTAAACTCACTTGAAGCAAGTGCCTCTCCTGCATTGTCATCTGAATCCCTAGTTCCGAGACTGACAAGCAGGCCATATTCGCAAACATAATTTATTTTTTTGTAGAACATAACGCAACATTCATAAAATTGTAAAACGAGCCAAAATTCGTAGATCAGAAAAAATTCAGGTGCGTTGGCAGATATATCACTCCAACGAGACGACCTGAACTTATCTTTACTTGCCTTGTCAGGCCAGTACTCTGGCTCCTCTGAAAGCCAAAGTGGGCTCATCTTTTTGGCATCAGCAAGATCCGAGCTGCTGTCACGCAGGGCTGACTCCAACCACCGCCGAGAGCCAGAGTAGTGGCGTTCACGGACCCTAAACATGCTGTCGCGATCACGGTCCCTATCCCTGTCCCGGTCTTGGTCTCCTGCAGAGAAAGACAGCATGGTGAGCACACTACACATCATACATGAATGCCACAATCAAGCAACGAAACATGGCGGCAGTAGGAAATGCATTATTTCTATCATGTCACTGCACAAATAGAGGAACATTATGAGCATGTTGCTGTTTTTCTCTCTACCATTAACCAACAGTCCAACTCTCATTACAATCAAACTGTAACAAATGAGTTCATTGTGCCCTTTTCACGTCTAATAGAAGTACACAAAAGATAGCCAAGCACTCAACTAATGTTTAGTTAGTTATACGCTGAAAGTTACACTGCTAGGGATTGTTCTACCGAAATAATTTTCTGAATCGGTTTAGTGGAGGGGAGAAAACAAATTTAATGCTTTGTTACCATACTGCCTGGAAGAAAGAGCAACTGCCAACAGAGACGCTCACTCCCTCTGCCTCGAGTAGGGTCCGCAAGCAACATTCCTTTCCCGCCTTTTCCATCATCAGAGCTGAGGACAAGCCCCACCTCTCTTTTTTTTCTTTTGTTCGGCACAACGCATTCCCAGCATCAGAGTTTCGTTCTACACATTGGACGAATTAACAAAGTAACGTGCCTTGATGAGTGACACTGCTAGGGCTGCGTTTTACATTACATTAGATTTGTGCGTGTTACCTCCAACTCTTCGGCTGGAGGCACCACTTCGAGAGGAAGCACGCGTGGCGCTTAGTTTGAAATGTCGGCCATTTTCACGTAGCACAGTGCTGCAATACTTTGCAGACAAGGTCATCAGAACGTGAAGAATGTGCTGTGCTTGCATATTTAAAATGGCGAAACCTGGTGAAGGACCCTTTGACCCTTTGAGGGTAGAATTTTTTTGCAACAATCCTACCCAAGTGCTCAATTTTATTTATTGCAGTTTCCAGCAGTAGGAAATGATAAACTCGTGAATACAGCAAAAATTATTGCAAGCAATAATTCGTCTAGAGAATGCTTTACTCACACATACAGTATACATGCAAATACACCATACAGTAAGACATTGCGAAAGGTGTCTAGAAAAATTTATGGCTATCAATTTGTTGTCCCAAAAACGTGTTTCATCAGAATAACAAACCCGTCAGAAATGAGTCGGAAAAAGAAACGCTTGAGCAGCCTCCACGAGAAAAGGCACTGTGCGCGCAGCCATATCGAAATCACAACTGCGCACACTCCAGCACACAGGAATGCGCGAACCGCAACCAAAAAACTTAGTACATCTGAACGTCAGCTGCACAGGGCCAAGCGACACTGTCTATGTCTAAGCTACCAGAAAGACAATAGTGGCTGCATTAAGAAACTACAGCATCTCCTTCGTGCATGCCTTGGAGGTAGCAGACGACGTGATCGCGACCACGTAAGTGATCGCTTGGAAGTAAACAAGTCAATTTATGTGCCCTGGTGAGCGGGAATGCAATTTCATATCACTTTAGGCATTTCCATAGAGATGGCAGCACCTGAAAACAACCAGTGGTATCCAACAGGCACAACATATCAAACATAAGATTGACGCCATACATGTATGGCAAAAACCCTGAAAGGGTTAGAAGTACTGGTGGTCAAATATTCGAAAATTTAGAACATTATCAAATATTATACTTTTAATACTCGTACTCAGTTTGAAAACCAGGTATTCGACAATTTTCGAATATTCGTATCCAATCGAATATTCGAAACAAACTGAGCATATTTCTGGCTGTGCAGGAGCAAACATGGTTCTTACTGTTAATTTCTATCTGATTTAAGAAAGTGTGTCTGGTTTCACACTGAATTTTGCTATAATTTCATGCTGCGGGCAAAATTTCACCTGTCGAACATGCTTAGCCACTGGACATCTAAGCATTGCAGGAAAGCCAGCCCCTCAGTAGCAAGGGACATGGGTTTGCAAACCGCTAGAGTGCACTCTTTTGCAGGTTCCACCCCCAATCCTGAGCTTATTGCTTGACAGCAAATGGGATGAGCGACGGCTGGGACAAGGTTAAATGCCTCTGAGATTACGGGAAATTGATGTGGTATAGTAAGGAATACGCTAGCGAGAACGGACTAGCGGAAACGGCTTACTAGTATAATTTGTTTACTGATGACAATGTAATTGCAATTTTCCAGCATGTTAAACCAATTTGCTAATAAATGCACATGCACATCATTATTTGACATTCAATTCGATATTCGATGCTAAGTATGCATATTCGATTTGCATTCGAAAATTTTGATATTCGCACACCCCTAGTTAAAGGCACACTGAAGGAAGAACACTAAATCAAATTACATTGATAAAGTATACTTTTAAACTCTATATTTGTTAATTTCATGCTATGAATTTGATAGAAGAGAAAATGAAGGTTAAATGCAGTTTTCTTTTTATATATTGCGCTTGAGCTCCAGTGCAGGACATGTGATGTCACAGACTTCATTTTTTTTTTTCTTTATTTCTTGGGTGGGGGGTGAGGGGGAGCACTACGGCACAGTGAAAATTCTTGAAACTTGTCAAGTCAGTCTTCAGCTAATTTCGAACATTATACAGTCAATCTAAACTGAAAATAAGAAACTAACTTGACCCGAGTAAATGACAAGATCCACGACGTTGTGACAAGCTGGTGCAGAAACTCCCAAGGCCGCAGCACCTTTAATTTTTGCATTCTTTCCTGGCTAACCAAGCCTTTTCTAACACTTTTTCTTAAGGTATTGATGGGTAATTTATCAACAAGGCTCAATCTTTCACTTTAGTATCTCTTTAATGCTTGTAAACATGACATCATACAGCCTACCAATGTGATATGAAACATTTAGAAGCAGTTTAGTCCTTGGAACTGATCTTAATTAATTGTCGGTATACATGAGCTCAAATTTGTAAACATGCAAAGCAAAAATTGAACCAAAGAAAAAAATAAAATAAGAAAAATCTAGGACGAAAACCACGGCCATGCATGCCTTGTATAAACATGACATTGAGTGCTGATACCCCAAAATTTCAAAATAGAAATATCACGTTTTGGCTTACCAGAGGGTCGTGGTGCACTTACGAAAGGCCTCACAGCTAAAACAGCATCCACATACTGTTTAAGAAACGTGCGTCAAGCAACCATAGCAGTTCCAGAAAATTTTTGATTAGCTGCACTTTCAAAAACACTCACTCTATTTGAATCGCCAGAAGAATTTTTTAACAAGAACCAAGAAATAAAAACTCTTCGAAGCTAGATAACACTGCTTTACAAAACCAGACAATGCAACTTTCTCTTAAAGGGACACTAAAGGCAGATATGTCAACATGGACTGCTAAATTACCTTCCAGAAACCCTGAAGTGCATGTTTTGTGCCAAGAAAACACTTAGTTTAAGAGAAATTTGCATCTTAAGGGTGCGCATTCCTCAAGCGGAATGCAGATCACCCACCACGAGTGAGGAGGTGTGATGCTGTATATGCCATCACCCCCTTTGCTGCATCCATGAGTAAAATGGTGCCAGACAGCCAGCACTGCGGTTCTATCTAGTATTATAATGCGACAGCACGCCCAGAAAATTAATGACACAGCCAACCCGATTCCAACACATCACATGGATGTGGCATTTTCTGCTGCTAGCAGAAATCATTCTTGTCGCCCGGAAATCCACATAAAGGCCCGCCCTTTACTACGTGATTGCGTACCAAAACGACAGCAACCAGTGCGCCCGCTTTGATCCGAATTTGTTGTTGCTACTTTCTCTCCTCCGTGACAGCAAGAAATAAATAAATGGTAAAATGAGCCTTCACTTTGTTTCAATGTACAATGTATCTGAGATCGCACACATGCAGTCTTGGAGCCCATCGAGTCACAAAAGTGTTGATTTCTAGCTATCAGATGGGGCCACAGAATTTAACACTTGCAGCAAGGAATGCATTTTTACTAGCTACTCTGGCATATTAAACCTATACCTAGTACCCTTTGGTTAAAATGTTGGCCTCGCAACATGTTTGAGAATCTCAATGTACTTACAATTGTATTCATTCAGACAAGAATAGAAGTTTATCGCTACTTTATTTCCCCCCCACGCCCTATATTGCACTCATGTACATAGTCCCACAGAAAGATGCAACAGTGCTATATAGGGTATGCCTGTCGCATCGCTGAATATTGTGTGCATATGGTTGACTCTTTAGTGTTAGCTTTGCGAGACATTAAAACAAGTGCATATAACTACAGAAACTACCAAAACACAAAAGCACAGACAGCACAGGGTTGGTTGAACAATAACCTTTCGACCATCCGCAGAATCGAACATGACTGGGGCAAGTAGCATTTTCTTCCACCTTATAATGCAATGCATTATTTTTTTATTATCAGTGCGAGTGTACTAGTGACAGAATTATAATGAAGAGTTGCTACACCCTCTGGCTAACACTAGAATGTCGAAGTAGTCGCAAATTGTCTCACATTTATGTCAATTTCTCGCTTACTAAAGCTCCATTCTCAATAATATTGAAGCCTTAGATGTTCTTGAGTATTAATCCATCACTGTAGCTTTACTGAACACTTGCCTTTAGTGTTCTTTGAAAGCATTATTTCATTGCAGTATCACAAGTATCTGCACCCCCACATATCTATGAACATAATTACGAAATTGGAGACAATTCATGCATGAAGGCACAGAAAACTAAGATTAAATACAGTTGGCATACATCAATCAAACATTATTCCAATTTTCAATTTGACTTCATCTTAACATCTTGAGAAGCTGAGCTTTTCTAGAGGCGAAAGCTCATGTCAAATTTGAAATATTAAACATAGAATTTGAAATTCTAACTAGAGTTCTTAGCCAGTGGTTAGACTGGAAGTACTATAGTTTAAAAACATTATGATGCTGCCATCAACTGCTCATGCACTTCAGGAGTGTTTCACAATGCCAGGAGAAAAGCACCAATGCAGAAGGCCTAGCTTAGTTTTGACACCTGCCAAAGTTGATGACACTGAAGCCAAATAAAGTGATGACACTGAACACCCACATGGTGAGCTAGGGAACAATTAAGACTGCAATGAGAGTTTTGCCTACACTGAAACAGAGCTTGATGGGTTCTGAAGTAGCACTTTGGCTCTAGGAAAATTTTGGAGCGCAGCTCTTAATGGCCCAGTCCTGCGGCAAGCGTAAGCGGCGCAACCGAGTGAACGAGCACGAGAGCGAACGATAAAAGAGCAAATGCGAAGCGGCAGAAGAAAGAAGCGAGCTGCGAACACCAATGAGAGCGGCCCCTTCAGTGACGTGCGAACTGAGACCAGATACATACTCGTACAGTCGACTCCCATTAATACGAAGTTCACGGGGACCGCCAAAAACTTCAAATTAAACGAACTTCCAATTAAGCACAAAACACAAAAACAACACTTTATTGGTAGCGAAATCGTGTATTTTCTCTAAGAAAAATAGTCGGTCATCTTGCTCTGCTTCTTCTTGCCAAATCGCGCTGCTGAAAGCAAGTTCTGCAGGCTGTAGATGTGGCGGAACGCTTTTTCCGCGTTACCTTCAGCAGCAAAGAAGCACTCCACGAGAGCAAGGCCCGCAGCTGCATAGGCAGCCTTATGTTGTGGCTCGTCTTCAACGTCATCGTCGCTTTCCTGGGTCGCTTCCTGGGGCCGAATAATCTCCACAATCTCGTTATCCGCTAGTGCACCGCACGTTTTGACCGCCTTGTCTACGGCGACATAATCTTCAAAATTGACATCTCTGAGAGCATCACCAAAATCAGTGCCGTCAAACTCGCTTGTTGACGCTTCCTCCGATGAAATTGCAGAGGCATCCTCCGAAGAAGCTGCCACAAAACTGCAAGCCCTGAAGCAGTTTGCGATTGTTTCTTGCTTCACACGATCCCATGCTTGCGCTAACATGTGTGAATGGCATTGAGCAGGCTCACCTCGTATTTTGCGGAGTTATCCATGCACAAAATCATGCCCTCGAGGAGGTGCCGCCTGTGCAGGACCTTAACATTCTTGATGATGCCTTGGTCCATTGGCTGCAAAACAGCTGTTGTGTTTGCAGGCGAAAATGCAAGGCGTATTGCACTCAAGGCTGGCACATTCACGTGAGCACTGCAGTGATCCACAAGGAACACCTTGCAGTTCAGAGAAGCAAACTTGCAGTCCAATTTCATTATCCAGCTCTTGAAGATTTCGGCCGTCATCCACGCTTTCTTGTTCGACTCATAGTCCACAGGCAGCGTCTTTACGCCTTTAAAATATCTCTGCTTGTCGGCTTTTCCGATCACAAGTAAGCGACATCGTTCTGTGCCAGTCATGTTTGCCGCGATGACCACCGACACCCTCTCCTTGCTGCATTTGCCCCCAGCACAGTTGTTGTCCTTGAATGTCAGGGTCTTCTCTGGTAGAAGCCGATACAAGAGTGCAGTCTCATCTGCACTGAAGATGTCTTCCGGTTTGTACTCGCCGAGATATTCACGCAGCTTTCCGTCCTTCCACGTGGCGCATGTTTCCTGGTTAACGGACGCTTTTTCACCACACGCGCGCTTAAAAACCAGGTCATGGCTATCTTTAAAGCGCGTCAGCCATCCATCTGATGAAACAAAGTCATCGATCCCCAACATTGCTGCAAACGTTCGGGCTTTCATCGCAACGATGTCGCCGCTGAGAGGAAGTTTGTTGCTCCGGGCCTCCCGCTGCGCACGCTGCAAGCCTAATCTCGCACAATCTCGGCACTGCCAGTATGCAGCGCTTCGTGCACCTATGGCACCCGTGTGGCCTCTGCGATCAGCTCCGGCCACGCGCGGCAGCCGCTTCGCTTCCCGCCGGAGCTAATCGCTACAGGCTACGGCAGCCGTACCAATGAATAATCACGCTGCTCCAAGAAGGGCGGCGTTGCGGACGGCTGCGGTGGCGATGACACCAACTCAGAGCGCGGAGCTGTAGCAGCACTTGAAAAATTGCACATTCTACCAAAGAATGACGGTCACCTCGAGGATCCTGGCTGAAAATTAACTTCCAATTAAGCAATATTACTGGATGAGGACTTCGAATTATCGAGCAATTTCTTCCATAGGATTGTATGCAAAACTGACGGGACCAGCACTTCACTTCTAATTAACCGAAAATGCCAATTAAGCGGCTTCGAATTATCGGGAGTCGACTGTATCTGGTCTTAGCCGGATCGCTAGTTTCGAACTATCGTCTTCTCGTATCAGCTCTCACTCGCGCTTGCTTGGTTTGCTTGGGTTGGTCTTGTTTGCACTTGTTTCGATTGTCATGGTTAGTGATTGTTTAATCTAATCGTATGCACGACGCAAATTGTGCAGTACTTTCTGGAAGCCAAGCAGCACCGGTCAGTGATTACACTGGAACCTTCGACGAATCATGTATAAAAGCCGACGCGCTTGACCCGCAGATCAGATTTTCATCTATTAAAAAATTATGGGGTTTTACGTGCCAAAATCACTTTCTCATTATGAGGCACGCCGTAGTGGAGGACTCCGGAAATTTTGACCCCCTGGAGTTCTTTAACGTGCACCTAAATCTAAGTACACGGGTGTTTTCGCATTTCACCCCCATCGAAATGCGGCCGCCGTGGCCGGGATTCGATCCCGCGACCTCGTGCTCAGCAGCCCAACACCATATCCACTGAGCAACCACGGCAGGTAGATTTTCATCTATTGCCAACTCTGTTACATGTCTCTCTGAAATTCTTTGCCTCAATATATCGCAAAATGAAAACAAGTATAGAGTTGTGTTCAAATTTCACATTAGGGAGTACTGTAATCATCAGATACCCGAGCAAGCTAATCGCATGCTCGGATATCTGAAACGCAACTTTCACGCAGCCCCAACTAGCATCAAACTTCTACTCTATACCACACTCGTACGTTCACAACTAGAATATGCTTCATCAATCTGGGACCCTGGTGTTAAGAGTTTGATCGACACAAATCAGCGCGGTTTATTCTCTCTGACCTTCGGCGTACATCAAGCGTAACCACTATGAAGACTAGCCTGGGCCTAACTTCACTTGCATCACGACGCAAAATTGCACGCCTGTGCCTTTTTCACAAAATATTTCATCGTGAGTCTATTGGCTACGAGTTACTTCTTCGCCCTTCATATGTTTCACGCCGCACAGATAACATACATAAGGTAGGCATTTCTACATGCAAAACTAAAACATTCTCGGATTCTTTTATTCCTCGCACGTCATATGACTGGAACCACCTTCCTTCCTCAATTGCCACAATTCCTGACCCTGTATTGTTTCGGACTGCTGTTACCGCTTCTATTGAATGATATATTGTGTTGATCACTTATTCTAACTTATCTACGTCTTGGTAATTGTTCTCTGCTGTTGCTTGTATTTTCAGTGTTATTATTTATTACCCACTCCCCTCTGTAACGCTTTGCCCTGAGGGTAAAATAAATAAATAAATAAATCATCTGTGATATATTTTTTGTTTTTTCACACACAGGTTATGTCAACAATTTACCAATGTCTGTTTCTCAAGTTCACTGCAAACTTTCAATGCAATTCAGTGCAAACTTTCAATTAATCTTTAAATTTCAGCTTTGGACAATGGGGATCACTGCTACACACTTCACTGAGGTAGAACAAACAAAACATTAAAGAGCTCAGTATGGTCAAAACAAACAAAGAACCCCCCAACCTCTCCAGTCTTTTCAAATCAGATCAAATTTTGTCTTCCATTTATACAATATCAATGGAGAGGGTTGAGAGAAAAGCCCTGACGAACAACTCAAGGAGTTCTCAACCCACCTGCCGTATTTTTGCATGTACAACCCGTCTTAAAAATTAATAAAATTTAACAGTGCAGTCGAGGTGCAGGTTACAGATCCTTTTCACACAGCAGTTTATTCTAGAGAAACGAGTTGGCACCTTCGGCAGCACACCACATGTTGCCTGAGCGAAAGCTCAGGAATACAAAACCATTACCGCCTCTGCGCTGCTACTGTACAGTTAGCTGTCTGACATGCAAGTGGGTTTTCGCTACACACTGTGGTCCATTCATTCTGCAAAATGTGGAACGGTAGAGGGAAGATGTATGCAGTAGTTGGCTGCAAAAATAGTGACTGACATGTTAAGGAATGGAATGAATCCGTGTGACCATGTCCACGAACCACTGCTATATTAGGACTGCCTATGTTGCTGACCCATTGCGATGCACGGCTTTCCTCAAGGATGAAAAAATTAACTCTTCCACCGGATGAAAAAATTCCACCAGAGTTGTATAGCTAACCTCCAAGAAAAGCCTTCAACCCAGGAGCATCAGCATGAGTAAGTTACACAGCGAGAAGGGAATGGCTTTGCTTCCTGGCACAGTAGTTTTCTGCATTTTATCTACACCAAGTACACCCGAATGTACGAAGCTGAATGTTTCATGACAATCTACAGAATAAGAGAGTGACTAGCTAGAATACATCTTTGCTACAAGCTATTACTAGGTCTAGAATGTCCATGTTCCAAGCCTTGTGTGTAGCAACAAGGAATTTATTGCAACTGAGGACACCTACGAGCAATTTGGCCAAAAAATCAGATAGTGACCACAGAGAGAAAATTTACGGAGTCAGAAACACGAGAAACACTCTGCTTCAAAGCATTTGCCAAATAAAAAAACGAAGATCAAGACACACTGATCCTGATTTACTTCATAAGCAAAAAAGTTTGGACAGCTTAGAATACATTTATAGTCGAACTTTTAGTACAAGCATCATATATGCTGCTTGCGCTGTTTGATCAAGGCGTAATGAACGCCGAAAGCGCTTACTAAAAATTAATTAAAGTATGGGGTTTTATGTGCCAAAACCACTTCCTGATTATAAGGCACGCCATAGTGGAGGACTCTGGAAATTTCGACCACCTGGTCCATTGTATATATGGAGGCAACGGAGGCAGCTGATGCAAGCAATGGACAATGTGATGGGTGAAATAAAAAGATGCCAACAATGACGAAGTGGGGACAAGTTCGTTCACCATTGGACCACGTGTGCGCATGACTTCACCAAACCACCAATGGCCTAGTGGTACTCCGAAGATGCGTCATGCCATGACTGGACATGTAGCGAGGACGTGGTGAAATGCTTCGTAGAAAGACACGCACCTAGACAGCGGGAGATGGAAGACAGCAGGCTGAAGTGGAGGACGCCAGGGATCAAGGTTCGAGAGAATGCGGACATTAGTGGAGCTGCCGCTAAGTGTAACGGCATTCACCAGCACAAGTACTACAGCTCAAAGTGTGGCTTGGTCTGCTGTGCAACCCCTTGCAGAGAGCACTGCGGATCACAGGCACTGCGTCCCATCATTCAGCTGCTCAGCGGAGCACTATTTGTGGCACGGCTACTGTGGCATGGCAAGCATGGCAACTGCGGCATGCCGAGCCACACTGCTCGACGCACATGTGGCTCGCGCGTAATCTGTCCTCTGAGCAGGCTGGCCATTCCTGCATCATGCACTGTGGCTCGGATGAAGGCTGACTGCTGAGCGGTCGTGCCCGGCCCGTCAAGCGCCATCTTCTCCTCGCCGTCGCACATCAAGGAATTCTTTACTCCGTGACGTAGCCACTGGACACTCCATCAACTTTCTCATTTTCAGTCCACCATCATACCGTGAGCTGTTTTGAACTGTTTGCTTCGTGAACTCATGGCACCCTTAGTCCTTGTAAGCTAGTATGTACACGTCTTGTCATGTGCCTTAACATTTTGTGTAATAGAGTGAAACCTCGTTACTACAAGTACCACATTAATGAACTTTTCTTATTAACAAGCTTTTCAGAAATCGCCTGCTGACTTCTCATAGCTTCAATGTAAAAATATTTCAGTACTACGAACTTCAGAATACCAAACTTTTCAGAATAACGATTGTCATTCAGTTTCCCTATTATGTTAACAATGCTTCAGTACTATGAACTAATATTCCAAAATCTGGGGATTTTCAATTTCTGTGTATCCTTCATGACAGCCAAAACAGTAGCCTAGCAGACAAGCCACAGATAGCTGACGTCGAGGCACATGCGTTCGGAAAACTTGACACGGTGCCCAAGAAAAAAAAAATGCCGGCAAGCGGAGGCGACGATGCATCAGGTTTTCCTAGCGCATGCTCCATCCAGAAAAGTGTCGCCTAGTAACAGAGACCCTTCTTTCAGCGCACACCTTTCTTTTTCACTTTTTTCTGCGGCCATACTAGCTACGCGCACAGTGAAATATAACCTCCGTACTTGCGGGGATGCCACACGTTCACACTTTCCAGGTGATGTCATTTACATACGCTTGCGCTTTGACATAGTTCAGGTGTCCACCTCAAGCGACACAGTTGCAGTGTCCACGGCAAGAAATGTGAAAGAAAGAAAGAAAAAGCAAGAAACATTGCACTTTGAAGGCGACATGGAGCTACCTTTTTGTTGGTATTTTTCTCGGCATCAATGTCTGTTTTACGCATGTCACTCTTATTATACGGTGCTTCGGTGATTCAAGGCAGCGGAATCTATGGAAAATACAGTTGAATCCGACTATATCAAACACATTTGCATTGAATTATCCTTTATATCGAATAACTTCTGAACACGGTACAGTTACAATGAGCATATATAGCAAAAATTACGCTTACATCGAACAAAAATAGCAGCGATTCCCGGTATATCTAACGTCAAGCAATGCAAAAGTGCCCCCAGAAGTTGGCTTTCCCTCGTGGTGGCGGGGAAATCCGGCAACACGGCTCCATCCATCCGCTCTGCCTACCGTGACCACACTGCATCGTGCAAGCCGTGAACATCCCCCTGCAAAAAATTATCCTGGCCCACCCCCAGCGTTTGCTCAGACAGCCAATCAGATGCTCTTGTGCCCTGGTCGTAGAGGGTAGAAGAAGTGCGAGTTGTCTCGCTGCTTTTCTGGTTCATTGTGTTTGCACCTTGTGAGCCTGCTCCCGCTTGTGCTACCGCGATGGCTAGCGTGAAGTGTCAAAATTTGCCTTTAGCCGTGGAGCTCAAAATCGTGAATCGAGTTGAACGCAGTAAGAAGTCGGATGTCGCCGCTTCATGCAAGATTCCGAGGAGCACTCTCAGCCCGACCTTGAAGGAAGAATAAGGGGAAGATTAGGGCTAAAGCGAGCAAACTTGTGACTCGGTGCTCGTGGCGCCCGACGCGTACGCACGGCAACGTCGAGGCAGCTGTGTGCAAGTGATTCATCCGAAATTGCTTCAGACATGCCGGCTTCCGCGTGCCTGGTCGTAACTCTGAAAATTCTGATGAGTGCAACAAAGCCGTTGCTGGTGTCGCCGAAGTTTGATGCGAGCTGTCAGAATTTCCGCAAGCTGCTGACGGATCAATGGTTGACGAGTGTGTGAGGGCGATGATGGTGTCGCGACCACGGGAGAGCCCGAAAAAGAAGACTAAATTGTCGACATTGTACTGAACACAAGTGAAAGCGGGCACAATGAGGAAAGCAACAACAATTATTTGCCGACATCATCCGAGGTGATTGGTGCACTCGCACCAGTCCAGCGCTTCTGCGCGAATGTGGCATGTTGCGGCGTCAGCTGAACTCTTCAGACAATGTGGAGAAGTGCGTGCATCTCTAACACTGAAATTGCCCAAGCAGAAGAAAATACAGGACTATTTCATGCGAAACTAAGCTAGTTTCGTCAATAAAGTGCTTTTATAAACATTATGAGCTTTTATGACACCCAATTCTTTAGCAGGCTTATATCAAATTATGCCCTATATCGAACTGATGGGCGTTTTTTTATGAGTTCGATATAACCGGGTTCGACTGTAGCAAACACGCATGCAGAGATCCAACATCGACGTTTTTATGGATAGCTTATATGCCGACTACTTATGAACTGATGGTTTCAAAAGTGGAATGGTTAATTTTGGGGCTTTCACTATAACGAACTTTCAGAACAATGTTTACCGCAGTCCGTTGAAGTTCATTATATTGAGATTTCGCTGTAGTACTCTTGTCGGCTGGGATAAATGTAGCGTGTTTTTATGATGAGTTCAACTACTTTTCTTGTGTCTTTTCCTTTTCATGTGGCATGCATAACTAGCGTGACAAAAGTGCCATAATTTCTTTACAGGCATCACCACATGATTAAACTTGGCAGAGCCCACGGGATTGCCGTGAAAAGGGTCTATACGCAAATTTTGCCTTAATTCACGGCAGCAAGGCCTGAACTGTCGTGAAGCCATACCTCAAGGCAAGGTTCTCTGCCATTCGAAGTTTCGTTGTCTCCTTGCAAACCCCACCCTCTTCCCACCCCTGTGTGTTGAAGCTCCCTTCTCTTCTTGATGATCACCCATTCTCCTCCTCTTTACAGATCGCCATTTTGCATTTAGTAGTTAGTGAAGTGCTCATGGCAATAGTGATTGTGCCTGCGGAGCAGGCGCAGTAGAAGTCTGATCACAGTGAGCTGGGATCAAATGGCCGTCCTTTACAGCACAGCAGCAGCTGAACATTATAAGCATTGGCGATGAGGATGGGGAGCAAAGCCACTGGTTGAAGATATGACGCGGAGATGTCATGCATCTGTAAATAGAGACTGCTTTTTATTATGTGCGAGCGTATATTATATATGCACTTATTTTCATGGGTTATGAGTGATGTTTTTTTCTCCTTTCCGGACCGTTGTAGTTGAGGGTGCAGGCTATACATAGTGGCAGGTTATATGCGGAAAAAGACGGTAGGGCCCAGATGTTGCTTTGGCATGTTAAACGCAATCAATCAACTCAAATGTCCATCAAGACATCGATCACATGTTCAGTTTGTGGACACGATTATTATACAGTGGAACCCCATTGATATGTTCCTCACTGTTGTGTTTTGCCAGATGTTGCGTCACATTTTCATGGTCCCAATCTAAAGCCCATTTACTCTTATATATCATGTTCCCATTTGATACGTTGCTATTCTGTAAGGTTCTCACATCTTAAACTGAGTTTGAAAGTGGTGGTCACATAAATTTAGCAGTGCAGACGCAAATTCACTCACACAAGTTGTTAAGAAAACTATATATGTGTACTCGTGGTTAAGCCTCTCAAGCCCCGCTTTGAAATGCCAGAAGTATATGATCGTCGGTCACGATAAGCTTGCGTGTCTTGATGCGATTGTGGTTCTTGCTTGATCCCAAAGGCCAGCTTCGTCTCTATACAGAGGTATTATGCGGTGAAGCATATGCAAACTATCGCAAGGAAGCATTGAAGAGTGGAAAGGGGCCACAGTGTGGCCACAATTGTGGGTTCTCTAATCAAATGCAAATCAAATAGAAAGGACTATTTGATTCGCACTCGAATTATTACAAGCAGGAAACATGAAAAGTTAGCCAATGTATGAGGTAGCCAATGTATGTGTACTCATCACTGTTAATTTAAAACATGCATTCTCTTCCCTTTCCAAATCCACGAGGTAAAGACCAACTCACCAGAACGTCCTCGGCTGCCAGTGCGATTTCGGAGATTAGCATAGCCAAACATGTCCTCAGAGAACATTGCATCAGCATCTATGATCACACTGGGGTGGTCTCCATGGATACCAGCATCTAGCAGAGATATGAGGTCATCTGCAAGGTCACAAAACTGCATTTTAGAATAACCCTGAAAGCACACAAACACCAACAAACAACACCCCTACAGCTTCGCTGTCTGTATGGTTATCACATACAACATAGAGACAGCTCTTCTAGAGGTAAGATCAAGTCCAACGTGACTGAAAATGTGACTTACTTGTGACAATACAAACTGGAAGGAGCTGCAAAATTAAATTCTAGGGTTTTAAGAGTCAAAACCACAATCCGATTATGAGGCACACTGTAGTGGGGCACTCTGGATTAATCCTGACCATCTGTGTTTCTTTAGTGTGAACCCAATGCAAGGTACACAAGTGTTTCTGCATTCCGTCCCCAATCCCAGCTGCCACGGCCGGGATTGAGTGCTGGATTGAGCCAGCGACCTTGAGCTCAGCAGTGCAATGCCATAGCCACTGGGCTACCACAGCAGGTTGTAAGGAGCAGCGTCAAACGAGACAAAGCACTTAAAGTAAGAAGGCACCAGACTTCTTTAGTTGCAAGTGAAATTTAATTTAAAAGAATGAATACACATAACCTGAACTGCCTGCACCTTACGTGCAGCAAAAAACCACACACACAACCACAATCAACTGCCATTATGTATCATGGCCCTTTCAGGCAAGCACTGGTCAAGTAAATTTTTTTCATGCAGGCCAATGCGTTATGGAACCGGCTTCAAGACGAACAATGCCACAAAACAAGCGTCATAACTTGCCCATTGATAAGCTTCAGCCACACGTGGGTCACTAAATCCCCCAATCCAATAAAGGGGGGCTCACCAAGGAGGTTTTGGGCCCACCTAAGCCAGGCTACACAGAGGCTCTAATGGGACAATTGATGAGGAGTCATTAACCAATGTACAAATAACAACCAGTTGAGGCATTTTTGTGTAGAAAACACTATCTTTACAAATGAGGTGTTTTTTCATCAGCATTCCACCTGCCTTCAGACTGCAGCACTAGCAAGAGTGATGCAACATCAATACCATGATAGATTGGGCTTGAATAGTGTTGATTCATCGGATTTAACGTCCCAAAGCAACGCTAGGTCTACAAGAGATGCCATAGTGGAAGGCTTCGGATGAATCTCAACCACCTGGGGTTCTTAACATGAACCTAAATCTCACAACTACACAATTGTCCTCAATTTTCACCCCCAGCAAAATGTGGCCACTGCGGCCACGAACTCAACCCAAGACCTCCCGCTCAGAATGCCATAATCTCCGTGGCAAGTTTGAAAATTACACACACAACATAATGTCCATGCTCGATCGATCATGGCAACAAAGCACCAACTTGGCCAACAAGTTTTACTAGATTCAACATTACATTGCTTTTCCCATTCACCTGCACTGCACCTAATCCATACAGGATGTAGAAGCCATGGGTGCAGCAATGTTGCAGCATGTACAGCAGCCGCATTGCTTTTTCTTCAAGCAGATATACGTGCATGAAACGCTGCATGCAGGGCAGGCTTGATGCCAATGATGACATAGTGCGGTTAGTGAAATCTCACTTTCACACTCTGTTCTAACTATGCATGTCAATTTTAGTCATTCTATAAGGGGGAAAATGGGTGTGCATTAATGCTGTATGACATGCCGCAATTTTCACTTGGGGGGACAGCAATTTCTGGCACTCGACTGTCAAGCGCTCCCCGCGAATTTATTCTACAAAGTTGGTTGGACCGTTGCAAAGTCATACAAATCAGCACAATTGTGAGTGGGGCAATAAAGTGCTGTCAAAATAGGAGCCTTCTGCAAAAGTCTTGTTTTACCCCCCCCCCATGTTGTCATATTTGCACTCTTTTGCACCACAGCTGCTGGTAAGGCGATCCTAAATTCTCAACATTTTTAATGACTACGAGCAATAGTTGAAGCAATAAAGAAAGTAGTTCTGGAGCAGTGTAAGAGCAGCCACACCAGCCTTTTAGAGCAGTAAAATTGACCTTTTTGGAACACTTAGAGCAGTACAGCAGTAAGGTGTAGCCATTTAGTGCAGCTTGTTACTACTCTGCAATCAGTAAATGCTGCTCAATAGCAAAGTAATACACAAGGTCAAGAGTAAGCAGCAGCCAATTAACCATTTGTTCATGAATGTTGCCTACGGGTAACATACATGAAATACTTTTTTCTTTTCTTGCAAAGTTTCGATATTGAGTGCAAAGTTTTTTGTGAAATGTCTTCAGTTAATACTGAATTATAGGCAGCAAGCATCATTTGTTGATTTAGAGCAGGAACATAGGATGAGGAAGAAGAAAAATAAAACGAAATTATAGGGTTTTACATGCCAAAACCACAATCTGATTATGAGGCATGCCGTAGAAGGGGACTCCAGAAATTTGGACCACCTGGAGTTCTGTAACGTGCACCTACCATATTTACTCGAATCTAACACGCACTTTTTTCTAAGAAAAATGGGTCAAAAAATTGTGTGAGCACTAGAATCGAGTACGAACCTAAATCTATATTACCATACTACCATAGGCATTTCAAAATGGCCGCCTCATACGCGCTTTGAGCCTAACTGCCATAACTTCCTCCATATGCTACAGTATGTGCGCTTAGGCAATGCTTCCTTTGGTTTAGGTTAGTGCGCCGTCCGTCTTACCGTTATCTGCGTTTGCTCTATCAGCATGGAAGTTCCAACTGCAAAGACATGCCGAGTTCATCACGATGATGCAATTAAAAGAAAAGCGATCACGTGTGCACAGACTGACGGAAATCAGGCTGCATCACGGTCGTTCGTAGTTCCCGAAACTTGCGTGCAGGACTGGCGCAAACAGCAGAGGCGTTCTACACCGGCGGCTGGTACGGTGCAGCCGCGCGGCCTCTATTTTGAAAGTGATCTGCGATGGAGACAAGAGTCTACGCATCTAGGTGCGCTGCGCTGTGTTCTCATCGCTTAGTTCGCGTTGAAGCGAGAGGTCGCACAAAGGTTAATTCCTTCGCTATTGCTACCACACTTCCTCGCTCCAGTGTTTTGATAAAGAGTTCCCGCGGCCATTGAGTGAGACGTGTTCATATTTGCTTCTGTGCACATGACACCATGCTTGTTAATTTAGCTAGTAATTGAATGTTTAAAAGTTTATACGGCCAATAAAACTACTACCCTTGCTTTTCGTATAGCTGTCTACTAATTTGCTATCGTAATCAATGCTTCGCCTTTCGGACAAAACTGCGACTTCTTTTATTTATGGCAACTTTAGTGCATTGGGAATAAATATTTGTTTTTTACAAATGAGAGAGAAAGTTATATTTCTGTATAAAAGAATGAGGTGTGCAGTACTGTAAAGTACTTTTCTTTTTTTAGGTCATGGCAAATGCGTGCACGTTACAATCGATTTATTTTATTTATTTATTTTCGGAAAACGGGTGCACGTTACAATCGAGTAAATACTGTAAATCTAAGTACACGGGTGTCTTCACATTTCGCCCCCATCTAAATGCAGCCAATGTGGCTGTGATTCGATCGTGCGACCTCGTGCTTAGCAGCCCAACACCATAGCCACTAAGCAACCAGGGTGGGTCAAGGAAGTTTGCCATGTGACTCATTTAATCTTGAAAGCGCAGTCAGAGGAGTCAGACCAATGCAAGGTCTCCGGCTGCAATGGTGTCACACATATGTAAAGCAAATGAAAAGTACACCTATGGGTCGCACATGACAAGAGCTTTCTCTAGGAATTCCGAACGAAACCATAGGTGGCTTGGGGTGAAGCTTACTTCCAGTTCTTTGCCTGGTGTTTCCTCCCATTCCTGAAAGGCTTTAGCGAAATATTCTTGTTTTTATTGAGCATGCTTATTCTCGATGCTGCAGGTTGATTGCAGGATTAAAGTAACGAAAGTTTGGCCCCATAAGGATGTATGGGCGCTGGCCAGGACCTTTAGTCGAGATAGAAATAATCGAAAAATTGAATTAACGGGAGCCGAATTAACGGAAGTCTACTGTAGTACTTTGCCTTGTCTGCCGGTACTAAGAACATTAAGAAAAACAATGTTTTAGTGTGCACAACAGCTGAAACTTTTTTAGTCATAATAATTACAGGCACCTTATACACCATTTCCACGCGGTAAAGCATTTGCAGAACATCTTTTTAGGCTTGCAACTGCCTTACACACGATCAGTCCTCGTGTCTTAGTAACAATACATGGGTTTTCAACTAGCAGTTTGGCGAGGCAGAAAGAGTTGAGCGCCCAAAACGGAAGCAGTGCAAGAATGCAGCAGTGTGTACGTGCCTGCGAGTCTGTCGGCTGTGCGGTGAGCTGAAAACAGAAGACAGCTTGGTCTGTTTATTCTGAACTAACATCTCTTCCTTCACTATACCAAGAGAAAGCACCACTAGTCTGCGCCTTCAGCTTCAGATTCTATGACTTGAAGCAATGAAAGATATTACAAGTAATATACTGCACAAGGTGCCAAGAAGATCCATCTAAAACCACATCAGATGGCGTGAAGTTTAGTCATCAAAAACGTCGTACCAAGTGTAGCAGTCACTACACAAAGATAATAAGAGGAACGGAACGGCTTTACAGAGAGAAAAAAAAAAGAAAAAGCACGAACAATGCACAAGAGCATTCCCACTACTGCACACACATGCTGGTGTTCTCGCATAGATTGCCATCTCATATAGCTTAGTTGCTGGTTGCCGAGATCACCACATAACAAAATGTGACATTTGAATCAACAAAAGGATTATAAATTGAACATACTATACATATACATATAACTGAACATACATATAAATTGAACATTTAGAACATACTGAAAAGTGCTGGTTCCAGCAGATCGTTACGCACATGCATAAAATAAGAACTCTCATTATATTCCTGCACATATGGCACTCAGGTGTAAATAAAATAAGACATATTGAAGCACTGCTTCCATTTAAACCACACAATAATTATTGCCTTTTCGCCTTGTCTCAGGACACCAATAGGATATACACTCTCTATGCCTTTCTCCCAGCATAGCGTACTTCACAAAACTTCCAATACCTGCTGCTTTCCTTTATTTTATTATTGTTATTTTTTTCTTGCACACTCCAACACCCATCTGGGAGAACGGAGGTACAGCAAGCAAGCTAATGCTACAGAAAAAGTAAGGAAAGAAGTGGCACTAGCCTCCAGGCATGTACGACTCCTGACCATCATCCACGTCTTCTCCATCTTCATCATCACGACTCAGCAAGTTGTTCACAGCCAAGTTCACATCAAGGTTCTGGAATGGAGGCACAGGATGCGATGTTAAGCCAGGGAAGTGCAATGTGTGCTTCTGTCATACATTACCATCCACAGATTTTATATTTCTGACTCCCATTAAGACAACATAAAGCCAAAAAAATTTACTTTTTGGCTTCATGGACAACAGAAGGCACAAGCAAAGACAGATTACCTCTGAATGGAAGAAAAAAAAGCAAATTTCCCTATTATGCTCTTACAGGCGTAATTGTGAAAATTTGGGTTAAATAATGTGATTTAAGCAAATCCATTATGTAAGCGGCGAGTAATGTCGCATAAGCTGTCCAAGCTCATAATCAATTTATTCAAATTTCCGTTTCACTATGCATCAGTAAATCCACTGGCCAACTCTTATGAGTAGCTCCACGGCAATGCAATGTTCCATACATTTAATGTCGGCCTGGCTAAATACATACCAAGGCACAACATATGCATAAAAAAATTTCCTAGAGAAACTTCTTTGAATGAATTCCAAGGTTTTACACGCCAAAACCACGATTATCAGGCACGCCATAGTGGGGGACTCTGGATTAATTCTGACCACCAGGGGATCTTTAACCTGCCCCGAATGCATGGTACACGAGCGTTTTTGCATTTCGTCCATATTGAAATGCGGTCACCAAAGCTGGGATTTGATCCCACGACCTTGGGCTTAGCAGCACAACACCATAGCCGCCAAGCCACCGCATTGGGTTACGCATGCAAAGTTAACCCAGGTGTGCAATATGTTAGTTTATCCATGTACTAATAGCACGGAAATAAGACCAAGAACAGTAAAAACTCACTGTGCGTTGAAGCTCCCTAATAATGAGGTTTCGAGACTTTCCTTGAAGCACAACTTGAGCCTTTTAAAGAAGAAAAACAACCATAAGCCACTGTCCCTGGTAGAATACATCAATCAGCTTAAGTACAAGCTGCAACACAAGTGAAGCGACAAGTCATGAATTGTGACATATGAAAGCAACCTACCTGGGAGACGAGCTCCTCTGGGACATACGGGGCAGGGACCACGGGGCGTGACCCCATGATGACCCCCGAGCCTCGACCGCGCGATGCTGTGGAACGCAGAATGCGCCCCCTTGACCGGGCGGCTGACCTTGACCCAGAGGCTCCCGAGGAAGTGGAGCCGGAGGGAGCCGCTGTCCCAGAGCCTCCACCAGAAGCTCCTGCAGCTCCACCACTTCCCTTGAGGTTGAGGCGGGAATGGTGGTGAGAAGCAGCACTGGAGAGCAGTCTGCATGGATTTAGAGGAGTCTGCTTAAGTGTATCAATGACAGAGACACTAAAGAGAAATACTGAATCAGTTTAGGCTGGTATTCTTTCCAGACTATTTTCGTTAATTTCATGGTGAGAGGTTGGTTACCACAAAAGAATATGCAGGTCAAAGATCAATTTCTTAAAGGGCCCCTCACCAGGACTGGCCATTTTGAGCTGACAAGCGCAGCGCATACAACGGGCGCTAACGATCATGTCTACAAAGTATTACATTGCTACGCACTGCGGAAAGATAGGAAATTTCAAACTGAATGCTCTTTTCCTTTCTTCTCGCGGCCACCGCGCTCCAAGCCGGAGGATGACGTGCACGTGCTAGTGCGCCTACGTACACGTGTTTACGCTGTGATGTCACTTGTGGTGACACGTGACTTCGTGAATTATTCAAGCCAACATCTGTTATTTGTGTAATATTTGCTAGAATACACAAATTAAAGCTTAGAGAAATAATAAAACACACAAACTGAATGTCTGCATGTTTTTGTTTTACTTCGCACTGCAGCAAGAGAGATGTACTTCCATTTCGTCCGCTTGTTCCCAGGTCGTGCGCAGACACCGAAACTATGTCACTTTCTACCATGTTCCAGCGCAGGATCACGCTCTGTGTTCCGCTTGTGTCTGTCTCAGTATTCGTGTAGCACAGACTTACACCGCTAGTCAAGTGCACAGCACGCAAAATTGTGTGCAGCGCGAAACAAGACAATCGCAACAGCTCGCATATGACGCCGTCATCGGAAGTGCGCCGCGCCATAATAAAGCAAGGAGAAAAAAATTAAGGCAGGCCCATGACGTATGTGTCACGCGATTCTCTAGGTCCGGTATGGAAAAATGAAGAGAAGGAATTTCGCTTGCGGAGGCTACACGGGGGCAAGTGTAGAGAGCGTCCATGTTTGCAGTGAAGATCGCCTCCTGAAATCATGGGTTCGCACCACTGAAATATTTCTATCTCGGCTATTAATGAGCCGATCTGAAAAATTTTTGAGCAGAACACTCCCTAGAGGACACGTACAGTTGAACCTCTATGTAACGAACCCCTATGTAACGAATTCCTGGATTTTACGAAATTTTTCAATTCCCCAACACATCCCCCATTGAAGCCCATGTATAGGCGACCTCCACGTAACGAACGTGTTGCGGTGGTTGACCTTATGTAACGAATTCGCAGCGCAGATCACTGAGCTGTATCTTGTAATGTTTTGCACAAAATTCGACGGCGCAGTGCGCAACTTTAATGAATATTGTTTAAGTAAGTTTTTATATCAAAAGATAAAGTAGACCACGAGCAGAATGCTTGCAATCGCAGCAAACAAGCAACCTCGGTGATGATGATGATGTTGAACGTCGCTAGCGCTGCTCCGTGGCAAGCGTAGCAACTTTTAAGCTTTCATTTCGTTTCAACTGATGGATGCGGTGGACGTTCTGCGCCGTTTTGTCGGCTCGCAGGACGATGAAGTAGCCCTGGATGCCTTAGTTTCCTTGAAGCGCTGAGTAGTGGCTTCGATCGGGCAAAAACAGAAAGCGAAAATTACGCAGTTTTTCTCTAGTAAATAAATTCTTTGAATAGCGAGCTCACTTCAATTGATATCTGTCACATTTTTATTTCGTTTTGGCATGATCCTTACCAGTCTTAACCCGAAACTGCATGTAACGAAAACCTGTATATAACGAAAAATTGCGAACTTTTTTCAATTTCGTTATATCCAGGTTTGACTGTAACAACTTCCAGCGTATAATCAAAATTTGCTATGAGGCCTGGTGAGGGGCTCTTGAAGACTTCTAAGCCCAGTTCAGTGAACTCTATACTCCATCTCACAAGTTGTTTGCAGCACTGTGGAAGCTGCAGGACTTCTTAACCAAAAGGAAGGCTGAATGCCCATCGAGTGCCACTTTGATGTACCCCTTATGTAACGCCTTTGGGCCCTTAAGGTTGAATAAATTAAATGAAATGAAAAATGAGTTGTGTTTATCCGTACTGCGTCATCTCCTCAGAGGCTGCTGAATTCGCGACATACGATGTGCATGCACAAAGACCCCAACATCTTATGTACCACTGTAGCGTATCAAGTACGAAGCAAGAACAAAACCCTCTAATTCTGCAGTTAAATCAGCCAGTTGCACCCAGAACAACATCTCACTGCGGAAGGATATTGCCCGTGTGCGCCTCTTACCTTCAGCAGTGCTGCAAACAACTTGTAAGATGGAGTATAGTTAATTGTTTGCCAATACAGAAAGGAATAACATTTCTAAAAATTCAGCATCTAGATGCTGCGGTGCTTTATTGCCGCTTTGCATCTGCATTCCCTACATCAGTTGCCTGCTTGACAAATTTGCATGGATTTCATTTTTCAGATACAGCAGAAAAGTATCGTAGTGTACCGTTAATTTAAATTTATCCAGTTTGTCCACAACTACTGCCGTGTCTAGAAGTAGCACTTCCTTGCCTTCTTAACGTCACCTTTTAACTCTCAAGCCCTACCCCCATGTATGCAAGCTGTGAGTGAAGAGTGGCAAGGCTGTTATTCACTAGCTTTGAGACAGCATTGGTTCTACCTATTCTCTGCCTTCTCTCTACCATTCTATCTACCTCCCCCCAGGACTGCTGCACATTAGTACAAAGATAAATGCTGCGGCTTCTGTGATGCTTTTGCATGGGAGGCATGGATAATTACAGCAGTCGGAGGCCATTATGGCGATGCACAGGTTGCTCCAGAGGGCATTGTCACGGCACGATGGAAAGGTCCAAACGAGTTTCTTGCACCGCCTTTTCTCTCTGCCGCGCCTCTGTCATGTATATGCATGCTTTGAACACCTTCCCGAAGCATTGTGCACGACAGTAGCAGCAGCAGTGGAAAAGTAAGAGAAAGCATCGCTTTAAAAATAATGCAATGACAATGTAGTTACAACCAGTAGCTTCAGTAACCGTTTCCTCCTTGCTAATTTATGACCCTCCTTGCTCATTTATGACCTACCTAACCTAATGGTGTTGCATGTATAGAAGAAAATAATCAGTCTTTTGCCACCTTTCAACATCACGCTTGCATTTTCTTTTAAAACCAGACAAGTTTTTTATATTCAATACAATGTGCTAGACCTGTACCTTTCAAATGTCCACTCACATTCTAATACAAAGATTTCACTATACAAAGATCCCAGTGAAAAGAAAGCACACCAGCATTTGATACTGCTGATACTTGCTGGATAAAGGATTATTTACATCTGCGCAAACAGCAAGTTGTTCTTAATCGGGTGACATCGGCTCCAATGCACATGTTATCGGGAGTGCCTCAGGGCTCTCTGCTTGGGCCACTTTTATTCCTTGTTTATATTAGGGATTTAGTAGTAGGCCTTAAATCAACCATTAGACTGTATGCCGACGACTGTGTCATGTATCGTACAGTGAAATGCCATGCCAATATGTCTGTCTTAAAGGACAACCTTGAAAAAAATGTCTATCTGGTGCAACTGGCGGCAGATGACTCTGAATACTGGTAAATGCTACCATGTGCAGCTTACAAAAAAAAAAAAAAAATTCCCCATTTCCTATTGCGTAAATAATATTGCACTCACTACCACTGGGCATGTTAAATACCTCGGAGTTACGTTTTCTGAAACGCTTGACTGGACTAATCATGTTAACACAATTAGCACAAAAGCTTGCAGTCTTCTTCAATTTTTCCGACGAAACTTTAAGCATTCTCCTTCATCACTGAAGGCAACCTTGTATTTAACAAACGTCAGGCCTATTCTAGAATATGCATGTGTTACCTGGGATCCATAAGCTAAAAACCTCTCAGACAAAATAGAACGCGTCCAGAAGCAAGCAGCATGCTTCGTAACAGGAAATAATTTTACTATCAATGGATCTGGAATACGGTTAGGGTTGGGTTGGAAAACTCTTTCTTCATGCAGGAAAATCCTAAGATTGAAATTCCTTTACAATATATACAAAAGTAAAACTGGTATCAACAAAACACTCAAGGAGCCGCATTACATTTCATCTAGGAGACACAACGCTAACAAAATTAGAGCTTATCAGCGCCGTACCAATGTGTTTAAGTATTCATTTTTTCCTAACACGATTAACGATTGGAACGAGCTCCCTAATGTAGTGATGGCAGCATCTAGTATTGAAAATGCTATAGAGTGCCATATTCATTTATTGTTCTGTTATTCATCTCTGCACATACACTACTGTTTTTTTGTTAGTTACTTTGTTACTTTGTTTGGTACTTTGTTAGTTTGCCTTCCGCTTTTGCGAATTTCAGGGCTTAAACAATGTTGCATTCACTGATGTATTCTTTTCATGTTACTGAATATTTTTCCATTGTGACCACCTGTATTTTAACCCCCCTACGATAATGCCGTGTAGGCGATGTAGGTATACCGAATAAATAAATAAATAAATATTAAACTGCTGTGTAAGTTGGCAGGAAGTCAAGCCTAAGATTGCAAGTCAGAGGCCACCAATAACCGTGAAGACACTCACAGGTTCATGTGCAGTGACTATTCCTCTCTTCCTCCGTGGAATCTCAAAATGGCCATTTGTGCATTGTTCTTTAGGTCTATGAGCTCAGAGAATGACTGACAATTCTGTTCCATAAGCTACTTTTCAAACAAATGCCTGCGCTCCCTAGTAGTCTGAACTAACGTAAGTTGCATATTTCTTATACGCACTGTTTTTATTAGCAGGCTGCAGTGTACAGAGCCTGCAAACACTTGTGCAGACAGCCGTTAATAAGCCGCTTCAGAAACAACATAACATGCAACTAATTAAGTGGCGCATACTCACACTTTGGATATTTCATTTTTACTTAAGTCCAGACGGTCTGTTAGAACAGAAAATGCAACTCGACATATTTTGCCATCCTGTAAAAAAGAAACAGGTCATATTTTATACTTTCCACACAACATCAAAGTGGTCACAGAACAAATAATGTTAACGAGGCCATACGAATGTTCACAAACATGTTCTATACATTTTCATGTAACGACATGTTTGCATTCCAAAAGTACAATAACAAGGGCCTCACCTCAAAGAGGAATGCTATGTGCGACGGTCCAACAACACACTGGATAACATTAGAATTTCTGAAGTTGTTAACAACAGCTGGAGGTGAATATCCAGTGCGCAGCTTTTCGCCAACTTCCCTCAATCTGAAAAAGTAATGTAGCGGTAATAAAGCACACGCACAAGAAACAGTATTTGCAGTGCTGTGGAAGGTACGTAATTCTGCGAACAATATGAAAGAACACTTCATTTTGTACTAAAATAAGAACACACACAGACGGAACATTTATGTCAAATAGCACATGACGAAGCATTTAGTGAGAAGCTATTTGATATGTATTCCCATGCTGGCTTCGAATTCACCTCAAGAGTAGTCGCTGCTTGAAAACAAATTCAGTGTTCTCTCTCGTGCGTTGCTCTTACTCTACAAATATCGCAAAAAACAACTATTTGCGCAACAGCTGTAGCTTGTCAGAAGCAAATATATTCCAGGCATAAGCTGCAGGTAAAAGTAACGTGCGTCATTTGAAATTTCAGTCCAAAGTGCAATTCACATTGAATTTTCTGATCTCACTAATCAGGAGGGCAACTGTGATTCATGACGCGATACAGACAAGTACTTCAGCATTACATGAGCTAGCCGGACACATTATAAATGTGTCGGGATCCGGTTCCCATATGCAGATTATACCCTCGTGGTTTCCGTAGAAACTGACCAAACTAAACAGAAAACACAAATCCGGCGATTTGACGACTGAACATGCTCACATACGGTAAGCGTCCAGGAACAACCTAGTCTAGTTTTTGTCTGAGTTAGAAATCGATATACACGGAGGAAAGTGCGTGACGCTCTTATGCAATGCTCTCGAGAAGCCGTGAGAAAGGTAGAACGCAAATGGAATAGCAGAACTCGCAGGTGAAAACTAGAGCAAACACCCATTGCTCAAGACTATCACCAGAAACGCAGGAAACGGCTACCTTTGAACGCAAGAATTAGAACGCGAGCCTCGCGGGAATCCTCAAATCATTCACACGAAAGCTGTCACACGTTCGTTTCATTGAGTGCTTGCGGTTATTTACAGGGCGAAACGACAAGCGTACAAGTTTTAAGCCTAACTTCCCCAAGCACACTGCGCCAGATTTCGACCGTAACATACCTTTCGTTCAGTTGATCTTCACTTCCCGGGAGAGGAAATGCCAGGAAATGCAAATAGGACATGACTGATGGTGTATCATGAGTCTATTCACGCAGCACATCCAACTCGAACGGGAATCGGCATATCCACATACGACGACGCTGAACTCAAACCGCTATCCACCACGGGAAAGAAAATAAACAACATAAATAAAACAACACTGTCGAAACTCTCGTGAGCTCTTGTTTCCGGCGTTTCCGGTAGCAGCTCCGCCGAGTGAGCCGTCTGGCGGTGAAACAATATTACAGTGCTCTATTCTGCATTATATTATGAAACAAATATACTTCGCCACGCACTTCACAAGAAGTTTCAGATAACGTTTAATAACACGTTTCAAGGTCTCTAGTTTCGGTTTGACCTTTGAGGAAATACACGCTGCTGACGTCGTCCGCTTCGCTCACATGCATGTTCCTTTTACAATACTCGCACTTGCACTAAGTTTATGTAACCTCAGTAAAAGAAGTTGCGGTAGAACCCATCTTACGATAAATGTCGACGTTGACGCGATCAGCATTGAAGCAATATAACGACACGCCGTACTGTTAATGCCGACACGTGTATGCAGCCAGGCTTCAATTGTGCGGCTTTACGTGCCAAAACCACGATTTGATTATGAGGCACGCCATAGTGAAGGACTCACGATTAGTTTCGACCACCAGGGTATTTTTAAAGTGCCCCCAATGTACTGGACACGGTCACTTTTGCATTTCGCCCCTATCGAAATGCAGCCGCCGCGGCCGGGATTTGATCCCTCAACCTCGAGCTTAGCAGCACAACACCATAGCCGCTAAGCCACCGCGGAGGCTTATCCATTGGCTTATCTCGGGTTTTCTACCATTTCTACTGCGCACACTGCGCCATCTGGCGGCGCCGCCGTAAAGCCCGCGCGTGGCACGTGTTGAAGGATCATTTTTATCACTGTAGGACAGCACGTACCCTGTTGCCCAAGTTGGCCTCAAAGAGGTTCATTGAAGAGCAGCACACACGTACTAGTAAATCCGCAGTGACTCAAATTGGTATCAAAGAGGCTCACTGATAGGCAGCACAGACCCAACAGCACATACCCAGTGCTCGAAGTCGGCGTCAAGGAGGTTCTTCAAAAGAGCAGCATATACCCAGTGTTGCATCCCCATTGACCCATGTCAGTGTCAAAGAAGTTTGTTGACAAGCAGCACAAAGATAGAGAAGGCCACATACAGAGTGACAAGTCGATCTGACAGATGGTTTTGAACCCTGCTCCCTCAGCACAGTAGCCCGATGAGCTACCCGTTCGACCATGGACTTACCCGTGTCTCGCACACGATAAGTGTGTGCGAGCCAGAATGCTAATTGCATAAGAAAATTAAATTAAAATATATCTGGCAGAACCCATCTCACGATGAATGTTAACGTAACTGGGATTAATAGCAACACACCAAATTGCCCTCATGGAAATGAGACATATACAGGAACATGCATATTTCAAGCTTGGAAAAAAAAAATTGCACTTACCACTCTTTTGTATTTGGTCAAATTTTAAGAAAGATAGCATTTTATGATCTAGATCTTCAATGTAACAGTTGCCACCATTGCTTGCCTGGCTTAAAAAAAAAAAGTGCAAATACACTAATCTGAATTGAATGGCACACCCAGTCACCCTAGCTGGTGTCAGAGGCTCATTGAAATGCAGCGCATACCCAGTCACCCAAGTTCGCACGAAAGAGATTCAACATGGACAAACAAACAGACAGACACACGTACCACAAACTGGGTGATGTTACCAAAAAATTGCTAATCGCATTAAATATATCCTTGGTGCAATAATAAGTGCCATCCTTACAGAATGAATAAAATATATTTAATGTCGTTCGTACAGCAGAGTGAACAAATGGCAGGTGTGTTCTGGGATTATGATGATTTTTTTCTCTTTACATGAATGATACATTCCTTCCTTGAGAGACTGGAGCAAGCATAACATATAGGTTGTGCAAAAAAAAAATGATAGAAATCAAGTATCCGAGTTTTAAGCCACACACCATGAAATAATGTATGTCAGACAGTCCCCTGTGAACCTGGTGCTACTACACAAAGGACAGACTATTCGCTATAGTACGGCTTTACAGGCATTTAGCATATTGTAAGGTGCACAATTTGGGAAAGGAAGGAAGGAAGGTATTCCACTGCACACTCGACGCTAGTAAAGTTTAAACACCATTGAAACAAACAGTTCTTATTTTTCAAATTCAAAGAACTAGAGCCCTGATCAAACATGATCTTCAAGTTTTAGGACATAGGTACCAAGACAAGCGCTCACGAGAGATTGCATGTTGCAGAGGCGACGAAAGCATGCAACTCAAACACTGTACTGCTATTAAAGAGAAAAGCCCCGGGTCAGAAAATTATCATTCACACATGTTCAGAGCATGTGTATACTGACATCAATTCTATCAAGGCATAAATTATAACAGAAGAAATTGTGGACAAGTAGAACAACAAACACAAAAGCAAAGAAAGGCACCCAATGATGGCTAACAATTTGTTACGTTTATACATTCTTCTTCCTGCTGGATCTTTTCTTGATGGCACACATACATGCTAGCACTCAACAACCACTACAGTTATTTCATATGTCTACAAAATGAAGTTCTACATGTGGAGTCACTAATCACTACAGAGAGACCTTGACTTAATGCTTTAAGCTATAATGACATTCAGACTTAGTTTTCTAACACCTCTGCAGTTTAATATCTTTTTCTCACTGCCGTGTTTTTTGTTTGCAAAAGAAAAATGCACTTTGATAATCAATGTGGACTTCTCACCACTATAGCCGTAGTAAGAAACTTTTCATGTTAGTGTAAAAACAGTAGCAATAATCTTGAACAATGCATCTCCACTGCTTCTAAATAGTATGGTTACCTAAAGCAAGATGTAACGAAATATGTACAGCACAGGTGGTTCATGCCAACCAAAGCTCCCACAAAAGCAGCATATGAAACAGAAAATGTACCAAAACAAAACAGCCAAGTCAACAACCTGATATTATACTGCACCAAAAGCTATGTTTAAAAGCGAGTGCAGTCTATGTACCAGGTGCCATGAGACCGAAATTTGTGCTGCAATGGATTTAGGAGATATAAGAGCAGCTACTACTCGAACTTTTGTACTGAGTGGCTTATAATTTGCACTTCAGTGCACAGGGATTTTCCCTATCAATCGCGAGAATGTCAGAAACATTTTACTTCGTGCCTTGATGCAATAGCATCTTTAATTCATGATTTAACCGTGATTAATACAAGCACTACTGGACAATTGATGTAACTTCCAAAGTGCTAAAAGCGACATATGCAACAAAAAAAATTCTGTAATAAGGTTGTACATGTTCTGTCCCTCCTTGCAAACAGCTCGCAGCAGCAATTACAGCCATGTTACAAAATTAGCGTCTGTATGCTAAAATGCTCACCACAAAAGACTATCTTTAATACAGACTGCACAAAAATGGGCAAAATTATGACAAACTTAAGTTGCCGACCCTTGGTAACAACAGCGCCTCCTACTTATGAGAAATCTCATATTGGAGCATCAGTTTTCATACAATCAAGAGGGATTGCACGAGAGAAAAGACAGAGAAAGCACCATAAAAACATGCAATCTGAGACACAAAAGACAACTAGACCAAGGACAGTGTTTGCATTAGTGGCCTGTACATAATCCATCATCACTGTTCCAGCTGCTCAACAACATGCAAGATGCGATCTCTGGCCGAAACAGATGAGCAACACTAAACTGCTCAATCCAAACTTGGCAGCACAGACAGTAGTTCTCTTCGATTTTTTCAAGAAAGAAAGTACTATACTCTTTTATCCCAGTTGTACGACCGGGAAGCACTATTCAGGCGGTCTTGTTGCATCATCTAAATACACTTGGCCAACCCTATGCGTCTGCCGACTTCTGTCCTTTTTCACCAACATGTGTAACTTGCACCAGATTAATTTTCAAAAAGTAGACAATGCCAAAGCAGCTTAGAATTATACCTTTTGATGCCTAAACTGATTGGATAGGCCACTCCTTCTAAGCCAAGTGCTCCATAAGTGGGTGCTGCTTGTAGCATCCCATGGGTTCCGTGAGTGCAAAACAGGTGCCTCCGAACCCTGTTATCCCTATTAGCACTTTTCATAAAGCAATGGCCATGGTGTTTGTCTTCACAACGACACAAGTGCAAGAAGAGAAGTATTGCCTTACGCCAAACATAAGTTCGAGAAGAAGCCATATGTACAGCAGCCAACGCGAGGCTGGCTATAGGTATCAATTAATTACTCACTGGCTGTGCTTAAAAGAAATAAAGTGCAGCATCTTCACCAATATATGTATTGCTTTCGTTTTATGTCAACATAATAAGCCTTTATTGCACCTGTACCTTGACTGCATGTATTTTCTAGGAGCCGAGGAAGTAGGAGTACATCAGCGGGCTTGCAAGATGTACGAAAAGCTGATGTTTAGAAGCCACCTCTTCAAAGAACACAACTACAGAGGCAAACAATGTCATGACAAGGCAACCCAGAATGCAGGAACAATCAGAACTACCAGACACGAATGGTTCCTGCCAACTTTGACCAGCAAATGGTACATGACGGAGCACAATGTACCTAGTGACAAATCAGATACTACAAAGAAAGCAATTCATTTACCCAGACTGCTACCCATCAGAAAAACTGACAGGTACCTACATGCTGCTCAACAACCCATCTTCTCGAGCAATGCTGGCAGACAGTGGTGGGCCCACCAATGACGGCAGTGTAAATAAAATCCAGGGCTTCGTTTAACTCTCGTTGTTGCTAAGATCATGACTGAGTAGGTGGAGAAGGAGACAGTACGAAGAGAAACGTCTGTGCCGCTTTCTTGGCTGTGACACTGAGGCAACCAAAGCACCAGCCTGCACATTTCACACTGTCATGTCAGCTGTACACATGAAGTAAAAGAAAGTTTTGTCTGCAAGGAGGATTGTACAAAAACAACAAAATAAGGAAACCATCATTTGAAAACGTTTAAAGATGATGCTATCAGAGCTTTAACAGACGTGACACTGCACAAAAGGCAAGTAAAAATGATAGTCAGCCTGAAGGCAATTCATTCCAGAAATCTAGGTTGTTGAAACATTTCACAAGCAAATTAGAGGTTGAATTGCACAAAATTTTGACGAGACACACAGAAGAGAAACACACACCACAGAGCGCGTGTTTTCCTTCTGTGTCTCTCAGCAACATGTTGCACAATCCAACCTCTAATATGCTGTACAAACACGCCCAGTCTTCAACCTTGGCAAGTTTCACAAGCAACATGTACAGTTGACCCAAGTTATAATGAAGCTGCATCCAACATGAAAATACCTTCGTTATATTTAATATTCCTTATAAGCATGTATTTCTTATATATTGACAGCGGCAAGAAACATTTTGTATTCACTTCATTACATCCAATAATTTGTAATATCAAGTTTCGATTGTATAGAGAAGCTACTCCTGCAATATTGCAAAATGGCGACTACTATTCATTTACATGGTAACCGCCCAACTACAGACTAAATTTCTCAGCACTATTTGCTGGGCAGTACAGTCAACCCGCATAAATTCAAACTCATAGGTACTACAGAGTTTGTTTGAATAAACCAATGGTGAATAAAATATGGAGTCCAAGACGTAATTACACCAATATATAAATACAACCAATTGTATTTCAAAGCATCTCCTATGAGAATAAGAATACGAAACCAGATAGGAACTAGCCAGTCAAATCTAAAGTGGCCAGGTTGGGTAGCACTACTTCATACTAGCACTACAGCAGCCTGCATATCAAACTGTTCAAACCTAGCATCTTCACGTCGACTATATTTGGACACATTCCTCCGCCTGGCAAGGCAAAAATGAATTTTTTAACGAAAATCCCTGTCCCATGTTGTTTTAGAACAATTGGGGCTTTAAAATGCACTAAAAACATGGCAGGCCAACCACAACTGTGCAATTTGCTTGAATCAACAGGAATTTGTAATTGTCTGAGTCTGAACTATTGCAAGTCTGCATCATTTTATACCATAAGCTACAAAGTGATATGTGCATGTAGAAACAAAAATAAACAGGATGAACCAGCAACCACAAGCAAAACCTTCCCAAACTGAACCTCAAATTTGTTTGGGTGCTAAAAACACACCGTCAAGAACAAACACGTGAGTAGCGACATGTGAGCCACCATGACATGTCACCACCAGCAATGCACTGGTACTAACCATGTCTACGAATCTTTGGACATTGGACGTTTCAAGTGAGCCAGCCAATTGCCGTCGAAACATCAACCTCTTGTTTTTTTTTGTTTTTTTACAGCACTAGAACTGCAGTGTTATAATCATGAACACAACAACGATGCCAGGAGCAAAATGCCTCCAATATAAGTTTCCAACAGCAGTAAAATAAGGTGCGTAGTTCAAATAAATAGATGCGCATGCTATATTTACAGCTGCTGCACTCTGAAACCAGCTACTAGAGTTACGTCTGACAATGAGGTTAGGACAGCACAATTCTATGACACAGCTTACATGCAAGCACTAATGCGTGTGCACATAAAGCAGCAAATCCTACCTAATAAACTGTCTTACAGCAAAGAAAAAAAAAAAGAGCTAGGCTAACCTTGCTAAACCAAGGGCTCCTAAACAATGGATTGAATACATCAATGGAACTAAACACAATGGATCACTGGGACATGGGAACCATGAATGAAATTAACAATGTCTGAACAAAATACCACAACTAAAACAATGATGATAAAACAGCATGCCCAGCACCTAGTTATAAATCCCACGTCAAGGTAACTAAGATGAATGTCCCAGCCTTGTGCTAATATGAGTGGACCTGGCAAGATTACACAATGAAACACACACAACACAAGGAATGGTACACAAAGGACGAACAAGCCTCGTGGTGCAGGAGACCAGTGGCCGCTTGTAAACAGCAAGTCAGCAAAAAATTTTTTAACCAAACAGTACGCCTCCAACAGCGCACGTAACAATCGATAACAAACATCAGTAAGGCTAATGCGCCAACTAAAACTAGGTACGTGGGAACGGTGGAAGAGTGACAATGAATGGCATAATGACGAGAGACTTACCCCCAGGGTATATATGTTCTACATACTATTTCCGCGAGGTACGGGATTCACTGTGCGGCACCACTTTTTTTTCTTGCACAAGGAACCTCGCCGAAGTCAGGGCAACAACTGTCTCTCTTCCGTCCAAATAAGGTGAACGCAACACAGCACTAAGTCACTGAGGGCTGTCCATTAAAAAAAAAAAATAGAAAGAAAGAAAGAAAGAAAGAAAAAGAAAAGAGCGGCTTCTTTAATTAAAGAATAAAGAAAGAAAACGAAGTACATGAGCAAGGAGGGAGCACATCGCGCGTGGCAGCGGTTGGTGCAGTCAACACGTTTCACCGTGCAGCCACAAGGTCGCCTTGTGATCATGGCGCGCGTTCCAAGAACGAAATGAACGAATGGGATGAAGAATGTGCATTGGGTGGTCGGGAGACGACGATGAGAATCGGATGGAGGGGGGGACGTGCTTCTCCAAAACCTGGGGGGTGCAACGCGCCACTGTTCCCAGGGAAAAGAGGCGCCGCAACTTCACTTGTCCTTGCGGTGCTTCTTTTTCTTCTTCTTGGCCAGGGCCCCCTGCCTCTTGGCAATGCAACGGTTGCAATACCAGCTCTCCTCTTCCTTCGGGGGCACCACGATTCCCACGCACACCCTGCGCAAGGAGACAGGAACACACGAACACCTTTAGTCACTACCCCTGCAACAACAAAACAATGGTGCAGATGTAAAGAGGCCGTCAAAGTGAAGCCTCCTTTGCAAATACCCTAAGGTTCGGTGTTTGCCGTTGTTTCCTCACCTAGTAGATCGCAACTTGTGCTACTTGATATGTACCTCTGAGTATGTGCCCAAATGGAAAACTTGGGCCACTGAGTTATTTGTTAATTGTTGGCCAATCTACCAGAGCCAGTGCGACAAAATGGGTAAAGAAGAAGCCTTAAAGGGGTCCTGAACCACCCCTCGGGCTTGGTGAAAAAACATAGTCTGCGAATAGTATATGCTGCTAAGAACGTATCAGCCAAGTTTCGCAGTGGTGTGCGGCATGTGGAGCTCCGAAGTCACATTTCTCTCAAACACTTTCTTTCTCTCTTCAAGAGAAGCCTGCTTCGCCCTCCTTTTTGGACACTTCATTTCTTAATATAGCAGATTCGCATACGTGGCTGTTATTGGCCAATAGCTGACATCAATGAAGAAGGGTGTTTAGATCAGTGTGCTTGTTCCTACTGTTACTGTGCATATTTATTGACGAAGTTTAACAAACAAGCTGAACTAAGAGACAATCTGCTTTAGAATTTCAATAATAATTACATACTTCCGGAAGAAGCAGACTATCATCTGCTCACACTAGGTTGCGGCCACCTGCATAGAAATTCAACTTTTGTCACCCTGCTTATCAGTGTCACAGCCATCGGGTCTCGATAATTTCGTCTAGTTTTGAGCGCTCAACTAGCCTTGAACCATGTGAAACTTAAGGACAGACCACATGCAGGCTTGCCAGTGTGCACTCACTCGTGGCCTCTCCTTAGACACCTTGGCAGACTTATTGATAGCGCCTCAAAATGCACTTGTTGGATATGGCTACTATCCGTTGGTCAAGCTCGTGAAGGACAAAGCCGGTCTGCACAATTTAGTACAGTCAGACTGGAGCATGTTAGCGTGAGCACAGACTCAAGCCCTGATGTGCACAAAGCAAATGCGGCACATACACACCACAGGTGCATGTACCTAAGGTCTGCTACATAGCGTAGATACCATGGCCGCCGTGGGGTGCCGTGACAAGTCACTGGCTAAGCACACCACGGCTCGCTGAGGACAACTGCGATTGGCTTACATTTGGTGCATCACAGGAACCAAAATCGGAAGTAATGGCATCTACATTAACATCCAAAACCAAATTTGAACTGCGTGGCATGGTGAATTTCAGTAGGCGGAGCACTGTGTGCACGCCACGCTCCACCGTAGCCTTCATTGTGCAAGGCATTGAAGAAGGTGCGGAAGCATTGCAACGGGTGTGTTTGATTTCCGATAACTCCGCTTCTGTTGAACGCATAGAAGTATTTTTTGCTGCAAAGTAATTCTGAAATAGCCTATTTTAACTTCAAATCCATTTCTCCACTTCAATGAAACTGTATCATTCGTCGCCGACACCCAAATTTATCAAAACAAATGGTTTTCTCATTCAAGTTTGCTTTCATTTAATTGCCCAATAATTCAGAAAATTCAGCAGCCACTTTCAGTGTAAGAAAAATCAATCGGCAACTGTACTTATTTGAATAAAAAGTATAATTTCAATACAACAAAACTTAGATATAGCAAAGCAAATTGCTGATTTTACTAACTTCATTATATTGAGGTTTAACTGTATTTCAGACGATTATTTCGACTTTCTGATGGTCTCCATTGAGTCCGTGACATGTTGTCACTTCTTTTTTTCTTTTATCTGGGGCAGCTGAGGCTCTTCTGATAAGACGAACGAGTTTTGATGGTCCTTTCGAGTTCGCCTTAAAACCAGTCTACTGTATTTACACATCTGTTGTACTCCTCTGCACTCACACCTCTCATTAATATTCTGCCCTCGACAAGCATTATACATGGCCTTAATCCTCGTAACAAAGAAAGTAACAGATCCCAGTGGCAGCAGTCACTTTTCGATGGAGGTGAAATGCAAAAACACTCCTGGTACTTAGATTAAGACGCAAGAAAGAATCCCAGATGGTCAATATTATTCTGGAGTCCCCCGCTACAGCATGCCTCATAATCGCTACATGGTTTTGGAATGTAACAGCTTAGAGTTTAATTTCAGAGAGTGAAAGAGAGGGCTAACCGCTACAGGCAATGAGGCAGCTACAGGCACGAGGCCGTGCACGACACACGTACGCTATCACTGCTACCTGGCTAACTAATCTCTGCTACCTCAACAACTCAAACAATCTACGCGTCATTTAGACTTCAACTTTGTGTTGACCTGCAGCCTTTTTTTTTTTCCAGTAAAGGTAGCACGTGCGAAGAGTCAGCCTCTTTCCTCGGTGCAAAGGGTGCCTACATGAAGGTCACTGCAAGGAGCATGCTTGCTGGCCTCACATGAAAAAGAATTTATTCAAAGAGCAAATTGTTTGATAAAGCTAGAGGAAAACAAACAGGCTTATTAGAATATACATCTTGACAAGTTGGAGAATTTTCAGAGTGCATCGTCGTGCTGCCATGCCATTTTAAACGCACTTCGTTGAAGCAATGCAGTAGTTACTCCTGTTATCCAGCAATGTTTTGATGCACCAACCATTACAGAACTACCTCAACACCCTCCCGTAATCTAGTCATTTCAAAGTACTTCAGCAGTGCTACAAACCTAGTGTAAGACAGCTACTTCACTTCACAGAGAGCACAAAGAGGCTCAAGCACTGTAATGGAGCCTGCCTACTGCTATTAAACAATTATAGGCTTTTACGTGCCAAAACCACAATTCGATTATAAGCCACGCCATAGTGGGGGACACCAGAAATTTGGACCACCTGGGGTTCTTTAATGTGCGCCTAAATCTAAGTACACGGGTGTTTTCACATTTCGTCCCCATCTAAATGCGGCCGCCATGGCCGGGATTCAATCCCGTGACCTCATACTTAGCAGCCCAACACCATAGCCACTAAGCAACCACGGCAGGTCCCTACCGCTGTTAATGCTTCCATTTATGTAATAGATTTTCAGTGCTCCCTTTCGCAAACTCTCTATCTTTTCTGAAATCTGCATATATTTCCTGCAGTGCTCCGAAATAAGCAGTCAGAGCTAATGTCATCAAAAAAATTACAATGCACCAAATGCTTCACATTAAAGGTCTGCTTTTACATTAGAAGATTATAAATTAAAAAGAAAAAAAGAAGGGAAGCAGGACACACCAGTGATACCAGTCATCACACTCGTCACAGCCGATCATGGGACTGCCATCGTCTGGTTTGGCGCACGCGGGACATATCCAGATTTTGTTTCCTCGTTCATCCTGCAAACAAGACGGATGTCATTAGGCCTACAGTCAAGTATGGTGCCTATCTTCCGACATTCAACACCTACACCAGCACAGAGCGATACAGCAGGGCCACACTACAGAAATTATTTTGGAAATAATGTGGCTCTTCCAAATCGAATCAACTACACATGCACTACTGCCTTTGTCAAAAAAGAAATGAAGCCACTGGGAGCATCACCGTTGCCGAGTACTGGGTGCTTAGTGTTTTGTATGTGAAACAGTGGTCTTAGTAATGTGGTTAAACAATGTTATAAAGCTCTATCAGGCAAGGATGAGAGACCATCTTCTCTAAATCTTTCAAGCAGTGCAGGTGATGCAACAGGAGGCTAACTATGTGTCCAGTGGTCAACTGCAGTCATGAACTTAGTGGCTTTGTTTCTTGTGACAGAAGCTGCACTTACAACACATCCACAAACATATGTAACATGTATTTTTTATTTGCCGTTCCATTTATTGGACATGCCTAGAAAAAGCTTTTGCAGAAAAGGAGGGAGGGCAAACGAGTGTTTTGTCCTGAGAAAGGGAAAGAAATCTGCCTTACAGGTGTCCTGAATCACCCTTTGGGCTTGGTGAAAAAACGCAGTCTGCTGATAGCATACGCTGATGTGAACATCTCAGCCAAATTTTGCAGTCGTGTGCGGCGCATGGAGCTCACAAGCGGAGCACAAAGTCACATATTTTCTCAAACATTCTCTTTTCAAATAAAACTTCGAAGCTGCCGGCGGCTTGTATATGCCGTCATACGCTAGATTCCCATAGACAGCTGCCATTGGTGGATAGCTGACACCAATCAAGAAGTGTTTGGATCAGTGCACTTCTTCGTACTGTTACGGTGTATATTTACTGACACAGCATAAACAGGCTGAAGTAAGTGAAAACCTGCTTTTGGATTCCGGCAAGAATTATGTACTTTGAGAAGAAGCCAACCATCGTGTGCTCCCGCTCGGCCACAACCACCTACGCAGAAATTAAACTTCGGCCACCCTACTTATCAATGTCGTAGCCATAGGGTCTCAATAATTTTGTTTAGTTTTGAGCCTTGAAAGATGTGAAACTTAATGTCAGATCACAGGTCCGCCTGCCAGCGTGCACTCATTATTGAGCTACTTACAGTGCTTCAAAATGCGCAAGTTGGATGCAACTGCTATCTGTCAGTCAAGTTGGTGCAGAACAAAGCCGGTCCCGCACCACGTAGCAGGGCCACACTGGAGTAGATGAGTACGAGCGTGCACTCCAGCACTATCGCGCACAAAGCAAACACAGTGCATATGCACTACAGTTGGAAATAGCTGCTCTCTGCTATGTAGCATAGATACTGTGGCCGCAAAGAGCCACCACAACAAGCCCACTCGTAGAGCTCACTACGGTTCGCTAAGGACAACCACGTTTGGCGTTTAGCACATTGTATGTTCCAAAATCGGAAATAGTGGCGTCTAAGTGAAAATCGAGTATCAAGTTTAAACTGCACACCACGGTGACGTTGAGAAGGTGAAGCGTTGTGGGCTCACCCCGCAACGGCCCAGCCTTCGCAGTGCAAGGCATTGAAGAAGGAGCGGGAGCACCGCAAAGGAAACCAAAGGTGATCTGTGGTTGCCAATAACTCCCCTTCTTCTGAATGCATTGAAGCACTTTTTGCTGCAAAGCATTTCTGAAGTAGTCTAAATGCATTTCTCTACTTCGATAAAAAGTGTTTCAGGACCCTTTTAAGAAGATAATGATATAACAACATGAGTTTGCTAGAGTGGAAATATGAACAGATCTCTCATCCCAGTGTCTTTATGCCATCCTTGTATCTATAAATGAACCGTGAACAAACCGAACTGTGAAGATGTTCACACAATCCTTTGATCATCTGCAGAGCAGAAGTGATTAGAAAAGAGCAGTATTTTGAAACAAAGTCAGATACAGTTAGGGCGCCAAAAAGGACCCCAAGCAATCCAATTCATTTCCTATCAGGTATATATGAAATTAGCTTCATTTGAGACATCTGGAAGTTTTAGAGTTACCTCCTAGGGAGTAAACTTACAAAGAGAAAATGTAAGGGCAAAAAGACATGTGCCGCTTGGAAGGGGGATGGTGGGAGGAGGGAACAATGTTTGGATACTCTGACGGGCAACCCTGCTCAAACCAACAAGTATGCAGAGGCTGGCATGTCCTGAGCCCTCACCACAATGGTGCCAACGGTCTCGGTGATGACCATCCTGGCCGTGGGGAGAGGAGAGGCGGCCTCGGCCAGCTGTGGTTGCTGGGAGGCAGGGGGTGCGGCAGCCGCACCCTTGGAGGCCTTGGACGATGCCTTGCTGCCCCGGCCACTTGCCTGCGGCTGGGGTGGCGGAGGCACAGCCACAGGAGTCAGCACTGGCGGTGATGGGCTGCGGGCTCGCACTGGAGAGGATGGTGGCGACGCTGCAAATGGGTCCGGGGGAGAGTCGCCCCCACCGCCTTGGGCCAGTGCTTTGAAGAGGCTGCAAGCAGTTGGAGAGCAAGGTCACGGAAGGTCACAAGTCAGTAAGTTCCTCAAATGTACATCGCTTGGAACAGTGTTGTTTACAGCAAAGGTCACTTAGGATGGCATAGACCTCCTTAAAGACAATCTTTATTTCCTTCTTAATTTGCAACAATTAGGGGCTAAGTTTAGTTTCTAATGACTTCAGTACGCGTCTGCTACATTGAACTGAGAATATGAGTGAATTTCTTGGCCTCGGTGGGAGCCAAATGCACTGCAGGTCAGCTTCTCTGCAATGAATGGTGGAATAGACAAAATAGTGCTTCAATTCAAGCAAAGGTTGGAAAACCGCAGTTGTTGCCACAAAACTGTGCTGTGCAGTAAGGTTTGCTTTCCATTTCCTGAACATTTGTTTTCATTTGTTTTCAGAGCTCTGCGCCCCATTTTCTTCTATACAGCTATTCAGACACATACGTTTGAGTGGGTTCACCATCTATGTAGGAAAGTCGAAGTAACATACAGAATGAGGAAACTTTCACAACAGACAAGTTCACTACTCTGCTGAAGCATGCGCATTCAGAGTAAGCCTGATGTTGCTATAACAGAGCTGCATATAAAACAGCACTGGATAGCAGCCACTTATAGGATAGCAGTAAGCCATTGCCACCAGGAACTCAAGTTTCAGAGCATTCATATAACACTTTCAGTGATGCTTTTGGGCTGAGCCATGCTACCAAAATGATATAACTTTGCGTGATAGGGGAAACGGTGTTAGCTGCATAGCAGTGCTTTTAAGGCCCTGTTGCTTCTCACTAGGGATATGAATTTTAAAGCAGTGTTCACTGAATGGACAGTCACCAAACAAGGAAAGCAACCCATCTAATACACAGTAGCAGCCTTCTATGTAAGTGAATAGTCTCAGCACTATTCCAAGTTTGGCACTGTTTCATTCTTCACTGTCAATCTGAATTTCCCTGGGTAGCAATTAACCATTTTAAGGTCAATGACGTAAATATACGGTGCCGCAAACAAGTCCAAAATGGTCTATGCCGTTTATTTACTGTGCCAGCTGTATGTTTAAAAAGCATGCCGATTTCCCAATTATTTATTTCCTGGCATGTGCACTATGTGGGAATACAGGGAATTTTTTTCTCACGCCTCCCTCTCTCGGTTTTCGGTGCATGGTTTGTTTTAGGGCTAGTTTGCTGCGGCGCGTCTATACACTACCGCTCGCGCATTGGCGCGCGCGCGCGCGCGCAGGTGGCGGTTTGGGTTTTGTTCCGCAGGCGGTTTCGGCTTCTTGCACTCGCACAACTAATGGCTATCTCGTTACTAATCGCTCAAAGGGTGGCCACCTGTTTCTCACTCGTTTAGTGCTCACAGGGGTGAGCAGAGAAAGGATGCTGCCGTGCATGTGTTTCCTTTTCTTTTCTTTCTTTTTGGGGGGTGGGGACTTGCAATATCTAATTGCATCCGGTTGGCGATAAGATCAAGATTAGCGGAAGTTTGTCACACGTTTTGCTTTTTTGACGGGCACACAACCACAATTTTCTTGAGTCCGCGCGCTCACTTACGCAGTTCAATTACACTATGGACGTAAATATTAGTGTGAGAGCAGGAACATTTGAGACTTGTGAAATATTCTCGTGTGTCCATATTCTAAGCCTTGAACTATAACAGTGCATCAATTTTTAATACTTATAAGTTTATTTTTTTTATATCGTTATTCATGAATAATTAGTACATATATACCAACGCAATATATTTCTCAGTTTACGGTCACCATAGAGAAATTACGGTAAATTTTTTCGAAACAGGTCCCTCAGAAGAACTGGAATTTGCAGTAAAAAAAATTGACCCTGGGCGGTCGCATATGGCGAAAAAAATCAACCCTGAAAGGGTTAACAAAAGCTTCCGATTACAACAACTAGAGAGTTCTCGAAGATGCCTTTGTCCTGCAGTGGGCTTCATTCAGCTGGTGAAGAATGTGCAACTATTACTCACATTTTTGTTGCACTGGGCTTGGGAGTGCTTCCAAGCTTCACAGTGATCTTGGGAATGCTATCGTCCTTCTTCTGCAAAGAAATAGTTATAAGTAGTTTCAAACTTTCTTTTGGTAGCATTCATAACCAGATCTGAAAGACCTGAATGTGCACGTTGCAAATAAAATACTGCATCATCCCCGTCAGTAAATGAGAGCCAAAACGTTTTACTTGGGCAAAAATATGTTGGGTGCAGGTTTTAAAATCAAGCTAGGTGTTCAAGATGCACTTGCATTAATATTCTTTCTACATAATGTTTGTGTTTTGAGACTGTTACAAGTGCTGCACAGCGCATGTAGGCACAGTGTCACAAAGGATTGCCCATTAGGAAAACACTATGCGATAGATTTTACTCTGAAAGCTGCTTTTGTTTTGTCTGGTTGTTACTGATCATCTGCTATCGAATTCCTTCACCACCTATACCAAAGCACTTTGCTTCAAATGTGCCATTTATTGGCAACACACGGAAGTAAATCACCTTCTCCTCTTTTCCCTTCTTCTTCTCTTTCTCCTTGCCAACTTTCGTTTTCGTCTTCTTATCTGCCTTGGTCTTCTCGGGGGCCTTCAGCTTGGCTTTCCCTTCTTTCTTCTCCTTGGGCGGCTTCTCCTTCAGCTTCTCCTTTGGCTTCTTCTTCACGTGCTCCTTCTTGTCAACCTTCTTCTCCTTCTTCTCTTTGGCTTTGCTCTGCACGTTGATCAACACCAATTGATTAGCTCACAAAAGCAAAATGCTGTCAGGGTCACAAAGACGTCAAGAAACCCACGAAAAGGACACGTGTAGTACAGGTGCCTCCAGTATACCCATACATAGCTTTACCACAGACCGTCACTTGCACACACAAAGGAGACGTCACGAGTGCTCAGTTGCACGTTGCACCAATCTCCACTGACAGTGCGTAAAGCAATACATGCGTTTCTGAGCCACAAAGGGCATGCTTTAAAGAATGTGCTAAATGTAGGAAAAAAGCCTCATGGTGCTAAATGATGTTCTGATAGTTTGAGCACTACCTTGATAACTGCAGTTTCTGTCAGTGGATGTTGCCAAGATTCAACTTTTATGCTTTTGAGAAAAAGTTCTAGCTTCAGGTGTGGGGAGTTTCCTGATTTCACATGAAGCTCTCGCAAGTTAGAGACGCACATGCTCACAATACGAAGGTCTTGCCTGAGCCCTGTAAGTGTACGCTACGTGCTACGTGTTCTACGTGTGTGGGCAGCTCTGCTTGAAGCAAGCACATAGCTCAGAATGATCGCTTGTCTTGGTCTGCTCTGACTGCAGCAGGGTTCCAGTTGGCCCTTTACCACACAAGGCAAGGAATTACTACTGTCTGGCTATCCCTGTTCCTTGTCTTCAACAATTTTAGCTTCATGTTCACACTGAATGCCCGGCAAACATGGAAAGCCCCCAAAGAAGCAGGAGTGCACAGGATTACACCCGCTTTGCAGCACTCAGAAATATTTAATCTCTCAAATATTTGCAGTGCATTTATCTGGCAAGTTTTGCGTCTGCTCAACTGAAGGTGCTTTCAGGTTGTGGGCATGTAAGTGTTCCCCAAGCCATATTCACAAAGCGTTTAATATGCATATATTCTAATTGCCACAGATACAGTGAGTGAACATACTGATTGCACAGCCTGCTTATCAGCTGCCGTCATGTTTGTAATGTTTGCCACAATAATCAAAGCCAAGTTCCTAACTAGGTCTTTTTTTTTAATTAAGCAATAACATGAAGTCTGATGTGATAAAAACCAAAAACCAGCAAGAAATGGCAAGTTTTCATGCAACCGATACATTCCCGCAAGATGCATTTCGCCCATGCACTGACAAGAAGAAAAAAATGTCCTCAATGACCTTGACGACACGTCTTACGGCTGCTGACAGCCTGCCCTTCCTCAGTCCAGGCTGCTTGTAATGAAAACATGAGATTTACTGCAGTTTTTTCAAAGGACAAAATATCGAAGTTCCAACAGAGCAAGGAAAGCAGAGCAGTATGACATTACCTTCCAGTATTTGTCCATTGAAAACTGGACATGAAAGCAAGGAGAGGAAAAGGAGAAAAAAAAAAACACTGTTAGTTTAGTAAGATGTGTTTTCTACATGCAGGCCTTAGACAAAAGTGCCAGCAATGGCTGAACCCAAAGAATTACACAGAACAGTTGCAGCAGGTAACTCAGCTGTAGCTAATTTTGAAATTGCAAGTTTTGCCTCATTAGATTGCTAACTGTTTCCATCAAGCCATGCATGCTGTATAATAGATCATTCTGTAGTAATGCAGCTCAGCTACCATCAAAATTAACTATGCCAAAAATTTGCAAGAACAAGATGATTTATGTTTTCTTTTAAATAGGTTATTGTTAGTGCGTTATTAAAAAAAATGGTGTTTCTTGCCGGCACTTTTGAGAACATACACAACCTTTTACGATGCCAGTATAATACTAATGCATGTAGCGTAATCAGCACATTTCCATGGCACAGTACGCAATACATGTGCATCATTATGATTTAACCCTCTGCAGTAATATGTCAGGCCCCTCCCAATATGCAAAAATATAAGTTCTGGTCAGACATCTGGAAGCGCCCAACATAAATGCACTTGTGTCCACTGGTGTTTTTTTCTACGTGTTTGTTGAGGCACCTTTCAGAAACTTTTCAACAGTTAATACCTACCCCTCGCAGCTTCTGTGCAATGGTAGAAATTGTTTAGCAGTACACGAAAGAATTTGAGCAGACCCTTCATGGCACAAAGGAGCAAGAGGGTAGCAAATGACAGAAGACTGTCATGTGTTCAGCGATTCTGAAGATGATTTTAGTACTGAGTAAGAATATATTCCCCATCAGATAACTAGCAAATGTCCTTGGATGATAGCACTGAAGATGACCATAGCGAGAACGAGGCACCCCTTGTCCAACCACAGTGGCAGTGAAATAGTCGAGTACCCACCGCTGCTGTGGGAGGCAGACAAGTGCTGTCACTGGATACGGGACCAGCTGGATACGGGACCAGCCAATACGGGACCTTAACACTTAGGAAAGACACTCACCTGATGAGAAATTGCCAGCATGGGATCGATAGGCATTTTTTTTCTTTAGGTGTCTACAGGGCCCCCTTTTGAGATGAGAACCCGTATAAGTAGCTGAGCACTGGGCCGAGAAACATCTCTACACATGAGAAGAACTCGTTGGTTCCAGGGGATTTGAACCCAGTACCTCCCGCATATGAGGTGGATGCTCAACCATTTCGAAACCATTGCAGTGTGGAGACTGTACACTATACAACAGCCTCACAAATAAACAAAAATTTCTGAAATAAACCACTTCGTGTGCACTTGTTCACATGAGTGCTTTTTGTCAGTGGCGTCTAGACCACGCGAAATATTTCCTGACTGCAATGACCACGATGTGGGTGAATGCTCCTGACTTTGTGAATCCATCTGCTCTATTGCAGCAGGCGAGCAAAGCTTGCACTGAACAATACAAAAGATGCAGCAACTAGGAAATGCACTCAAGGCCTTCATTATAAAGAGACAAAACCGCAGGTTGATAGCTGAAAGTCCTAAATATCCTAAGAAGTCGTACGGTCCCTAGGTTCTGCTGTCTCCATAGCCTAGACATGAACAATTGTGCCAAGGACCATGCTAATATGAATAGCAATGCAACTCTAACGCTCACCTTTTCACCATCTTTTTCAGATTTAGGGAAGGATGGCTTGTCTTCATCCATACGGCTCGTGGACGGCACAATAGGGGGTATGGCTTTCTTTTCGGCCAAAGTCTTGACAGCGAAGGGGCTCCCACCAAGCACCACAGGACCCATAAGGCCTCCTCCAGGGGGAGGTGCCGTAGGTGAGGATGCTGGCGACATGTCATCGCGAGAGGAAGGTGGTGGAACAAACAGCGGGGGTGTTGGGAAGTGGGAAGATGTGCCTGCCCGAAGCTGCGAGGAGAATGGAAATGCCGGCAGGAAACCCTGAGTCGGCGGTGACCCAAAGGCAGGAAACTTCGGCGAGAACAGGGGACCAGGAGGTTGTTGCTGGGGCTGCTGCAGCTGCTGCTGTTGTTGGGAGAAGGGAAACACACCCGAGAAGCTGGGTGCCGGTTCTGGGGATGTCTCCGACCGCTGGGACAGGGCAATGAGAGGAGATGCTTTCATTTCAGGTGTCTTTGGAAGCCCCTTCTTGGGGGATGGCGTTCCCGAAGTTGATTTGTTCTTGCCTGACTTCTTCTTGCCCTTAGTCTTTTCTTTGGACTTCTTTTGTTCGGTGTTGACAGGTGGGCCTGGAATATGCTCTGGTGAAGGTTCCTTGACCTCTTTCTTTGGAGCTGGCGAACCCACCAAGTCCGGCGTCTTGGGCGTCGGGGGAGGTGACGAGTCAGAGTCCGTGAAGTCGTAGACATCCCTCGGCTCCAGCTTGCGGTTCAGCATACCAGACATGGCTGCCTCCAAGGTCTCCCTCTTCTCTTCAAGCCGAGATTCCTCGCGTGCCTTCTGAATCACAGCGTCAATGCATTGCTCTATGTCGGCCAGCCGGTTCTCCTTCTCCTGCTTGCTAAGTGTCTCAGGTGAGTCATCAATCACAAGTCTCGGCTCTGGGGACTCCTCGCGAGAAAGTGGCTCGTCCTCATACGGGTCATCTGCAATCACCGCACTTTCCTGCGCAGCAGCAGCAGCTGCAGCGGCAGCTGCATTCAGCTTGCTGCGTTCCTCCTCTGCCTTGCACGCCATCACCTGCAGTGGTGTCATGGTCGACAGCATGGAGGGAGGAATCATGGACGTCAATGAGAGAGGCAAGTGAGGAGGAGACAGCACCGGTGGTGGGGATGGTACAAGTGGTGGAGGGACGGGAGGAGGTGGAGCAGGAGGCGGTGCTACAACAGGTGCGGGGGGAGGTGGTGTCGGCATCGGTGCAAATAAGAAAGGAATCGGAGGTTCAGCGGCTGCGGCTGCCGCTGCCTGCTTCTTCTTCTCTTTCTTTTCTGCTTTTGAAGCTGTTGGACTCTTGGACTTGTTGAGTGACTTAATCTTGGCAGGCTTTGGCGTCAGCCCGGCCACGGCCATCAGGCCTCCTGTGCCTCCTGGATTCCCCAGCTTGTTCTTGCTCTTTGACTTTGACTTGGAACTGTCCTTGCTCTTGCCCTCTTTACTCTTTCCTTCTTTGCTCTTTCCTTCCTTGATCTTACCCTCTTTGATCTTTCCTTCCTTCACCTTTCCCTCCTTGTTCTTGGACTTGATCTTGGCCATCTTGCTGCTGCCATCCTTGGAGAGCTTGAGCTCCTTGGACAGCTTGAGTTCCTTGGACAGCTTGAGTTCCTTGGACAGCTTGAGTTCCTTGGACAGCTTGAGGCCCTTGGCAAGTTTCTTTTTAATCTTGAGCATGGGGTTGCTGCTTGAACTCTTTTTGCTCATGAAAGGGACATAAAGCGAAGGAGCCTTCTTCAGATGTGTGTTCTCCTTGTTGTCCTTTTTGCTCGCCTTGGCCTTCTTGCCATCCTTGCCCTCTTTCTTCACTTTTATAGTTTTCTTGGGCTCCTTCAGCTTCACTTCCTTGTGTGGTACATCTATACTGTCTGAGGAATCAGAGTCAAAGGCCATGCCAGCCGGCAGGGTTTTGATGAATGACGATGGAGCACTCGGCTCTGGCAGCTTGCCCTCTCGAGCTGGCGAGATGAAGCCCGAAGGTGTCATGAACACACTCGTCACCTCTCGCATGGGCTGGCCTTCTTCCTCCGTGCAGAGCCTGAAAGACAGCATTTACGAGTTTTCGCCCAAAGTACTACTTGCACAGCAAAGTTTGGCCATTTCTGCAATATCACTTCAGCATACTTTGTGCCATTGGTGCCAAATGCACTGACAGCAGTAAGTATGCAAAAGAATAAGTGAGAAAACACAATATATGACCAAATTATCACACATGCACACCTTAGAAACGAACAAGAAATGTTGCACAGGCTCGAGGTGAAAGACAAAATGAAACACCCTCATTTAGATTGCTGACGAAATAAAAAGTACAATAATGTGCAATACACCCATCATGACATACCCTGTATATGTCACTATATTTATTCATAATTAGCTGTGGTAACCCTAACAGCAAAATAAACTGCATATAATTATGCAAATCTTTACAGCACAGGCCACGGATGATCCTCCAAAAAAAAATTAACTACTATCGCCCCCTCCCTCTCTCACTATGATAAAGTGTCTCTTCGCCCAAAAAAGAAGAGGGAAACTATCTTGCTTGTCCCATTAGTTTGCACTGTTTTCACTCCAAGTATCATATACCAAATAGCCAAACAGCAAACCTTCTTGAACTTAATTTCTAGCAGTACACTCGGGCTTCTTACAACATTTTATCCTCAAAACCCATCTTATGCCTGTGTCTGCCTCTTTTCCTCGTCCTAAAAGCTTGTGCTGGTTTTTTGTTCTAAAGAAAACAACGCTGACTGACAAGGTGACCTTTAAATGGGCATGAGCAGTTGCCTAATAATTTTGGACCTCACCTGAAGCGCTTGGGGTTGGGAGTCTCCGTGCCATCAGCATTTCGCTTGGTGGGCTGCGGACTTCCCTGAGGAGAAGATATTTCCTCGCCAGCACTGTTGGAAGCCATATCTCTTTTCATGCCATCAATGCCCGACCCAGGAGACAGGAGCATACTTTCCTCCTCTAAGGACAAGACAAAAAGATGAGCATGTTGATTAAATGTTTTTAAATACTGAATTCCAAGGAACAAAAATCACACTAAAACACAAGGCTTGCATTAAATCAAAGAAGTGAAATGCAGACCAGCCAACATTTACAGTTGTAAAATGCTACAGTCAAAGCCAAAGAAAATACTAACAATTATTTTATTAGGGTACTCATGATGGCGACTGCTTATTTTTAAAAACTTGAGGAATTTGTTCTGTAGAAGTGCTATGCTCTGCTCTGTAATCACGATAACAATAATCCGCACCAAAGACAAATGGAAATGTTTTAAGGTTATTCATAATACATTCACATAATGGCAGCTGAAGATTTAGTCATTTTTACGCACTAGTTCAATCACTAGGTGGCACTAATGTGAGCAGGTTTTAATAATCCAGAGGGTCCGAAAAATAATTGTGAAAATTGATCTGAGAGTGTTATTTAAGTCAAATTTGCCCTAATCTGGCCACAAAGGAGCAACTGTTATGGTCAATATGATGATTGTAAATGAGCTCTGAAAGCCTGGCATATTGCGATGGAATCATAAAAGTTGGCAGGTATGGAAGTGACACACCACATGATACCACTTGTCACTGTAATTTCCCAAGATTTACCCATGTTAGGTGAATTAGTTGCTATTAGCTCAGTGCCAATGACATCATGACAGAGAATCACAAATACCCTTTCCACGCAGGCAGTTTCTAAAGTAAACAAACTGGCAACAAGGAGAAGCTCGGTTTAAAGGAATTTCTTTTAAACCACTTTCAGTAGACCTGGTGTGACCACAACAGTGACATGATAATGATACACGATACACAGTGAACGTAAAAATCAAGTTTTAATATTAGCATGCTAACAGTGGCGCATTATGTCACAGACATCATTCAATGGCTTCATGATTCCACCTCTCATGCCATGTTTTTCTCTAGCAAATTGGCATCTCTTTCAGTTCCTTAGATGTACTGATTTCTGCAAGTCTAACTTTAAACAGGTCTGGTTCCTCAGTCCCAAAAAATTCATGTTTTGCCCAACTTCCATGTAGCCTGTTGGCGCACAAAAAAGAAACCATTTTTGTGCTGGAAAGATGGGTTTGCCCCTTCGGTGCTCCAGAACAAAGGCAGTGACACTGAACGCAAAGTCATATTGTGAAGCCAACAAGAGGAGACATGAATGAACATACATAGGACCTCTCATGGTCAGGTTGCGGAGATGGCAATGTGACGATGAACCTGTGGAAACACAGTGCTGTCATGATATGACAGCAGTAAATGACAATCATCCACATTCTTACAACCACACTGAATTCCAAATCTTCCTTTGCAGCATTTCCGATAAGAAAATAAACCTCATCGACAAAGGGTCAAATTCATGTACAACACATTTGTAAAACCTAGGTCGGACACCTCTTCCCCTGCTGCACTTATTAGGAACGGTAAAGTTACATGAAAGACACATATGGAAGCAAGACACCCACTGGCTTTTGCTTTTGTGTGTGTCTTCCATTCAAGACACTCACGCTGCTTTACCATCCCTAATGGCAAACCAAATAGCCTAAGCTTTTACAGTAGTGCATGTATCACAATATTCCCCTCCCGCTTTATGATCTGGCAGATCTGGAAACCTTACTTTAGGCACGATTTGCTCAAAGTGAGGCCCACCTTCCAGCTCAGGGTGCATAGGGGGCAGGAACTCGTGCACCCACTCGGGCCTCTGCAGCAGCTCCCGGCTGCCAGGTTTGGGGTGCGGCAGGTTTGTGGGCCGAGCAACAGGGAAGTGAGGGACCCGCTTGGAAAAAGCCACGGGTTCAACGTTGTTAATGTACTCTTCGAGCTCACTCAGCAGGATGCCCAGATCATTGAATGCTAGCGAGAGATCATCCAAGTTGGGCTCGGTTCGCCCATCTGCAGAGAAGAGACAAGAAACCCATTTTCGAAAAGGATTAGAGCTAATCATTTTATACCAAAGGTTCACAACGGATTTTCTAAGAAATATAAAAGTTATGTAGATAGCCAGAAGTAAAGCACAGCCAGAAAACACCATAGCAATGGCTTTTCTACAACATATCTGAACTTACCGAGTTTCACAAGTCACCAATAAGTAAAATCTAGTATTTAGTTTTGACATCAACACAGCTGAGCCTACACGGTAACGTTACATAACAAACACTTTAGACTCGCAAGCACTCGAAATCCGAGACTGCAGAGTTTTTCAGTAAAGCAGTAAACAAACACACGTTCCGCCTTGATATCTAAGCATAAATGCTAGAATATTGTACATCTGGTAGTCTAAAATGTACATCATATATCTCACGAGCGGTCATCGTGCCACTTCTTAGAGCGGACACAGCAAATTACACTCAATACCTGCAGCTTATTTATGGCTAACAGATTCAGAAGAGAAATTCTACAATTACGGAATGCATTTTGGCCGATGCACGGATTCTGCGCGGTTCTCATACATGTCGAACAAGCCGACGCTACTAAAGGCGTTTTGTGGAGGCGAAAGAATTTCACGCCATGTTAAAAATACTTTGTTTACCACGAAAATCAGTTTAGACGCGTTAGCGACTGTGGACAGCTGAGGTCGCGGCTCAGATAAAAAGGCGCGCTCATCCCCTGAAGAAAACATTGCATTACGGGCTGCTATCTCAGCACTGCGACTTGACATAGAACATGACTTTGTATATTGGCTTTAGGACAGAAGAAGGCTGGCTGTGATATCAACGCTTTTACGGCGATATTGATGAACGACATAAGTTGAAATAGCGTCGCAATGTTTCCAACTATGCCCAAAACAATGGCACGCGGTGAAGTGCTCGAAAGCATCATCGGCCAGTCGTACCAGCTTGCGTAGAAGCGAAGCGTTACCTAGAGCAGGTTTAGTAAGAGACGGGAGGGGTGCTTCCGGGTTATTTCTAAGTAGCTAGCGACCGTGCTCACCTTGATTTGAATAGGCTTGCGCTGTCCTGGCGATTTCAAGTACATAACGATGAAGTATGTCAGCAAGCAACTCCAACGTTGACTGATGCACGGCGTGCCAGCCAATGTTTTGACATATCTGAGCAACTGAAACCTTCAGGACACTACGACTAAACAGAGCTGCCATTCTACGTCCAAAAAGTCATGAAAAATAGATCAATGCTGTGATTTTTCCTGTAGAACGCCAAGACGCATCTTCCAAGCATCTTCCCACTGTGCACTTCAGTTCACGCCATCTTTCACACACCAAGCTACGCGATCCCAAGCAACGAGTCTCGGAGTTGGTCCGAACGTTCAATACAACCACCACAGCATCTTTCACACGAAACAAATCTGGTCACACACTATCACCGATAAATAATCGCCATGCTGAACTCGTTGTTGAAGTTTATTAGAGGGCAGCACCTGCGACTTTTATAGAGCATTATGGGAAGGCCCCGTTGCATAGCAACTGCAAGTTTGTTTGTATACAAACTGATCACCTGTTACTGTGCCACGCCGACGCGTTTTCTCCACATTCTTTTGAAAGAGGCCGCAGTAAGTGAAGCGAGCGACGGCTCCGCGCGAAGTAGACCTTGCGTCGCAAGACGGAAAACACGCGAAATATGGGATTTTTCGACAAACTCGTCAGTTTTCTCGGCTTGAAGAAGAAACAGGCCAGCGTTTTGGTAGTCGGCTTGGACAACAGCGGTAAAAGCACCATCCTAAATCATTTCAAGCCGGAGGACCAAAAGGCGATGGACATTGTGCCTACTGTAGGCTTCAACGTGGATTCCTTCAAGCTGAAGAACTTGGCGCTCACGGCTTTTGACATGTCCGGCCAGGGAAGGTACCGCAATCTCTGGGAGCATTACTACAAGGACACCGACGGAATCATCTTTGTTGTGGACAGTACGGACGCACTGAGAATGGTTGTGGCTAAGGATGAGCTTGATATGATGCTACAGCACAAGGATTTTAAGGATCGTCCTGTGCCGATCTTGTTTTTCGCGAACAAAATGGATCTCAGGGAAGCTTTGTCCAGTGTGAAAGTTAGTCAAGCGCTGGGATTGGACGTGCTGAAAACGAAGCCATGGCATATTTGTGCGAGCAATGCTCTGACTGGAGAAGGTTTGCAGGAAGGCCTAGAGTGGCTCAGCGAACAAATACAGGCACTTCTGCAGAAAAAGAGGTAGCCGGAAGAAGGACTTGTAATTATTTTCTGATCGCGAAACGTCAGAATGCAGTCTTCAACGAATCTTTTGAAACTCTCTCAGTTGAAACGTGTTCATCTCGAATGTGAATATTTATGTGTATGTTCATGCGCAAGTTTATTGTTACTAAAATAAATCCAAAGCAACGAATGTTTGTTCCTTGGAGAAGTATCTATATAGCACAAATAATTTAGGTTCTGACTTTCATCCGCATGTTATAGCACCCGTGATATGAATGCCACTCGAATAGGCCAGATCGCGCTATATGCCCCATTCAATTCTTTAAAATCATTTTCGAATTAAAAAGGAAACACGGTATATGCGACACCTGCAACTCTGCGATGTACTAGCTGTTATTGTGTAAATTTTTAAAGTTTTTCAGACCTATAAATGACGTTTGCTGCTATACTGTCCTGTTGTGTGATAATTGTTCTCAAGCTGCGCGAACACATGCATTCCTGCCGACCTTGCAAAAATTAATATGGTGTGGTTCTTCTCTATTTGTGTGTGTTTTATTTTTCTTCCTCTCAACTACTACGGTTTAGGAAACAAAACGTATCACAGCTGTAACTTGTAGCACGTCGCGCGTTCCAAGAATCTTTGCCGAGCTTCTTTAACTTACTGCAAAACTGTTGCAACCGTCCAACATCTGCCTCGCGCACAACGAAAGCTCGTTCATTACGGTAGGTCGATGGTGCTGCCCTGGCTCGTAGTAAACGAGCGAGGGCAGTAATGTATACCGCTTATAACAAACGCTCGGCTATTACGAACGAAGCTAGTGTGATCGCGCTGTCTACACTCGTAAAAACCGAGCGTTCGTTGTAGAACTTTTTTATCTTGTAACGGGCGCTGTGTCCAGATATAACGAAAACGTGCAGAGCAACGAATCATTGATTGGTTGGTTATTATATGTACACGTACTTAAATACACAATAAAGTCGAAATGACGCATATTGCAAAGGAGGAGGGGGATTGGTCTGCAGCGCACTCCGGTGTGTCACACACCGTGTCAAGTCTACGAATTCATACCCTCACACAATGTCCGCGGCTGTCATTTCCGCGCCCTCTTAATTTTGGAACGCCTATTGTGTCGTTGCACAGCGTCGCAGCTGCTTTTCAGACACGTGGTGCCTTTTATTTTTTTCTCCTCCTTTCGTATGCTTTCTCCCTTTCCTCTTCGTGCAAATAAAATGGTGCAAGTATACGACACCAATGACTACGAACAACTACAAATGTGATGGTACGTGACAGTTAAAAAACAACCATAAAGGAAAACGCTAATCAGCATGTCAAATATGCAAAATGAAGGTCAAATCCCTCCGCCCGAGCTGCGTGCTCAAGCGAGAAGGGTGGTGACGTAAACATTAAGTAACTGATTTCGCAGAATTCTTTAGAGATAAATTAATGTATTTATTATCAAGGCCTATACTTGCAAATGTGGACGAGAGGAATGGAGGTCGCGCTATGTATGGCTCACTATATATGGAAGTGTCAGGTGCGAAATTTCACAGTGAGTTCTAGTCCTCGAAGGACGTCACCGACCAATTATGCCTGAATGCATAGGAGGAATATTTTCATTTTCCCGAGGAGGGATGTGGGGAGGCGCTAGGGGCCCGACCAACTTTCCCCTATCCATATATATATACATATATATCTGTCTGTCTGTCTGTGTGCGTGTGTGTGCGTGTGTGCGTGTGAGTGCGTGTGTTATCTTTAATAACAGTTGCACTTGAAGAAATTTCCTGCGACCTCGAAGAATTGTTCATTGAAGCGACGGCCTTATATGAGTATTTACAAGACTTCATAATAGCAGATAGTTCAATTTCACGGACCCGCCGTGGTGGCATAGCAGCTATGGGGTAGCGCTGCTAAGCTCTATAGGTCGCAGGAACAAGTCCTGGCCGCGGCGGGATTTGAGCCCCCACCGCCCGTCCGTGCCCCGTTCATTGGGGGCACGTTAAAAATCCCCGGGTGATCAAAATTAATCCGGAGTCCCCCACTACAGCGTGCGTCATAATCAAATCGTGGTTTTGGCACGTAAAACTCCAGAATTTAATTCAATTTCACAGCCTGAGTCCCCTCGCACTTCCAAGCAGCTGGCGTCTCTTGGTGATGTAATATTAATTCACATAAGCCACGTATAACAACACACAATAAATAAGGCGATGTTAATGCCTCAGTGGTACACCAGTATAGTCAGTAACGCACGAGAGACCACACTTCTGCGGAACTTACTTTTTACTCTTTCGTTGCCGTGCCTATCAAAATCTATCAAGATGATCAACAGGTTCTTTTTCTTTCTTCTTTTTGTGCGTTGTTAAACGTTTACGTTGAAGTTCTTCTACTAGCAACACCATGCACCATCTGAAACGATGATTGACCTTTTAATTATTTTTCAGATTTGACTTTTTTTTTGCAAATTGGGGGCATCTGAAAAAATAAAAATTCCACCTGGAGGTGTCGTCGCAGATAAAGCCTCCAGTGCTCTAAAAAATATGCAAAATTTGTGTTTTGGTCGGCTTGGTAAAGTAATTTTTAAATGACAGCTGCAGTGAAAACAAAAGCTTCCTCTCGGGAACGTTGTCAACTTTCCGATCCGACACATAGGCGGTTTTAACGATGTCTCAAGCGACTGCTTTCCCGCATAGCATGGGCGTCACACTACGGGCTATATTGACGCCAACAAATTTCCATAAGAATTTTTTGCGTTCTCTGACTTAAGAAAGCTGGGAACTAGGAACCAGGTGCAGATTTTGTATATTTCAGTTTTATTTTTTTTACTCTATATTTATTACAATATGGGGTTTTACGGGCCAACGCAATCCTTATACTAAAATATATAGGAAATTATTACTTTCATTCGTGTTTCTTGAAGCCCTTCTTTGAAGTTTCACATAAGAATTCTAAAAAAAATTGTCTGAGCAATTATTACTGCCATACATTCGTTCAAAACACCAATGATCAAGCTTCCGGTATTACTTTAATATTATTATTAGTAGTAGTAGTAGTAGTAGTAGTAGTAGTAGTAGTAGTAGTTAGTAGTAGTAGCAGTAGTAGTAGTAGTAGTAGGATACAACTTAAAAAGCAGCGGTTGGCAACCAAGGCACCCGGACAGCGCGGAGTTGTTATTCCGCCAGCCAATCACAGAAGCAAACATGGAAGCAAACAAAATCGTGGTCATGCGACCATTTCAAAATGACGTCGTACTTGATGCCTCCGGAGCGTCTGCTGTTCTTGAAGAGTCTTTTCATCGGCGGAAGCGATGAGATGTGCAACAGACATGGACAAAGTTTATGGAGTCTGAGCATTTCACTCTTAAAAAGTCCGCGGTACAGTTAATTTCTCTGCTGACCTCGTTTTACTCATGAAACTTCACTGCCAAATGAAGTGAAACTTGACATTAAACGGTTGCGGCGAAGCATGCGTTTTATTTTAGTTCAATAAAGAATTAAGCTTTCACTGTTCCACTATAATAGACGAGTGAATGCGTAGAAAATTATACGCTTATATATATATATATATAAGTATATATATATATATATATATATATATATATATATATATATATATATATATATATATATATATATATAAGCACCCTCAGAATTCGGGTCCAAGAGCATATGCCTTGCGAACTCACCGACTTCAGTTCGTAAATTGCAATATGCGTCCCAAGCTGATCAGTTAAAATCTTAATTAGTACAACTGCGTATCTCGATCTCACGTGCAGACCTCCGCGAGTGATCACGCTCATGCAGTAGCATTGTGGTATATTTACAACAGGCCATTTTAAAGCGAAGCCCTTTCCGATTTACCCTATAGTGACTACTGCATGCTGCAGTATTTATTATCACATAGTTCGAACACATCACAGCACCCACATAGCGAATCGGAATATATGTAACGCCGCCTGTACTACCCCTACCGATTTGCCGGTGACCGGCTTTTTTCTCTACGAAATTTCTCAGTGAAACAACAAACGGTACCCAAATCTCCTCAATGCAACAGATATACGCCATCGAGCGCACACTTCCTTTATTATATATATATAGATCGAAGTTTTCTGCACCCCTTCTACCGTGGCTTTGCGTGTCCGCTCGGTCGTTCTCGTGTCGAGTATGAGGTGGGCTGGCAGTGCAGGCATAGTGCAACAGTAGGCTGTGCTGATCCCACAGAGATGGCGGGATGAAAAGTGGGTCGATCCCGCAGAGGCTGTGTAATTCACGGTTGTGAGGGTAACGTGGCTGGGGTCCGCGTTGCGCTGATTTGCCGGGCAGGCACGTGGTCACCACATGCTAGAAAACGCGTCGCGGAACATAAACAGTTTTGTAGCGTTTGGTTAACCGTTTCACGAAAGCTTCGTTTCGAGTAGATTCCAAAACGTGCGCGTTCGATATGCACAATTTAGAATTCTGGTAACATTAAATTAAACACCCTACAGTATATATACAGACGAGGGCAAGGATTCATGCTGTACATAGTGCATTCGCAGATTAGGAACGAGCAAGCATTTGACTTTCACAGGCGAATAGCTAAAATTTCTTGCCATTTTGATATCACTCGTGTATCACGATTTAAGTGATAATAATAATAAACTAAAAAACGAAGCGAGAAGTTTGTCGCGAGTATGAGTTTCAGTCGGCCTCGGCCAGGGAGCAAACATCATGTACGGACTGCGAATCTGCAATGCTTCGAACATATCGTAAATGTATCTCGAAGTTCGTTGGAAGTAAGCGCCCTTGCAGGGCGCCTTTCGAGATCAACGTTGTGCCGACACCCCCGTGTGAGTGACGTTCAATGGCCGGCACCTGCAATGTTACACGGCACCGTGTAAGGTTTCTCAATGTGATAGGGTACGGTGCGCACAGCGATTACTGTAGAATTTAATGAATTGACGCCTTAAGTGTTGATGGACTGATGATTAGCCATTTTAAACTACTTATAGAGCACGTGTCGTATGCACGTGTCAACGTGGCACGTTGACACCTGCATGCCGTTCGTGACAGTACCGGTAGCGTAGCGTTAAAGAAAAGAAATGCGCTCAAAATAGATCACGATCGTTGTTGGGAAACATGATATACTTTGAACAAAGTTTACAACCTTTGGGGCGCATCTTGTCCCTAAATAATAACCGTGAACTGACCTGCTTGTGTTTACTTTCTTGAACACCTTGCGCGCGCTACTTGCTTGTCAAGAATGTTATGCTGACAACGAGCATGCCGTTTGTCGAGCTGAACGTATACCGAAGGCGCGCCGCGCGCAAGAATATAGTAGTAGTAGTAGTAATAATAATAATAATAATAATAATAATAATAATAATAATAATCAGCCTGGTTACGCCCACTGCAGGGCAAAGGCCTCTCCCAAAATTCTCCAATTACCCCGGTCATGTACTAATTGTGGCCATGTCGTCCCTGCAAACTTCTTAATCTCATCCGCCCACCTAGCCTTCTGCCGCCCCCTGCTACGCTTCCCGTCCCTTGGAATCCAGTCCGTAACCCTTAATGACCATCAGTTATCTTCCCTCCTCATTACATGTCCTGCCCATGCCCATTTCTTTTTCTTGATTTCAACTAAGATGTCATTAACTCGCGTTTGTTCCCTCACCCAATCTGCTCTTTTCTTATCCCTTAACGTTACACCTATCATTTTTCTTTCCATAGCTCGTTAATTGCGCCGTCCTCAACTTAAGTAGAACCCTTCTCGTAAGCCTCCAGGTTTCTGCCCCGTACGTGAGTGCTGGTAAGACACATCTGTTATACACTTTTCTCTTGAGGGATAATGGCAACCTGCTGTTCATGATCTGAGAATGCCTGCCAAACGCACCTCAGCCCATTGTTATTCTTCTGATTATTTCAGTCTCATGATCCGAATCCGCGGTCACTACCTGCCCTAAGTAGATGTATTCCCTTACCCCTTCCAGTGCCTCGCTACCTATCGTAAACTGCTGTTCTCTTCCGAGACTGTTAAACATTACTTTAGTTTTCTGCGGATTAATTTTTAGAACTACTCTTCTGCTTTGCCTTTCCAGGTCAGTGAGCACGCATTGCAGTTGGTCCCCTGAGTTACTAAGCAAGGCAATATCATCAACGAATCGCAAGTTACTAAGGTATTCTCCATTAACTCTATAGATGGCGATTCTTATTTGTCGACAAGATAAGCCCCAAAGGGTGCACACCTTTATCGGAGAGTGAGCTTCCAATATAAATTTTTTTTCTTATCACACTTAATATATTAACACCCGTCATCACCGTCGTCGTCGTCATCAGCCTATTTTATGTCCACTGCAGGACGAAGGCCTCTCTCTCTTTGCGATCTCCAAGTATACCCCTGCCCTGCGCCAGTCGAGTCCACCTAGCACCCGCAAATTTCCTCGACTGCGCTTCCCTTCTCTTGGCACCCACTCTGTAACCCTAATGGTCCACCGGTAATCCAACCTACGCATTACATGGCCATTTTTTCTCTTCAAAGAGTCCTGCTAAACTAGCCTCACTCGACAGAGTTCGGCTGTTAAAGGTTGTCAGGGTCAGCTATGAGCGCATAAAGGGTGCTTGGCTTGTCCCATGGCTAAATGGTAAGAAAAATTTTTTTCTTGCGGGCAAATGAATGAGTTGTCTTCTTTGGCGGCTTTTTTCTGCCAAGTAAACATGATGGTAGCTACAGCAGACGACAGGTCAGACACGTGCCAGACGTCTCGGTGTGCACCAGATGGTCAGACATAATACCACACTTTTCAACTCACTCTAAAAACAGTTGCACCCCTCTGGATATATATTTGCCACACAGCAATAATCGTCATCTGTCTTGCCCGCATTTCCTTTCTTTAACGCTGCGAACCCGGTACTTCCAAGTCACGAACGGCATGCGCTTTATCAGCATGAGAGAGCATTCTCGACAGAAAAGTATAACGAGCGCAGCGTTTTCAAGGAAAGAAATGCGGGCAAGACAGATGACGATTATAATTGTGTGTCAAATATACGCCCCAAAGGGTGTAAACTTTTCTTACAATCACTCTTAGAAAAATTTACACCCTTTGGAGCGTATCTAATTGTCCCACAACAATAATCGTCATCTGTCTTGCCCGCGTTTCCTTTCTTTAACGCTGCGAGCCCGGTACTTCCCAGTTACGAACGGCATGCGCGTTATCAGTGTGACGCAGCATTCTCGACAGTAAAGTAGCGAGCGCCGAGTTTTCAGGAAAGGAAACGCAAGCAAGGCAGATGACGATTACCATTGTGGGACAAATATACACCCCAAAGGGTGCAACCGTTTTAAGTGCTCTTAAAACGGTTGCACCCTTTGGGCTGTATATTTGTCCCACAACAATAATCTTCATCTGCCTTGCTTGCGTTTCCTTTCCTGAAAACTCGGCGCTCGCTACTTTCCTGTCGAGAATGCTGCGTCACACTGATAACGCGCATGCCGTTCGTGACTGGGAAGTATAGTATACCGGGCTCGCAGCGTTAAAGAAAGGAAACGTGGGCAAGACAGATGACGATTATTGTTGTGGGACAAGATACGCCCCAAAGGGTGTAACTTTTCCTAAGAGTGTAGAGTGTACACTTTCAGACAAACGTACACCCTTTGGGGTGTATATTTGCCACACAACAATAATCGTCATCTGTCTTGCTTGCATTTCCCTTCTTGAAAACGCTGCGCTCGCTACTTTCCTGTTGAGAATGTTCTGCCATGCTGATAAAGCGCATGCCGTTCGTGACTTGGAAGTACCAGGCTCGCAGCGTTAAAGGAAATGCGGACAAGACAGATGACGATTATTGCTGTGTGGCAAGATACGACCCAAAGGGTGTAATTTTGCTTAAGAGTGTACACACTCTTAAAACGGTTGCACCCTTTGGGGTGTATATTTGTCCCACAGCGATAATCGTCATCTGCCTTGATTGCGTTTCCTTTCTTGAAAACTCGGCGCTCGCTACTTTCCTGTCGAGAATGCTGCGTCACACTGATAACGCGCATGCCGTTCGTGACTGGGAAGTACCGGGCTCGCAGCGTTAAAAAAGGGAAACGCGGGCAAGAGAGATTACGATTATCGTTGTGGGACAAGGTAAGCCCCAAAGGGTGTAAATTTTCTAAGAGTGTAGTTCGATCCTCTGCTGGATAAACACTGTTTTACTTGGTCACCCATCTGCAGGCGTAGCCGAGTCACTGCAGATCTGCCGCGCCGTTACGGTCTTGAGGAGACTTCTTGGTGTCGGCTGTCTCCGTGGGTACGGCCTTCGCTTCGGTGGCAGTAGGGCCTGTGACTGTGAAAGGCATGAGCTTGCAAACAGTAAATTAATTTATCAGTTAATATTTGTTTGTAATTAGGATAAATAATTACACGTATCGATTATGAATAAGTTACTGGCTGCGATTAGGAGAAATAAAAGTGTCTGTTCCAGAAGCATCGGCACCGTTCTGGTGGGAGACGCCTTTGTTCTGGACAAAGTCACTGCAGCCCTTCCCGACAGCGCCGCCCATAGCAGAACGAACGAGCGAACGAACGTACTGGAGAGGTGGCGGCTTGCTGGTTTTTACATCATTTTTGGAAGCAGAACTAACACAGCGCGAAAACATATGGCATATAGTAAAGGACACATTCACAGTGCTGCGAACGTGTCCCTCACCGAAATAAAAAGAGAACCCCCCCCCCCCAAATTAAAGAGGGGGGCGAGGAGAAGAGCCTCTCCCCCTTTTCCTCAGGATCTGCCATGTAATCATCTTGCAGGCCTATTGAAGCCACGCAACTCCGCCGCGCTGTATCCCAGTGACTTGTGCTGCTGAGCTCGCGAGGTCGCGGGTTCGATACCGGAGGCGGCGGCCGCGTTTCAATGGGGGCGAAATGCAAAAAAAGAAAAGCTCGTGCACCTAAATTTAGGCGCGCACATTAGAGAACCCAAGGAGGTAAAAAATCCATTCGGATTATGAGACACTGTGCGGCGTGCGATTATAATCAGACCGTGGTTGTGGCGCATGCACGTAAAATTCCAGAATTATTTTAGCGAGATGGGTGACCAGGGCAAACACACACGCAACAGTAATATAGAAAGAGAAAAAAAACAGGATGTAAATGATTGTATATGAAGAGCCAAACGATTAGGGCATCAGCGCCGCGGGTCACCCTTATTCTGTCTGCACATGCACGATATTACTTTATTTCTGGGTTAACACCTGTAAAGTGTCATCCGTGCGCGTGCCTATCAGATCGGACAATTTTCTTGTTTTGGAGATGACAATATAAGCGGCTCATGCTCCTTCCAATAAAGTTTACTTGGCAGCCAACGCTATGCAGTCATTTTGCGTATACGCATCTGCCCTCGTCCCGTCACGCTGCTTCAATATACACCTTCTGGGTGAACCGACTCGCGCAAATCAAGGAGTTGCTGCGTACCCCTCGGAGGGCTCCCTTCGCGAAGGTCGTCGTTCGGAGGCGCCCCTCGTTCAACGGGGCTCGAGTGCTGGGCTGCCGCGGAGTCTTTGCGCTTTGCTTTGGTCAGGATGGCGTTCGACAGACGCTTCAGCAGAGACCCTGCGCAGGAGTGGTGCGCATCGAGGCGCCGACATGGGGTAAACATGCTAGGCGTGTACGCTACGGAAATAGCACAGCCATACACCCATGTCATAGCGACTGTTATGGGTGGTCTGCCGCGAAAGGAGAAGTTAAGCAACGCGTACGACAAGGTGAAGAATGAATGGCAGTCGCTCTGCAACTGCTGCAACTCTGAAAGGCACACCTTGCGAACCCCATAAATAGCAGTGATGATGATGATGATGATGATGATGATGATATAATACTGTTCATTGGCATGCCTCGCGGATAGTTGGGGCATCTTTGTTTGATATTAATTACGTACTTATTTAGACCAGTGTGCGTGTGTTTGTGCGTGTGTTTGTGCGTGTACGGGCGGCTGGGCCATTGCAGCGCATTATCTTGTTCGGCATAATGGTGAGAGGTTGGAGGGCGGTTCGAATTCGACACATCGAATTATTGCACTGCGTACCTCGCTTCTTGGTTGCCGAGGCGGCGCCTGGGCTGCCAGCCGAAGTCAGCGACCCCTTGTGGCAGGCGGAAGGTTTGTCTGCATCGTGAGCACGAAGAGTGATCGGCCACTGTAACGTAAGTTAACATATGTTTCATAACATCCGTTAACGGATGTTAACGAGCCGTGGTGCGCAGGCATATAGGCCGCACTGATAGAGCGTGTCTCGAGTATCGAACAAGATATCTTTAAAATGTCGCGACTTATCTCTTATGACTCTAAACCTTCGCTGCACTCAATGCATCAACGCCACCGAAGTGGCCCTTAGTGTTGACTTGAATTAAAGTTTATTCCTGAAGGTTTCTCTCTCTCTCTCTCTCTCTCTCTCTCTCTCTCTCTCTCTCTCTCTCTCTCTGTCCAGTAGCAGCAGGTCCGCCCGTGCTCTCGAAATACCGAATCAACGCAACGCGTTCACTTTGCTCATTGCAGGCATAAAGGGCGCAGCGTCGTGCTCACGGCACTTTGCAATCGGAAAGTCGATATAACGCGATGCTGTAGTTCGGGATCGAGCAAAACAGACGATTAGCACTGCAGCATAACCTGAGCCAACAAGCCTAGCTAATTGTGGTTGGAGAAGGCAAATACTCTAAGGCAAGTTTTTGAGAATTATCCGCCAAAAACGAAAAGTAACGACGCACAGCGATGAATGGGAGTCCTCCGTACAATCCCTTTGCCCACACCATGCAGAGGCCCCAAAATCACTTCAGAAAGCCGATCAAAAAGTGTGACACCGTTTCGCGAAAGGTATATAGGGGTGCTTCTTTTGCGAGTTAGTTGGTTCATACTGAAATTCTTAACGTACTGCGCGGAACAATCACCATTAGGTGCGGAAAGGGGAGACACGTTATAGGAAAGAGTGCAGTTAACGTGCTGCGCAAAACACTCTCTCTTTCCTATCGTGTCTCTCCTTTCCGCACTTAACAGTGATAGTTTCGCGCAATACGTTAAGAATTCCAGCATATAGGGTCATGCATCATGATGGAGATGAACCGCGGCAGGCACATATATGCTGTTTGTGCCGAAATAGGCGATAGCTGCAGCTGCAGCCTTTCGCAAACGGTAGCCACATCCCGAACAAAGGGAGAGAGAGAGAGAAAGCAAACAAGAGCGTTCGACGCAGCGATGACACCTGCTGACCGCGCTAATCACATGTTAGAGAGGAGTGGGTGTTGAAAAGGTGCATTACAACACTCGAGGAGGACCACGGCATAGATGCACACGGGCTGTCTGGGAAATAGATTTCATATATCTGGCTTGTACATCTATATGTAGGCACATATAGACCTGACGATAGACCTTCTATCGACCCCTTCTGAGCTCCTCCACACCCGACGTCCCACAGATGGGCGCTCACCATTACCTCTCACTGTGAGCAGCTATAGGTCACCTTAATCGATTGTGGCAAGTACGCAGGCGTGTGGAATTTTCCTATCCTATGAAGATTCTTATAAAAACATAAGAAGAAAAAAGGCCTACTTGAGCCAGCGAGTGTTTGTGGTAACCGACTAGAGTGCGTCCACTGAAGGCATTGCATGCAGGTGGCTTCATCTGACCATGAACCTGATTACCAGTAGTTATGATGCTCTCGTTTACAAACACGAAGGACGCACGTCTCAACGATTCCAATGCACTCCGAAGGTACGTCCAAGTGCGCTGCATTATTGGGCGCCTCGTTTCCACGTATCGTAAATGTTCAGTTTAGACATATGCATACGTGCCTGACGGCGCGTTCTGGTCGGAGCTGTCGGAGGCCTCGGAATGCGAACATGGCGCTAGGCTCTCGCGGGGCCTGCGCCGCTCCAAGGCCGGTATCTTGTCGTCTACGACTCCAGTCACGTCGTAAGACCGGTGGCGGCCTGTAGCAGCTACGCTGCCACTTCCTGGCAGGAAGTAATGTGCATATTTGACCACTGTTGCAAAAAAAAAAAAAAAACTTCCAAAAAGTGAAAAAAGCGTTGTTTCATGATATACCACGTTTACTAACCGATATTAACAACATAGACGCGACAATATTTATAACGAGGAAACATGGGCCGACATATGGCATCAGCTGTATGATATCAGAGAGCAGGTGACATCGAATGGACAACATGTAGCTATACCACCCACCAGTTTACAACCAACATTGCTAGAACGACAAGTGAGATGACCTAGACACGTCGTCTATATAGAGCCAGCGACGGCTCTTGCGTGGTAATGATGACCCCTTAGTTGGAACCACCATAAAGTTACGCAACCAATATTGCGATATTGTTGGCAGCGCTGGGCCTCCATTGGGTCATGAAAGGCCACCCTGAATACAATATTGGCCCGACGTTCTGCGTTTCCTGGACACGGCGCCCAAAGCCACGTCACGGTTGCTGCAGTATGCAGCGTCGAACGAGCCACGAATGAGAAACTTCTTGCTGTCAGTGACAAGTCGAGAATGAAGGAGAGGCTCTAGACATGAAAGCCTGATGCGCCTGCCCTCCGTCTTTCCTTTGCATGCATGAACTAGACGCGAGCGGGTAAAGTCAGAAGTCTAGTTAACCCAGCCCGACGCGACTACGTTTTCAAGAGAAGCTTGTATTGCCTCACTCGTGTCGGCGTCGGTGTCGGTGTTGCCGTACGAAAGAGCTCAAGCCGCGCGAAAATAAAAATTGCTTGTCGGGTTGCGAGACCACCGCGCTAACCGATTCAGCCACTGTCGGTTCACCCCACGTTTCCTTTAAAGCGTGGTTTTATATATATGTATGAAGAAGTAGACGCAGCGCAAGGCGCGAGCCAATCACAGTCGTCCCCTCCCTCCGGAGGAGGGAAAGGGTGCGATCGCATGTCCGCTCGCCTCGCTCCCGCCTTTTCCCGCCAGTGCATGGCCATGGAGTCATATGAGGAGGCCGCGTTCGGTTTGTTCTGCCGAAGAGCAGGGTGCGTTGAAGGGACAGCAGCGGGAGCGAGCCGCGCGTCATGCGTTCGGCTGAAGAACAGGCGGCGTTTGATGAACGCCGCCGGGAATTCGCTCGAGAAAGGGCTTGTCGTCGACGTGCCGACTTCGCCGTGAGGGAGCGCGAAGCCGAGGCGTTACGACAACGAAGAGCCGCGGATCCCGAGCTTCGCTTGCACCGCTCTTCACTGTAGTGGAAGGGCGATCAATTTTTATTCATATTGCTAAGTGGGTTGGGCAACACAAGCCATCTGTTGCGGGCGGGTTGACCAAACTCACCTCGATGTTTAATTGTTCGACCCGACCCCCTAGTGTGTACGTTAAGCAGGCGGTCGGTTTTCGGACCGACAAGTCGACTCGACCAGACTTTCTCGGGTTAATGTAATCGTACATATAATTTCCTTAAAATGGCATCAGCACAAAGCAGAGCTGCTACGGTTGTTCAGCAAACAATTAGCTTTCCGCACTGCATGAACAGCCGAAATTGATAAGCGCAAAATCGAAGGGAACTAACGGCTCGTTTGAGTCAGGCGTTTACATAAAGAATCACGTGCCATTAATTACTTGTAATCAATTGCATCTTTCGTAGTTTTGTAATAGGCCCATTACATTTATTTCTCTGCAACACTCCATGTAATTCAAGTAATTTTTTTCAGTAACCAATTACATGCAACCTTATATATGATGCAAGCCGTAACAGGCAACGCAGCTTTAAGCATTTGAATTTGTCGGGAACTACATAAAAAAGAAGGAAGGAATGAAGTAATTAAGGAACGACCGAAGGGATACCAATTAGGTTTGGACGCCAGATTCGCTTATAATCTCTTTCGAGTCATCATCGTCATCGTCAGCTTCTTTTTCCTCCTCTTCTTCTCAAACATAGACGCTGCATGCTAGTGCGAATAGGGTGGGGAACGCCCTCGCAAGATGGCAACGAAAAGACAGTCCGTGCAGAATGTCCACGGAAATTAATTGTGAGCGGATTATTGAAGCTGCATAGCAAAGAAATTTTGAAGGGATGCTGCGCACGTAGAGGGTGACATGTGGACAAAGTAAAAAGGTGTGGAGGATAACTTCTGGCGTTGCAGAGGATTAACAAAGTTTTGTTCGTTGCTTTATGGAGCTCTCTGAGATTCTCGACCCGAGGCGGTAGCTGTATAGCCAATGCGTGGTAGGGTGGGTTGTGGGCATAGCATGTATGATGGCATGGGGGGTGGAATGGGCAGTTCTTCTGGAATTGCGGGTTGTGATTCTGCAGTGGTCGCACGACACTGTCGACTTTCTTTGACAGAAAACTTTTTTCGCTGGCTCTTAACCGCATATATAGAACGCATACGGTAAGCAAAGGTGAACAGAAAGCTTTCACAAAATGCACTCATCTAATTTTCTTCAAGCGCTCTTCGGCTTCCTTTCGAGGAAATTATATAAAAGAGCATGATTCGTGGGCCTACTTCGACGTGGAACGGCGCCCGCCTCCGGTGTCGCTGGCTGCTCGACCTTGGCTTCCGCTTGGTGTTGCATGGCGAGACGCCGGATTCGTGAGAGTTCGCGCCGGTGGCGGCGTGCCTCTGCACTCGATAGAAGAGCATACCACAAGGTCACCCTATCGGCTCTTAATACGTTGTTGCTTCCTCATACAGCCACGATCTCAGTTTTTTATTTATTCTGCCTGTGAAAGAAAGAAAGAAAGAAAGAAAAGAAAGAAAGAAAGAAAGAAAGAAAGAAAGAAAGAAAGAAAGAAAGAAAGAAAGAAAGAAAGAAAGAAAGAAAGAAAGAAAGAAAGACCCACAGAGGGACGGACGGACGGACAGACAGAAAGACAGACTAGAGGACCCAGGCTCAAACCCCGGTTATCGACGACGTTTACTGTTATTATGGCCATGTTCTCAATTATGCACTTACATTATGCTGATCCACGTGGAATGTTCGGACAAGTCGAACTTTGCACTAAAATGTCTATATTGGACAAACATCCCGTTCTTCTCCTCCAAGAATGAATAATCGAATATGGCGGAACTCCCTAGAAATTAAAAAAAATAATAATTTGAAGAGTAGAGTTATATGCACAGTAGATGCCCGGTTTGTCATGTAGCTATAATTGTCTGGGGCGATTATGCTTGCTGAGATACTAAAACTCGTTTTCCCCTGCGAACGCACATAAATACTTCTAATATCTAGGCGTAACTTATAAAACAAAGATGATTATTGAAATCGGCTTCTCCACATACAGACTCTTATTGTGGAGAAGCAAGATACTGCGTATAAAACAATGATAGTTGTTTACGTTGGCTTCTTTGCACAAAGGCTATTACTGTGGAGAAGCAAGATTAACGAATGCTATTGCGGACGCTGCGCGAATACGCACACCGAAGCCGCCAAAATTGCTATAGAGAAGCACACCATTTCACTTTATTCACGCTAACTCAATTCACGAGGGCTGATGCTAGCATTAGAACAAAACAATTATGTAAGTCTACAACTTATGTTTACCGATTTGTCGCCAATTCTACGAGCAGTCTTCTGCATAGAGTTGATCCCCATCTGCAGCTTCCGATCTCTTCTGGTGTTGGCCGTGACATAGACTCTCTAATTCATCGTATCAGCTTAGAAGTGGCGTATACAGGTAACCTTTTGTATCGTATACGACGTTCACATAAGCCTTGCTGCACGTGCGGCCAGACATTAGAGAACGTTGAACGCGTGCTAATAAGCTGTCCTAAGTTTTAACAGCAATCGTGTGCTTTGAGGCCAACGTTCATAAATATTGATAATCGTGCTTTCAGCATAGAAATGTTGCTTGGGCCAGAGAATAACGCTCCATTAAAGCGATCGGCTCTCAAAGCTCTAGTGACCTTGTTTGGTGAAAGTGACATAGTATCTTATGTATTAACACTTTGTATGTCCCTGTGTGGTATTGTTATGTCGCAGCATTATGTGTGGGTTATAGATTGATAAGTGTGCTGTTTTCTTTTCTATATTGACTGTTTGTTGTTTAAGCATGCTTACGATATGTGCCTTATTGCCAGATCGCCTTTCTTTTTTTTCCCTATGACCTCATATTATCACCATTTGTTCATTAAACAATCTATTGTTTGTGGAGAAGCCGCCGACGCAACAGTTGCTAACATTTGGAATGTCATCATAATAAATCACACAGGTGCTAATCATCACACAGGCAGGTGCCCACGGAGAGTGTTTCAGATGCACAGCAAGCAGCTGTGTGTAACAGGCCTGTAAAAAAAGCCTCTTCAATATATACCGGTGTGTCCCGACAGTGGATATACGGCTTGCAAGTCGACGCTTAATTAGCAGGTTTTGCGCGGCCCTGACACATCCACGCGTCTGCCATGTGGACTTGTCGTTTTGAACGAATTTTTCCTGCGGGTGGGAGTCAAATTTCGGGGTCCGGTACCCCTTCTATTAGAGGAAAAGCGAATCACTGTATACGGCTCCGTTTGCTCATGCCAGTATATGGCTGCGTTGGCTCCGTCTACGTTTTCATGCCGTGGTGCAGTATATAGCTTCATGCTCCGGAGAAAGAATCCATCTTCCAGCTCAGACCTAATTGTTCTGAGAAAACTTCACAAGTTAATTTAAAGCCTGCACGTAATGCGTTACATATATATCACAAGGGAAAACCGGCTATTCCGTAGAAAATCGCCGCGGTATTGCAAAAAGAAAACAAAACAAAACAAGAAGAGTCAAAACACGCTGATCCTGCGCAATGTTGAAATCTAAATGACGTGATCGTTGTATGAGTCAGCAAGGTAGCAGCAGTGGCGTACAAGACTATATAGCACAGCCTCGTCCCCTGTTTTAGCTTCTTTTTTTTTTTGCGTCACAAGGACGAATGCGACGTGTGACGCTTCTCGAGGGGAGAATTTTGACGAAAGGTGCATGACACAAAGAAGTGTCTAAATGCATTTAAGGCTGCATGGCCCTCGTGTCAGAGTGGCACAGCCAACGGCCAAGAATGGGCACATACCCAGTGCGGCACATACCGATCTGTCAAAGCTGTCGGTTTGGGCATTTATACAACCAGTGCGCTGCAGATGGTCCCAGCTGTCTACTCGGTATAAGACAGCAGCCATGGCACATGTAGCCAGTGTCCCCCTAAGTTGCTTACATATATCCACAAAGACACTGGGCGAGGGAACGACGAACGCCAAACCCCAGGGAAGAGGCAAATATTCAAAACTGATTTGCGTGGTATACGATCGATGTGGCGATCAACAAGTGCATCCATCAAATTTTCAACAGCTATACGTGTACCGAAGCTGATGAAAACCTGATAGATGCGGTCATTGCGACTGCTTGGCGTACGTAGGGTCGCAAATGAGTGGAATTGAAGCGCGGGACCGCCGAAGAGAGTTCTCTTTTCTTTTCTCTCTCCCCTAATAATAATAACATACTATTGATATATACTGTAAAGAACCTATCGCAAACATTTTTGTTTTCCATCTGCATAATTAGATGTCCCCTTTGGTCGACTAGGGATGTTCGAAACAACCAAATTCCCGCTAGTTAGTTAGAAATACAGTTTATCCATGGAAGACTGTGCGACAGGTGAAAAAGTTGAAAAGAAAGACACTCAGCAAGACAGTCCCGTGATGCCGTAGCTGCTTTTTTGCACTTTGCACCCGCATCAACACTTCCAGAGAAAGTGCAATGGAATCGGAAATATATTTATCGACGCGGAGGTTCGCCGGCCTTGAAATCCTCCGCAATATTTTTACTGATTCACCAGCAGAGCGTAAAACTGGGATCTAAGCCAATATGGCGATCGCCCCGCTTGAGGGCAAACCTTCAAAGTAAAGATGGTCGCTCAGGCGACCGTTAGTTATAACATATACACCTGGTTATGCGGATATATATATATATATATATATATATATATATATTACAACAAAATTTTGTACCATAAGTTTGTGACAACCGGTCCCATTGACTCCCAAGGTTTATGCTGTTTCAGGAACCGATCCAAACTCGTTTACACCACGGTAATCCTGCTGATGAACATACGTACCTTCATCGGACTCTTGTTCTTCTTGCTGCGAATAGAACAATGGAAAACGTTAAACTGCGCAGGCAATCAAAACAGATGTTAGAAAAAGAAGGGGGGGGGGCGCAGAACAATTTCGTCAGCATTTGAGCGGATTGCAACATCAATCGTACAAAAACGCATAGAACATTTCATATTCTCGAGCAATGTCACTCTGAATAATCTGGGCTCTCAGTGCAGTGTTTTAGAATAGCACAATTTAAGAAAACGTACCGCTACTGTCTGATACTATTACCGATACTGTCGCCACGCAGCTATGCATGGGTCATACCTATCTATGCCTATCTGCGCCTTTTCGTGGTGCTTTTCGCATGCTGGGGAGGGGAGGGTGGTTGCATGCATGCGAGGGGCTGATCGAGAATTGCGCGCAAAGCAGTTGGCAGTATCGGTAACGCGACCGTGGCTGATACGGCAAACGGCATGGTGCACTCAAAAACAAATGTACACCCTTTGGGGTGTATATTTGCCACACAACGATCATCATCATCTGTCTTGGTTGCGTTTCCTCTCTTGAAAACGCTGCGCTCGTTACTTTCCTGTCGAGAATGCGCTTTCATGCAGATAACGCGCATGTCTTTCGTGACATGGAAGTGCCGAGCTCGCAGCGTTAAAGAAAGGAAATGCGGACAAGACAGATGACGAATATTGTTGTATGGCAAGATACGACGTAAAGGGTGTAATTTTGCTTAAGAGTGTGTGAATGCGAATGTACAACACGTGTTTGCGCGAGAATATTCTGTGTGGATGCATTACTTCTGCGTGCAGTGCATGTAGAGTGTATATATAAAGTCGAGCTATGTGCTAAAAATAGTTCGATATATCAGGTAATTCGATATATCCGATATGTACCAACCGGCCCAAGTTCACACTTTATTGATGTACCTAAACGCACCTATGCCGAGCTTAAACGAACTCTTGGGATGCGAAATCAATAGTTCATAATTCATGTCAGAAGAAAAAGGAAGGACTCCGATCCCGATACCAAGTGTTAATTAGGCGTTTGTTTGTGAACGAGGCTTCCGTACGGAAGCCAAAACGTCTAATACTTACAAAACCACTCTTCTCGTCGGCGGCCTTTCTTTTTCTTTTGACATGAGTTCCTTATATACAAATCTGTTGTCTCCCGTTGAAATAAAAAAAATAAAAAATATGAAATCCATTTATTGAAAACAAAACTACCCGTGGCAGGCATCAATTCCTGAATCTGTCTCAGTGTTTTTGCCACGTACAGGGCCGGAAACAATCACTATATGGTTGGAAGACAACGCTTATTTCCGCTCTTACCTAGGCTGCAACAGGTCTCTTTTCGCTATCTTGCCTTGCTTTCCAGCTCGTTTCTACCTCCTTAGTTTTTTTTTTTTTTTTCACGTAATGATTGAAGAAAACGCCAGTACTGGGACCCTGTAACGTAAAACTATTTCAATCTGTCTTTATTCCAATCTCCTGACGTCACATTTACGTAACCACCGACGCAAGTATCGGGCGGTAACCCGCAGCGTTGTTTGAAAAACCGAATGAAACGCGCTCCTAGTTAATAGGAGGTCACTTTTCTTGCTTTCAAAGCGAATAGCATTGCCTACATTGAGCAACTTTCTTTACAGAATTGGCTCGCAAGAGACGAGGAGCATGCCCAAGTGGAGAGGGATTCGATGGGGCCGAGCCAGAGCAGTGGAAGTATAGATAACCGGCTGAAGAAGGTGGTGCCGGCGCCTGTGATTGGTCCGCTTCCCTTTACTTGCGGTGTATGGTAGAAAATCACGGCGGCGTGCAACGGAACGTTAAAAATGCCGCCAGAACGGTCCCAGCAAAGAATAGTTCGCAAAGTGATGTCGCATACGTGCCGAAAGGGCTCGATAACGTTATAGTGCCACGGAAAAATGTTTATTATACGCAAATCATGCTCCGCGGCCGCCCGCAGTGGCTAGTGCCAGAGCATTCCGTGGGCAGCCATCTTCTATTCCTTTCGGAACGGGGCATCCTCCGGCTATTCAGAAGAAAAAGAAAACAGTTTTTTGTTCGGCATATTAATGCATCTTTAACGCGTACACGTCACTTTGACGCTATGAGCTTTCGCGGTTTGGTGACGTCGCGTGACAGACAGGCGAAGTGGGTACAGCCCGAAAACGTTTGTTCAATGGCACAGTATATTGACGAAAAAGGCTTCGAATGAGAAATAATTATTTTTATTTCGTTCGGTCTAATCATGCATCATCAGTGTGCACACATCATATCAGATTGTTGGAGATTTCAGAGTTTCTGTGACGTCGCGTGAGAGACAGGCGAAGTAGTGGTGGCCCGAAACATTTTTGACCAATCATGGACGACTGATTGCAGAATTGGAATAGAAATGTTTTGAATAGCTTTACGTTATAGCGCCCTTGTTTTTGTTCTCGAAAAGCGGATAGACGGCGGATTTTTACAGACCATTTCCGTAAATTCAAGTTCGCTGTCTTGCCTGGCTGTATGGCGTTTTATTTATTTCGTTTATTTCACACATGCTGCCAATCCCAATGGGAATTTAGTTCTTCTCCACATACTCTATTCCTGTCTCAAAGTCTGGTCTCCCAAGGGGAGGAAAGCGAGTTAAGGTTTTAGAATTCCGTGGAAAACTTGTCCTCACAGTTCCCGACCCCGCACCTATAGCCGCCGAGAGAAAATGTATTGTTGCGATTCAAGGGCTTTTGTCATCATCGAAGCCTAGAAGATCGAGGAGGGGGGTTTGGAGTGGTAAAGGCGAGGGTGTTAAATTGACGGTAAGAATACATTGTTTATAGTCTGCTGAGTAGAATATCTAGTTGGAAAATGCATCTCTCCCGGATGCCCAGAATAAATCTGCAAAGGGTGGGCCACGATGGGTTACGCTGTTCGCTATGAGTTTGTAAAAGCTGCTGCTTATATAAATAGATGGAAAAGCAAACAGCGCTGTAAACTGGTTTAAACAAGAAGACGCGCAAGGTAGTTCACTGTCTGTGTTCGTTGGTCCCGTTTTTAGTGCTCTTTGTTTTTCCAAGACGTGCCAACTAGGTTATCGTGCTAGGAGTTTTTTGTCTTAGCGTGGTGCATAACATCTCTCTCTCTCTCTCTCCCTATATATATATATATATATATGTCGGTGGAGAAACTCACCAAAATAAGTTTCTGGTTACGCCACTGGTGTACGCAAGTAACTTACAAGGGCTAGGTGATCGACTGTGTGTCGCTATCCCAATTTAAACGGAAGTGCCATTAATCATCATCATCATCATCATCATCACAGTCAAGGAAGGGACGTTAGGATGGCAAACTGTGCGTGTTGGTTTAGCATATTCTGCGGTAAAAGGCGCGTAGGTGACGATACACACAAGAATGTCCTTGTGGCCTTGCGAGCGGCCTTCTGAGTGTCCTTGCGGCAGTATGTGTGCGTGTGTTTATCGCTCTTACGTGTGTCATCGTCTGTGCGCATTTCACCTCAGAGAAGGAAGCGACGGATGGAAGTGGTTGGATCCGGCAAAGGGAGGGCCGGGTCATGGAGAATAAACTAAAAAAACTAGTAGAACATTATTTTTAAAAAATGTCGTTCCTTGCATGATACCATGAAAGGCAAGCAGGATGCATGCCGTTTCAATGTCAATGTCCCACAAAAAAAAAAAAAAAAACAGATTCACGAAGCTTGATATCATGGAAATTCTGGCGCCACGTGCATAAAATTGCTCGTGATTGCGTGGAATCTTTATCGTCATTGTGATCGCTATGTGTTGCCTTCACAGAAAATGGACATTTTTGCTCGCAAGGCACCGAAACCTCGCTTCGTCACAACTGCAACAAAAGAACGGCGATTTACGTATCCAACAACAGGAGGCGCGCACGAAACTCACATCAAGGCCGAGTGGAGTGAAGAAGTCCATAATCGCTGCGGTCGCAGTGAACTGGTGCGTCCTATGTGTTGTCGCTGTTGCTGTTCCCCTCACCAGTCTTATAACGCGGCCACCGCTCAGTTTCTTCTCTGTCTTCTTCGATATTTATCTTGCACAAGCAGTTATGTTCGATCTTAAAGTGATACTATAAATAGAAACACCAAAACTCAGTTTTAACAGATAAAGCACTCTTTAAAAATGACATACATATTTTGGTTAATTTCACAATAAGAGGTCGATTACTATAGGATAAAAATGAAGACCAAACTGCCGTTTCTTGAATTTCGCGCTGGAACTTCAGTTCCGGGACGACAGTGTAACGTCACGGGTTTCAATTGCGAGAAGAAAGCGGGTTAACCAAGGGGCCCGATTTTTATTAATCATATCATGAGAAGCCAACAAACAAAGACACCAAGGACAACATGGGGAAATTACTTGTACAATTACAAATTGAATTAAAGAAATGATAAATTAATGCAATGAAAGTGGATGAAAAAAACAACTTGCCGCAGGTGGGGAACGATCCCACGCCTTCGCATTACGGGTGCGATGCTCTGACCAATTCAGCTACCGCGGCGCCGTTTTCCCATCCACTTTCTTGAGTATTTATGTTTTACTACTACAACTAACCTTGGAAGTAAATTTGGAAGTGTTAGCCAGCGCGACCACTCACAGAACTTGGAGGCGGGTGTGGAACATCTTTTCATCAGAAACACAAGTTCAAGTTTTAAAAAGAAGTTCAGCAAACTTTTTAAAGCTTGCCCATCCATTGCAAACTGCCAGTAGCCTTTCTTTGTGAGAGGCACATAATCAATGGAGCCCTTATGGAAGCGCTGGTACTCACCGCCACCTGTAATTTCACCACCAGTTGAAGAATTGTTGTTTCCAAAAGGAATAGACAAGAAGGAACAGAAGTGTTAAGTAATAAGAAGAAAACAAGGCGGCCATAACTGATACAACATTCTTCGCAAAAGTCATTGGCCTCTTCCTTTATTTGAAAATGTGCCGCTGACTTCTTGATGCGCCAGTAATACAAAGACTATGCAAAAGCTAAGCAAGACTGTAAATCTTTAAAACATAAAACCAACCAGAAAAATACACTTAGTTTCAAGGAACGCCATACTGAACTAATAGAAAATAGTTTTTCAACCGATTTTTCAGCTGGGGCAGAACTTCAGCCGGAACAAAATATGAATTTACTCGTCTGTAGTCATGACTTGTTCTGAAATGCCTGCCATTGGTAGGCTGCTATTATGGCACATAAGACTTCAACCAAAAAATTTTAAATTTGTGTAGAATCACTCTCATTATTTTTATTTATTTATTATTTCACAATACTACAGGCCGGATTTTCTCACGCAGGAGCGGCATATGAATAAGAATGTCTGCCGCAGGCGTCACGAGTACGTGACCTTTCTGGGTGAAGGCAGCTGGTCAATAAACACGCACATGCCACCTGAAGGCATCAATGCTGCTAAATTTGAGACCCTCGTTGTGTAAGTATACGAGAAGAAATCAGGTTAACCGAGGGGCCCGATTTTTATTAATCATATCATAAGAAGCCAACAAACAAAGACACCGCGGGCTGAGCGGCGGGAACAGTGCAGGTGTGAGCACCGCCTTGTTCTGTTCTTTTGTGGCCCGGTTTCCAGAGATCTCTCTACACTGGAATTGAACGAGGACCTGCTTCGCAAGATGCTTTGAGGGAGGGAAGCTCCGGATGACCGTGGATCCCTTGTGGACGCTTGTAGTCTGTCTTCTCGAACCCGGAACGGTGGTGGTACTGGTTTAAGTCGCCGTTTACAATTCTTATCGACTGATTCGTGTGGTGAAGCACAGGTGAGGCAAATTCTTTTGCAGTAAGCCGCAGTACGGCGTGGTCGTCTTTTTTATGTTTTTGTTATGCGACGCAGCAAAACACATGGCGTTGCATCTTTAAACTGAAACTTGGCAGTCTAGACTCAACTCTAGTTGTCGCCTGCATGATGAGAAACATTCATGATTTGTGGAGATTGGGTGTATGAATAATGTAACCGCTGCGTAGCAAACGGTTTTTTCTAGGCTGTGATGTTTGTATATATAAGAGAAAATATTTGCAATGGCAAGATATAAGAGTGAAAGTAAACTAAACCCTGCATGTGACACATGTCCAGTGACCATAGAGATACACTCCCAGTGGGCCCAGTGCACGTACCCGGTACACATACCCCGTGGACCCTGCGGCACATCATTTTCGACTGCACTATCACCGAAATCGGCCCACGAAAACGACGAGCTAGATCGCATGGTGATCCTACGAGGGACGTTTCGAAAGTAAATTTCGTCATTTTTTTTTAAAGACAAGATGGTACACCAGGTGAGACAAACAATCGCCTTAAGAATCCACGCCCATTTCTGGTTCAACGACGGAAGGAGCGTCAGCGGAGGAGGAATGACGCATGCGCAGAGCGCCGAAGGAGAGATTATAGTTGCAGACCGGCGTGTCCGAAGTTATTCGAGTACAAATCACGATGGCAGACAGACGTGTGTCGACAACGTGGTCGCCAATGGAAGTGCGTGCTGTTTTATCCAGCATGAATGGGCATCTGGTCTCTGCAATGAAAGCCGCACTCTCGGGACGTCACCTCCAAAACAATGCTGAGGTGAAGCAGGATGTGCGACAATTGCTTGCATCGCAGGGCACCGAGTTCTGCCATAGTGTGCGTGTGCGTGTGTGTGTGTGTGTGTGTGTGCGTGTGTGTGTGTGTGTGCGTGTGCGTGCGTGTGTGTGCGTGTGTGTGTGTCTGTGCGTGCGTGTGCGTGCGTGTGCGTGTGTGTGTGCGTGTGTGTGTGTGTGCGTGTGTGTGTGTGTGTGTGTGTGTGTGTCAAACTGATCGCATGCTACGACAAATGTATCAATGTCGGTGGCGACTGTGTGGAAAAATAGTGCACGGTGTGTAGTTTATGATGTTATGATGTCATGGTGTATTTTTTTTTTCTTTCTTTGGAGGGGGGGAGGGGCAATAAGGTTTCCGTGTGAAAATAAATGAAGAAACTTACTTTCGGAACGTCCCTCGTATACATGATAGTGGCAATAGTGACTATGGCAGTTTGAGAGTACGAGTATCGCCGCATTATATAAACGCTGAATGTCAGACAAATAGCGTCACTATATACAAAACATTAAATACTTCTGGCGAGCGCTAAAATTTTTAATAAGGCACCGTTGTATTTTGCCAAGTTTTCTGTCGTTGAAGAGCTGCGCACGAGGTTACCCCTTTAGGCTCGTAAAGGGGTTTGCATATATCTATTTCCCCAACGGACCCCTAACAAATAACTGCTGCAGCGATGGATCGCGGTGTTCAGCGGGAAATTTATTGTTCATACGCCTTCGTTCTGTCATTCCTTCTAGTGGCCATTAGTGGCTCCTCTATGGGCGGCGCATTACATGTAGAGTAGCTATAATGGTTTCAGTGAAACATTTTCACGAATGCGGAAGTTACGATGACGAGGGAGTCGGAGACATGCGCCATATTCTTCGTGTTCAATTAGTAATACAGTGCGAAATAATGCTGTCTCGTGCAACTCATCTTATACAAATGTATAAGGGTGATCACCACTCATACACATCGCTACAGCTTCCACTGCAGAGACCAATGCATTGAGTGCCGGCCACCTGCATTCAAAGTTGGCGCCACATCCGCATTTAACGGTCTCCGGCGCGCATTGAGATGGCGCGTAGTCTCGTTAACAAGTGTGCCAGTTTGTAGCAGTAAGGACACAATAAACGTGTTTAATAAAGTCATAATGAGGCAAATTGACACTAACTTTAGTAGTGTGTTACAATATTACAATATAAATTTGTAAAAACATACGTGAAGTCGACGGACCTCCATCTCCGGCATGGTCTAGTGGTTAGGATACCTGGCTCTCACCCAGGAGGCCCGGGTTCGATTCCCGGTGTCGGAAGCATTTTTTAAATACTCTTTCTTTAAAAGAAGCAGTGGCGTTCGCAATGGTACTTTCTCTTCCATCGCGTCCGTTGTCACCCAAGATGGGAAGTAAATGAACGCCAAGCCTTTCTGAGGCCAAGGATGCGTGTTTGATTAATGTATTACGGGAGAGGCGCATATGTTCGTGATTGCGTTTGTCCGAGTTGCGAACAGTTGTTGTACTAACTCTATGGTTGCGAAAGTGTCGAAGTGAGCATTGGACAAGGCGTAATGCGCCGGAACCGCTACTCCGTGGTTGTAGCGCTGTATAGCTCACTGCAGGTACAGAAGTTATAGAGTTTGATTTGATGTTTATTTCTTTCAAACGAAAAGGGAAGCCAAGGCAAAAAGCGGTACAAAAAGCCTGACTCTACAGAGTTTCATACAATGAAACTCTGTGACCACGGGTGCAGAGACGTTCCCCACCAGTGCCTCCTCTCTCACCACACTTTCATAGATGAAATTGCACGCTATGGTCAGACGACTCGCATGAAGTTAAAAAAAAAAAAAGAAACGTAGACAGCGTTTTACGTCAGCAGCAGCCTGTTTTATGTCCAGAGCAGGACGAAGGCTTCCCCCTGCGATCTCCAATTACCCCTGTGCTTCGCCAACCGATTCCAACTCGACTGCGTTTCCCTTCTCTTAGTACCTGTAATCCCTATAATGACCTACCGGTTATCTAACCACCGCGCTTTTACACGACCTACTCAGCTCCATTTTTTTTTCTCTTGATGTCAATTAGAAAAGACCCGTTTGCTCTCTGATCCAAACCGCTCTCTTTCTGTCTGTTAACGTTACACCTAGCAATCTTCGTTCCATCGCTCTTTGCGCGGTCCTTAACTTGTTCTCAAGCTTCTTTGTTAGTCTTCAAGTCTCTGCCCCATATGTCAGCACTGGTAAAATGCACTGATTGTACACCTTCCTTTTCAATGATAATGGTAACTTCCAGTCAGGAGCTGACAATGTCTGCCGTATGCGATCCAACCCATTTTTATTCTTCTATGAATTTCCTTCTCGTGATCAGGGTTCCCTGTGATTAATTGACTTAGGTAAACGTACTCCTTCACATACCTTAGTGGCTGACCGGCGATATTGAGCTCTTCATGCATCGTTATCTTAATTTGCATCCTGCATATTAATCTTCAACCCCAATCTTACACTCTCTGTGTTAAGGCCCTCAATGATTTGTTGTAACTCGTCCCCATGCAGTGTTGCTGAACAGGACAATGCCATCTGCAAATATAAGGTTGCTGAGATATTCACCTTCGATCCTTACTCCTAAATAAGCCTTCCCAGTAGTGAATAGCATTGCAGAGATTGCGTCTCCCTGTCTGACCCCTTCCGTTATATAGATATCTTCCTGCTTTTCTTGTGTAGAATTAAGGTAGCTGTAGAACTTCTGCAGATATTTTCCAAGGTATTTACGTAAGCGTTCTGTGTGCTAGCTCAGGTCGACATCTCTGTCTTTCCTATCAACAAATTCTATTCTACACACCTTCATTACGTAATGCCTCTATGACTGCTGGTATCTCTACTGAATGAAATGCCTTTTCGTAATCTATGAAAGCCATATAGATGGGCTTATTGTACTCTCTATACGTGATTAATACGTGATTAATGACATGGATGTGATCCATTGTGGAGTATCCCTTCCTGAAGCCAGCCTGTTCCCTTGGTTGACCGAAGTTCACTGTTACCCTTATTCTATTAGAGGTTATATTGGTAAATATTTTATATAATACTGGGAGTAAGCTAACGGGCCTATAATTTTTCAATTCTTTAACGTCTCCCTTTTTGTGGATTAGTATAATGTTTGCATTCTTCAAGTTTTATGGGACCCTGCAGTCGATAGACACTTAGAGCTGCCAGTTGTGTCATAACAGAACATAATGTTGATTTATCTGCCTTTGTGACGTGTGGGTTTCTTATTTCTTTCACTTTATTTTCTTTTTTCTTTATTTTTTCTTCTTTGCGGCTTGAGCTGATTTTTTTCCTTCCTCCATGTGAGCCACAGAGTTTCTCATATAACCTCTCGCGCCAGGTTGCGCTGCATGCTGCACCAGCTCACTAGCTAATGCTTTTGTCGCAGTTCGAAAGGTAATGATCACCATCGTCATCTATACAGCGCAATTATAGCAAAGTTGGTTCTTTATTCTATGATTACAGCCAGCACATTCGCGGATTTTTATGGGCTTACGACGGGCGCTTACCGCGTTTGAATTTTGTTAATTTTATGCCATTTGAACAAATACGGAAAATGCCGGACGAATTCAGTGTGAAGCTGTGTCAGCTTGTGCAGAGGCACCCTGAACTTTACGACATATTCAATGAAAGTTTTCATAACGAAGAGGTCAAGAACAACGCTTGGCAGAAGATTGCGCAGGGCCTGGGAGTGCAACGTAAGTGACTGTAGACGCGCGCGGCGCGTTTGTCTTCGCCTGTCAGCGACGCAGGTGAACGCGCCAAGACGCGGTGCAAACCAGAGAGCGATTTCTCTTGCAGAGTCTAAATGCGTGATCAAGTGGAAGTCTCTGAAACATCAGTACGTGAAGGCAAAGAAGGAATCGAACCCTACGTGGGACCTGTGGCCTTTTCTTCAGTTTCTCGACGATACACCAGCGGCTAAAAGGTTGCGTACCAGAGCCTGTTTGCCGTATTAATAATTTTCATTCGCGTTTCATCGATCGCCTTTTTCTTCGTTGTAGCGCTCCAAAGAAGCGTAAGCGCGAAAGTACTGCCACTCCGATGACGATGGAAATTCCTGTTGAAGACATCGAGATGCCCAGGTATGGAGCCCATAACGCGTCCTCAACGTGAGGCGATTCGAAGAAGCCTGTCGCACAGCGCCGCGAAATTAAACGGTGCAGTACTGCATTAAGAAAGTGGCGGTGAGGCTATTATTTGTGTTTATTTTCCGCACGTGACAGCAGTACTCGTGCAGCATTTGGTTATCGGGCCAGATTCATGGGCGTCCGCAGAAAAATTTCCAAGAGTCGGTAGCGATAGTCCTGTATTACCAAGAATAAGAAGAGGGTAGCTATTGTGAAAAAAAAGTAATCAATTGACATAGTTTTCACTGCTTGTTTAAACAATACGCATCGTCACTGTTGGCGCGTTTGGCAAAGAAACAAATAACCGCCCAACCGTTGCTAACAGGCATGCGCTTAGTTATCCTGAAGGCGTATTTGGAACTGACAAATACTATCAACTTGCCCAAATCAATATATTGTTGCAAACAGCACTTGTGCATTTTTACCGTAAAATGTGCTTACAATGTGAGCACAGTGTTGCATGCATGCATGTACTCAGTGATCCTGTAGGCGTATTTGCAACTGCCTAACAGCACTTGTTCTTTTTATACAGTAAAACGAGTTTTGAAATACAGTGTTGCACAAAATGTTTCGGCTGAAATTTCACGATTATAAGCTTCTTGAAAATTGACTCAAGCTGTGCAACTCCATCGCCCAGGAATTCCACAAGATGGCATATCTAAAGGACTAAGTGTTGAGCTGTGACTGCACCCAATTTTATTAGTAAACAATAAAAAGAGGAGAAGGGGGTGGGAATTAGAGCGAACACATTGGCAGTGTGCTGCTCTTTGACCACCCTGTGCAGTCTGTAGATGAGATGCAGTCTGTAGACAAGAGATTTGGTAGCTACAGAGCTCTGTGTGGCAGTTGAAAAATGTCCATTGGCAGAGTCGCTCTGAACTTGACAACATATTCAATGAAAGTATTCATAATGAAGATGTCAAGAACAACACTTGGCAGGAGATTGCGCATGACCTGGGAACGCAGTGTAAGCAACTGTAGTGACCAAGCGACAGTTTGTGTATGACCTCTGTGCCATCTACAAGTGAAACTCTGGGGTGGTCAGCAGCCATTTTTCAATAATGCCTTGCGTTGAAGATTTTCAGAGTTGACAGCAACGCCAGAACACACGGCCTAACGAGTGGCGGAAGCAAAATGCAAGAGGCGCTGTATACGTTAGCCATGGCACTTTTGATCACTTATCACGAGGCAAGACTGTTCTGCATATGACTGCTCTGCATATGACTGCACATGTTTGCGATCGATATCAGAAGCGCGAACAGTCCAGAGCTTGATTTGTCAAAGCACAGTGCATAACACTCAGACGAGTGGCAAAAAGCCAGCCGCTATTGTTTTGGAATGGCGTATCATTCTCATCGGTTCTCTGATAGCTGGTGTCACTGGAAAATTTTGTAATGCTCTGTATGCCTCAATTACTTAATTTGATAGGCTTTTGTTTGAGTTTCCCTCTTTAGCTTTGAAATATTTCATATAACTGAATTGTAACGTTGCATTTGCATATTTAGTTCAAATGAGTACATATCAATCTCAAAGCAGCAGCACGAGCTGTGAAAAATTCTGCTGTAATGAAGAATGCCTGCTTAGATTCTACCATGTTGGATGCTTAACTTGCACCGACGCTTTCTCATTTTAAATGGTTTTGTTTATTTGATCTTATAGTGCTGTTGATGCTGACATGGAAAAGTTGGAAACAAGGGCAGCAGCAACCAGAAGTTCTCGCTCGACACGGTAAGTGCTTTTTCTTTTGTTTCTTTTTATGCATGTCACTACAAATTTGCTGAGATTCTGGTTAGTCCTTTATTCTAGTGAAGTCATCTGTTGTTGTTGCAATGCCGTATGTACTGAAGATTTTTGGGCTAGAAGTACATTTCATGAGCTGGATAAATGGAGTGAAAGACAGTACAAGGCACTGATTTTATCTGATGATTTATTACTAAACTTATGTTTTGTGCATGATAGGAGCACAGACCTGGTACAATGCTACAATTTATAAAAGGAAAAGCATGAAAATAAGAAGTATATACCTAGGTCATTGTACTGCCTATGCCTATCTGCTGTTTGGACTTTGGGAGAGCTTAAAGTTGGGCTAGTTGGTACATGATGTTAAGAACAAAAACAGCACGAAAAGCAGGACAAGAAAGAGAGACAAGCGCAATGTTGACTTGCAACTGAAGACTTATTTTGTACAACGCAAGCTATATGTATACTGAAGGAAAGCGGGTACAGGGCAGGGATGGCGAGGAAGAGCCAACAAACAAGGAGACAAGCCGCAACATCCAACAGCAGCGCCCAACCTTGAAAAGGTAAACAGAATAGGAAAGTTAGGGGCCACCATGCCGTTCATAAGTGCAACAACTACATGAAGGTTGAAGAGTGATAGACCAACTGGGGATTTAAAGGGACACTGCAGGCAAGTATTAATTCAAGCTTAGTGATAGATTAGTGCTCGAGAATGTCTAAGGCATCAATATTAGGGAGTTTTAGAATAGGGACCCCAAATGTTTGGAGCGCCAAAGAAATAGCGTTGAAGCTGCGCATGCACAAGGCCCAAACTGTGTTTCGATTTTGCGTCTGGCATGCTATTTCACTGATTTAGCGGGAGCCCCAAATGCTGCCCTAAGAGCTTTGCGTAAGCAAACATGGCAGCACCCATTGAAGCGACGTCTCTAACCTAGCACCAAACTGGGCTTGATTCGTGGTAACGCGTGAAGCTCACAAGCTAGGCAAAGTGGCTGCGATTGTCACTTTCTCTTAACTAGCGAGTGTTATGAACATTGATTCATTACATGCCTGTGATTCCGAATTCGATTTTATGGTTTTGTTGATATTATGGCTCGTAGGCATGACATGGCTTAGCATGGCTGGTGAAGGCATGTAAATTTGGTTACTTAAAACCAAGCGCAACTAATTGCTTGCTCCTAATAGAATCGTAATTAAACATGGCAACACGAATGTCAAAATTGCTCTTCTTATCATAAAGGATATATATTATTTGAATATTTATAATAGCATTTCTTTGATGCCATAGTGGCGCTGCAAGCACAAGACGCTATCCGCTAATGCAAAGCGCTATTCTAAAGCTCTTCACTCCTGTGTGCCTCAATGCTAACATACACAACGCTGTTTGGTGCCCCAAACTTTTGGGGCCCCTATCTAAAGCTCTCTATTATTGTAAAGTGTTAGTAATTGACAAATTGATGTAAATGCATGACACGGTTATATACTCACTGATCAGATTAGAGCCCAATGACGATTATTATAATTCTCTCACTAGTACTCAAACACTCATAAAAAGATTGAATTATGAGACGAAACAAAGTTCTTCATGTCCAGTTCTATTTGATTATTAGAAAAAAAAAAGGAACTCATTGATGTTACCCTTGACTATGATGCGGACAGTTTAAATGTTTCATTTTCTCAACTATGCACTGCCCGCGCTTTCGCATTTCAGCATTTTCGGTATCGCATAGTGCTGCGCTGGTTTTGCTGGCTCGTGAAACTCGCAAAAACTGCAAGTAGCAGAGAATGCCGCAGCCATGTGGTGTCGCAGGGTTCCCGAACAGTCCACGCCACTTGGCCAAGAGCAGCAGCAGCGGCGGTGAACCCAGCGCTCTGTCTTGGCTCTTTTCTCCATGGGCGCACATTTGCATTTTGCACAGAAAACCATAGCACCTTTTGTCAGGAGCCGTTTTACTCACCTAGAGCGATAAAGGGCAGTGAAAGCATATGCAACATGACCACTTCCCTCTGGGAGGCGGGCGATTTGAATTGCGCTATAGATATGCAGACCTTTCAGAAGCAATTTTCTTGGCTCGAAACAAGTGTTGCAAGGTTTCTGGAGTGGTATTTTAACAGTTCAAATCTACTTAGTATTTGCCTTTAGTGTCCCTTTAAGTAGGTGAGTGGGGTGATAGAAGGGTGGGGTGGGGCGGTTGGGTGATGGTGGTTTGTTGGCTGTTTCTCACCATCCCTACCCTGTACACTCTTTCCTTCCGTGTATATATTTTGCATCATACAAGATAAATCTTCAAGTCAGTGTTGTGTTTGTCTCCCTTTCTTGTCCCGTTAGAACAAGTATTACAATGTCTTTTAATACTTGTTCTTAAACACTACGTATTTATGCATACTCACTGTTCTGTATTTCAGTACTTCCTCAATCCACAAACAAACGGTTGTCACATCTCTGAAGAGTGTATTTACTAGTACTGAAGCTGGTGCGCCACTGCAGCCTGTGACCACGTATGTAGCATTGACACCTTTGAATTAATAATAAAGGCAAAGATTAAAGCAGCTTAGTTTGACAGATTTACTTTCTAGGAACATTACCCTTGTTTTAGGCTAAGAGATGTATTAGTTACTGAGAAAGTGCTGAAGTAAGAGGCTTCATAATTCTTTCACTATTCAGATCTCAGCGATCGAATGCCCTCTTGTATAGCTCTGCTTGCAATCTCAAAAAGTGGCTAAGCTGCATTTTTTCATGTTGCAGTCGTTGACTACAATTTAGCAGTTATAACCGGAACATGTTATGTCATGGGAGCAGTTGTCATATTTTCACAGTGCCAGTCCTGTCCTGTATTGACATAATTTTTTTGTTCGTGTAGCTCTGTTCTCTGTGAAAGTGTAGCTTTGTTCATCCTGTAACATCAGTTCATCACTTTTGCTTTACCTAATAATTTGCCTTCAGTGTCTCTTTAATATGTTCGTATGTTTATTTGCTTGTAATATCTGTTGCATGAGTTCCCAGCTTGAAGTGTTTTGACTTGCACATTGGCCTAAATTCATGTGATAATTTCGTGCTTGTTGGCAGCATTTCTTTCAACAATGTGCAAAAGTTAGAGCCTTGACATTTCTTAGTTGCTAAGGTCAAATTTTAAAGAAATCAACAGCTAATGAATCTGATATGCCACTGGTACCAGCTTATACATCCTTCAGGCAGGCCCTTCAAAAAGCATGCCAGCAGAGTTCTTCTATGTATGCTATACTCTCCTGTACCACAGTGGTGGCGTAGTGGCTGAGCATCCACCTCTTATGTGGAAGGCACTGGGTTTGAATCTGGGTGTTGCCAGAAGCCCATTGGTTTTTGTAATGGGTAAAGATGCTTTCTGGACTAATGCATGGCTGCTTGTGGAGCTTTCATAACAAAAAGGGGCCCTCAAGAGTTTTCTAGGTGTGGTCTCTGGGCGCCCTTTGTCCACTTACAGACAGCCTTGTTGTAGAGCATCCATCATGACTGTGGGAAGCAAGCTAGAGCTGTCACTGGGTGCCTACTAGCAAAATGGGTGCAAGCGCACTCCCACCTAGGCACTCGGCCATTATATGACTTCAATGCTTGGAAAGAGGCATCCCCCCAAACCGAGAGCGTCCCCACGGTTATGTTTGGCGTATTAGCCGAAGACAAAACGCAACGGTCATGGGACTGCTGACAAGACCAGTATTTCAGTTGTTATGCCTAGACTGCAGGTCAAATGGCGAGGTCAACATCCGTTCAAGGTGTCAGCAACTGCCCTATTCTGTGAAAGGAGTAACAATCATCAGAGTCTGGCTCCGCTAATTGATGCAAGGAACAAATGTCCGACTGTGAGAACGGCATTGACTGCTGCTTCCTAATTACCTCGTCGTTGCATCATAGGTGAGGGCGAAGGTGCAACATCAGAGGTGGAGTTCGGTGGGGTGATGCAATATCGTGGGTGGGATACTGCGAACAGTTCGATCGTTGCGATTGCCTGATTGGGACATGACCAGTTCACCTAGTGAGTTATCTATGGAAGACTGAGGGTATTGAAGCGAAATACTCTGTGTGTGGGATGTGCTCCTTCAGAATGATGTAGCCTGCTCAGGCCAAACAATAAAGCTGTGGGCTATGATGTTGCTATGTACTGTGCTCTGCTTCTGCCAGTATGAGTATGCCTTTGTAAATAAGTTTGCCTTTCCAAGGTAAATAAACCCCTGTTTTGTTTATCCATCCTCCTAAGCTCATAACTAATCAACAAGTTAGCAACTGTTGCCAACGTAGTTTGGATGACGGAATGGGCCAGCTTAGCCACCGTGTGACACCCTGGTAGCATAGGCCAGCTAGCTACCTTTTTCAAGATGCACCGATGGCATAGGCAAGAGAACAACCCTCAGTGTGACACCAGATTCTGAGACCACAATCCCTAAATCCTACACCGCCTAATAGGTGCTCATGGGTGCCACATGGGAAACAGCTGCCTGGGAGTGGCTCAGAAGCCCCTTTTACAGGGTTTTGTGGTGCCCCCGGAGTTCGATGTGATTTGCATGCCTTCTTTCCAAGGGCACTTAATGTCTTAGAAGGGCGAGTGTCAGGCCAGGGAACACCTGTGCCTGTTTGTGTAACTGGTAGGTAACCAGCGGCAGTGTGGTTTTGAACCCACAACCTCCTGCAGCCAAGGCGAAAACTCAGCCAGCAGCTGCTGTCATTTCAGTGTGAACATCAGTAACGTTCATTTCCTTGGCCATTTTGTGTCAGTTTCCAAGAGCATGCATTGCTAACATTCTTCTTTTTAAGTTCACAATGGTCTTTTACTTATGCTGCTTTAGCACTTTAAAGGCAAGTCCTGAAAAGAAAGAAACAAAGCGAGCTACGACAAGGACTGCTCGTTCAAAAAGGCAAGTAGCTTTTTTTTTCTGCTTCTCCAGTATACTGTAAATTAGTTAGTGATTTTGTCTAAAACACTTCTTCCTCTTTTAGACTTGTGAATTTCTTCCTTGCTTTTACGATGTTAATGCTGCAATGTCTTCTCTTGTGCATAACTCAAAATTTTCTTGCTCTTTTCTTTTTGCCCAAATTTAAAACTATTTTATTTTCCAGTGTTGTCACTGAGCTTTGTTGTTTTGTTCCCAAAATGGCAGTGCACTCTGCAAAAAAAAAAAAAAAACATACGGGCATATGTAGAAATATTTTAACGTGTTTGACTGGGCTGAAAACATCCTGTACGGCATGTATAGCAAGTGACCCCTCTGCTTTATCACTAATGATAACACTCAAGGGAATTTGGAAGTCCCTCCTTAGTCACCCAGACCTCCATATGGATATCTTTGTTGTAGAACATGTGTACTATTATAAAGCTTGGTCTACGTAACCTTTATAGGTGCTCTGCGTGAGCAGGAACAAAATACTGTAGGGCGAGATTTCAGGATAATGAAAGAAAAGTTTGTATGCACTGTTTGCATGTTAATCAGAGTATAGTAGCAGAACTTGTGTGGCGCTTAAGTACACTGACGGGTCTCAGTGCTGCCAAGATTTGCCCGAGTTGCCCGCCGTGGTTGCTTAGTGGCTATAGTGTTGGGCTGCTAAGCAGCAGGTCACGGGATCGTACCCGGCCACAGCGGCCGCATTTTGATGGGGGCGAAATGCAAAAACACCTGTGTACTTAGATTTAGGGGCACCTTAAAGAACCCCAGGTGATCCATATTTTCGGAGTCTCTCACTACGGCGTGTCTCATAATCAGATTGTGGTTTTGGCAAGTAAAACCCCATAATTTAATTTTAATTTGCCCGAGCTCAATGTAGCACCTCTAAATGTCTGTGGTGACAACTAGAGGTCGAGGGACCTCTTGTAAACTGGCAGTGGTCCGGCATAAATGGACACAGAAATTTTCAAGTCTTGGCTTATTTGGTCGGCTTTGTCACCACAAAACTATAGCAGTGTCACCGGATGTTTGTTCAATACCGCTGTCTGAGAAAGAAAAATGGAGACATGCCGCAAGGACGACAGATGAATCTTCATTTCACTTTTCTGAAACCTTGCCCTTCCTGCTTGTGCCAAGCATGTCATCGCCTGAGGACCTTCTTGACCACGCAGACCTGTCTTTATAACAATGCTATGTGGTTGCATTTTGTTTTCACTTTTAATATGTTGTACTATGCTGTGCTAAACGCTGAACAATCAGTCCAGCGAAAGACTTAATTGAATAAAGCTCTGGAAGGAACTTCTCTCAGTTGAGAATAACTTGGAGGCTGTGCATTACCTGTAGACTGTTCATTTGCTAGGTTGTGAACCTACTAAACCTGCCATAGACTTAGGTTCACTTGGCGTTTTCTGGCTGTACCCTGCAAATGAGTAAACTTGGTGGGCCACTGCCTTCAGGCTTTATTTAATGTGACTCGTGTCACTCATTTTGCTGTGTTGTAGTAGTGATCTATCCTTTTTTTTTTCTTTTTCCTGTCCCTTTCCTCTTTTCATTGCTTCCCTTTTTGTTTAGAACTGGTATAACCACAACAGAGGGCTCAGAGCAAAGCTTTCTCTCGCAGATACCATTCTTGTATTGGAGGTATGGGCAACTACATTTACTGTCTGCTTGATAACAGTTGGTGTGTCAGCTTAACCCTCCCCTGCATGGCGTGCCCGCTTGTGTGCAGTCGAGTGCCTTGGGGAAAGTGTGACCTTCTTGAGCAGCTTGAAGTGGTGTACATCGAGTTCTTAAGCCAGGATGTGCACTGTAAAAGTTGTCATTGCTACCCACTAGAAGTCTGTGGCAGATGAAACAGTAGGTTTAAATAGCACCTTGAGCTTTTACTGCAACCACAGCATAATCAGCTGTCTGCTAATGTGATGTTTATGCCCATTAATTTAGCCACATAGATACTACTTCGAACAAAACGGCTTCTCAGTAATTTAATGACACTGTGTGCTCGTGCTTTTTCTCAATGGCAGGGACTTGTTCTCTGTTTGCTGTCTTTGTTCTATCCTCTCCTCGTTTTTGTTTAGGACTGATGTAACCCAAAATTATTGTCTCTATACATAGTTTTCTTCTCTCGGTCGTTACTGTATACTTGAGATCTGGGGTCTTGTTTGTAAAAGCTACCCAGCTAGAGTAGGCATAGAAACTCTAATATCGTATAAACGCGTTTGAGGGCCGCAGCCGCGCAAGGGTCGCACCCCCAACTTGGCAGCTTGGCAGCCTATATTTGGAGAAAAAAATTTAATTGGAGAAACAATCACGTTTGATGCCGCGCATGTGTATCGGTGAATTTTCGTGCCTTGCGCACTTCCACGTGCTCCTACTAGATGGCAAGAGCTGCGTGTTGACCTCTGATGCATTGGTACATTCGGGGATCTAGGGTGTGCAGTATTCGCTGGCTGGGCCGGCACCATTTTGACCAAAAAGTTAGGTCTCGTGCAAAAACCACACCTCGTGAAAACTGTGAGAAAAAAGAAGTGTGGCCCTTGCTTGATTTCGAATGACTACTCTGCATTTTCTGTGCAACGCTGTTTAAAAGCGCTGCTGAACACAGTTGGCAATGTTGTGTCTATTCTGGCATAGTCACTTCCTGTGGTATATTCACATGCATGATGGTAACATATATGGGGACTCCTTAGCTGCTTTACTGGTGATGGCAAATTTTGTTTTAGGAGCTCAGTGATGTTCTTCAGTGTTGTTTGCGGAAAAGCCCAAGCTTACTTTGTAGTGGCAAACAAGCACATGCCCACCGTGGTTGCTTAGTGGCTTTGGCATTGCGCTGCTAAGCACAGTGTCGTGTGATCAATTCTAAGCCACCGTGGCCACATTTCAATTGGGGCGAAATGCAAAAACGCCCATGTACCATGCATTAGGGTGCATGTTAAAGAACCTCAGGGGATCGAAATTAATCCAGTGTTCCCCACTACGGCGTGCCTCATAATCAGATACATAGTGGTTTTGGCACGTAAAACCCCAGAATTTAATTCTTTCTTTCTTTTTTCTTTTTTTTACTAGCACATGCTGGAGGTTTTGCCATTATTGCAATTTCTTTGTTTCCTGCATCTTCTGATGAAACATCTAGACAAAAATTTCAGAACTTGATAAAGTGTGGTGGTTGTGCAAAAACAGGCTGACGATGACGGTTGTGCAAAATGTGTTTGTAGGCTGCTGTGAGCGTCTCTGTGGCGATGCTAAAATGGTAGTGAGCCGTCCACAGAGCCACACGTCTGCTTTTATATTGCACACCTCTGCAGATAGTTGGACTGACGCAAAGGCCACTGACTGGCCCTGTTCTGGTTTACTTTACATTTAGTATTCTGAAATAATCTTAACCTATTTTAAATTTGAATCTTTCAAAATCAAAACAGAATATGTTTGCCTGTTTTCTCTTGGCAACAGCATGCTGTGCAAATCCCTGCTCTGTTGCAAAATGGTGCTTAGCTGCCCCTTGGCAACTAAGCTGAGCACAACAGGCACATGTTTGCAGTGTCGTCCTGCTGTGGAAGGCTTGACCTCTATGTTCATAGCTCTAATTTTTGCTATTCTTATTTAACTAGTTTGGGTTTGGTTTCACATTTAAATGGGATTTTGTTGTTATAGGGTTTCCTCAGCTCACAAGGACACGATCGGTGAACTGGACAGCGCAGAGACTGGCACGCCACTGCAGACTGTCGATGAGTGTGTATTCCCATGTTTAATGCTGCATGTAGTCATCTCTCTGCGAGAAAATGAAGTTAAAAACATTTTACTATTTGGAGTACTTCATTTAATATAGCGTAGCAGTTGGCTTGATGTTCTAGAGAAAGTACAATTTTATGATAGCCTGCCAGAAAAAGACTGCCTTTGACAAATGAGTCATAAAACAATAGCTAGCCAACTAACATAGCAGCTTACTTAAGTTCTTTTAAAATATATTTTATTCCTCATCCCTGCTGCTGTATATTAGTGTGCAGTTGCCCTCAGTGGCTGCAGTTGTATACTTTGCAGGGAATGCTAACATAAATGTAGAACTTCCTAAAGTACAGGTTGCCTTATAGTGTTTTTTGTGTGATGTCCACTATTAGCTGGTTTAGTATTTGTCCCTGGGTGACTTGTGTTCATAAAAATATAGCATAATGAACAAAGAAGACTAACACTTAGCACAAGAGATTTATTCAAGCTAACATTTCTGATGTTAGCTTTACAACTTCTTTGAGCTTGCTCACAGCTTGTGATTCTCCTTAGTATGGTCCTTTCTTGTGGTCTTGGTTTGCCTGATGTTTGTGTTTGTTTGTGTTTACTGTTATCATAGTAGTCTTTGCAAATTATGTGATTTGCAGTAATTAAGTAACCTTAATCGGTGTGCTTTACTTTCTGTTGCATGTAACTTCAGTTTTGTTTTTTAATATACACAGCGCACCAGAGCCAGTCATACCACAGCCAAGCAGCAAGTTGCCTGAGCCTGTATTACCTACACCGACCAGAAGTGCAGCTCGTAGACAGAGTGCGCGGTGCGTATCTTCTCCAGTGCTCCACGTTTTTTCACTTTGAGTGTGCGCCACCTGTGCCCATTGGGAGAACTGTTAAAAGCTTTTCTTTATCACAAGGGAAGAAGTTACAGGCAAACACAGGTGCTACTTGTAACTATAAAAATTTTTTAAAGACATACACTGTACACATATACTCACACAGGTACAACTGCACATGTGCTGACGCTACACCATATTTAAAGAATTAAACCACATGAAAGGAACAAAATATACCTAACAACTCTGTCATTCAGCCTCAAGCATACCTGCCAGTCCTCCCAAATTTTTTGTAAAATATATGAATTTGGACTCGTTTTACAGTTTTACAAATGTTGTGTCGTGTTAACAAAACAAAAAAAATCTGTTCACTGAAAAGTTTTGCTCTTCAATTCCCCAACACTTCCAGTAGAAGTTCGGTTTGTGAAAGGATGCAAGAGGGGTACGTTCTTAGTACAAGTTTTGTACAGACGAGTTCCTGAAGCAGGCAAAATCGGTAACATCAAAGTCGCTGGAAATTTCACTGTGATGTAGAAATAAGGTGTTGCCTGTCAGTATTTGCTGTGCCAAAATTGTTGTTGGCAGTGCAATGCGTCTAATTGGATGTATGTGTAATCAAAATGTGCTTGCTCAGAGCAAGATTTTTCTTTTTTAATGTGAGCTACGCAGTCTGGCCAGTTGTCAGTCCCTTTAAGATAGTGAAGGCTGCCCCCATCTGTCAAGTAATCGTGTTGTTTTAAAGGGGCCCTGGACCCTTTTTTTTATCAAAGTCGAGAAATGCATTTGAAGTTAAAATACACTATTTCAGAAATATGTTGTTGCAAAAAGTCGCAAAACTTGGCAGAAGCGGAGTTGTTGGCAATGAAACCACGGTGCTTCTGCTCCTTTTTCAATGACTTGCACTGCGAAGGCTACGGCAGAGCAGGGTGTCACCATAACGTTTCACCTTCTGAATGTAACCATGGCGCACAATTCAGATTTGATTTCGGATTGAGTTCATGTGGACACCACTACTTCCAATTTTGGCACCTACGACGTGTCGAACATGGTTGTCCTCAGTGGGCTGCTGTGCGCTCAGCCAGCAGACTTGTCGCAGCAGACCGCAGCTACATACGACTATAGTATGCACGCGCAGCGTTTGCTTTGTGCACGACAAGGCTTGAGTGCGCGCTCATGCTCATATACTCCAGTTTGGCTGTGCTACGTGGTGCGGACCAGCTTTGTCCTGCACCAGCTTGACTGACGAATAGTATCTGCATCCAACTTGTGCGTTATCGCCAGCATTATTTTGGAGCGTTATCAATAGCTCAATATCCAGCAAAGTCTGCCAAGGCTTCTAACTAGGAGCAGCCAGGGTGAGCACGCACTGGCAAGCGTGCGTATGGTCTGACTTTAAGTTTTGCGTGGTTCGAGGCTAGTTGAGTGTTTAAAACTAGTCAAAATTAGCAAGACCCAACTGCTGCAACACTGACAAGCAGAGTGGCCAAAGTTTAATTTCTATGTGGGCGGCTGTGGCCAAGTGTGAGCGAGCGATAGCCAGCTTCTTCCAGAAATACGTAATTATTATCGAAATTCGAAAGTAGATTCTCGCTTACTTCAGCCTGTTCATTAAACTGCGTCAATAAATATACACAGTAACAGTAGGAAGAAGTGCACTGATCTAAACACCCATCTTGATTGATGTCAGCTATTGGCCAATAGCAGCTCTGTACAGGGATCTGCTATATTATGAAATAAAGTGTCTATAGAAGAGTGAGGAGCAAGCTTCTGTTGAAAAGAGAGTGTTTGAGAAAAAGGTGACTTCGCATTCCGCTTGCGAGCTCCACACATCGCGCCCGACTGCAAAATTTGTCTGAGATGTTCACAGCAGCGTATGCTATCTCTGGACTGTGTTTCTTTACTAAGCTCGAGGAGTGGTTCAGGACCCCTTTAGCTTCTTATCTGCCAATATCTGCGTGTATTCAGCCGATATTCTCTTTTGCGAATGCCCTAAGTGCCATTTCTTCCTCTGAAAAGAGTGGCTTGTAAAGCTCCACAACATTTACAGTACATGCACCAAAAATATGTCCAGTTTTCTCACTCTTGCTCTGTTACCCATCTGTAGAGTTGTGCGTAGATTACCCCTATGACTTTCTAGTCATAGGAATAAGCTCCTATTACAGGAATAAGCTCCGACAAACTCCTTCTTGCACCTATGCTTAGGTACTGCATCCTGGCTGTTTGGTGCTATCTGTTAAAGTTTTTTCACTGAATTACTATATGCTTGCATTGTGCCTGTACTGCTTATTTTTGTGTGTGTTTTTGTTGTTACAGGGCTTCCACGGTTCACCTTGATACCAATGTGGCCTCTGCAACACGTAGAGTGAATGGCGCTTCATCTGGAACACCACTCAAGGCTGGGACTGCGTATGTACTCTTGCTTTAAATTCGCGCACTCAAGTGCGTAAAAAAAAGTACTGACATCTGCACGGGCCCAGTAGGATATATGTTCGAGTTATGTGTACCATGAACCAGTTTTTGTGTAGAGCAACATACCATACGTGAACGTACTTTCCTTCTTGCGGAGAAGCATAGAATTGCACTCGCAAGGTTTTCTAGATATGATTCCTCCTATGACATTTTAGAAAAAGCTTTAATAAGGATTAGAACAGCTTTAATGCTTTCATTCTAATTGGAACCATTAGATTAGTTGGTCACATATTCTCTGGAAATCATTGCAATATAGAATTGCAGCACCACTAAATTGTAAAGACAAAATTTTGCTGGAAAGTTTATTTACTGAGAAAAGTGCCATCTTGTTTGTGACGTTAAACAGCCCGACAACCAATCAGAGTGCGTAATGAGATCTTAGTGGAAATAATGAGAACCTGATTTATAATAGTTTGAATGTTCGTGGTTTGAATGGGGATTATTTTTTAAAATCTGCCAGGAATTCACAATAAACTGCATGTCACAACACTCTACTGTGGAGCTTTGGTGCTAGCATTGGAGCCCCACCACATAGTCAGATTGAAGTACATAAGTTAGCTGTCATTAAGAGCACCATAGTTGAATATTTAAAGACTCATTCATTATACTTTAGAGGGATTAGCAATTTCATTTTTTTTTGTGTGCGTTATGACAAAGAAAGCTAACATTTACCTGCTGCAGTAGCCTAGTAGCTACGGTGTTGTGCTACTCAGCTTGAGGTCATGGGTCTGATCCCGACTGCATTTTGAAGGGAGCAAAATGCGGCCGTCTGCTTCTGATTCAAATTTTTATTTTCTGCTCGATATTCTACTCTTGATTTTGACGTGGGTCTGTTTCTACATGTTGATGGTGGTATGCGTACGATTTGAGCATGTTCAATTAATGTTTAGTTTGAAGTTTATTGTTCCCAAACATGTACAGCCTATTTCGAGAAAGTGTAGCTCATAGGGACTATGAATAAAATTGGGCGCGAGTCATTGTAGGAGCGGAGCTGTTGCCAACACTGGCCCGCTGTGAGTATATGTTGAAGCCTCCATATTTTTGTGACCTAGAGTGCCCACGATTGACAGCATTGCACAGCCATACGCCCACTTTCGTTGTAGCTATAGTGAGCTTTATTGATTTGGTACAGACAATAGAGTCAGCTGCTAAAGTTTATGGACTGTAGGAGCTGTGAAAACAAGTTTTCGAGCAGGTTGTGACCGTACGCAGTAGAACCACACTACGCCATGTCCATGTAATAGGTTCTTCTTTTTTTTTTTCTGCACCAACTTTTACAAATAGCATAGTTCTAACCCTTGAACTAAATTACTCTGAGACGGTCATTACTTCTATGAGAAATGGAAATGCTTCTTGAACAATTAACATGATTGCACGAATTAACTTCTTAAAGGGACACTAAAGTGAAAAATGATTTCTTCTGCATCAGTAAGTTACCGTTCTACAACACCAAAAACACCACTCTTGCAATGATAAGACGTTTGGTAAGCCAGAAAAAGCGCAAGAACGAAATACGGGTGGCGACACCTACTTAAGTTCCCGCACCTGGGGGCTGTGACGTCTTGGATTTTGATGGCATCTTCTAGGGCCTACCAACTATATATAGCAGTACAGATTGACTAGAGTGTGTTCTAAAGGAACCAAATAATAAACATGACATGGTTTCGGGAACCTTTACTCAGCCAACGCGGCCCAAATGCGAAAACATTCTTTGGAATCCCTGACGTCACACTGACGTACCGGCTTCGAGATTTCGGCGCGAAATTCAAATACTGATATTTCCACCGTCATTTTCTCATCCAATATTCAATCTATTTTTATGAGATGACTGCCTCCAGGCTTCTCAAACAATGCTTCATTAGTCTGAACTGATTTATTCTTTCGCTTTAGTGTCCCTTTAATTAGCTTATGGCACATATTTCAATCTATGAGTTGTAGCTGGTGAGTTTACCAGGCATATCCACATGGGACGAATTCTGAGGATGGCATATACCTAGTGGTACTTACCCAGTGATACAAGATGGGGTGAAATAGGTTCATTGAAGAGCAGCACATAAGCACTGGCACATATCCAGGAAGACAGGCTGGTGTGAAACAGGTTAATTGATAAGCGACGCATGCCCAATCTCTTGTGCCCATGACCCAAGTTTGCTTGACGGTTGATTTTGAGCCCAGTTCCCTTATCACAGCAGCCTGATACTCTAACCATAAGCAAATATCACAGGATGTCTTTCAGGCTTCCGCTGCAAAACCGAAAACAAAGCTGGCATTGCCGATTTTGTTTCTGCATTGCTTCGGACACATTTGTCATTGCTTCATTTCATATAACTTGCGATACTTTGTATTGCAGACAGAGAACAGTAATCATACTTTAACAGTCAGTTTTTTTGAAATACAGTAAAAACTTGTTGACACATTTAAAAAAAATGCAAGAAAAATGTACTATCCTAAAAGACTAATTCACGAAAAATTAAAAGAATACAACAGAGAGAAGGTTTGAGATGCGAGGGCATTTATTTCTTACAAAGCATGTCTGTAATCTGCTGGTGCAGTACCTGCCCTTTAGAAAGGAGAAGTTCCTTTTCCACAGACTGCAGACATTTCTGCATTTTTGTTGTCCTTGGCACGAAAGAAGCTGTGCAGCGCATCTAGTCCAGCGAGGGCTTCGGCGAAAGCAGCTAGCGCATGCACGCAATCACCCTCATTGTCATTTTCAATTGCCTGTGCTTCGTCGGCTTTTATCGCCTCCACATTCTCTGCCATGCTTTGTGGCTTTCACTTGGGGCTATTGTCGTCTACCGCAATGAAATCTTCAAACACGCCTTTAGCGCCAGTGCAGCAGAACTCTATTTCTATTTTCTATTTCATCTTCAAGCATGTCATAGATGCGGGGCTGCACTTCTGCTGGGTTGCACCAAAAACTGCACCTTTTAAGGAGCTTTTTACAATTCTGTGGTTTAGGCTCTCCCACAACTGGTTCAGATAATGCATTGCATCCCACAGTGATAGCTTCCCAGGATCCTCACCCATGGACACACAAGCAAGGAGGCGATGCACTTCCTATAGATGTGTTTTATATTTTGGATGACACCTGCAACCAGTTGTTACGACTGGCTCGTCATGTTTGCTGGGAGAAAAATGACGCACAGACTATGGAGGACAACATGTCTTACGGATGAGCTGCACAATTGCACACAAACAACACACCTTCGCGCCCTTTGCACTCCAGTCTTTCATTGAGATATCGAAGTAACTGTTTGAAAATGTCGCACGACATTCACGCCTTTGTGTTATGCTTGTAAACACAAGGGAGGCAAGCAACGTTACGCAAGCACGTAGAGTTCTTCGCCTTCCCAATCATCCATGGCTTCATCATGTTGCTGCCTTCTTCGTCACAGCAAAGGAGTACCGTAACGTGATCTTTGCTGATCTTACCACCGTGACGGAACTCTCCCTTCATGCTTAGGGTCTTGCTGGGCTGAAACCTGAGAAACAGGCTAAGCTCATCCGCATCGTACACATTGCGCAGGTCATAAGCATTGATAATACTCGGGAGCAGTGCGATCCAGTTCTTAAAATCAAGCGGGGTTCACGTTTGCCGCTTCTGAGTGTATCTGCCGATAGGCAATGCTGTGTCTTGTACAAAAAAGAGTGATCCAGCCATTCAATACAGTAAAGTCATCTATTCCCAAAATGTCGGCAATTTCCAAAGCTTTTTCTTGAAGAATACTGCCATCAAAGTTTATGCTGGAAGTCCTCGCCTGCTTGAACCATTTGAGCAGTGCTTCTTCAAGTTGCCCATGCCTTGCTCCACGGGCTTCTTTTGTCCCGGTGCTAAACACTAAGGCATTCACTTAGATTTTCTTGTGCTTCCACACAGTTGCGTTAACAGATGGTGCAGACAAGCCAAGCTCACTGGCTATGTCACTCCACTTTTTCTTTGGGTTCTGGTCAACGACGGTTTGCGCTTTCTCAATGCTATGACTAGCTCTCGAACACATAAACGCAATCGGAGAAACTGCAATTAATCCGAAGCGCAATGTCCCACGAGATTTGTCAATTATGGAACAATACAGAGAGCCCGAGAATGTGCTGGTGTTCCCACTAGACGTGGGTGGTCAGGTACTGCGGCAAAGCTACCATTGCGTGCAGCTGCCTCAAGCAGTGGAGCTGCATGGTGCGATTGAGCCTTTTCTTGTTTACGTGGGATCTGGTAGCTGAAAAATGTATCATACAATCACAATTTGGTGATCTAGGGAATGTTAGTGCTGAAAAAGCATGCTTTCCGGGAATGTAGTATGCGGTAAGAAAGCAGCATAACTGTATTGGGTCACATTTAGTGCCCTTGATCGGCAACGTTGGTGCCAGGAAATAGGGCAAAACGGGAACGTATCAACGAGGTTCTACTGTGTTTGGCTAGCTTGTAATGTTCGGTTGCAGGATTAAATCCTGGTCGCGGCGGCCACATATCGATGGGGTTAAAATGCAAAGATGCCCGTGTCCCTTGCATTGGTGCTTGTTAAAGATCCCCAGGTTGCCAAATTTATGTGTAGTCCCCCACTAAGGTGTGCCTCATAATCAGATAGTAGTCTTGGCACATAAAACCCCGGAATTAAAAAGAAAACAAGATATTGGCTTCTAATATTTGAAAATATTGTATAGTAGATCATTTTCGAATAGTTAGTGTGTAAAGTTATATTCGTATACGAAACCTCTAATATTTGCTCACCCCTTTAAGGTATATGTGGTTGCTGCTGCATTTATCGTTAATGTACGTTAGTTAAAGGCCAACAGCAAGGAAATTTTGGACCGCATAAAAAAACCGTCCTTCGGATAATATAGAAAAGCCTCCGTTTAATGTTTTACATGTGAAAAGCAGGTGGATGTGTCGCGAAAAGCCAGCAAGAATGAATGTTTTTGATACCTTAACTGAAGGAGAGGGGGGAGCGGCATTACCTTTAACTGGGAGTGAATGGCCCCTTGGTATGACCTTCGAGGTTAAGGGGCACAAGCAGTTGCCCGTGGAGCACTAAAAAATCTCGGTGGCAATGTGCTGGGACTTGCATCATAGCGCCAAGTGCAGCCATCATCTGCTTATGTGCTGTTTAAATGCTGCTAATAAGACTGTTACCAGCCCTGCAGCTTTGCCAAGAATGATTCTATAGTACCATACTCATTTATAACCACTTTAAGCAGAGTGAAATTTCATTGCACTTGGCCTTGAAGACTAATGAGCACTAACACGCTTGAGCATTTCATCGCAAAAAAACTGTTTACGTAAACTGTTGAGCATAGAAACCAATTCTTAAAGCTTTTGCAAAAAACACAAGACGCTGACTGGTGCACAGTCTTTAATCGCACCTGCTCACTGCCTCTGCAGCAACTCGCATGGGACAGCCATGGCATCAACCGCAGTGGCCATGCAGCCAGAAGTTGTCCTGTCGCGCATACCTGTGCTGTCTAACAAGTGGGTTGCTTCTGTTCTCGTTGCTAACTTTGCTGCTGTCACACATACCATCGCACAATAAAAGGGCCCCCCACCCGTCCTTGTCAAAGATTGCATTACATGCTGCCAAATCTAGGGCACCCTTTGGGAAACGTTTCCAGAACTCTCTTATTGCAAGCCAAAGAGCCTGCACCACAAACTTATGTCAAGTGCCCTGCCTCCTGTTGGTGCATTTTTTTTTTCTACAGTGTTGGATGTTGAATATCATGCCAAGGTATTTTGTCCAGTTGTGCCAGGCATGCCACATTTAAGCTTGAGATGCTCGTAATGCCCACGTGTGCCAGCTTTCTGTGACACTGCCATGACATAGAAAGGTGAATCTGCGGTATGCCGAGAAGACCGACTGTGCTGAGAAGAAGAAAGCACTAACTTTCATAATAAATTTTAAATGTTTTTATTGGTGAGCATAAATGCAAAGCACATAGATGAATCACTGCTGTATGATGTGGGGGCATAATGTAGCTACCTTATTTGCAATGTCCCAGACCAGTGAGGGGCCCTTTGAAGCATGAATAATCATGTAGTTAAACTTTGAATAACAAACTTCAATATAACAAAGTATTTAACTTTTTATAATGTCTTGTCCATCAATGCCATGTATTTAGAACCTCAATATAACGAAGCGTGTTTATGCATGATTTCAATATAATGAAATTTCACTGCTATCGCAAAGGGAAACTAAGACAGGTAATGGAAACTTCCACGAACGCAGATGGTAAAGTGGTTAAATTACAAGCAATTGCTTTCAAATGCACATCTCTAATCGCGTGTTGTTTAACCAAGAGCGACCGCCGAATAGAAGCAGCGTCGTGAAGCTTTCGTGTCCACTGCGCCGCGGCTGATAGTGTTGCTGGCAGTGCGACAATGCCTTCATGAAAAACACTGGCAGCAAGGAGCGAATGCTTCGTTTGCCTCTCGCTTCAGCGTGTCTCTAAAGCTAGAGATTATGTTACCTCCAGCACAGTGAGCAAACAGCACACAATGCCATGCCATCTCAGCTCGCCCTGTTCACACGCAGCAGATTACTGCTAAAGCAGTGCGAGCAAGCTGTGCATGCACTCAACCACGCTGACTGCCGTGTGCAGGCACGGCCACGCTAGAAAAGGAGATGCGTGCCAACCTACCCTCGCACTTTTTTATTGCGTTACCACGAGCTCACTCTCCTCCCCGTTTCCCCTTGCTCGCGTGGCAAGATGGCCCTCAGACGCTTTCACTGACGCCTAAAGCATAACAGCGTGCGAGGTGCAATAGCATGTTTTTACACTTGGACTTGATGCAGAACATGACGTCGCTTCGCTTCAGCGGTCGCTCTGGTTTGCAATTTGGAGGTGTGTTCGCAAGCAGCTGCATATAAGTAAGCCAATTTACTATCTACGTCCACGGAAGCTTCCATTTGTCTCCATATTCTTTTGCGGCGGTAGTGAAATTTCGTTATATTGAAATTGTGTAATAAACAGACTTCATTATATTGAGGTTCTAAATACATGGCGTTCTATGGACAAGAAGTTATAAAAAGTTAAATACTTCATTATATCAAGGATTTTGTGATATTGAAGTTCGTTGCATTGAGGTTTAACTATATCACATTTTTCCACTTCAGATGCTCTAACAGATGCCGTTTTCAGAACTGCAATATTTGTTCTTGGGATAAAGTAATAAATTTGTGAACATTGGCCACCATTTATTTTTTAAGCTTGCTGAATTATGGCAACTCTGGCAAAAGAAATTTCAGGCCATGAGTGAAAATTTTGGTTGCGTTGGTCGGTAGAATTCAGCTTCTTCCCCTTAAAGGTGACAAACTTTACTCAAATCGCTTCAGCGGTTTCCTAATGAGAGCATGTCTGCATTTCACGTGTATGTGAACAGAGAAATCTAAGTTGGCGTTGAGATAAAGCTTCTACCTAAACCTAACTGTTGAGGCTGTTCCTGTATACACTCGGGAAAAAAAAAATATGGACATAGCTGCTCAGTTATTCTTGTTTCCCTGAACATAGTCTAGGGAATGTGAATCTGAAGCCTCCATTTTTCACGTACATTGTGGAATGTGCCATGGTCTGATTTTATACTCCACAATTAAAATGTTATTGCAGGTTCATCCGCAATGAAAAGCCTGTAGCACTTCCAGTGGCAAGTCCAGAGAAAGCTACAGTGTCGGATGTTGTGTGAGTTATTTTACACACGTAATTATGTCGAAATGTGGACTGCGATCAAACTTCAATATAACAGTCATGCTTTCAGAAAAAATTTTGAGATATTTGTAACTTTCTATGTTTCATAAATAAATTTAAAAAAACTCTAATGTGCTTTAGGACATTATAAAATAAGAAGACGCCAAATAAACAGACACACACAAGAGAAGAGAACGGGACAGGCGCCCTGTCCCGTTCTCTTCTCTTGTGTGTGTCTGTTTATTTGGAGTCTTCATATTTTATAATGAACAGCTACCAACTAGCCCAACAAGAAGTGCTTTTAATGCTTTAGGACACTTGGGATGTCTGAAAAGCTTGTCAGTAAGCATTTGTAAATAAGATCTTCCAAGGAAACCAAGCAGTAATCTTGCACTAAAGCATACTGAGTGTTATTTATGTATGTTATGTGTGCACATATGCATAATAGTGCACAGCGCATGTGTTACTGCACACAGCATGAAGCTTCCTGCTCAAAGTAACAGTCAGATGATGCACTGTGTATCACCACTAGCACTTAACACTATAGTATTTCCATCTTCAGTTTCTGTAGATTGCCATTGATAGTGAACCTAGCAGTACTCCAGCAGTGATACATGAGACTGACATACATCACAGTGGCCATAAGCACAGTTGTGCATAGGCAATAATGAAAGCAAAAAAGGGGGGGGGTGGGGGGGAGGGGGCGTATTGCTTGCTGCCCGAGGTAGCAAAAAAATGTAGGGGCTACTTCTCTTTGCTGCCTGCAGTGAAAGTACTCCCCCCCCCCCCCTCCTTTTTTTTTACATGTTGCATTCAATATGCAAAAACGCCCGTGTACCTAGATTTAGGTGCGTGTCAAAGGAACCCAGGTGGTCAGAATTAGTCCGGAGTCCCCCACTACGGCGTGCCTCATAATCAGATCGTGATTTTGGCACGTAAAACCCCATAATTTTCCAATTTCTTAACACGTTGCAGGACAGGAATTTTACCCTGTCAGCTCTTTTTCATTAGTGACTAGGCTTCAAGATTGCGACATGTCCTGTAGTCAACGGTAGGTCATCAGGGCAACTGCATATGCCCCCCCCCCCCAAAGACCAAAGAAAACATGAACCAGCCAACCACTGTCTGAAATCCCAGATTTTTAGACCTTAAGATTGTCATATTGGATCATTAAGTTTGATTTCTTATTTAAATATGGCACTGTTGCCAAGTGAGTTTCTAGAGCCTTATACCCGTGTCACACGGGCGTTTGGAAGGCCTTCCAACCGATAGTCAGTTGACTCAAAGGTCAAGTTTGAGCTGCTACACAGGCGGTTTCGAAGGCCGCCGAGTCAATAGACTATCGAGTCAACGGAGCACCTTACAACTCTATCGAAATCTCGATGGCCTTTGAGCAACGGAAACGGAAACAGCGCGAACATGCCCTCTCGTTCACAGGGTGCTCGTACTCACGGTTAGAAAGAACAAATCAAATCAAAATGCTCTAAAATACTATGTATGAGTGTTATTAATTATTCAATAAAGTATTTTTGCCACTTGATATGTGCGAACCGCACGTACTCTCCACAACAGCGACGTGCAGTGACGCAAACGTTGCCACAGTTTCGCTACTCAAGAACTTAAAAACTAAACATCTATGTATGGCAATGTATAAACAATTTTTTTAAATGTATAAACAAACATGAAAGAAATTATAGAACATTTAAGTAGTTTTAATGTTGTTTAACTTATCGTGACAAGAAAACGAAAATAAAGATCCGCAGCACCACACAATTTTGCGAGAAACACCTGAACCACTCAGCAGCCTTTCAGAAGTGCCGTGTAGCAGCGTGACAACTCCTTTGAGTCGATAGAGTTGTGGCGTTTCGAAGGCCGTCGACTGGAAGGCCTTCCAAATATGCCCGTGTGACACAGGTATTACATATTTCTGACCAGTTTGATTATTCTGACCTACATGCATCAGCACCACTTAATCATGGAACTAAATAAAGTATAACACCAACCGAAATTTCAGCCAGTGCAATGCGAATGCGACTATTGGATAAACTTCATAGCCATTTCTGTTCCGTTCATTTTCTTCTTCCTTTCTTTTCCCCCTCCGCAGGTTATCTTGCAACGAGTGCCTGTATAGAGTAACACTACAGAACTAAACCTGTAAAATCTTTAGTGAACGGTCAATATGTTCAGTAATAAGACAATTTTTAGCAATCCTTTCCAACTCTTTCTGCTTTTTGGGCTTTGGCTGTAGTATCGTTTAGCCTTTTGAGGGTTCAATATTTTTTTAAAGTGTCCTTTTCCCGAGGTTCAAATTTTTTTTATTGCAGATATAAATTTTTCAGAGCGACTTATTTCACGAAAAAACAGGCAATAAGTTTTTTAGGTGACAATAAAGCCACAAGAATTTTTTTTGTGTGTGTCTAGTCTTGTACATGGTTTATTGCTAAATACGTTGTTAAATTAGCTTTCATGCAACTAGAACTCCTATTTTGAGGCGTTCCATTTCATTTTCCTTATTCGTAGCTGTGTGGTGGCCTCCGATCTATGTATGGGTCGATGACAGAGGGCCACAAGAATGAACAATAATGTGGATTGTTAGAGAATATGGCCCCAGGCACATGTGGCCACAGCAAAAGCAAGGCATGTGCACGCCATGTGTGCGCCCACATGCAAGCGCGGTGGTTGTGCACCCATTGGAAAAACGAAGCCAGCGAGAAACCTGCAATGATCAAACGTTACAGCGCTGGACTGAATTCTGTCGGTCCTCTCGTGAGTTGCAAAAAGAAGATGCGAGTGCCCGCCTATTGTAAACAAAGCAATTGCATGCACCTGCGGGATGTCCGTGTGGGCGAGCATCTTGCGATAGCACTTTGAGTGATAAGAAACAAGATAAAGGTCAGTTTCAGCGATGCCCTTAAAGGGACTGACAACTGGCCAGAATGTGTTTTGAGACGTTGGTGGAAATAAAATAACCATGATTTATAGTGATAGAATCCAGCTTTCTGTTCGCGATTTAAGTAGGAATTACAGTTTTAAATTAGCAAAGAAAGTCACAAAAACCAGTAAGCGGCGAGGCCTGGTGGTGAAATCTTGATACTTTGGATGTATTCTATGAAATTACTGTACGTAAGTCGACTGTTATTAAGTAGAGTATAATTATTGCTTAAAGGTGCAGTTGGTATATTATTGGGCACTCGCCAATATTCTATGCTTCGGAAATCAAAATCGCACGCGTGCACGCTGAACTACGTATCAGGTGTAAAGGCATCGCTTCGTATTTTATCCAATTAGTTTCATCTTGACTGGTTTAATATCAAAGCAGTTGATCAGTAAACCACGAAAACACATAGCTATTATCACAGAAATACATTAACAATTCGGAAAACATGAATAGCAGGAACATCGACTTGATAAAAAATATCATGCTTTGTCACAGCTACTGCCACACACACACACTTGTCGTCTGCCTTCCTTTACTGCCTGCGTATAATCGCTATCATGCTCACCTATCACTGCTATCGCGCTCAGCTATCATCCTCATTGCAGATAAAAAAGTTCTGATAAAGTTCCACAGTGTTTTTCGTGTTAGCACTTCATGATTAGACTCTCCAACCGGTTATCTTTCAATTGCACTAAAAACAATTGATACCATGAAGATTGGTTGTCAGTCCCTTTAACTATAAATGACATGCGCTAGAATGTCAATTGTAATGTGTGCAAGCGCAGGCGGGAGCACTAAACACTAAACTAGGCAAAGCGGAAATACTTCCAAACTACCTAGGTGGCATACAGCATAGAATGAAATGAAAAATCATTTTCAATGGAACCCAAGAGGTGACAGCATAATAAGAATATCTTACTTAAGTCGCAGAAGGTTGCAGCATCTCCAGAGCAATGTTAGGCAGTGCTTCATTCCAAATAGGTGCGTTTATTCAAACATTCGGTCGCCACTGTATGTGTACGGCAGTGGCCATTTATGATTTGTCTCCACTGATATACTTGTACAGTGGTGACCCTTAAAGGGTCACTGCCATACATGGTTGGTAGGTCTGACTTTTTTTGTTACTTGCCATGGCCACACCGTAGCCTTTCTCAAGTGCTTCATTCTTGTGAACCTCCTCACCAAATAGGGAGATGGGGCCTGCTTTCTTAGCTCAGCACAAGCAGTGTTTGTGCCTTAGAGGGATCCCTAGCTTCATATTTTTGGATGTGGTGCACACCTGCTTACGTTAAAATGTGCATGCACATGTGGATGAATCTCACCGCAACACAAGCACTAATTATCAATCTCTGTCATCTTCCAGCCGCAAGGAGAGCCCCAGAAAAGCAGCCGCAGCATCACCAGCACCTTCCAAGGGCAGAGTGAGCAACACTCCTCGGGGAAGGCGAAGCATGAGGTAATTCCCGTTAGTGATGAACATCTGCAGTGCTGAACATGCAAAACCTACGCATGCACTTCACACACCTCATTTGGCCGGCTAGTTAAGAAGGCCAACCTAAGACTAGAATAGTAATTTTAAGGTGTCAACATGTGGGCTGGTGACATTATTCCTGCCGCTCTCCGTTCAACGCACCGTTCAAGTTTCCATAATGCATGTCTAAGGTTTAACAATCCTACTAGCATGGCCATCTTGGTTACGGCAACTTAGATGTGTAAAAAAGCCGGCTCACAAAAATTTGCATACGTATCGTCTATTGCACTAATAATGTATACTCACAAGCAGAGTGCAAAGGCAAACGTTTTGATCTTTGAAATGTGTGACCTGCATAAATTGTAACATGAACGGGGAAACATTGAGTTTCCCCGAACTTTGCAGGAACTCCTACTTGAGTTCCTGCTGTGAATAATTTCTGACTGTCCCTGATGACAGGATGGTAGTGTCGAAAGTCAAATGCATCAAGCCCAGCACATATTGGGCTTTTTACACCTGAAGCACCGTGTAGTGAACACTCTTATTTTCTCAAGGGCTGCACCTGCTGAAATTATTCCAGAAGAAGAGGAGGAGGACAGCTCAAATGTTGAACCACTTCAGCCTAAACGTCCAAGGTATGCATTTTGTGCAGCCTGTATGCATGATAGGTGGCAGTTCACTGGCAGATTGTGTTGCTTCTTTTATTCTTGAATGTCTCTGAATGTCTCGCCTTGGAAGTCTTTGTAAGGTGTGTCATCAATTATGATTAGTGAATCTTCGTTCACCATGCACAGGGAGGTTGTCCATTTTGAGAATAGTTGCTAGTCATAACTGCACATTACACGAAGCTTTTGTGTTCTTCCACTTTTTTTTTATTTACCCGCCACAGTAGCTTAATGGCTGTGACATTGTGCAGCTGAGTTCGAGGTTGCGAGTTTGATCTCGGCTGCGGTGGTTGCATTTTGATGAGGGCGTAATGCAAGAACACTCATGCACTTGGATGTAGGCGTTAAGAAATCCCAGGGGGTCAAAATTCATCTGGAGTAGAGCTGACAGCTGTGAGGATCGGGACATATGACACGGAAGAGCTGGCATATATGACACATATTGCGCTGGCAGCCAGGACATTTGAAGAGTGAGCCGTAATACTCACAAACTCCCAAGCCACATGCAGGAATTATCAAAAGGGTCAAATATCGAAAGTGGCCCTGGAGATCCTAACAAAGCTCTAGAACCCACCAGAAATATACGTCCCCTGGACCCCGGGACATGCATCAGTGCTACTTTCACTTACACATTTTATTACATGATCCCTTCACAACAAAACATTTATGGTCATAACTCACACCTATGGTCATTGTTTTAATGCTTATATATTTTATTCAAGCTACAGCAACTAATTTTAAGCCTACTTACAGCCATGCTACATCCACCATTCACAGTACATTTCTTCATTTCATAAATGATTCATTGAAAACTCATCACTATGTGTATGGCGCTCCTTGGCCATATCTGGCCCTTGCGCCATAAAACCCCATACATCAACCAATCAACCCCGGGCCATGAGTCCCTGGTGAGAAATGCGGCGTCACACGTCGTGGCTGGAGCAAATGCTCTGCAAGCCAACCCGCCGGACCTCGCCTACTGGACGCTCGACGCTGTCCCCAAGAAGTACTCAGACATACTCGTACACTATCAACTGAACAGAAGATGGTATCCCAGGCTGATCAGAGACAAAGCGGTCGACTTCAGATGACTGCCTTTCCACATTTCGTGCTCCTAAACAGAATGCACCGCAAACCCAGCACTCAACAATCTACACCAAGGAATGCAAGCAATTAAGTTGCCAAATACCCTCTACCACATGGTATGGCCAACTGGTCAGCCCTGACCTAGAAGACCACGTGAGCCTGGTGGACAGGGTACAGCAGGTGGCCAGGGCCCTCAGCGTCCTCAATTGAGGACACCGCCCGCCTTGGGTGCAGTCATCGCCTGCTCGTTTGATAAAGTTTGTTACTACTACCTCCACTGAGGTGTGCCTCGTAATCATATCATGCTTTCGGCACATATAACTCCAGTCTTTTTTTTCCTCCATTTTCTTTTTGAAGCAAAACTTTCTACAGTGCTTGATGATGTAGCTAGCATAAACAAATGATATGAGGAAAAGTCAGCTCATATAAAAAATTGCATGCTTGTATGACTGCTCAGTCTACATTCATACCTTTCATTTTGTACTTTCAGAATTGAAGGAAATGGCGTTGGTGCTGATGACCTAGCAGATGCACTTGCAGGCATGAAGTTTGATACTGCACTGAACCAGAAGTTCTTCAAGCAGCTGCAAGAAAAATTTGCTAAACTCAGGCCAGAAGTTGTATCAACCATGAAAGCCAGCATCTTTAAAATGCTCGACGAAGCAGCAAACAATTGAAATGTTGATTTTTTTTTAAGTTTCTGTGCAGTTGTTTTATTTTATTTTTTTATCTGCTGAATTGTAAGAGTATCTTAATTCCATCTCTGGAGCTAGAGAAAAACATATGCTTTGTTTGGCAACAGTTTATACTCATTGACATCTATTTTACTACAAATACACTCCATGTTTTTTTTTTTTTTTTTAAGTGTTAACATTCATTTAGATTGGCACATTAGAATTTTATCTGTTTTGAGATCTCAGCTTCAGAGGGCAAACATGATTGTTCTGCACAGCCAGGTGTCTTTTGTGACATGTTCAATAAAAATTGAATTCACAGTTGTGTGGTCTCAGTACTTGCTGCTTTTCTTACGTGCTGTGAGCTTTGCAGCGTAAACTGTGTATTGATGCACCAGAGTCAGAAGAACAGAATGAAATTGTATTGGCATTCCCAGAATAAGAAATTGGTGACATTTTTCACTCTGACAATTTAGTGTCACAGTTCTCAATTCACTGAGAATTCACAGATCACAGTTCTCAATTTTACTGAATGATATTGGAATAGAATTGATGGTTGTGCTCTGCAACCATTCTATATAGTCAACTCCCGTTAAATCAACCTCAGTTATTTCAACTTTCTGCTTAATTCAAATGCATTGAAAAGTCCAGGCGAGAAATAATACATTGATATGAAAGCAAAACTAGTTTGAACCTAAAGCATGCCACTTTGGTTAATTCGACCCCCAATGGCACTCCTCATGCACATAGCACAATGCACAAAAAATGCAGCAGTTGGTACTACTGCTTTTGTCTCTAGGATTTCGTCGGTGCCAATGACAGTTTGTAGACTACTCACTGATGACACTGTCGGCAACGCGACCGTTCAACGTTGAAGCAGTGTTTTAATCATGTTGGTACTGTTCGCTGCATGCTGGTCGAGTCCTGGTCCAAGGTGAAAGAGTAAAAAGATATTACAGATTACTTCAAGTAACAAAAAAAATTGGAGAATTTGTTTATTCTGCCGCCATTTGTTAACTTTGGCCTTTCGGATAATTCGTCAAAATCTTGCAGTCCCACAAGAGTCAAATTAATGCAAGTCTACTATGTAAAGAGGTGCTTGGCTGTAATTAGGCTTTGATTAACCAACTTGCACCTTTCCAGGTGAAAATGTTCAAACAAATGCACCTGCCACTTCACAGTTATGTTAATTTGGCATTGCCATGAAACTGCTATTGCCATAACGCCTCTGCAGGGTTCTGTTGCTTACATGCTCGAGAGTCGGATGAAACTCGCTACTGCAGATAGCGTACAAGCTTGTACGTCATACAGTCTGCAAAAACATCAAGGACAGCTTCTATTCATAAGTGCTTGCCAATGCAGACAGGGCTGTGTTTGCTTGTAGCACAAACAAAGAAGTTGCCGAGGTTATGTTGGGCAGCAAAGATGGGGCATTGCGGTGGACAACGAGCCCTGCGAGCCACAAAACATTTACTTTGAAACCGAGTAAGTGCAGCGGGAGCAAAGAAGGCCTTACAAAGTGCATAAAAACTTTAGTTGCATTACTTTTTCAGTGTAGTGCAACCACTACAAGGACGCAGAGATGGGACAAGACGCACATACCCAGTGCTGCATCCTTATATTGGTGGCGCTACACTGATAGATCTTTCAAGATGACGTGCCAGCAAGCGCAAATTTCAACGCTTTAGAATGTGGACTGCTGGTTTCTAGAAGAAGTGCTCGTTAGACACTATCTGCATCTTTCTTTCCCTGAGAATAGCACTTCTTTAGTTCTGGAAATTTTGCAGTAGCATAATTGAAGCCAACTGGTCCCATGAATTACATAGGTGTGTATTTCTGCAAGCATTAATAACATGTTGCTGAAAAGCTAAAGTCTTTATGGCTCCACTGTTATCGAAAATTGCTTGAAAGTGTTCACTGTCTGAGTGATGGAAGTAATGAAATGGGGGGTGGGGGTGCTAATCTGCCACTTGGCCTGACAATGCGTGTGGCAATTTTGTCATGCAACAATGATGATCCTCTTAGTAGTATGATTTGACTCGAACCTCAATTGTATACACCCAGTGCTTTTCAGTGGTGAGGAGCAGAGTGGAAAGCCTACCATTCTTCCAGGAATGTGCCTGACAAACAGCTTTGAGCAATGAACGGCTCACAAGAAGGACAATTATGAATGTGTGTAAAAAAAGGGGTGTGAGAGCTTTGGCCTCTCTGGTAAGCCACTCTGCAGTCACTCTGTAAGTCACTCTGCAGTCGTCATGCCGTGGTTGTCAGACTATTGTGGTTCCATTGGGATCATTCTGTTGTCACCATAGCATTGCCATTCTGCTGCCATCCTGTTGCCGTCAATACCCAGGACCCATTACCAGAGGCAAAAAGTAAATGTCAGCAACAGAGAAGTATGCAAGGAGTTGGCAACATAGGCCACCCCTTAGTGATTGTGTGCATCTATGTTTGCATTTCTGTCACCCTTAAATAGCGGGCGTGCGTGCGTCTAAACATTTGGGTCATTATGTTACTATTGCCTGGCCATGTTAGGTTTGATTAAAGGTTGGATTGCCCTTGCATCATTGGTATTTTATTTGCATAAAATAACACTTAATTTACACATTTCCTGCAAGCATTTCGGATATTGGCATTATATTTGTGAAACATTTAGTTTACAATTTGTGCTAACATCATCGAAAGCTTCCCTTAACACTGATTCCCACATTAGCATGGGATCTGCCAGTTTTCGAAGAGTGGTCATCACATTTGGGTGTAGCTAGTAAGTTGGCTGCTCAGCTGAAGTTATAAAAGATGTGTACAATGATGGGCACATTCATGCAGATTTATTGAGGTAGAGCAACTGTGGTGCACCTTCTTTTTTAATGTAGGAGCATTTTATGCCTAGGTCTCTTGCAATTTTCCACAAAAATTACTGTTACAGGTTTGGCATTCCTGCTACATTTTTTGTATGTCGATCAGCAAGGTGCAGAAAATATAGTCTTTCACGAGATTGAGATTCAAGCACAGTCATTCTAGCAGCACAGTGCACTGTTTCTCAGCTGTTTGTCACCTCCTACGTTTTCTTCACATCATGTTAATTATTTATGTTCCTGATGAAATTTGAACCACTGTACTTTAATTATGCACTCAAATTACCAAGGGTCTTCTGTTAAAGCACTGCACATGTAATGTGGAAAATGCGAGTTAAGCTCCAGCCTGTGGAAAGTTACTTTTTTGTCCACTTTCATTTCCTTTTTCCTTTTTTTTCTTCTGCATTTCAATTAAACAAATAATTTTCCCTATGCTTTCTCCAGCTTCGTTGTGTTAGCTTCATGTAGTTTCAACTAAGGGTCTCCTAAGTTTCACCACCTGTAACCCCTACATTTGCCTACCTTGAAAGTGGTATTGAACATCTATAAATATCATACAAAATATTAAATATGCCATGAATATGGGACAATGGTCACTGCTAATTGCGCCAGCAGCAGTTACAACTATCTCAGCATTGGTAACAAAAAGATCCAAAATAGATGAACTAGTTACCGATGCTCGCGTGGGTGTTGTAATGACATTGCAAAAGCCAAAAACGGTAAGTCTGTTTGGTAGTTCCACAGCACTTTTGTTTTCTGGGCAAATGATAAAGTTGAAGTCCTCACCAAAAATTAGTCTCTGCTTCTGAAGCTTGTTCCAAAAGGCAATCAATTATATTGCAAAAATTTATCGCGTTTCCTGTAGGAGGGTGTTAACTTACCGTAAAAATGGTGTCGCCACAGCATAGACTAACAGCTTCATAATCAGATGTTAGCACTGTGAATTCAGTAATGATGGCACAGGTGTGCATGCTTAGAACATAAATAGCTGCTCCCCTGCCTCGTTGGTCAGTTTGATTTAGCAAGTAGTGGATGTAGCCATCTAGGTCTGGCATTACATCATGTCTCGGTTATCATGATTATATTGAATTTAAAAGAAAATTCACTAAGCAGCAAGGCAAAGTTTTTATACTTATTAGATAGGGAACATCCATTCAAGTGAAATACTGTGCCACCATTTTGCTTGTGCTGGTCACACACCTTTACATTGCTAAGCTCTACATATTCCTGGTAAGGCATTTTATCTTGGGAGCCCGTTAGTAGCAGTTATTGCCAATTTATCTCTAGGCTATTGCAGCAAGGTCATCCTCATACGTAATCGAAATGGCGTCAGCATCATCAAGTTTTCATGCGAAGATTCTGCCATTCCGCGTCCACACAAACTGCCACTTGTACTGGTATTTTCTGGTGATGGCTGTGGACAGCATTCGCTTCAGGCTTGCACACAAATAGTCACTGACAAAAATCAGCTTTTTATCTCTGTTCGAGGGCACCACCACAGAGAAATGCCCATTGTTATGATTTAATATATCTTGGAGAACCCAAGGTGGTTGAACCAGATCCATATCATTAGGTGCTTCCCCTTCGTGCATCTTTTTGTGCATAAGATACCACAAAGAAATTAGTCCGAAGTCTTTCTGATGTATTTTGCATCTAGCCAAGTTGCAGCTTTTTGTCATTAAGATTAAATTAAGTTTATAGCTCACTCTTATCAACCTTGTAGACTTTGCTAGTGTCAGGGTTGTAGTTGGGTGTAAGAAACTAAAAGACCCTTCTTGCTTAGTTTAAGTGCATTGGTTAGTGCTTGTATTGCAGCAAAAAACTAAGGCAAGAGAACCGTCACATATATCTGGTGCTTGTCTGCTTTATGGAACACTGTGAAACCCTTTCTTTTTCTGAAGTTTGGCACTTGGTGAAACAATTCAAGAACAGCTGGCAGGACGCTCAAAAGTTGAGGCACCATCTCCAAAGCATCCAAGGTAGGAATACTACTCTGAACAAATAAAACAACAACAATAACCTTCTGGCAAATAATGTCTTTCCACTTTGCTTCTCAGTAAAGCGAAACTTCAGGTGCTTGCATTAGCGACTTACGCAGAAGGCTTTCTTTAGTGTCCCTTTAAAAGGAAGCTTTAGCCCAGGCCCAACTCTGACGCGGCCTATTCAAATACATGTAAAACGCAAAAATGTTTTACTGAGATAACCCCTGGACCGATTTTAATGAAATTTGTTGCATTTGAGAGAGAAAGTTAAATTCTAGTGACTGTTGGAAGCAGAAGTTTGATTTAGGGCCTGAATTTTGTTACAAGAATTTTTCAAAAATTCTGAAGTTTGAAAAAATATAGAAGCACGAAGCTTAAAAATTGATATCTCTGCACCAAGAACAGATACCACGGTGCTGTAAACGCCATCTATTAGATCATTCAAAGTGGACAAATTCTATGTCATTTTATATCTTACGTGAATTTGTTACGTTGTTTACAAGGGTTCTGCAAAAGCTGTATTTCCATATTACTAAATTTTTTGAGATTCATGTGTAACATATCTATTTTGTCCGCTTTAGATGTGCTATTAGATGCAATTGACAGAATTGTGTTATTTTTTATTACTGAGTTACAGAGTTGTAAACTTTATAGTTTTGTTTTTTGAAAGTTTTAGATTTGCGCCAATTTTTAATAAAAAATTGTCTACCTGAATAAAAAATTCGAAACCAATAGTCACTAGATCTTAAGTGTTTCTTTTAAATGCAACAAACCTCGTCAAATTTGGTGCAGTGGTTGCCAAGAAAAACGAATTCTCCTTTTACATGTATTTAGATAGGAGCACCTGAACTAAAGCTTCCTCTTAAGCGTCATTGTTATTATCGCTGTATGTTGATTTCAGCACAGCAGTGTGCATGCTGTGTGTTCAAAGTTTTTTTTTTTATCCTTTTTTATTGCAATAATGACTAGCCCTTAAAGGGCCCCTCACCAGGTCTGGCCATATTGAGCTGACAAGCGCAGAGCATAAAATGCGCGCCAACGATCGTGTTTGCAAAGAGTTAAATCGCTACACGCCGCGGAAAGGCCTGAAATTTCAATCCAGCCTTCCTCCGTGTTTCAATCCGAGAGGGACGGTGACGTAGTCGGGCTCCTGCGCCTACGTAATCGTGTCCGCAGTGTGGCGTAGCTCGTGGTGGCACGTGATTTCGAGAATTGAGGTTTAGAGAAATAATAAAACCACAAACGGAATGTTTTCTTTTTTTTTTTTCTTCGCACTGAAGCAAGAGCGATGTACACTCCTCCACAAAATATTGTGGGGTGCGCGAGCGCGTGGCGAAACGACCCTCCTCCCCTGCTAGGGGAGAACCCCTGGTGTCGAGACCAACGCCTACACGCATGCGCGTCCCTCCGAGACTGCAAGCGTGCATGTTTCCGCGGTTTCTCCCTGCGCGCCGGCGATATCCGATTGCAGCCGCGAGGTGCCCCTCTTGCGATTGGCGCTGTGGTGGCTCCGACGGTAGTTCGACGGGCAAAACTCCGTTTATACAACGTAAATAAAGAGTTCATTTTCGTCTTGCCTGTCTCCTTCTATAGAGCGCCTTTTCTGCCACGCTTTTCTGCGGGAGAACGCCCCGTACGTAAAAAGAAAGAAGCAACGAAGATTGGCAACGAAAAGGTGCAGCGCGCGCAGAAAAAAAGAAATGACTTGTGTCCACCACCGGGCCCTATGCGTCAGCGCTCGTGACTCGACAAAACGCGGCCGCAGCGGCGCGCGCAAGTAGGCTTCTAAACACGCTTCCTATGCACGCCTTGTGCCCGTCGAAGCCGCCACAGCGCCAATAAAGAGGGCAGCTCGCGGCTGCATTCGGTTATCGCCGGCGCGCAAGGAGGAAGCGCGGAAGCATGCATGCTTGCAGTCTCGGAGGGGCGTGCGTGCGTGCAGGCGTCGTTGTTACGCCACGCGCTCGCGCACCCCGCAATATTTTGTGTAACTCTATGTTTTGTGGGCGAGTGTACTTCCGTTTCGTCTGCTTGTTCCCACGGTCGTGCAGTCGCGTGGGCAGGTATCGAAACTATGCCATTTTTTACCGTGTTTCAGCGCGTGGTCAGGCTCTTTCATCATAGAGAAATCTTTCTCTACGCTTTCGTCCTCTCGCGTCTACTTCAGTGTTCATGTGGCACTGACTTATCATACCATACCGTTTAGTCTCGTGCCCGTACAAATGCCGAAACATAGTCGATGCTCTGTTATCGGTTGCAAGCCCAGTGATCGGCCAGGGCCCTTTCTCCATAGGCTGCCCGTACATGAAGCGCAGCGCCTTGCTTGGTTGCAATGCATTGGCCGTCCGGCCACGCAGAAGTATGCGCGCGTTTGTAGTCGCCACTTCGCGCCGGAGGATTATATCCACGACCCGCGGGTGCAACAGGAAATGCGCACTGTGTTGAGGCCTTTGCTGCGCCCGGGTGCACTACCAACGCTCTTCGTTCCAAACAGGACGGTAAGTGCTGCATTTTCATGCTCAATTTCATGCCCGCTTTAGTTGTGAATGTGTTAGCCAATTAAGTACCACTTACTTTGCAGTATCGGTTGACTCGTGCACGCAGTGGGTTTTTGTCTCATTTGTTAAATCAGGCACCAGTAAATTAAGCTATGTGGATTCACACAAAATGAAAATGTATCGCCTGCAACGTTCTTCAAATACCACCGATTTCTTTTGTATAGTGAATGAGCTAAACGAGTAACTTTTGCAACTGCCCTACCAGCCGTGTCGTGCGCGCAACTTTTCTTTCTTTCCCTTTCTTTTTTTTTTTTGCGAAAGCAATACGCCAGGTCTAACCGCTCGTCGCGTATGCCGTGGCCCCCCTCTCCCCCCCTCCCCCAGAGCGGGCGCTGCGCTTAGCAGGTGGTGTGACGTCACCTCTCTCCGTTGCTATGACGACGCGTGACGTCAGCTTGCACCCCACCGCAGCTAGAAGGGAGCCGTTCGTCGCGTGTGCTGTGGCCCCCGAGCCGCCTTCACTCGAATATATAGCGGTGCGCTACGCGTTGATCAGGCTCGCCATGAAAGTTACCGACGAAGAGTCTATATCTGAATCTAGTTGCTCTACTGCTTCGGAACAGTTAAATTCTAAGGCGAAAGCTAAGCAAGCTAGGAAGAATGAGAGAAAGAGGTTGCAACGTGCCCAGGAAACAGAGGAACAACGAGCAGAACGATTGCGAAAACGACGAGAAGCCGAAGCAGCTAAGCGAGCCACTTTAGAAGGTGAGTGTAGTCGTGCTAGACGGAATGAAACTCTGAGACGACGACGTGCCCAGGAAACGGAAGAACAACGGGCCGAACGTCTTGAAAAGCGGAGGAGGAAAAATGTGTGTGTTTCTACTGGAGGACCTGTGCAAATAAGTGACTGCATCGAACGAGTGGCTCAGTTTGCATCAGCTACTCGCGAATTCCGTCGCCGCTTCACCGAGAACTCGTTTGGAAATGTGTGTTGTGTATGTAATCGACTGGGGCATAAGCGGGATTTGCAAACGGTGAGTGAAAACATGTATGTGACTCTTCGTGAGGCCTTCCCAGATTGGACTGAAGTGACTATAGAAACTGCCAAGGTGTGCAAGTCCGAGAGAACACTCTCGGACTCTAGTCCGAGAGAACAGAAGATTCCACTGTACAGTGTGTCTAATGGTTATAAGTACCCTCCTATGCCACCAGGTTTGCCTCCGCTAAACTGCGTAGCCGAAAGGCTAGCTTTCGCAATTCAACCAGGTTTAACCAGAGCTAAACCACAGCCAATTTTTTTATTTCATTTAATCAGGCAGCAGGAACTATGTCGATTGAACCAATACTAAACTGTACCACCGTACACTGCACTTGAAGTACCGTCACTTTTGTTACCGCAATGAATGCAAACTACCAATGGCATGCTCATACGCCCAAATTAGTGATTAAAGAAGTGATTTTATTTTTTATTATTTTTTTTAATTTGCCACAAGGCACATGGGAATAAAAAGGATTTAAAAAGAAACTATTGTACCTAGGTGGATTGTGCAGGAACTGCAGCAATGTCTCTATAATTCAGTGATAAGTGGAAGAACACTGCATACACTTCATGCACCATTATTTTTTACTTGCAGCCTGTGCCTGCACCATGGAGCAGTGCTCCTGAAGCATCACACACATTAAGTGTCACGTCATATCTGAATGCAATGACTGATTTTAGTGGTGTCAATATCTTTGCAGGGCGAGACGTGCACATGTAGCCGAGCACCACTGCGGTGCACAGCCAGCACCCAGACGACGCAGGATGAGTGCAGCCTTCCATCGGCATCCGAGGCTGGCACGCAAACCCTCGCAATCCTGCGCACAGCTGCTACCCAGACACCACGGCACCACAGCTCTGGTAAGCATGGGCTAGCACACTGCTGCAATGGGTGGCCTTTCATGTTGAAATATATATATCTCATCTATAGAAAAATTCCAATAGAACTAACGTTGAGTTGATACCTTTGGGAGTGTCCTTCTGCATACAATGCCTTGTTGGGCCACATACATATCTAGGCACTAGGACTTGACACTGACTCCAACCAAATCGGTACATATGATCTGATGGTCTAGTGATATGATAAGATGATATGATTATTTGGTTGGAGTCAGTCTCAAGTCCTAATCAATTTCCCAACCAGACAGGCAATTCTAGGCACGTATCTAGGCACGTATTATGTATGTACATGTGTGCACTTATTTTTTGTAGCAATACGTGTTGCTGCCTCAAAACGTGACTCAAACTCTCAATAGCATTAATTAAATCTCCATGCTTTCTTCAGTTCGTTTTTCTTCTGGGTATTCAGCCCTGTTCACGTACATGAAATGCACATGCTCAAATCAATTTCAAGCTAAGGTTTTTTTTTTATTGGTAATGCCTATTTGATGCTATACAAAGGTGGTTTGATGTAGTTTTATTTGACGAGTTTTACGTAGTAATCATAGTGGAACATGCCCATTGTAGAAGCTTGACTGATAATCAGCACACATGTACTGGCTCTTACCAAGTGGCTCAATTAAAATAAAATAAAGCTAATCAAAGAACGCTTAAATATATTTCACTAGTCCATTAACAGATCTGTATGCTTTAGATATACATCCGAGCTGGAATATGTACCAATCATATGTACCAAGTCATTTTTTTTGTTACACAGAACAGAGGTGGCATACTTTGTCAGCACACAAGGGTTATAGAGGATGATATTCTAGTTTTATAAAATGGTTAACGATAGCCTGTTGTAGCTAAAATTGTAGTTCTTGAGCTGGATTATTCAAAGAACACGAGAAATTGAAGCAAACGTCCACTTATTTACTTCCACATTGATTACTTTATGACATGTATTGCAATGAACTAATTGTAGCCAATAACCTTGCAAGGCGTACCCACTTGAAATGCCTTTCCAGGATAGCACCAGTTTCGATAAATTTTCCATAGCGTGCATTAGAATACATGGGCATTCCAGTTACTTTTGTAGTTTAATCCATAAAGGAGTATTTTGTTAGAAACAGTATGGCAAGTTTGATGGCACATATTTCCAAACTGGAATAAGTCTGCAAATTCATTCAAAGTGGAAACACACTGCTCATTCACTAGCCTACAATTTGTACATTGCTATATGTGCCGCAAAGCAATGAATTGAAAAGACAATCAGTGGACATTTATTATTTAGTTGACTCTGTACTTCTATTTCTTGTGCAAGTAATGATCGCCTCTGAAAAATCCAGACTGAGGACTAAAATTACGTTATCTGTGAGAGAGTATTTTTAAGATTTCCATAAGAATGAAAAATGATCACCCTGTATATAGACCTTTTGCATCCACGATGTGGCAGCAGTGCGTTCATGACCCCAGGGAACTTCCGGTCAGCCATTTTCGACAGTCCAGTTAGCCAAGTAAAAAGAAGTATTTTGTTGCAGAGTATACTCCAGGCACATATTCTTGGTGTTTTCAGATATAAGGAACGTGCGCCGACCATCAAGCTCATGTAGGGGCTTTTTTTTGTTGCACTTAACACTACAATTCACCTGTCAAACGTTCCAACTCTGCAGCAAAACTGGTGCCAGCTGGAGGGTCATATAAGTTTATAGGCTATTGTAACATATGCCGCTACTGAGGGCTTAACCGGAAGTCTTCTGGGAACTCTGTTTGTAAGCATGAAAAGGGTCTTATTGCACTGGTACTTTCACGAATGCATTTGTATTACTGCAACATCATCTATGTAACACAATTCATTATGTGTAATTATGTGCTTCTCTTTGTTCAAGTAGTAATATGTTTGCAAGATGTGTGACTCATGCATTGCTCTGAAAACATGCCATGAAAATACAGCGATAATTTGTTTGGAAATGTTCTCACCCTGGTGTTATGTATTGTGCTGCCATTGGGGCCCTAAATGTTAGTGTCGGCTATTGTTGGCATTAACTTTTCCTATAAGAAAACTGGCCAGAAATTGAGGAAACCTAAAGTGGGGGGAGGGGGGGATGAGCCAAAGCAACCTGTTGCTTAAAAAATGATGTGGGTACATGACATATGTCATGCAAATTACTGTTTAGGCGATAAGGAGAAGTGGGGAGATAGAGAGGTCACCCAGTCCTAGACACACCGTCTACCCTACACCAGGGTAAAAAAAAACGAAACGTAATGGGAGGAGACGAGATGAAATTAAGCAAGAACTGCTTAGACATGAGGAAAGTAAATGGGTATGTGTTTCAAAGAGCACCTGAGTTCTGATATACGACAGGTGCTTTCTGTGTGATATCGCACTACATTACTGCAGCCACACAGGTGAACTTTGGTGTTCGACCCCTGTCCTCAACAGGTGTGCAGACCGACAGCTGTGAGTTATCCCTGCCTCCAGCAACACCCGAACGATCCGCTGATGCTTCTGCTTCGCTGTGGGGACTTCAGGCTCAAGCCTCGTCAACACCAGTGCAAAGGAAATTATTTGGGGATGCTGATCAGATAGAAGAAGCGGAGGTCAACAATTTAGCGCTGCTCGACGACAGCTACAGACCTTCGGCAGCATCGCAGAACTGCACTAATGCTAGGTATGTAATACTGAGTCATTTTGCGCACAGTTATTGCTTCAGCCGAGCACTGCGCTCCAATCTTGCACTTGAATAACACATGCAATGTATTTGTTCACACCAGAAAATATGTGAAACTGCATGATGGCATAGGTAACACTAGACAAAAAAAAGCACACAAATGTTCTTAAGCTGAGATATACGATTTAATGAGGCTGTTTTCTAATTTCTTGTATTTGCTTGTTGAAGGCGTGATATTGTCAAGTAGTAGTGTGTACCCGTTGTGGTGATGCACAGTACTTGTGTCAATATGCTGTCAGGGCTTAGTAATCTACTGGCACTGTTTTAGCTTGACCTTGTCCTTTTGCTTATAGTGCAGAACATGTCATTGTGCAAAAGCAAATGGTACATAGTTCTAAAGGTGTTGGAACTTTGTGCCAAACATGCACATCTCATTCATGTGTCTATGTCTGTGTACGCTGTAGCACCAGCAATCAAAGACAGAAAGGAGCCGTAACGGTATTGATAGCTTGAGCAGCATTTATATGTTCATGCAACAACACCATGCAATAAGATGAAATGTTGTGAGGCAACACAGGCTGTGAGGCCTGTGTTGTGTATGAATTGAAGCAGTGTTTTGTGAAATCTGTTATCATGTATCCAGCAGTCATAGTTGGTTGTGACACTATAGCGGAGGCCGACTTGCAGTAGGAGATGCGAGCGTTCCGATTGTAAGATTGGACATGCTCATATTAAGTGGTATGCATCTGCCTCCATCACTGGGGCTGAGCATTCTGGACACATAGCACCCAGTGGTAAATGTGACCAGTTCCATGTTGAGATCACAGCCGGTGTAAGGGCCACCCTGGCCCGAAGCCTCCTAAGCACAGCTTCCTCCGCCCCAGTAAGGTGAAGGGGGGAGGGAGCAGGCACACGGCGGGATAAGAGCGCACGTGTCCGGCCGGAGAAAATTTTGCGGGCTCGGAGTGAGTTTAGGAGTTGAGGTAGGAGGAGAATAAATGGAACATCTGGATTAGAAGGGCAGTGTGCCTGCTGGTCCGCAGCAGTGTTGTGAGGGTTTGCAGCATGGCTTTGAATCCAGTGTACCTTGGCACAAGTAGCTGTTTCACTATTCATAGTTTGTATCGTCTCGCAGATTTCTATTGCCTTGTAAACCTTGTTGATTTCTTAAATAGCCACTAAATTGTAGGCAGCTTAGATGCAGCATCTTGCACAGCTTCCATGGATAGCTTGAAGTTCCATTACTAGAGCGCTGGCTGCCGAAGATAAATAATGCCGGTGGCCACTGATGAAATTATGCATAGTACTGAGGAATGATGTCCTCCTGTCATCCGGTAAAATAGCAGCATCCGTATAGAGTTTGCAGGTGTTACCACATGATGCATCAATGATATTGTGTTCGTCAATAATACCTGTTGTATTGCTGCATCGTAACTTCATTGGCTTATTAGTTGTGATGCTGGTGAATTCCCAGGGAGTCATTGGATAGGGCTGATTGTCAATCCAAGAGCCGCAGTGAAAATGAGCATGCAATGCAGCGACAGCCGGAACAAGTTCTTTTTGATTTCACAGGCTTTTTCATGTTGCAAAATGAGCTCTGCATTTGTGTTGAGCTGGGCATGTTCCTGTAGGGTTGGTATCGGAGTGATGTGGGGTAGTGCTGTGATTGTGCGCATAGCATCGTGGTTAATTGTCTCCAACTGTGCCAACTGTACCAAAGTCAGCCATTGAAATTGTGCCTGATATAATATTTGTGGCTGCAAGACTGCACAGTACCACCTGTCGAGCTACGTCAGTACGAGCTCCAGCTGCCTTTGCTGCAATGTGATGAATAAGATTAACTGTTTTTGTCGAACTCTCTGATTTACGGAGCCAGTGTGCATATCGAGACCCAGTATGCGGACCTCAGAAGCCTCGGAGATTGTCACTGCACCAAGTCCAAATGTAAAAGGGTGTTGTGTGATCCTTTTGTATCCTGCCTTGTTGGCCACCACGACATAGCTTGATTTTTGGGCGAAAATGTCCAATCCCAGTTGCCGAGCATAGTTGTGCAGAACATCAAGGGCTTCTTGAAGCTGTGGAGTTTGTCTAGAGACATCTTTATGTGCAGACTACAAAGTGACATCATCCATATAGATTAACAGCTTCACGTCTGGAATCTGGTGTAGTTGACAGGCTAGCCGTATTAGAGCAACGTTGAAGAGAAGAGGAGCCAAAGCAGAACCTTGTGGGACTCCTCTGTTCAATCAGAAGCACCCTTGCCTTCCATCTACTCTAATTGCAAAAGTGTGATTCTGAAGAAATGAGTAGATAAATCTCATGACCCACGGTGGAAGTCCCAGTTCGATGGTTGGCAATAATGATTTCATGGCCTATACTGTATTGTCATAAGCTTTCATTATGTCTGTTGCTACAACCGTGCATACAGCGTGACTGTGTGGTGAAACTTTTAAAACATTGTCTGATAAGGTAGAAAGTCTGTCTTCAGTTCCCAAGCAAGAATGAAATTCAATTTGAGCAGGAAGATATTTATCATGACTGTCAAGCTCCAGGAAACACGTGTGGCCAGCATCTGTTCAGTGAGCTTGCAGACAGGTTGAATTAGTGAAATTGGGTGTAATGCCTGCAGGTTATTTGGTGACTTTTTCTGGATTCAGAATCAAGACAACAACTGAATGCTTCCGATCAGATGGAACATTACATCTCCCATACTTTACTAATAGCCTGAAGAAGTGCATCAAGTGCTGTTCCTTCCATGTTCTGGAAAACCTCACAAAGAATACCACGGGGACCAGGTGATGTTCATTTCTTTGAAGTTTCAATTGCTGCTATTAGTTCAGCCATGCTCAAAGGGCTGGATATTTCGGATTTGGCAGTTGGGTTAGTCTCGTCAATTTCGGGGCAGTTTATAGATGACATGTGATCATCATCATCAGCCTGGTTACGCCCACTGCAGGGCAAAGGCCTCTACCATACTTCTCCAACAACCCCGGTCATGTACTAATTGTGGCCATGTCGTCCCTGCAAACTTCTTAATCTCAACCGCCCACCTAACTTTCTGCCGCCCCCTGCTACGCTTCCCTTCCCTTGGAATCTAGTCCGTAACCCTTAATGACCATCGGCTATCTTCCCCCCTCATTACATGTCCTGCCCATGCCCATTTCTTTTTCTTGATTTCAACTAAGATGTCATTAACTCGCGTTTGTTCCCTCACCCAATCTGCTCTTTTCTTATCCCGTAACGTTACTAGGGTGGCTAGAAGGGGAGGTGTGAATACCGGCGGCGCTTTCCTTCGGGCGCGCGTGACCCCCTTGCGCACCGATGCCACCAGGGGGAACGTGGCGCTGCTGCTCGCGGCGTGGTACTCCCGCGCTGGCCTGCGCCCTCCGCTGTCAGTTGGTCTCGTCGCCTGTTTTGGAGTGTTCCTCCCGACATTCCGTCATTCGAGGGTGAGATGCTGTGGACCACCAAAGTTATGTTGAGCACCGCAGCGACGCACGGCTAGTTTATTACATTGCAGGTTATGTGGCGAGAAGACGTGTTTTGCCCACACACTGTGAAGACGGCGAAGCACCATAAAGGCAATATCCCCAGAGAGCTTCCACCAGAGGCATCCAAAGAGTGGGACCTTGAGGGCCTTTTATATCCCTCAGAATCGTTCTATAAGCTGGACAATGCCCTTGAAAACAAACTCACTCGTTTATTCAGTGTAACACCCGCCGTGGTTGCTCAGTGGCTATGGTGTTGGGCTGCTGAGCACGAGGTCGTGAGATCGAATCCCGGCCACGGCGGCCGCATTTCGATGGGGGCGAAATGTGAAAACACGCGTGTACTTAGATCTAGGTGGACGTTAAAGAACCCCAGGTAGTCAAAATTTCCGGAGCCCTCCACTACGGCGTGCCTCATAATCAGAAAGTGGTTTTGGCACGTAGAACCCCATAATTTTTAATTCAGTGTAACACGCTAGCATGCCAAAGCTGTGGCCGAGATTTTGCAGTCATTTGGTTAAATGTCAAAGATTGGTTGCCTAGACCATTCTGCTACCCTGACAGCCTCAGTTATACGTTTTTATTGCCTCACAAGGATTCACTTTTTGCTTAAAGGTGTCAATCAGCAGAGCAGTGAGAAGAAACGGAAAACACTGAAACCTTGTGTGTTGTAAATTTTTTTGCTCACTTGTAAATAAACGATTTCATGACCAGATCTGTTTTCACTGTCTGCAATCATAGTAAATTTCTTATATGAGCGTCAAAATGACATGCTACAGGTCTGCAAGCGCAGACAAAAAGTGGTTTGTAAATACGTCCAGACTTTATCAGGTAATGTCTGCAGTTTACAGGTCTTACGACACGCATAGGGTGATTGACTGCTGATCTCGAGGACGACGGTCGCATTTTCAGGGATGCGATATGCAAGGCGCCCGTGTGCCGTATCATGTCAGTGCGCGTTAAAGAAGCCGAAGTGGTCGAAATTATTTCGAAGCCCCCACTAGCTCCTAACACCCAAAGCCAGCTCACGAAATGCGCACAGACAAAACGCGTTTGAATCTCGATACAGTGCGAACTGCACCCGTAAAATTTCACAGGAGTAATGATTTGGGCTGACATAACATTGTTTTCATGATAAAGATTCATTCTTTGACGCTCGCAGAAAGCGCGCGATACCCGAAACGGGCTCACTTTCACTTCGGTGGTAGAGATGCAGCCGACGCAAGGCTGGCGAGGCGCTAATTTCGGCTGCGTGCTTACCCCGCCTTGGTCAACAGCGCCGCCCCGCGGCATCGGTGCGCTGTGGGGTCACGTTTGCGCCGCCGGTATTCACACCTCCCCTTCTAGCCACCCTAACGTTACACCCATCATTCTTCTTTCCATAGCTCGTTGCGTCGTCCTCAATTTAAGTAGAACCCTTTTCGTAAGCCTCCATGTTTCTGCCCCGTAGGCGAGTACTGGTAAGACACAGCTATTACACACTTTTCTCTTGAGGGATAATGGCAACCTGCTGTTCATGATCTGAGAATGCCTGCCAAGCGCACTCCAGCCCATTCTTATTCTTCTGATTATTTCCGTCTCATGATCCGGATTCGACGTCACTACCTGCCCTAAGTAGATGCATTCCCTTACTACTTCCAGTGCCTCGCTACCTATTGTAAATTGCTGTTCTCTTCCGAGACTGTTAAACATTACTTTAGTTTTCTGCAGATTAATTTTTAGACCCACTCTTCTGCTTTGCCTCTGCAGGTCAGTGAGCATGCATTGCAATTGGTCCCCCGAGTTACTAAGCAAGGCAATATCATCAGCGAATCGCAAGTTATTAAGGTATTCTCCATTAACTTTTATCCCCTATTCGTCTCAATCCAGGTCTCTGAATACCTCCTGTAAACACGCCGTGAATAGCATTGGAGAGATCGTATCTCCCTGCCTCACACCTTTCTTTATTGGGATTTTGTTGCTTTCTTTATGGAGGACTACGGTGGCTGTGGAGCCGCTATACATATCTTTCAGTATTTTTACATACGGCTCGTCTACACCCTGATTCCGTAATGCTTCCATGACTGCTGAGGTTTCGACAGAATCAAACGCTTTCTCGTTTGATTCTGTCCAGAGCAGGATTGGCCACCCTGGTGCAGTACTTGGCCACAACCTCCTATATGAACACAACAATCATGTGATCATACTTTGGGAAAAATGCTCTAGCAGCATGTTGTGCAAATTCATATGGCACACTCTGCATCGCTAACCTAATGTTTGTTGCAGGGTCAGGTTGCTTATGACCACGTTCCATTGACCGAAACGTACGCCAGAGTGCTCTGTTTCTAATGCCACATCCAAGGTTCTAGTACCATCGTCATCGAGAAAGTTGCTTTTCGTGCCGACGTACCTTCGCCGCTATATGGTTAGCACGTGCACAGCTACCTGGTGCATTGGGATTCCCTGACGCATGCACTTCTGCCTGACATCGCTTTGCCCAAAGTTGCAAAAGAATGAGGTCCGGTTGAGGTTGTTCCTCGTCAACTGTGGTTATAGTGGTATCAATCTGGAGTAGTTCTTATAGAGCAGGAAGAATTTCTGAGGGCTTTGAGGGCACTTTATCTATCAGTGATTCCCGAAACTTATCCCAATGCATCACTGTTACTCGTCATCGAATTTTCTTTATGCATGTTCCGTGTAAACCAATCATTATTGGCACACATCACTGCCCCACATATCTGGTTCCACCCGCCGCTGCAGCATCCGAGGACGCAATCGCCAGGCGAAGTCTGGAGCGCATGTTCTAGATACTGCGAACACAGCACAGGTAGACCCAGCATGATGGTTCAACAGTGTAAAAGTGGCATTGCTCATGGTGTTTTTAACTTGACATCCTCTTTGGGAGTTGTACTTGTCTCTAGTCATGTTCAAAAAGCTGCAGTCTACTGAAAGTTTTTATAGCAAGGTGCTTAGGGCCTCCGAAATCGTTCGTTATGCAGGTCACTTTGCTGATAAGGTTCCCATTCCACAGATCAAAATAGAACAGGGACAGAAATATTCCTTCGTTGTACAGGTCATTTCGTTCTAGAGGCACTTGACTACGTTTTGTGTACCTCCTAGGCAAGCTCAGCTCTTCATTAGCCAATTTGCAGCATTTAGATGGGAGACGAGGTGAATTGTCTGCTGCAGACACTTTTTTTGCTGCTGCAAGTAGTATACAACAGTACCAAGCACTAGTAAAATAAAAGTGAGCCTTAGTTGTAAAGAAACCACAAGTGCATTTCAAAACAATATGTCCGCATGCCCAATAGTTCTGTAGTACCTGTAAAATGTATGTTGCACTTTTTGTCTGGATGAAAACTGGACTGGTGGCAAGAACTAAGATCATCGAACAATTAAACCAGAGCTAAGTTCTATACCAGTGATTTTAGCTTTTATCTCATGGACTCAAACTAACAGGTAAGAATGATGGAACTAAATGAAAAGGAATTACAGTTGAGCCCCTCTGCAATGAAATGACCTTTAAAATGAAAAAGTAATTCTGGCCCAGTTCTATTGTGAGGTATGTGATGTGCGACCTTTGCAACAAAGTGACCTGTGTCATGAACGATTTCAGAGGTCCCAAGCACGTTGTTATAAAGGCGTTTGACTGTATAGTTGTTTTCAGCACTGAACTGCCTACTCCAAATGAACATGTTTTTACGTCAGCTGCAGAAAAGAGTACTGAAATTAGAGACCAAAGGTTGCATGACATATGAAGCCAAAGATATTAGATAGATTTTTTTATGGCATAAAGGTATCTACAATCAAAAAGCAGTAAAAGATAAAAGAGCCAGACCTTGTAACGAAGTGGCATTGAACACAAAAGTAACTTTGTTATAGTTGGTAATTGTCGTAAGCTTGTTGATGATTCTCGTATAATTTGCTACACACCGATATCTGTGAGAAGCATTTTAGATTTACGATGTTATATAGGATGATTCACTACATTGAGGTTCGACCGTATTAGAATGCTTGGTTATGCAGTAATAAAAAAAGTGACTAACTTAATTGATTTTTGTATGTAATTTGAATCTTTTTGCACTTTCAGAACCAAGAGAAGCAGCTTTGGTGCAGATGACAAGGGTTCCTATACCATGAACTGTGCTAGTCTGTTGGACCTTAAGTTCTTTGAACAAGTGCAAGAGAGGTTTACGAGACTCAAGCCAGAGGTAGCGAGGGCTATGAAGGCTACCATTCTCAAAATACTTGACAAAGCAGCTAAATCTTGAAAACAAAAGGCAAGAACTGCACATCACATTTCTGGCAAGATTAGATGGTCCCAGGTTTTCATGGCAAAAAAAAAAGTTTTGGTAAAAGCTGCCATTACCAATGTCACCCAACAAAAGTGTGCTAAAAAATGAATAAAAAATTTTAATTACCATATGCTGGAGTTGCAAGAACAAATGGTTCCCAAACAGTGGTTCACAAAATTATTTCTGAAAATTTGAACATGTAAAAGGTTTATTCGAAATTGGTGCCAAAAGTGTTGAGTGATGAACAAAAACAATGATGAGTTGACATTTCGTGTAAGATGTTGGTGAAGTGAGAAAGTGAAAGGGATGTTTTAGACGGAGTAATAACAGTGACTAATCATGGGTGTTCCAGTATGACCCTGAAACCAAATGCCAAAGTTTGCAGTGGCACATGGCAAACTCTCAGCGCCCCAAGAAAGTGAGAATGTTGAAATCCAAGGTAAAGACAATGTTTGTCTTTTTCGACTAGCGTGGATTGGTCCATAAAGAATTTGTACCTTTGGGACGAATCATCAACACCGTGTTCTACAAAGAAGTCCTTGAGCGCCTTCACAGAGCTGTCAAATGAATACGACTGGAGATTGCCAATCGCTGTAAGCTACACCACAACAATGCTCCAGCCCACACCGCCTTCGTTACGACTGCCTACCTGGCTCGGATAGGGGTTGCAACCTTGCCGCAGCCACCGTACAGTTCCGATATGAGCCCAGCAGACTTTTTCCTGTTGCTAAAGCTGAAGAGATACCTGAAAGGTCACCGTTTTGACGATGTTTCCGCCATCCAATGCACTGTCACAGAGTCTCTGAAAGAGCTTGCAGCAGTTGATTTCCAGGGAGTCTTTGCAGCATGGGAATCACTTTGTCAGCAGTGTATCAATGCCCAAGGGGACTACATTGAAACGTTTTGATAATATGTACCAATCAGATCAATAAATTATTTTTACCAGACCCAGTCTCATTACTTTACAGACAAATCCTGTAGTTCGTGGGTAGCATACACTGCTGTGAACATCTCGGCCAAGTTTTGCTGTCGTACGCAGTGCGTGGAGATCGCGAGCATAGCACAAAGTCGCCTTTTTCTCAAACACTCTCTTTTCAAACAGAAGCCTGCTGCTCACTCTCTTCTGGATGCTTTATTTCTTAATAAAGCAGATTCCCATATGTGGCTGCTATTGGTAGCTGCAGTCGGCTATGCAATGTAGATACCGCGGCTGCCACGGGGTGCCACCACAAAAGCGTACTGCAGCTCGCTGAGGACAACCGCATTTGGCTTATGTTTAGCGCATCGTAGGCCCCGAAATCGGAAGTGTATGTTAACATCCAAAATTAAATTTGAACTTCACGCCACGGTGGCGCTTAGAAGGCGGAGCATTGTGGGCACGCCCCACTCCACCATAGCCTTTACAATGCAAGGCATTGAACAAGGAACAGGAGCACTGCGGAGGCTGTGTTTGATTGCCAATAACTCCGCTTCTGCTAAACGCATTGAAGTACTTTCTGCAGCAAAGTATTTCTGAAATAGCCTATTTTCACTTTAAGTGCCTTTTTCCACTTAGATAAAAAGTTCTCCAGAGCCCCTCTAATATCAGTCGGACCACCTTTTTTGCTGTGCATAGAAAAACGATGCGTTAGCTTGCTTTGTTGTTTAAAACAGTATCTTCAGCACTTTCACGATGTTTGACTATTGACTGCAGATTCAAGGAACAGGAAGGCATGCAAGAGGCAGACAGCTGCAGAAAATGTAGATGACCATGTAATACCCGACACTCTGAGCAAGTGTTACTTGTCAGCGCACTGCTGCATGAGGAAAGTGTCGTTCGGAATTGATGACAGTGCCAGTGATTTATCAGCCGATGCACAATATGTATTATTTACTTTAAAGAACAATAGCAAGATAACATCATCAACAGCCATCAGAAGCCAGTACAAGATGGCATTGCACCTAACATGCTAGTGATGCACTGTGTGTTTGGAAACAAAGTGCTGATAGTGGCCAAGTCCTGCTGGCTTCCATTGGCAGTTCTCATTGCAAATGGGATGAGGATGCTTACAACATTTGAAATCGCACACAAAAAAGTGTTTTCGCAATTAATGCCGACCATAAATTGAATATGTTATGTTTGAAGCACCACTACCGAGGCTACGCACTTCAATGCTGGGAAGCGAGTTTTGATGCGCACACTTGCTAGAAAATGCATTCTTCAACAAGTGTTGCTAAACTTTTCCAAGTGGTCACCTGTGAATGACAAAAGCAAAGAACACTTGCTCAAAGCGACATTAAATTTGCCTGTCTTGCTGGAGTATCAGCTAGAACTTGCAGCAAAATAACAAGTACAACCAAGTCGGCTATGCTCTTTCTCAACACGCAAAATATTTAAGATCCTGAAACTGGCGAGTCGTGATCAGTGTTACTTTTTTGTACTGAGAATAAAGCCCTTTAAGGCTACACAAAGTCTTATTATTTGGAAAAAACCACCTTGTCCCAAAATGGTGGCTGCTTTTAACTTTAAGCATTACGAACAAAAATTCATCTACAGGTCCATTTTGGCTGTAACTTCCATCAAATTAAGGTTCTTGAAGTTTTGAGTGACATCACTTCAGACGACATCGACTTTGGATTTATTGTGGATAAAACTAGTCTGTGTGGGGGGAGGGGAGTAAGTAGAGCCTGAAAATGTGGTATTAAACTAAACTTCATGCAAATTAAAATTTGAGCAGAGATACACCAGCGGCTTAACAGGAAGAGGGATGTACACCTGACACTCCTGTTTATGAAACACTCTGCATAATTTGTTTCTCACTTTCACCCCTCACCACCCAACCTGGAACGGCGTGCCAAGCCTGTTGCTAGGCTAACATTTCTAGGAACCATGGAAGTTTCTCTTTTCCTGCCTTCAATTGTGTGGTTTTGGGCTTAATTATTCCCAGCTGCAGCTGCTGTGCTTCAATGAGGACGAATGCAAAAGTGTCTATGCACTAATGTACATATTTAAATATCCCACATAGCCAGGTTATTTGGGTACCACAATTGTGGAGTCTCCCATAGCCTCATCATAGCTTTGCTATGTCAAGTGTCTATACAAAATCAGTTTGGTCTGTACACTGCATATGTCTAAAATACCAAATATCTATGCTTACACTGCTCACACTGAAAGGTCCTTCACAAAGTGTTTTTTTCTTGTCTGACCACCACGTTAAGAACAGCTGGACAGGATGACGGGCAATGATAGCATGTTGGGCATTGGTCAACTTAAAATAATGCCTTTGGCTTATCTGAATATGTAGAATGAAAGACAAGATAGCAGCAAGTAAGGAACTGCAATACTTGAGCAATTCCATTCCAGACCTTCAATGAACCATTGTTTACCTTGATTTCACACCCCCATGAACCTCATCTTCATACATTCTCAAAAGAATCGTCATGCATGCTCTCCCCCTTTAGCTTTCCAAACTCACATTTGATGCAATCACTCGCTGCTGCCTCGTTTTCAATAACCCTTATTTCGTCCTTTCTGTGATTCATCCCACCATCTGTTCAGCCATATTATCTCAGCTGGTGGTGACCTTGGCAGCCCCTTCAATATTTCCCAGTAGGTCTTATTGTGAAAAGTGGCAGCGTTTAGTCGCTGACCTTATCCTGATGCAACATGTGGCAAGGCCTGCAGATGCCAGTCACTTTGACATCATGTCGCACTCTTCGCCCTAGAGGGTTTCCATACGGTCAACCTCTAAGGCTTATGGAACACGGGATTACAAAATAAAGATAACCTGAACCTCGCAAAGCCTGGGCACGTAGCCTCGAATTCAACTTTTTGGAGTGTTGCCCGTTTTGTGACTTATGTAGTGTTCCATTAAATTAGAAGCACCATGCCTCAAAAGACCACAAATGTGTAGCTTATGTCCTGTAAACTTTTAAGGCCCGCAGTACAGGTTTGCTCTCTCCTCCTTGGTATGTGTTTGCCATGTGCAGTATGAACCACCACTTGAAAGCCTAGCGCATGTCCTGTCATCCTCTCTACTGTCGTTTTTCACTATAGTCTGTGCATTACGCAATAGCAGGAGCAGATGGTTGAGGCAGGAAGCCTGTACATTGTCTCGCCTCCCTGTTTGTCCACATTACTACAAACGCAGCCATCATACACTTAAACACCTGAAAATACTGCCATTTGTCTCCCAGATAAAGAATGAAAACTACATTATAAAGCAAAGCTTTTTTTGCTTGCTTCCCCCCCTTTTGCAGGTGGCTGCAGTCTTGCATAATTGCACAATAGGCCGATATGGGACATAGAGTGAACCATCATTGCATATAGTGCAAACAGAGGTGGTTCGGCATTGCGAGTGATGCAAGGAAGTGCATATTTCACCTGCAACACGAACATGCTGTCGCTCTCATGCCATCGTCACTGCATTGTTTCCATTCGATTGTCATCACTGCGTCATTGTGCTGTTGTCATCATTCCAATATCGTCGTGCGTGGCATCTGCATGTTCGTTAGCCACACGTTTAGGTTGAGTGAAGCGTTTCCAGGTTAAAATGTGTCCAACTTGGTTGTGTGCTCTACACCCCTTTACAAATGCCCACTCAAGAAAACCAATGGAAGATTCATTCAAACCGGTTCCTACAAGGTTGCTGATGTGAGCTTGTTGGTACATCTCGACTAAAGATGGTTGAGCACAGAAAAACATGAGGACAAACTAAGGCACATTGAATGTACAGATGCCGTTAACAACAATGATCTTAAATTCCTTCCCTGAGACAAACAAAACTACCTTCAGTGAATTACGTCACAGATCACATGAATCACTTTGCAATAAAAGAAAAAAAGAATAGTAAGATCGCCCAAACGAACTCTGAAAAGTTTAAACTGTCGTGGCGCGTCAAGTTAGGGAAGCTGTACTGATGTATGTGTCAACGAAATAGTAAATTTTTATGGGCTTCAATTATTAGGCGAGTGACTTCACATCTGTTTTCGCCTACGGTAAGTGTTTCATCAATAAGGGGTTCACCCACATCTTTGGCAATGTAGCGGAAAAAAAAAAGAAAAAAAAAAACCATCAGGAGTAATTTTATTAGCCCAATTGCTATGCTCTCTTAGCCGTTTAGTTTTGCAGTGTCCCATTTGACCATTGCAATAACTGTTACAGGACAACGGTATACACTCAACTCAATTTTGCACTAAACTATTTCTTTATGTGCCTTTTTTGACGCCCACTTTTCACATTCTTTAGGGAATCCGTTACTTTACACAAACTGCCCAGTTTAGCGGGTGCTGAGGAAACAAATTGAACATTGCCTCGTGCAGCTTGTACCTTGTGGATGATGGGAATCCCAACTGCTACATTTTTCTTATCAAAAGCAGGGCAACCTTTTGTGTTAGACACACTACGACTCCTACTACAAGCTTGCGACACAGAAGCTTGCCCCTATATTTGAGGAATAAAATCTGGAGGACACATAAGCATCGCTTTTAAGAGTAGATCACAATAACATTCAAAGATCCCAGACTGCTTTTCATGCTTCCCGGCAACTGCAGCTTATGTAACCGTAATGTTTACTGGGAAACGCTGGGGTGGCAAATGCTATGCATGAAGGCGAGCTTTCTGATAGAAACACAGCCTTTTGCGTGGGCTGATCTGCTATTTCGCACTTTTATTTCAGTGTGAGTGGATGTAACATAAAAGGTATGCGCTGTCAGAGTTTCTTTTCATGACATTTGTTTGTGGGCTGTCATTTTCAAAATTTCGAGGTATAACTTTGCAAAGTATGAAAGACAGTGTATGAGCAACTTTGGTGATAGAAGAGCAGTTGGGTATGTGTGGTTCAGAATGATCTTTTGCGAAAAGATGGTCGACTCTGGATGCCAACGGCGGATTTTCTGCGACACGGGGCCCTTAATGCTATTGCGTTAACATGTAGCAGTTATTCCCTACATCCAGCAGATATGTCCCAACTTAAAGAAACTAGCTGCACGAGGCACCGTTCAAGTTGTTTTTTCAGTATGTAGTAAACTGGGCAATGTGTAAAGAAAATAGATACCACAATGAATTTGAAGGCTGCTGTCAAAAGAAGCACAAAATAAAAATTGTGTGTGCGAAAGGTGCGTCATTTATCATATCCCAATGTCCTGTAAACTATTACGACGAGCAAACGGGATGTTGCATAAGTGAACAGCTTGGTGAGCATAGCAATAAGGCTATAGAACAACACCTGATGGTTTTCTTGCAATACATTGTCAGAGATGTTGGTGCAGAGCCCTTTTCAACAAAAGAGTTATAGGCAGAAACAAATGTGAAGTCACTTGCCTAATAAATGAATCCAAGAAAATTAACTATTTTGGTGATGCATGCGTCAGTAAAACTTCATCAACCTTGGCTGACAAAGAATTGAATTTTCTGCACATGCCACGACCATTTGACTTTTCCAAGTTCTTTTGAGTGCTTTGCTTGGTTCCCCCCCCCTCCTTTTTTTTATTGTAACGACATTCACGTGATCTGCGACATTGTCCACTGAACATAGTTTTGTTTGGCTTGGCGAAGGAATTAAAGACCATTGTTGTTAGCAGTGCCTGTGCGTCCAATGTGCCTTCTTTTGTCCTCGTGTATACCTCCATTCAACCACTTTACAATTCCTACAGTATGCGAGATTTGCCCAATTTTTTTTTTTTTTAATTGAGCCACCATGACAGGAAGCATGGGTAAGTTCACACGAATCCTGTAGACTACAAGTACGTCTACTAGTCAACCGAATCTCCAATGTGTATGTGCTTGCCAATTCAGTTGAGTTTCCTTCATTTTGAGGGAGCTCACGCGTCTCTGAAGTCTGCCACGATTTATTTCAATGCAAAAAAGAAAATGAGAATGTTAGGAACAATGCATCAAAGTGTCTGTCTAGACAAATTGTACAAAAAAAGGGAAGCACACGAAACGGTTTCCTTGCTTGGTCGAAGCACTTCTTTGGCTACTGGTTTCACATGGCGTGCATTAGTCTTGCACACCAAGCTCAAGCCCGTGACACAGACATAACCCAGAGCAAAGACCTCGGGGGCATGTTCTTTAAAGTGTGGAAATTAAGGGCTGCTGGAACAAGGCTAGTCCAGATGATGTCACTTCGGTACTACACTATTTGTAACGCAAGATGCAAGAAGACTTTAGTGCGACTCGCACAGTACAATCTCAACTGTTTGTTGTCAAGTGCACAGTCGCAGCCAAGATTGAGGTGCTTGGATGGTGTGCTCCAGACTGCGTCAGGCAACTGTATGTCCAAAGCAGGCTTTTACTGAATATGTGAAACCGCACCGCCTTTTTTCACTCCTCACACTGGCATTTATATCTTGAACCAAAAAAGGAGGGGGAGGTGATGGAAAATGCCTTCACTATTCTTCGGGTAACATCACTTGAGCCTTGATGGGGGTCCCTAATAGGGTCCACTCATATCCGGACATCCCAAACATGAACAATTAAAGTGATTATAGTTATACAATCTTTCTGTCATTCTTGTGCACTACAGTCTTCATCATGTCTTATGTACCAAGTAGTGCTTTACAGAACTAGTGCACAAACAAACCTTAAGCATCATTTAGTACCGTTTCCGAATGCAAAACAAGTGGACAGGTTGCCTGAAAGTGATGCAACAGTTCAAGGGTGCATTCCAAGTTACTCCCAGAGTTTTTAAAACTGCAGCAACATAAAAGAGTGCAGTTATATTGTTATGTGAATGAAGGACTAAGATTAAGAAGAGAACAATATTAAGGTCTCCTACGTGCTGTGCATATGTAAGCATGTTTCATTTGGCCAGGTTTCAAGACCCTACTGACTCATGTTGTGAAATGAGCAGCACTGTATTTGAGAGGACACATGCATGTAAATGTGCGCCATAATGCAGTACTCTTGTAAGATGCGTATGCAACATTTCGAGCTGATCTGGGCATTACTGCAAAGGCTATCGATTACTGGCCAGTGGCTCAAAACTTACTTGGGCACTGTGTATCACGACACACAGTGCGCTCTTTCCTGCTTTTTGACTTGGATTACCTCGAATACAAAAATGAGGTTTCACGTTTAATGCCATACTCTTGGTTGTACAAAAGCCGATAGGTATCCGTGGCAGCATTCCTCCTTTCGCCCAAGTTACCTAGCTCCGATAGTTATGTCAGATTAGCTCGAATGCGACGTCTATAGAAGGCCCAAAGCAATGCAGCTTGGCACCGATCCGAGTGAGAGCTTCACTCAAAAACACTTTTTGTAGGAACTATGCGACCAACTTATTGAAAGAGGTGCTTTATGAATGAAATGCAACGAAATTCAAGAACAAATGACATAGAAGGAAAACCTCCCAAAAACTCTGCTGCAACACTTCAGAGACACAAGGTGAAATGCCACTTTGCTTCCATGTGGTTTTCAAACCATCAATCAACTCCCAAAAGGTACAAAGCGGGAACATGTAGCAAGTTAAACTTCTGAACTTTTTGGAAACAATCACTAGACTACACTCCTTGGCAGCGTGCAACTCGAGGCAACAAACATTTTTCAACATCAACAAACCTTGCAGGAGGGAGTAACTGGGTATGGTTAAGAAAAAGTTAGTGGGATAAGTATGCAAAATGCCGTCTCAACAAGTGAAGCAGTTTCCAATACAAGTAAGTTATTTTTTTGTTGCTTGTCTTAGCAACAAGCTGAGAAACAATGGATGGTTACACGTTAACAGTTACAACAGTTGGGTGCACTAAACCAAGAGCTCAGATTCAGCCCTTGACAACAAAGGAGAATCATTTTAGTGGCAGACAGGGATGAAACGACCAAAATTCCAGTCCCACCTAATTCCCCTTGAAAAGTGAATCACAGAAAGAAAAAAAAAGATCGCTACAAATGCTTCAAGACAATGTATATCTTGGTACACTAAAAACTAACAATGATGAGATGCAATAACTAATCCGTCAGAAGACAAATAATTGCGAAAGGTCTTGCTAGGTGTTTGCAACTGGTAAGCAAGCAAGCACACGTTACTCGAGATGCCCATTACCTAAAAAGTATGCGACTAGAAGCAAACTTTTTTTTTTACCTCGCATAACATAGCCAGATGAAACCTTAATTATAGAAGCTCTTGGAGAATTGTACAACTACCTCCGAAAGAAAACGTGGACACACAAACGGCAGTCTCACCTTAAAACAATTCAGCAATTCCGGCACTTTCATCAAGTAACCATTGTGCCAAGCACCTAATATGGAGCACGCTGTGCACATAAAATGGTGAAAGTGGCACAAAGGGCAAGAATAGTGTAAGTAGCTCCAGCAACAAATTCTTAATTACGATGTTTAACATTAACACAACCTTTTATTTGTTGTACAAAGTTAAAAAAAAAAGGCCTTAATCTGTGTTCGAGCTTCATGTACAGAAGGCAGAAAAGTGGCGGTGTGCAAGCGATTCGTTAATCACATAAGCCCTCTTCTCTCTCATAACAAGCCAGAAGTTATATGAGAACAGCAGACGTACATATAGTAAAGCCTCGTTAATACGTACCTGCATAATAAGTAATTATGGTTTAAATATAGTCATGAATTCTCTGCCCTGTAGCCGTTGAACCTTGTGTGTTGGCAGACTTCTGAAGCCATAGTCTCTTAACGCACACCAAACAGTTCAAGCGAAGTATTTACTTAATTTTTCAGTGCGTACAAGTGTGGAAACGGCACAATGTCGTGTGCGCAAACCGTAGATAGCGAAATTGTGGTGCACGGACTGCTGATGCCACCAAAAGTGATTTCAAAACGTGGTAGCCATGACGCGTTTCCTGCTCCCGTCGCTTCTAGTGCTTCCACGTAGTCATCCACGACGACGATGTGGATGATGGCCCTTTCGTATCTGGCACGGCTAGTGCATCGACTGTCACGAGAGTGTTCATAGAGAAGTGGGGCCTGATGGAGAAACTGGCTGGTGGCGGCAAGTGAAAAACAGATGTTCTGCTGCCTGCTTGCAAATAAATCTTGCCTGCATGTGTGTTTGAAAATGAACTCATTTTCTTTTTTGCCGGTAAGTCCACATCCGCTCAATCTGCCATTGCTGGTTAATTCGTTTAGTGTGTACATAGTTTAGTGTGTATCAGATCCACATTCCCCACCAACTATGTATTAACGAGGTTTTACAGTACTAGAAAAACTGTCTGAAAGCATTTCTTGAGCAGAAAAAATTCAGCACACAACTACTATTCGCAGTATATTGTGTTGCATCTGTGTTCTGTGTTGAACAGTGCGCCTTCATTAAGGAATACTCTATTCTAGATCCTGTATACGTAAGCTCACAAAATGCTTGCTGCCCCTGCTTAATGTCACACAAACCACATACAGCATCGTAGAAACCTTGCGAATTCCCAATAAAGCAAAAGAAAACATGCTGCCAGTTTATTTCAGTGCTTCTTTTCATCTTCCGCTTCTGTAGCGATTTGCTACAACTTGACATGCTGGTACTTGCAGCATTGACCAGAACCTGCCAGTCATGTACTCTTGACAGCGCAGCTGCACAAAGCTTGGAAGGAAGACTCGGGGCCGTTTCGAAAGTGCGTTTGAACAGCAATGAATGAAGGCCCAACATAGTGGAAAGCAAGAGGGCACCAGGTCAGTGATAGCAACCAAGGCGGGCATAGCTTGCCAGCCGTCATAAAATCATGCTTCTACAACAAGCACACAACACTGCTTCGGTGACAAGGCAGTGGCACACAGAACTGAACAAGACACAACAACGTAACATCAATGCTTTCCTTAAGACGTCGAGCAAGGCAGTTGAGTAAGGGCGAAAAAAAATGAAAAAACAGAGAAACAAATACTTTTGAAAAGTTGGCATCCACTGAAGCAAAATGAGGCTCAGATCACAGGGCTCACTCATTAACTTTTGCAGTTTACCTCAAGAGGCTGGACTAGAGAGAGTAAAGTTGCACTGAATGTGCCACATTAATTAGAAAGTTCAGCCCCAGTCGGTTCCTCGCTACGTATATTTATCCACAGCGACGTCTATTTTAAATTTATGGCCAATAATCCTGAACTCTGACAGTGCTGTAGAGAATCCAGAAGTAGCTTGAGTAAAGAGCACTGAGTTTAAGGGAGATAGAGGTGGACACTTACGCAGTCAAACTGAAGTTATCAGATGCATTTTCTTTCCTTTTTCTGTTTGCTTTCCAATGTCGCAGCAACACGAGCAATGGGGCATTCCATAGATGAAAAGCTCGTCTTATTCCATCAGCAGAAGCACCCTGTCCCCATTGCAGAAGAATTCTCTAGCTGCGAGGCTTTTGCTCACTGTTGAATTTTGTTTGGTTCTCTGGAAACAAGATGTGATGTGCCAGCAAGGGATGTACCTCTTAACCTTGTGAGGGGGAAGAAGCCAGCATGCAGGTTCAAGAAAAGCAGAAATGACGTAGGACCTACTTTTGATATCCTTTTTGCCCACTGTCAACACATTCATTTCGTGCTGCCAATTTCAACCAAATAATCTTCGTGCACTTACCACTGAAAGCCGGTATCCCATGGTAAGCATTTTGGAGACAATAGCAGTGCTCTAATTGCACAGTGCAAAAGGACGTGCCAATGACTGATGGCACCATGCCCAATATACATAGAAAGAGCAGGAACAACATTGCACTGGCGATGCAAACACTGTTAATTGACCTACTACCTCATTTTGGGTCCTATGCATGCCTGGGCCAGACTAATAAATGTCTACTGAAGGAAACCCTGCATGAGTAATTTCAGAAGGGACAGAAACAAGTGCAGTCCATAGGTATCTCGGACCATACAAACTAGACATCAGTACTATGTGCTGCTTGCACATTTTCCCACAGAGTACTAGCCTGAAAGAACTTTCAAATTTCCACTTTGCAATATGGAGGTGAACAGCATTGCACGACACTGCATGCTAGCCATCGTGTGACAGACAGTTGGCTATTCCGGCAGCACATAGCACAAAATTGCTGAATATTGATTAGCAGATCCTGCAGTAATCTAAGCCAATGACTGCTGCTGCAAGCTCAGATAGTTGCGACAACTATCGAATAGGCATGGTTTGTGGCAACCTTCTGCACTGCTCCAGAGTCCCTTTGACGCTCCTCCAATAGAGCAAGTAACGCTCCTTCAAAACAACTATAACTGCATGCACACCTCCTCAAAGCAACAACTCCAGGTTTAACCACCGAGATGAAGGAGAGAGAGGTGGCAGCATTGTGCGCTTGTGGAAGAGCATGTTGTGTACATCCCACGTGCAACACCGGGGAAGAATAATCGGGAGGGGAGGACATGGTGAGGCCAGAGAGGAGCAGCGCCTAGTTGGATGCCGTCTCAAGGCGCAGCTCTTCGAAGGAAGATGTGGTGCTGCTGCGCGAGCCACGCTCGTGGTCACTTTCCTCAGTGTTTCCGTTGCCACCATTGCCATTGCTCGCCGCAGGTTGGCTCGTGGGCGGCGATGGCAGCTCTTCCTCCTCTTCATCCTCGTCCTCCCCATCCTCGGCATGATCCTCTTCAGAGGCAGTGGTGGTGCCGGGGTCCGAAGTAGCACCCTCCTCAGGGTCTTCAGTCGCTTCCTCAACGTAGAACTCGTCTTGCTTTGCAAGTGGGCAGACAAACAGCACACGCTCACCCTCGTAGATTTCCATCATAGGCCGTGCGCACAGCAGTTTCTCCTGCGTGGCAACAATTACGAAGCGATAAGTAAAACTGGGTACTGAGATCTTCATTTACTCAGTTTCTAACATCTTCACTATTCTTTTTGTTTTGTTTTAGAGAAAACAGGTAGCTCAAGAAGCACACTTGTAGCACTTTTTTCTAGAGTTATGCAAGCTAACAAAGCATGCTAACAGCACGCAGAATTTATAACGATAGTAGACACGAAAGTTTACTGACTTCTTACGTGAAGTGACATCGAAACTCTTGAAGTAATGCCACTGTTTCAATAATAAACAATGGAAACTATCAGCTTTCTTCATTAACAAGTTCACTGCGATGTGGATCACAGGTGGGTCATGGCAGTTATTTCAACTGTGCGGCTGTGCAGGGCTTTTCTGCAGTGCAAGCAATGTCCTCGCTAGAAATTGATGGAGAAAAAAATTGTTGCTTCTTTTTCCACACATTGTGGCGCTATCTCCGTGCATGTTGAGGCAGTCGCATGTGAATGACGACATACCAGAGAAATATGACAAGTGACCCACACTGCATCACGCACAGGAATCGGGACTTCAAAAAGTGAATGTCGCAGTGAATGTGTTAAAACGCATTATAATCACACTAAGTGTAAACACTGATTCTTTCATTACAGCCATCAGACTTAGGATCACATGGCTTTTGACACATGCTATAGTGCTTTTATCATGCCTCCCCCCCCCCCCAATATCAGAGTTGGCTCAAGGACAAGGCTGGCCTTTGCAGTAATTTTCGTCCTTATGCATGCAAACTATGTCAGAGAGAAATGAGGACAGAGTGAGGAAAACATAAATAAATGTGCACACAAAACACACCCCACGGCACTGCTGGTGCAAATGAAATTAATGACATTATATTAGTGCCAACAGTACTACATGAACAAATGTGGCAATATAAAATAAGTATGGGAATCTTTTCTATTTTACTAGCTTCATTTATGACTGGTTCTGGCACACCATACTACCATCCCCTGTAATTCAAATCAATGCAAATGAATCAATTGAATGCTAGGTTAAAGAGACACATTCCTGAATTTTGCACTGAATTTACATCATCAGTGCTACAAGAGTGACATCACAGATTTCGAAATCTTTAAAGAATTGCTTTTTTGACTCTGGTTGTGTTTAAAGGCAACGCAGTCCTTCACTGAAAAATAATTAACTATACTCCATTCCATACATAGCAGTCAGAAACTACAGTGAGAAACGCTGCAGAAACTACACAGGAAGTTTGGTCAAGAAAAGCTATCACTCTGTGTGTTCTGTCCATGCTTTGCTGTGCGCTGACGGCCTTCACTCGCCAAGCAAGCCCTTAAGGCTCCTCACGACGGGTTGCAAATAAAAAACCCAAAAAGAACAATAAAAATAAGAATGATCTAAAACAATGCATTAGCAGCCGTATACCACAGTGTGTTTGTTTCTAAGGATTAAAACTTGTATCATTCAGTACTGAGCCTATATAAAAAACAGTTGCACACAATTTCGGTCAAAAAACATCGAACTATATCTAAGTGCTAAGGAAGCCACTGCAAGAAGTCTCTCTAGCCACCACAGCATTGACAGCTATGTATGAAACGGTGTATAGACCCATGTAGACAATGTAAAAATCGAAAACACCGTGATATGCTGGTGCACAAGCTTCAGTCAGTGGCATCACCAATGTTTTGTTTTTGGATTTCTTCTGGCTTCCCAAATCCCTGCACAGTCAGAGTAGCCATTTCACAACTGCAGAGGTGCAATTTACTAATAATATATTTTTTTCATTCATTCATTCATTCATTCATTCATTCATTCTTATACTGTCAGCTCTCATCGGGCTATTACAGGAGTGGAGAATAAAAACAACAAAAAGAAACAAAGAATGCGACCGAGCTACAAGCTTTAACTCGCAAAGCTTGTTTTAGAATGGAAAAGACGTATGAAATACAACATACAAGGGAAAGTAATAGAGAAACCATTCACAATTTGGCACCGCATCGTCATAGACACAATAAGAGTCACACATGTAAAAGTAAATGCATACATATTGGGTAATTCACTATGTGTTATTACAAAAAGTTGTGCTTTTAAGACTTTCCAGAAAAGGTAGTTAAGGACATCGATATTACAAGAGAGCCGGGTAACAAATTCCAGTCTCTTATTACCCTAGGAAAGAAACTGAACTTGAAGCAATCATTGCGGGCGATTGGATTGGATTGGAAAAACTTTAATAGAAGTCCTGCAGGACGCACGTCAGCGCGTCCTGCAGCGGGCGAGTGGAGCAGGAATATACATCCCATGACGATGCCTCATTGACGCGTCCATAGGAAGCTCAAAATAATCATCTAGTTTAATATCTACTTGATTGTGAATAACTTCGAAGAGGAATTTTAATCTGTCGTATTTAGTTCTGAGCTCAAGTGGTGCTAGATCAGCTAACTGACATAACTCTGTTGGAGAATGGATGCGACAATATTTATTAAATATAAATCTGGCAGCTAGCCTCTGTATTCGGTCAAGTTTAGAACAGTTAGTTATGGTGTGCGGGTCCCAAACGATTTTAGTATATTCAATAATTGGTCTAACTAGAGTTTTGTAAGCAAGACATTTAATTTCAGGGGTTCCCCGATTGAGGCGGAACCTCAACTTTTTGAGGCAGAACCTCAACCGGAACCTTTAAAAAAAAAAAAGAAAAAAAAAAGAATGAAAATCAGTGACTGCCATTTTGGCCTGGCTATGTGAAATCATAAATTAAAGGGCCACCACTGTTTCGTCTGCCTTGAAACACTGCCAGACCACATCAGACGTTCTGCTTTGCACGCTATGGCACTCAACGGCACAGCAAGCTTGTTGCCGTTGAATTGTGCCCACAATTCCTTCACTCGTGTGACAACAAGCAGCAGCAAACTCCCGAGACGCGCATGCATAAGAAACAAAGCAACTTATGGCTGATATAACATTTTTCCAGCTCCTGTAATCACTTATGCTGTTTTCCGTACACAAAAGCTTAGCCTTTGAGATCGACCTTTGTTACCTGAGGAACTAGGTTCTGGGTCTTTCGATTCATTTCATTACCACTCAGTGTTACCAGACTGCTGAACGACTCAACTGAGACATTGAAAAAATTTAAACAAATCTTCTACAGCATTCAATGCATTCAATGTTGCCAGCTTGACGTGGAATACATACAGTTTAACATGCAATGCAAAGTTCAAGCTCGAATATTTGGTGTCATGGTCCCTTTAAACTAAGAGAGCTAGGACTAAACCAAGGGACGAAAAAAGCAAGACTTGCTGCAGGTAAGAGCTTACCAAAGTTGTGGGTTTGGCTCCCAATGGTGGCAAAGTTATCTATTCTCTGGCTAATATTTTCCTTCTCCTTTAGTAAGAATATGAAATTTATTGTAAATACAATCATATTTAATTAGTTCCATAATTTTATAGAAGTGTTATTTTCCCCACGCTTTTCTTGTCTCTGTCAGCTTCTTATCAGCACGTACTGGTTAACAGGTTAACTCGACAAATGAGACGTTATAGTGGCTTAAGTTTAACAAACAGGGGCTGCAAACAGCAAACATTTAATGCTTTGGAAGGAAAACATATTAAGCTAGCACCATTCAAGACAGCCCAGCCAGAAATCTCCAGCACCTACCACAAAAGAAGCAAAAAAGGTGCTTAAGGCTTGTTTGAAACAACAGTGACTGAATGTATAACATATAAAACATTCAGTGACAGCACATTTTTGCAAGACAGACGTGATTTCATTAGTTTGTGGAAATTGGGGTGCTTTGGGTTGCATTTCCTCAAATAATTGTTCTGCGTTCCGCAAACTCTCTTTCCTAAGACACAAACTGAAAAATGTCCCTCCTAATGTGAAATTACTGTGTTATTTTACATTTATTAGACCAAAGAGTATGCATGTATATCATGGGATCCTTACACTAAGTCAAATATTGCGCGTCTGGAAAAAATACAAAGAAAGGCAGTTAGGTTTATATTTCATAAATTTGCAAGACAGGACTCTCCCTCTAACATTATGACAGAAAATTCCATACCCACTCTTGAATCACGCCGAAAGCTGCTAAAGCTTGAATTCCTTTCCCTTCTTCTCAACAGGCTTGAAATTAAACCATCAACTTACATAACGCCTGCAATAACGCCGCACACAAGACAGCATCATCTGGACTCACTAACATCCTATTATGCTCGAACTGACACGTTTAAATTTTCTTTTTTTCCCAAAACAATATCCAATTGGAACGACAGTTTACAGACAGCATGACTAAAAATTGTATAAATTTGTATTCACTTCTTCCTAATTTGTTCTCTTTTGCTTGTATGCATTCTATTGCCCCTCTGCTTGGACCGAAAGGTCTGCGGTATGTACTAAATAAATAAATAAATAAATGATGCACAACTTCCCTTGAACGACCACTCCTGCAAGCAGCAAGCTGGGTAGATCGCAAAAGAAGTGCACATCTTATCGCTAAATAATGGGGCAATGTAATCGCAGTGTAGTTAGAGGATTAGAATGAGAGAGTGTGTCCACAGGAGGTTGTGCAAGCGTCAACAGTGAAGGACAGAATACTGAAGAATGGCGACGGCGCTGCTTCATTTTATCCTGAAGCTCCAGTTCTTTCTGCTGCCCTTGTTGGCTGCGCCGAGCCCACAGGACGAGCCACTGGTGTCTGCTCAATGCGCTATCATTCTTGTATTGTTTCTGCCATTCTTTCCCCTCTTTTCTTTTTTTTTTTCCCCAGGAGACAGTGATGTGGAATAAAATTACTGGGTCACGCTGCGTAGCTTTCAGGAGACTGAATTTCAACAGTACCGTCTGCATGATGTATGCAGGTTGGTATTTTGTCTGGTGACTAATAAAGAATGAGTAAACCCAGGAGAAGGAACTACTGTTTTACATAGTGTAGCAGAATTGGATACAGCATAGTGAAGCACCTCTCCAAGCTCTCGCTGCTCGGAGTCCATGAAGCGACATCTCCACTGCACTGACCTACCCATGGAAGCTACCATGACAGTAGGTTTTCATACACCAACATAAATATTCGATCAGAAGCTGCACTTTTAGGAGAAATACATACTCAGGAATGATATCACATCACCGAAGGTCAGGGGGTATATACACTGCATGAGAATTTGGTGCTCAGATCTAATACAATACCCATGAAGCAGTGTTGAATCTTCAGGTACACCTGTTCAAGCAGCCTACATGAGTCGCACGCAATGCCTCTCTTTGGTCGTGCTTGGCATGAGCAATGCGGAGTTCGCAATAATAACTAAGAGGAGGGTATTTAGCGAAAGAAAGGTGTTGCCTTATTATTGTTTAGTGTGTCTTGATGCCCTTTAGTCAAATTCATGCATGGAAAATAAAGTGCACATTAGCAAAATTCAATCCTCTCAGCTGCAGTAGGTTCTTCAAGAAGACATTCAAGACATTGCCACACAGGGCAGTTCATCCAGGTGAAGGGGATGGTGGGGCCTCTGAGATTCCATTAAAAAGCAGCTCTACATCTGGACCCACTCCACCTATCTAGTACACTCTACTGTATTCCCATAATGGGCCTATGTAATCACATTAATCCACTAAAGACAGTAAAGACATTAAAGAGAATGTAATGTCATATGCCCTGCATACCTTGATGTACTCTCTGAGCTTTGGGTAGACTCGGGCCATGGCAATCATCACGGAGACAGAGCCACGGAATGGGAACACAGTGGTGACAGCATGATCCACAGCTGGAAAGCTGGCAGTCTTGAAGCCCTCAGCTTCCAGTTGCTCCTTCACCTCCTTCGTGGCTGGCCGTTCGGTGTCGTTGAGCACCACACCCACAAGGTAGCGCAGACGCGGCACTTCCACCTGAAGGTGTTGAGCAATGACCTTTACAGGAAGCACACTATACGCCCCTCCTGTCATGTGCTAGCAAAACAACTTTGTAGCAGTCAGGCACCAGGCAAGTAGTGGAACAAAGCATGAAACTTGTGATTCCATATCACAATGTATTAGGTCTTCAAATGTAGTTGGCAGGTGACAGGTGGTTGGAGCATCTTTCAGTATACCCTTTGGGCCTACATAGAGACCGCAAGAAATCATAAATATACAGGGTGCTTCATATGTTTGGAGCACATTTTTTTACAGCACAATGTGTCTGTTCAAAGCTCCAGAAGGTCACTGACAGATTTCTAGGCAGCTGTTGTGGCAAGAAGGGGTACTTCCGAGTGATTTTCACTCTGATTAATTTGATAATTGAGTGTGTACACAAAAGGATCTGCACACAAAAATTTACAAAGTTGCAGTCATAAACGTATTTGTAAGCTGTCCATAGCTGTAAGACATTGAAATGGCACGACAGCGTGACAGGGACAGAGCAACATTTCGGCACACAATAAAGTACACTTAATTAAATACAAGAAAGGCATTGGTTAAAAATTTATTTGCAAGTCTTTTGTTATCTTTTCCACTTCATCACTGCATGTTAAAGGTGACGGTTACCTATTTATGTGTGCTTTCCTTTTATAGCCTGTGACCAAGAGATCATTCTCTGTATTGTACAAAACTTCATGACACTTGTCAATTTTCATATATGCCTCATTTGATATCTTGCACAAGATTCCCTTAATGGTAGCTCGAACGGTTATACGAAATAGCAAGGAATCAAATAGCCAAACCATGCACCTACCAAAGCTGACAATAAATTTTCAATCATATTACGCCATGGCATTCATCACAAAATTCTTGCTCACACATGTCTCACTTTGTCTGGTACAGATAAGCGACAACACTTCATAATCAAAGCCTCTTGTATACAGCTAAGTGCGCAACGCCCACTGCGCCATAACTTAGCGATGCTAGCGCTTGGGCAATGAATATCTTGAACGTGCTTTATAGTTTCAGACACCACATGGAGCTACTGCGGAGATGACAGCTAGCATGATGTAACGATTGCATTGTCTTTCGCACTAGCGGCTAAATAAAGTAGTGCTTTTCTGAGCAACAATGCGAATACGGCGCACTGTAAACAAACACTCAGGGGTCTAAGGAAGTGCCGCCGTGAAAGGAAAGCGAAAGGTAATAAGCGGGCACCAATAGGTGGAAGATGGTGTCCGCAGTGTGCAGAGAGGGTTCGGAATGCCACATCTTCCGCCATAAGCGGCGCATGACTCAACTCGTAGTAGATAAATGGCGACAGCAAGTCTTCACAAGCCTCAGATAAGTGCGTTGATAACGAGGTCTTTCGATCTCAAGGCCGGCAAAACGCTATACAAACTGGCATCCGACACAAGCAACAAAGTTTGGTCTCGCTCCCACCGCAAATACGCGATCAGTGCGGTTTAAATCTAACTTTCGTCTACCAAAAGCGGGGTGAACGGGGCGCGCCGTAGCAATCTTTGGTTCCGCAATTTCCGGCGCGGGTGAATAACCGCAGAAGTAGCCTGTGGTGGCGCCGACTTACCTCGCTCGGGTCGTCGTAGTAGACGCCGATGCATTTTAGGGTGGGTGCGATGCTGTGGGCTTCGGTGAATAGAGCGCCCGAATTTTTGTACGAGCCCCGAGAGAACTTGTACGCTACCTTCAACTCATTGAAGGGCGGCTTCTCGGCCTTAATGTCTATCGGCGCGAACAGGCCAGAGTAACCGAGAAAGCCGAGCAGCGTCAACAAGAGAAGAATGAGAACAACGATGATTCCCAACAGCAACGCAACATCAGTCTCCATCTTGAGCTGAGCAGACGGTGCTAGATGGTACCGGAAGTAATGCGCTGTTTGCTTCCGTCAGAGCACGGAACGTCAATCGTCTTTCCTCGTCGGTTTCACGCACTTGTGGCGCTTCCGAAGAACAACCTAGAAATACGGAAGGCTACGCTCCCAGCCGCGTCATTGCGGCAATCTTCCTGTCCTTCGCAAACCTCTCCTCGTGCCTTCCACTGTTGCTTTCCTCCGCAGCACGCAAGCGATGCAAAACACCTCAAAATACGAGAAGTTACCCAACATAGAGATATGCGTGAGACCAGAGGTAAGAATCAAAACATGGAAGCAAAGGGGGCGCTTACATACAACCTACTTCAAGGAGTAGTAATCAAGTTAAATAAACTTTTGATGTTTTTGCTTTGAGTGGACTGCAAAGAGATACGACCACGTGGATACGACAGACCTTATCTGTCTCTGTGTTACAATTAAAGCGCCAGCTTCCTGCTTATGGCGTGCCGAACTAGCAAGTCATTCCTTTTTATTTATGCACAATAAATTGCGCCTAGATGAATAAGTGCATCTTATAGGACCTATAAAGCCTATAAAGCGGATAAAACATGGAACAAGGGAAAAAGCTGAGGAGAGCACGGATCAAATAACGTGTTAAAGCTTACTAGCCTAGTGTTCCTGCATATATATATGTCTGCGGGCACCGTTTATAGATCCTTTTCTGTTCCGCATCTCCTCGCCGCGCCCGCAGCAAGCATGCGGCCCGCCTCTGTGCCTGCCACCGCGGCGCTGGTGTCGAACTTTGCGCCAAGGAAGCGCGTGGTCTGCTACAGGCGCGTAGCGTTCCGTTGTGCTTTCGCACGGCGCTTAACTGACGGCATTGCTCATGCTTCACGACATCGTTATCTGCGCCTAATAAGCTTTAGGAATTAGCCCACGTATGAGTACAAACGATCAGTGATTTAGAAAAAAGTGGGCATTGGCGATTACATTTCGTTTTCGGCAGAATAGTCGCTTTCGTGCGTGTGCACTTCGCGCTTTTGGTTTTTAATGCGTTTAAACGCTTTAAACCTGCTGTAGAAAACTACGCTGTCGAATATCTGGCGTAAGAATCAACGTTTATTGATCAAAACATCTATAAACAATGTTATAAATCGTGTGAATCTAATTGATCGTCTGTGCATTTCCGCACTACTGGCGTTTCATACCTTCAGCATCTGTGTAGCGAAATGAGGAGTTTACTTCGCACTTCCGCTTGAAAGCTGGCGCTACCTCTCCGTATCAATCACACTGATCGCGAATCATTTTTATACCTGTTTTCCGAACGCGAAATCGCGCGTCAGGTTTTACTAAAATTGAAACAACAAAGCTTTAACATTTCCCCCGATTTTATTAAGGACTAGATACACCCTCCAGGGTCGTCTAGAGAGGTTCCATAAAGCGACTCCTTAGTTTTCAAAGCACATATAGAGGGCTACCTGATAAATGGATATCATGCTGACATTGCTCTGCTACCTCTAGTAAATTAGAGTTATAAAATAAGAACATTACAGAGATGTTTTAGTGGACGTATCAGAACATTACAGTTTATTAAAACTTTTTAAACGCTTTCAGAGACCTTGCTTTTCACTTCATTTACCATTCATACGAGCTTTGCTTTTTTTACGTTCCCTCCGAGCTCTACATTGGCACTGCGAACTACGACACTCTTCAATATTGTGTATATACCTCTCCCTCCATTCCTGCCTCGTAAAAAACAATCTGTGATCGCTGTCCATTTAGTCTTCAAGAGCTGCCGATCTCCACTGTCGAGGCAACCGCAAAGACGCGCTCTTCTCCACCAACTCATTAACATTCAAACAGCTGATTTGCACGGGCTGCAGTTGCTCTTGTGCGGTGTCCTCTGCAGCGTCGCTCTGAGTTGCCCCTGCGTTTGTTGCGACACTTGCTCTCTTGCATGGGGCTGTTATGTTTCTGGTGCTTCAAAGTACGCAGAAATATGCGTGGCCGATGATCGAGTCCGGATTCTGCGTATATAGAAAATGAAATCAGCTTTTTTAGTATTCGCGAAGCGGGAATGAGGGAACAGCGCTTCATTCAGGCTCAAACAAGTGCATTGTTTTTTCAATTTAGTGACTCATCACGAATAACATTTCATCGTGCGTTAGCTCGTCCGTTCACGAAGTGACGAATGCGCCGCAGGTGGGGCGAGTTGTTTTTTCATTCACTTTGATTTCCATTAACTTATCGTTTCCTTATTTCATTTATTAAACGCAAGTAATTTCCCCTATGTTTTCCTTAGTGTCAGTGCTTGCTGGCTTCTTATGATTTACACACACACACACACACACACACACACACAGACACACACACATATATATATATATATATATATACATATATCGATAATTTCATTGGGCCATTCACAAAATTACATTTTAATACCACCGACTTTGCTGTCTATATGTTAATTATACTTTTTCTTTTAAAAGTCAGTCCCTCTAAAATGAGTCTATTTTTATTTCACCTTGCCTAATACTTTCTCTTTTAAATTTTCTTCCTCTCCTCTGTTTAACCGGTGACCTCTTGGCCTATCCCCGTAGTGGCCAAGCGCCATGGAATGAGGAGCAAGCTGGGTGTCTTTCTTTCTTTCTTGTAATGGAACTTTAGTCTTTCATATTCCCATCGAAAGAAGGCGGGCGTGACCTGTATGGTGCGAAACGAATTCCGTGTAATCTTATAAAGCAGTGCAAAATTCGTCGAAAGTTATAGCGCTAACTTGACTGCCAGAATTAAGTGGGCTATGAAAGAATCTCGATAGTAAAAAATTTCTCACTATCGAGTAGCTCGATAGTGAGAAATTGCCGCCCGGTGCCTGATATGCATTCCTTAATTTTATGGGCCTCAATTGTATTGGCACTTTATTTATTTATTTAAAGATACCTTACATGCCCAAAGGGCATTGAGTTAAGGGGGTTTAGTTATAACAATCAAAGCACAAGAAAAAGCAAAAATATCTTGCAAGATCAACAACCAGAAAAAAAAAAAAATCTGGTTTCAACGGCAGAGAACGCAACACAACAGCACAATTAAATGCAGTTCCAGCGCAGCACAACATCATACGTTTGTGATTTAAGCACTAAGAGATAGTTTTACTGCAAGTGAAGAAGAAAACGCAACACATATAAAAGGGTTAGAAAAATTAAAAATAAAATAAAACAGGGAAGTGGGATATGTTGGGGAAATACTATGATTAAGAACCAAAATAGCAAAGTTCAGGTAGTATACACTCTGAAGGGATACTGATGCAAATTGAGGAAACGCTGCGACGCCCTTAACGGAGCAAGTACTGATGATAATTTTCGTACTGTGCATACAGAATAACGTGGCTTGCCTAAGTTGTTTGTAGGTTTTGCGAGGTTATGTTAGGTTTTGCTAAGTTGTTGGTAGGCTTGCTTAAGTCGTTTCTATGTTTTGCGAGGTTATGGTAGGCTATAGGCTAAGTTGTTTGTAGGTTTTTCGAGGTTATGCTAGGTTTTGCTAAGTTGTTGTCTCGGCGGGCTGGACGCTGGAAGTTTTCGAGCAGTCGCAGGCCGGGATCGCTCTCCCGGCGACGTCGAGAGTTCAGGCGCCGACTCTCGCGTTAAACTCGGGATCCTCGACTCGGCGTCGCCTCTCTTCAGCCGCAGCTTCGGCGCGGTGTTTCGGATCAGCTCAGCGGCGACGCATCGCTTCTCGCTTGGCAGTACATCGCTTTTCCTGGTAAGCCGCTTCTTCTTCGGGCGTCCGGACTTTCTTTGCGATCTTCCCATGGCAGCAGTACGTACGGACGGAATAGAGGAGGCGAGAGGTGTGTCGCCGCGCCGGCTGCTCCGAGCTTTTACTCGCCTGTGACGTCACGACTCCGCCCTACGCGCGTGGGATGCGAGGAGGTTATGTGGCTCGGTGCTCTCGCAGGTGGTTGCTAGGCAACGCGAGGCGGCGCGCAGCTGGGCTGACATTTCTGGGAACGCCCCACGGCGGAACTAAAAGCTTAAACAACTCCGCTGTTAAAAGAAAAAAATTCACCGACGATTCCGCCTTGCACCACCCACTGCGTTCCGCGTTCGCTCTTTCATCCTTCGCTCGGTTACGAGTAGAGTGTACTAGTACACTCTAGTTACGAGAGACGCCGAGGCGCGCCGATGCTCAACACAGCAACGGGCCCCTAGAGCTGCGTTAAATGTAGGCAGAGCTCGACGACCGTCGGCTCCGGTATGAGGGAAGGCAGGGAAGGAACACCGCTTGGGAACGCAATGTCGAGGCAGAGGGAGAGAGCGTCTTCATTGTTAGAATAGAGGTTTCCCTTTAGGGAGCCTATACCCAAAAGGGAGTCTATACTGTAACTCTCTATTCGTTGGCAGCGGCGCTCGCTTCCTGGAGGCAAGTTAACAGGACAGTTAATTCCTTCTATCCACGTACTCCAATAAAGAACCGATGTGACAAATTACTTCGGTGAAACGCTCCTTATACGGTACCGTGTTTTACAGCTTACAGTGTAAAACCGAAATTTGCAAAGGCGCCTCGTGAGGGGCCCTTAACACTCCGTCAGTACCGCTAAACAGGGTCTGTGCAGGCCGAAAGCGTCAAGTAAAATTTTTCTTCGGCACATCTGTCTCTCAGAGTATTCACAGGTCAAAAGTGTGCTGAACGGTTTCGTGACTGGGCCACCTTGGATAATATTAGACAGAGCAGAGCTGAAGACATGTGCTGAGGTGCATCGCCCACGTTTTCATATTATTTTGAATTTTTTTTTAGGCGGTAGGGGAGGAAGGGGTGGGATTTACGTGCCAAAACCACGACATGGTTACGAGGCACGTCGTAGCGGGTTACTCCGCATTAATTTTGAAAACCAGCATGGAGTTCTTTAACGTATCCCTAAATCTAAGTACGCGAGCTTTCTTGCGTTTCGACTCCATCGAAAATGCCCACGATTTACGGGACAGTAAAACGCGTTACCGCGTGTATTCCTCCATTATAAATAATGGCCCTGTTTCGAAGAGAACTTGCCACTATTTATTTTATGTGCATACATAAAGGCCTAAATGGGCATTGCATATAGGGGGAGAGGTGATGAAATAATTGAAAACAAAATACATAATTTGTAGCATAAAACATATTAATTCCAGCATGGTTACTATATATAGTAGTTCAATGAAAGACAACTACATATACAGCAAAGCAACATCATAGCTATTAAACTTCGCAAAAACGCATGAAACTGTTGACTGAAATTTTGATTATATATACATTGGCAAGCATGAATTCCATTGGGTGTTTGAATAGTATAGGAGAATCGGGGTTTAGTAATCAACTATGAACTGGGCAATAAACTGTAAATGATGGCATGTGGCCACCGAATTAAGATCTATGTAGCCGTGAAGGTTCTCGCAATGGTAACGACCCATTTGCGAGCATAAATGACAAGGCCTCAAGTGAGCAGAAGATTAATCTGATTAAACAAATATATTGCCTATACCGAACAGCGCAATTTAGTTTGTTCAGGTGAACCGCGAAGAATATATGCCTTATTAGTAAGAGTCTCGAGATGTAGACAATTAATGCAGTCTGCTGGCGAACTACTATTCGATTACTAACTGTAGGACATACCGTCACATGCACAATACCTCTCCGGCATGTCACCCTAACAATATTTAACTTAGGGATGCCCTATCGTGCTACTCATTTTGTACTTGCACAAATATGCAACATTACTGTAATAAAATCTGAAACGGTGAAGAACGAAACGCTGCCAAAATGTGAGTCAAAAATCTAACTCTATAGTGGGCAAAGTTGTGCCCGCTTAAGGAACATACACAAAAAAAAACGGCAGTTTCGCCCGAAAGGCGAGGCATCGATTGCGATAGCAAATTAGTAGAGAGCTATACGAAGTGACGATAGTTTTATCGGCCATACAAACTTGTAGACATTCACTTACCAACTAAATTGACAAGCATGGCAGTGGCAACCAATCACGAGCACATCTCACTCGATGACCGCGCACACTCGCTGTCAAAACGCTGGAGTGAAAAAGCACGGCAGCAGCAGCGAGCGAATGGACCTTCGTGAATGGATCGTGAATTGGGCGCACGTTAAAGAACACTAGGTGGTCAAAATTAATCCGGAGTGCCCCAGTACGGCGTGCCTCATAATCGAATCGCGATTTTGGCACGTAAAACCCCAGAATTTAGTTATTTCAATTCCACATCAATCGCTGGTATTCGCACACATTTGAGAATCTATACAAGATTTGCGACGCGACCGGACACGCCTACAACGTTCAAGAAATTTCAAGTACAGCAGTCACGTCTTGCGCCGAGAAATAACTTGATATATAACAGCGTTATCAACGTGAAAAACAGACACCGGTAAAAAAGTGGAAAAAAAAAACGACGCCTGAAAACATGTTGCACGAGCAGTAACGATGCAACGGCACATTATAGTACACTGTATCAAGATACCGTGAGAGAATTGCGCACATTTATTTTACCGATAGACGGACGCTCTTTTGAAAACGTACAGTTACGAGGATGGTGGTCGAGCAGCTTTGCATTTCGTGCCCAACGTCGCCGTATTGAAATGGCTGCTTCTTCCCATGCACACTACAGTTACCATGCCTGCAGTAACAAGTGAGTGCGGTTTTCTTGTTCCTATTAATGTACTTAAATGTGCTTTCCTACACCGAGGGCATGACAATTGTAGCACCTGTATGTACTCGAGGAAAAAGAAGCGCTCGTTGTCGCGCGGAACACAGCCCAGAAGAAGAAAATCCCCGAAGGAAGCGCCAGGCCCGGCTGCGCCTGCGGGCAAGAGGGCAGTGCACGACTCTCACCAAAAGACGGTTGCCGCGAGGGGCGAGACAAGAAGATGGCGCAACAGTGTTCGCCACAACCCAAAAAACGCTCCTCAAATCCACCGCAAACCTCGCGCCGATCGCTCCCCGCACCGGAACAGAACCCAAGTTACGAAGGACCCAGCCCGACCACCTATCTACCCATGGGCTACTTCCTGCCCTGCCCGACCGCGCCGGGAGACCAGCCTCCGGTGCGCGCGCCGACGCCTGCCGTCAGCGCCAAGGGGACCGCTGGCACGCAGCCTGCAGCGCTGCAGCCCTTCTTCAAGCCGCCTCCGACGCCAGCCTTCTTGGGCCCAGCACCCTTCTACCCCGGACCGGCGTTGATTAGCGCCTTTCCAGCCGTGGACCATCACTACCCGACCTTGGAGGCCATTCCCCAGCAGAAGTTGAACAAAGCTCTGCTCGAGCTCCTGAGTCGCGCAGCCATGGCCACCGACGAGGACTCCAAGCCCAAGAGTGAGCCACCCGCCAGACCCGGTGAATGCTGTCGCGCGGCTTTCTTTGTCACGACGCTCGTGCTTGCGCTGATGGCGGGAGGCTTGTTCTCCTTCTACGTCGTCAGCGGGAAGCTCTCGGACAGGGACTTGTCTTTTTTCAACTTCACTCCGTTCGCAGTCCAACACGAGAAAGAAAACAAGATGGCCGCCGCGCCTAAGGAAGAGCCAAGCCCCCTTCCTACGGGTGTGTCAACGGCAAGTGACCCCTCCGCAAGATCAGAAGGCAAGGTCTTCTACCTAGAGCCCAAGTGGACCACAACTCAGGAGGAGACGGAAGCGACGGAGAAACGTACAGTCAAAGTTCCACGATGCCGCACGGCTTTCTGTCGCGGCATGACTGATCGCTTCAAGTCGTTATTGAACTGGACCTTGTCACCCTGTGGAGACTTCTACGAGTTCGTTTGCTCCTCGTGGAGGTCGCAGGAAAAGGGAGCGTTCTCGCAAGATTCCCTGTACGCAGAAGAGGTCGAGGACAGACTGAGAGATTTGCTTTTGGAATCGTCTGAACTCGAAAGCCAACTATTCAAGCCTGCTGCTGACAAGCAAGACATCACAGAAAACTCAACGTCACCGCTGGGCTACGCAGAGACGCTCATGGACCTTTGTACGAATGATAACATCAACAAAAGTGATAACGAGAAACAGGCAGAACAATGGACGCACCTTCGGTCGCTTCTGACAACCGTCGGACTGGAGAAGTGGCCTTATCATAACGACAGCGTTAGCAGAGCCGACCTGTGGACAACCGTTGTGCTTCTTTACCGGCACCTTGGACTTCCGACGTTGGTCGCAGTGTCGGTCGAAAAAGATCCCGAGAATGAAACGTCGCTTGTAGTGTCCATCGACGAGCCGGATATTGCTATAGGCCTCTTCGGCACCAAGGATGTGTTTTTGCCAAATTGGTATTCGCACGTCGTTCGAGGTACGATGAAGATGTTTAGCCCTTACAAGTACCTCAACCAGGCGGACAAAGTTCTGGCGTTTTCAGAGAAGCTCGCCGGAATCACCAGCACACGTGGCGAAAGGAACTACGTGGAAGAAGCCAGAATGACCACCGTTCACAACCTTCCATCTTACGCACAGTTTCTAGGCTTGCTGTTCGACGACATCATCACCGTGAACGAAAAGACTAGGCTTCTTGTAAAGAACATGCGATACCTGAAGGCACTGAGGACATTGATCCACATGACACAAAACCACGACCTGCTCAATTACCTGGGTTTCAGGGCTGTTCTTCACATCTCCCCACTCATGTTCGGGGAAGAATTTGTCGAGCTGGCGTCCGTGCGAATGCGTCAACTGACCGGACACAAAAAACTAGGCTGGCCGCGCTGGAAGACTTGCCTGAGGATGCTAGAAGACGCCATGCCATTCGTTTTTCAGCGGGCGATCTTTAAGGCCACCGACAAGTTGCTCAACATCGAGAGAGTCACGGCACTTCTGAACGACTTGAAGAGCAGCGCCCTTCTTGCGGTGAGCAATTTCACCTGGATGGACACCGCCGACAAGATAAAGGCCAGAAACATCCTTTCCGACGTTAACCTCGAAGTGTTCTATCCATCCTGGGTCAGGGAAGACAACGGGGACGCATTCAACCTTCTCCTTCCAGCACCGCCCAACGACACCGCAGAGCTGCTGAGCGCCTACTCGGATTTCGTCAGGAAGAACACGGAGCGGAGACTGCTTACTATAGCGGGAACGAGTGTTCAGTCCTACCCTGAGTGGAAAGGGTCCATCTTTGCGACCTACCCGACTTTTGACTATGAGACCCGCTCTGTCTACGTCCCGGTGGCTCTATTCAACTTCAGCACCCCCGACACCGACGCGGGGCTTCTGTTTCAGACACCACGCGTTGCCACCCGTGTCCTAACGGCTTTGATCGCCTCCTTGCATCGTAACTCGTATCCGCTCCCGGGACCTCCCACGATGCTGAACCCCACAGAAACCTTGACGAGTGCGACCACGTGCCTCCAGTCCCAGTACAGAAGTGCTTCGAACAACCTGCACGACGAGAAAATTCGCTCTGTGGTTACCACAACGTACGACTTTCTCGACAACGTCGCCATGGAGCCCGCTGTGACAGTGTTCTCGAAGTACGTGGTGGAAAGCGGCGTCGCCGTCCAACAAGACATGCTGAACCTTCCTCTAAGCTCGAAGCAGCTCTTCCACGTGTTGTACACGGCGGACATGTGTGAAGGCGGCTCTTCGGAGCAGCTGAGGCAAGAGTTCGCCGAAGATGCCATGACGCATCCGAGGCTTAGGGTGGTGATTCCACTCAGAAATACGCAGTCTTTCGCTCAAGCCTGGAGCTGCAGTAAGGAGGATCAGATGAATCCCTCGCAGAAATGCCAACTTTTTACTTGATGTGTCAGTTACATGCTGCTTTTTTTTTCTTCCTTCCCGTCCACTTCTTCATAAAGTTGCTGTCTTTACATATAATGGGCTAAATTTCATATAAAACAGCTGGATAGGCACGTCAACTATAAATGTTTTCTGCGCTGAACGCGTTACCACGTAAAGTTGCAGTTCTAAAACTTACCAAGCGCGTGGCGTCGGCGGCCGCGGCACGTGTTCACTTTCTGAACAATGCAAGTCTTTTGGGGATTGGGAGTTGCCTTTTCTTTCGAAGTCAAAGGGTCGCTGATAAAAAGAAATATCTTTGTCAGCGCCAGACAAATACTCGAAACAGACAAACGGACGCCAAAGCCGCCAAAGCAAACGATGAAGCCGAAGCGAAAAACTTGCACGACTGGTATCGTTCTTCGCGCCGACACCAGATGCCCTCACTTGTCAGGGCGCGTGCGGTCCCTTTATATTTTTCTGTTCCCCCCCTTCCCTCGCGTCGCGAGGATGTCCGACGTTTCGATTGTTCCTCGCGATTTCAAAATGTAAAATTATTACTGTGTGTTCCACGACGGGGGAGGAAGCGTCGGTAGCATGCCCGTCAGCAAGAAGTCTCGCTTAAAAGACCTCGAACCACTCGGATAAGCGGAGATGGCCACAGTAGCCAGGTGGGTAAACGAGACCTTCCATTCTTTTGAACGACCGCCGCCGCGGACGATCGTGTACGCTGGCTTCTCGGCACTGAGCGTATCGCGCTGAGTCGTGGGGCAGCTGTTACCTTCTCGCTGTTCACTGGCCTGGCGTTAAAAGGGCCAGTGCTTGCGCATTGAACGTCCCGATAGCCCCACTTCGTGCGTCGCCGATGCGGACGTGCATATAGACACTGCCGCGTTAGGTCGATGACATCATTAGAACCTACTCGCGAGCCGCTGGGGGAGCGTATGAACCCTGCGCGCGGCTCTGGAAATGCAAGCTGCTGTGCGACGTGCTTTGGCTTTTACCGTCATTGTACGATCGTTCCCGTAGGCTTCATCCGAAAGTGTTTATTCTGTGAGCTAACGTTTGTTCTCGCCGCAAAACATCGCGCGCTCCGAGAGCCAGCGTTTCTTCTTTTTGTTCCCAATTGCATCTTGGCGCATCCTCGGTGGATTCGGTTGATGCATGCTATGCTAACGCGCCTTTAAACTGTTGCGGTAGGTATCGCACACGTTTAAGAGCAAGAAAGTTGGAGCCTGGAGTCTTCGGCAGCGTGCAGTTTCTTGCTATGTAGGCCGGCCGGCTAGCCCTGTGCGCACGCTAGCAGACTGTAGCGGACAGCATTGTACACGTTTTACTGGTTTGCGAGGAGCTGGTTTCTTCCCCCTTTCACAGCTGCGCGTGCTCATAAATGCGGCTGCCAGCGCCTGTCACGATAACTACCCGAATCGGGCTGTTTTCATCGGCGCATTCACGTTACCGAGACGACCGCTGTGATGTCAACATTAGCTCTCCACAGAATGGGCGATGCGCGCGCGCGTCTTGATGCTTGCACAAGACAGAACATAGTAGAGCCATAGAATAAAGAACCAACTTTGTAGAGCGTGTTGCTTCCGATATCGATTCGCTTACGGAGCCTGCGATAGTTTCGGTGCTTTCTGTCGGCTTGAAATTAAACGAGAGTGAACGGGATGAAACCACGGTCGTGTCACTAGACACTGTAATATGTCACGTGTATGCGCAAAAACGCTGCCTAAAGTCCTATTCGGAGCCACCATTCGGGCTTTGAAGCAGAAGTCGCGCCAGTTTATCTCGCAGTTAAAGAAAACGTAGGAACGAGAAATATCGGTCGTTCTGGTTAGCAAAGATTGCTCGCTCTTTATTCCGACGCGCCGCAGCTCGTTACCACACAGGGAGCTGCTGGAGCGCCCCTGTCCATCTGCCGCCCCGAGTCAATGCACCACGTCCGCTACCACCACCATCTGCTATGGCTCAAGCGAGCATGGCGCAGGGTACGTTGCTCGCTGGGAGGGTTATGATTGGCCGTCGTGAAGGGGAAGCTCGATCTTCTCTCCGTTGGGGCAGCGCGCGCTCCTCTTCGAACGTCACGAGATCGATAATGAATCTGCCGCCGGTGTCGGCGCACCCGCTGCCGGGGTGTCGTGTTTTCTTCCTTCGGAGGACGTCGACGCGCGCGAGTTTGTGTGCGTGTGCGCGTACTACTGGCGACCATCGCGGCGCGCTGCGGTGCGCTGTTCTGCGCGCGCTGCTGGGCCGGTCCAGCGCACGGGCGGACCGTGACCCCGTTTCCTACATTGCGTGAGGATAACGGAGCTTGGGCCGGTCTGGCTCCGCGGTTTTAAACGCAGGGAGCCTCTGTTTTCTTTCTTTCACTTAAATCTTTGCGTGCGTAATTAGCCGTGCGCGTCGCGCGAGGCGCACCGCGCCATCATTGTCTTTTGTCCTCAAGAATTAATAAGCGGCCCTCGGATGGCGACGGAGTCTTCGCGTGGTCGACTATGCGACCGCTGACATATTTGTCGCTGTCTGCGGACATCCGTGTTGTTTGGTTGACCAACGATCTCCGTCTGCCATCGCCTAAGTGTCGGTACACAAGTTCGGGAAGTCTGTTGTTTACAAGCCACGCTGTCCTATCCGCTGTGATAGCCTGATTTGGCTACCTCGCCATCGGCGACCTTTCTCAGAAGAATACAATAAAGTGAAAGAAAGACAGCGGGCCTGTATTATACATAATAGCTTTCGAGAGCGACCGCAAATGCGATAGGTAAGTCTCCCGTCGTGCATAAATAAATAAATAAATAAACTCAAGAGAAATAAACATAATCGCAAAATGTCAGGCTCGGTGAATGAATTGCGGACAGATTAAGGATGGACGGAAACAACTTTATTGTAAATCCGGCCAAGTTTAATGACCCGCAGATTAATGAAAGGCAACGATGTAGGATTCCAGCATTGGAGTAGGTATGCATATAAATGTATGCCTCCTCTACAGGTCGAAGAAAAATTGGTCGCTGATGTAAAGTCCGCAAAACACTTTGGCATAATGTTCGACTTAATTTATTCTTTTTACGGTAGATACTCCCAAAAAATACTGAGGTTATTTCAAAATGTTCGCTCAGTAGTTTTATTTGTTTTTCCTGTCAGTTATGAAAAGTAACTGTCTCCGGTTATGATGAATATTATTATACTTTGCAATAAGTATTGTTTGTATCGTGCATCGCATTGTTCATTTTATGTCATTTTAATGTATCATATTTTCGCTGCTAACGGTGGGCTCAGAGTTTGCAGTGTCAAACGGCAGAATTTCTAGAACGATTACAAACTGTGACATGGCAAAGTGCCACCATATTGTGTTTATATATATATATATATATATATATATATATATATATATATATATATATATATATATATATTCGAAGATAAGATTCAGAAATTAAGGAAGAAAGAGCGTTGCCCTTTTAAGTTATTTCACATTCACTACACAAAGTGTGCTTGAAAAAATGGAAGTGGCGGGGGAAGGAGGAGGAGGAGGAGGAGAATGAAGGGGAGGAGGAGAATGAAGGGGGGGGGGGGGGTGACACGCCGAGCAGCCGTGCTGGGAAGCCGACTGACGCCACTGATCGGGCGCACCAACCCGAGAAGAGCGCAGCTATCCGTACAGTGTATGTAAAGCAGCCGTACACTAAGCTGCGTTATACAGTAATTCGACAAAGAGCTTGACTAATACTTATATATAACCATAAAAATCTGATTTAGAACGAATGTACATAGCAATCACGCGCGCAGTAGTGTTTCATTGCTGAGATATTGACAGGGAATTAGTGCGAGATTAAGCTGCGCAGCCTAATGAAGGGGCTCTCAAAGGAAAGCATCGAGTGTTTCACCTGAGACAGCGATAGCTGGCTCGGCGACGACAGGAATACACGTCATTTTCGAGTATCGGAAGAGCCCATAGCAGATGTATTAATTCGGCCTATACGGTTACGTCGGACGCAACCATATCGGCGCCGTTTTCCATGTAGTGCCAAAAGAAATGACAGCCGTCCCGGTATGACGTTTCCGCGCGTAATGTCCGTCTAACTATTTTTCCTTCTTGCAAATGCAGGAACGTTGTTTATTTTGACGGTACATAGGTTCCCGCCACGCCTAAAAAATGCACAAGGATACAGAACGCATGTTGTAGAAGCAACTTTACCAGCTTTCTCTGAGGCTTGGCAGAGTTTAGGCTGTTTAGAAGTTTAGTTGTTTATGTTAAGCAAAATACCCTTGAAGAGCTAGTGCTCTGGGGTCATGTTTGCTGTCGATATATTTTTTTTTCGCCGCATGGTCATTAGTATAGAGACCGGACCGGCACTATGAATGCAGGATTCAGGCGCCTAAAACGGGTGCTTAATGCCCCCATTTACTGTAAGTTGCCCCTAATAGGCACTATTAATTGTTCGGAAACAAGGATCTGTTTTGTGTATTGAATATGCGTAGCCCCTTTTCAATGGAAGAAAACCAAAGTAGCGCTCGATCGTTTGTAAGGGCTGAAAAGCAGCAACCCTATTGTGCAATAAGTCATCGCTTCATGGGGCTTTGGTGGGCACACGAGAGGCCGCTTTTTCTTTTTTTGTCAATCTTCACGGGCGTGCCTTCCTTAGTGCCGCTTGTTTTGCGTGGAAGGCGCCGAGACGTTCTCCCTATAAAGGGTTGCAGAAAATTGCGGCTTTCCCTCTTCACAGTCACACTTTCTTTTCTACGTGGTGTGTGGACGACGCGATTCAGTACCAAGGGGACCCGGACCGTGGTCTAATTTCGTTCTCGTACCTACGGTTTCTTGCGTATACGGTACACAACTGAATGGGTATTTGCCTGCAAGGAGAAAATGTGGCAATTAAACGAGGCCCGTGTATTGCGAAGCACAGGTGGACGGTCGTATGTTACAGAAGATAAAAAGGTACGAGTACCCGAGAGCTTCTAACTTTAAACGAACCGACGGACGGACAGACAGACAAAGGAAGAAGAGGACCGAAAGCAGAAGTGCTTAGATTAAACAAACGAGATCTGTTTAATGATGCGATACAACGCACGAACGTTCTGCGTTCTTTGAAATTGGAGCTGCGGTGGTTGGTGGCGGAGAAGCAAGACCCTTATTTACGCCTGAACGCAAGGCGGCAGTTCTTGGCCGCCGCTTGCGGCGCGATCAAAAGCGCTCCGAACATTCCGTCCCGAGTGTATACACACGTATACGTATATACGTACACGAGTCTGTGCGAGGGGCACAGAGAACCGGCTATGTAACGAAAGACATCGTCTCCCACGCGTCGATCCCTGCAGGCGCCGGTCCAAGCACTTTCTCATTCGCACGAGGTAAGCGGAGAGAAGGCTAACTGGCCACGTCTTCCTGGAGCATAGCTTGCCTGAGTCACGACAGTGTGCTTGCGTGTGGCCTGCGTGCGTGTGCTTGTGTTTACGGTGGCGGCGGTTGTAAACACGGCCAGCTCCAGGCGCGCGCCTGGGTGTATACGCGAAGAGGTGCGTTCCTGAAGCACGTATACCTTTGCGCATTCACGCTCCGATGGGGTGAGTCCCGTCGTGGCCTCAAAGCGGGAACCACTTTACTATGTATACACTTTGTCAGCAGAAATAGGTGCATGTGTAGTACACCACTGACTCATGTGCTTGCGAGCTGTATACATGTGCATGTGCCGCGCTCGACGGAGGCGGGGGAATTTTTTTCCGTGGAGATTTCCCACCGTCGATAGTTGAGCATGAGCGCCATATAGGAGGTTGTGTGCTGTAGCGCAAGAACTAGGGAATCTCTAGGGAATCGTTTCGAAGAATGTTGCGAGCGCTCGCCCTTGTCTCTTTCGTGTCTGTGTCTTATTTCAGTATTTTGCGCTGACGTATACAGTCGGCGTCAGAAGTTCACGGACCACGAAAACTGAGAAAACGTTTGACTTTCCGAGCAGTTTGTGACAGTGGCCAGTAAAATTACGCAACGTTGTGTTGTTCGCAAATATTTGCAGGATGGAGATTCGTGTATACGTGTACGGAAAATATTCACTTTTAGCTCTGATCCCGCGGTCCGTAAAGTTTTTTTTTTTTTTTTTGCCGTCTGTACTCTAGCAAAAATGCAATTGACAGACCACTCGGACAGTCCGATCTTAAGAGAATACGGACGTAACGTTTTCAACTTATCATTCTTGCTATGAATGAAGGTAGTCGACCTCGAAACGCCAGACGAAATGCCGCCAAGCACTTAGAGCGGCCCTAAATATTTTACGCTAATAACTTTTCTACGAGTCAGTTTCAGTATATCGTTTCTCAGGAGGTATGTATCATGACACAATATGTAGTCACATGGGTGGAGGATATCGTGACCTTTTGGCACTCGCTCGGCTGTCTGGTATGCTCGTTGCGTGGCCCTATGTAGCAACCTTTCTCTCTTCTTCCTTTTTTTTTTTTTAAATACGGTTGTAAGTGAAGTTTAGAATCGCGAGGTGCTTGATTTCGCGCTACTGTGGCATACGCTTTGAAGCATACTGCACTGTATACAGCACACAGCGTTCTTGGCATTTACCTACTTTGCGTTGCTTTCTGCGTTGTAGGTAATATAGTATTCCTATGCATGAAACGGGACACCGCTCTGATTGTGGTCTCCTTGTGCGATTTTCGCTTGCTTTCTTTCGCTGCTGGACTTGGGGTACAATATATACGCGCAGTTTCCGTCAAAAGTATTTAGGCTGGGTTTCTCAACTTCTTCACCGTGAAAGCAGATCGTAGGGCTGATGGTTCCTTTGTGCTGGAGTAATTGCGTGACACCCACGTTTAACTCAATTTCGAGAGCTTGTAGTCCCCGATGCAGTACATTCGCTTCACTTGGGTGTAAAAAGAGTAAACATACTGTGCCGGAAAAGTGAGCGCACACCACAGGAAAAAAAATAATAATCTAAATATCTTGGGCAAATTAGGGTCAAGCGGTAACTCCCGCAAGAACAGTTCCCAGCACACCTTTTTTTTTTTGCTTACATTGTAGATCTAGCGAGCGTTTGCTGTGGTTTGACTGTCGCGGAAGCAGTGAACTCTGCACTTTTCACGAAGGCTCTACTACTCTTGTTACAGTTCTCTGTATGCCCCCCTTTCATTGTCTTTTTCTTGCACGGGAAGTTGTAGTGCTGAGGGCGGTGAAACATTCGCGCGAGAAAGCGCCCACACCGACCTGTATCGCTTGGCGAAGTGCGGTGTTCTGGCCACCGACCAGAGATGGTATATAGCTTCGGAAAATGGCCCGTTGTTCAGCCTATACCAAATAAGACAACCATTTACTTTTGCCGTCGCGAATATCGACAGCAGACAGGAGACACGTGATCTACCGCCTCCGAAAAGGTGTACTCGTCGTAGTCTGGGCTACTCGAGAAGTTATTCGTTAACGTGAATTAGCTCAACGAAAGGACGCATGAAAGGAGGCGAACAGCAACGTTGGCTGGCGTTGCCATTTTTTTTTTGTTTTTGCTTGCTCGTGTTAATAATTATTCAAGACCGACTACCCCAAACGATTGTTTCTTCTCATTGAGACGCAATATATTGTAATGCCGAGAAAGAACAACAGCAGTCGCAGCCTGGGCGGCTCGTGCGACTTTCTTGGATTGTGAATATTAGTTTTAATCTAGCCTTCATATCGTTCTCATGGGGTCTGCGCAGCGGTAGTTATTTGGTTCTGTGCAGTAGTTCCCTCTAATGTTGCACGTAATGCGAAGTAACTCAGTGTCTGTCTATACGATGACCTCGCTTGCGTCATTGCTGAGGGTCAACTTTGCGTTGATGCCGGCGAGCCGATTACCATGGAATCCAAGTCCCCAGGAAACCCGCTGACGATTCACTCAGTCAGCGTAATGCGAGAAGAATAGACGTTGAGCCGACTCTACAGATAGGCAGGAATTAAGCCGAGAGATATTACGCCAAAGTGACGCACGAAACACGCTCCACGTTAGTTGCGGGTTTTACTCGGTGGCGGACGCGCGTTTGTCATTCAGTGTGCGACTCGCAGCTGCTATCTCCCTCCGGTGTGGCTTTAAAACCCGAGAAACTTGCCCGAGGCATCTCCTTGAAACGTAAGCCCATAACATTACTCGTCAGCCGCTGTCGGCAAAGAGAAGCGCGGAACGATTGTCACATTTGTTGAGGCCGGCGAGCCGTGCTAGCGAAGCAACGAGACCACGCGCGGCTCGGCTACTTTCCTTTTTCCTCGCTCGGAGTGTGTATGCGCCTCGGGGCGCTGTCATTGACTCCGCGCCTCGCTCGGTCATTTGGCTCCATTATGTGCGCGCAGAGTCCGCGCAGTGGCCTTGTCTGCGTGGGGCCGTTCTTCACACGAAGGCGCACGTCCGGTGCTTCAACACGCACGCACGCACGCACGCACACGCACACGCACGTACACGCACGCACACACACACACGCACGCACACGCACGCACGCACGCACACGCACGCACGCACACGCACGCACGCACGCACGCGCGCGCGCGCGCCCGCACACGAGCATGTCAGTCTTATCCTTGACCGCGGTTCGCGCGCACTTAAAGAACTGCACTAATTTAGTTTAGACTGACATAGTGTAATTCCAAAACTCTATCTGATCTGTAAACGAAGTTTCAAAGCTGTAGTTTTCTCCCCGTGGCCGCAGCACCTCCCCCCCCCCTTTTTTTTTCTGCGAAGCAGATCCGGGAACCCTATTGACTCTCAAATCAGAGCATGCATGCGGTCCTCGAAAAAGATATCCGGTCGAGCACGTTTCTTATTGTTGGTTAAGTATCTGCACGTAGATGTCCCGAGACTGTTGCCCTTGCTAACGGCGTTTTGCGGCTTAGCCATCCGGCGTACAATTGCAATTGCGTGTTTCTGCACTGCTACAAGTCGGCGCACAGTATGGTCGCTTTTACTTCCGTCTGAGTTAACTGCCGGTAAAAAGACGGTTAGACTAGGTGTTAGGTTAAGCCGTGTAAGGGTAGAAGTTTCAGGAATGGAGACGCCAGCTTGATAATGCAAGACGCAAACGTAACAGCAAACAACAGCAACGCTAACAACAAGCAACAACAACGCAAACGTAACAGCAAACGGCGTTCTGGTAGTCGTGGCCACTCGCCGACATGGTACGAGCGGATAAGTGTGCGACGTTGCCGAGCAGTAGCTCATATACATATTCGCAGTGCTCCTGTCTGTAGCACACTCGTACCGTACACGCACGCAGGGGCGTCCTGTACGTGATGCCGCCACTTGAACCATCGGCCCCCCCGTGGACGCCTAGCCTGGTGCCGTCGTCGCCACCGCCCCCGCTGACGCCCGTCTCCAACACGCCCGGCGGCCGGCAACAGCTGCAGAATGACAAGGCCGCCCTCTGCCAGCAACAGCAACAGCAGAGCAACGGTGAGCCCGTGCTTTCGCTGCCCATGGCTGTATAGCCGCCATCTCGGTATGCGTTCTGCCGCAAGTGTTACTTCATTACTTAAATGATACTGCGCGACAAAAAAGACGACATGGACGTGAGAGAAGACGACACACCAGGCACCGTCTTCTCTCACGTCCGTGTCGTTTTTTTGTCTCGCAATATCATTTAAGTAATGACTTACAAACTTGCCCGGAATGCTGCTCTCATCATGTTACTTCATATTTTCGTTGATCTCCGTCTGCGGCGCCTTGAAAGTTGGCGTTTCACTCAAACGTCGCACGTATACATTCTCGCAGAATTACACGGTTCCGGATGTGGCTGCATGACTTTCACATGCGCGACTGATCCAATGTTGAGTGCGTTACAGGAAACGTTGTATCAATCAATCAATCAAAAAAGTGTTTTATGCGGGGTTCTCGTTCAATGGCAGTGCGTATGCGCGAAGTTATATCCACGTCAGTCTGCCGTCAAAAGAAACACGAGAACCTGGTAAAAGCTCTAAGTTATGGTGAATCGTATACGCCCTGATAACTTCTGCATTTGCGCCAGCTACGGTGTTCTGGCGTACGAAATATTCTAAAAATATTCTACTAGCATTCCGAACCCTGCATCACATTTAATCCGCCCTCCACTGCAGCGACGACCGGGCTTTTGTAACAGAACGGCTGCAGGAAAAAGAAAAGTAAATAATAGTTTAGAAAGGCAGCTTCTAGCGACCCGACGTCGTCACAGGGTGACGCAAGAGTCATTAGCGCGTCCGATAAAGAGCTCGGTGTTTAAGCCCGACGCTTGCAGTCCGCTTTAATCTTTTTCGTACGGAAGACACAAGAGGAACCACAGTGGGGCAGAAGGTTGTGTGCGCTGGGATGAAGGGAAGGGGGGGGGGGGGGGAGGCTGCGAAGAACTGCATGTCTGCGAATTTCGAAAGCAACATCGCTCTTTTCTTCTTTTCGTTGGCTGCTGCTTTGCGTTGAGCGTCACTTGGGTAATTAACACTGACCGCTGTCGCAGTGAGCAGTCATCAACGAGTACGCCTAACGCAAAAAAATAAGAAAGAAAAAAAGGGATGAAAAAATTGTCTGATCGATGTCTAATCTACTTTCCCGGCGAAGCTGAGACTAATCTCCCAGAGCTGAGACCGTGCCGTGTCACTTGTAGAAAACCAGACCAGCGGACGAGAGGCGCCTCGATGTGAATCGGTGGTCGCTGTGGCTGTGCAGTGCACGATGCAATAACCTAGCCTCAAGCGGCGACGGTTAATGCTATCTCGTGAAAATTGAGTCTTAGTACATTCTTGGCGAAGTCGATCGCAATGCTCTTTCTTTCTTTCTTTCTTTTTCTTTCTTTCTTTCTTTCTCCCCTTTTCTTTCTTTCTTTCTCCCCTTTCTCCCCTTTCTCCCCCTTTATGGTGAGCTTATAAGGGATTGCGTTCGCGCACATCCGAAGCCTGTGGGCCGCTAAGTTTAGTCACCGCTAATTGCCTCGATGACGTATACAGTAGCAAAGTAATTACGTAAGTCAGCCAGCGTCGCGCGCGCAGGGCTAAACGTGGTCGACGCATAATGCGTCGCCTGTAGGCGAATCATTAGGGCGCTGATGCACTAGGACGCTCACGATTATATGCGTGCTCGGAAACGGCGTATAGACGCGAAACAAGTTCACTGCGGTGGTTTTTCACACCGCTTAAAAGCTCTCGCGAGACTATCAGCAACATCGAATTTCTGCTCTTATTTTCCCAAATTTATAAACGGTTTTGGTGTCGTCCTCGCGTGCTTTTGCTGGTATATATTCTGTTCCGGTCATAACATTGGGCAGAATTATTGCGCACGCGCGCACGAGATGTTTATTGGCATTCGATCTCCTCTAAACTAGGCGAAGACAAAGACTCACCTAGCCTGCTTGAACTAACCAGGTTTTAATATATATATATATATATATGTATATATTGCAGTCAAGCATTTTGCCTGTTTCTCCTTGATCGTTTCGATCTTCATTAACATCCCTGTCTCTGTATTGTACAGTTACCTATGCCTGTAACGACCCCGGCTCTATCGATCTCTTCCGTGCCTTTTTTTTTTCTTTTTTTCCAGCGATACATTACGCGTGTCTTGCTTATCTCGACTGCCGGTCAAGTGCTTAATGCTTCCATCCGCTTTGGATGCCAGCGCTTATGGAAGGCAGACGTCCCCTACGGGTCCTGCTGGGTGAATGACTTGGCATTCCATTATGGTGTGCGCCGAGTCGTTTTCGGACTTATGCTGCAGCAGACACATGCATTATCCTCTTGCGAATATTTGCTTCGGTATGCATTGGTCTTCACACAGCGAGCTCGGGCCTCAGATAGCAAGTCACTGCTATATGTGTTATCGTACAAGTTTTCTCACCTGATTTCTTTCTTGCCGCATTTGTAAAACTTCGTGGACTCTTTTGGTTTCCATCTTTTGCATCCAATTTACCGTCTCTGTTTTTTTTTTCACTTTATTTTTATGACTGTGAGTTGTCTATTTGCACTTTCAATATAACCTTTACTTGGTTGCCAACATTCTTGACCTCTTTTTTCATTCCGTATCTGCACTTTTGAGGTACAGATATGTATGCACTTTAGCTTGCCATCTTCTTTTCTTTTTTGTCCATGTTCCCGAGTGTTTCTTCAAAACTAATTTTTCTCTGTGGTTACCTGATTTCAAAGTAGCCTCAACCTACGTTACCGTGCACTGCCTCACTTGTTTTACCGTGCGCCCCCCTAATCCCACCGGCCAACCCCGACATGATCCCCGATTTTTAGCTCAGCATGGCAACAGCAACAACGCTGCTAGCGACATCTCGTAACGCTTTGTCCAGCCATGACACATTAGACATGTTTTCCTGTTACATAGGTGTTCTTGTCGAATAATAATATAGACAAAAGCTGCATGTTAACGATTATGTCACTGCAGACGTATTACACCAGCGCGTAAGTAGAATATCTTTTTTTCTGCAATAATAATTATGCGTCCTGATGATGATGATGATTTATTGGCATCCCCTTTGAAACAGGGCGGTGACAAATAGTCACCTTGCCTGCTTGGACTAATCAGGTAGGCTGCACATGCTTTTCATTCTAGCACTTTTGTATACATCTCCATAATCTTCTTTCTCTTCCTCATATAGTCTCTATCTACCTTGCACCGCTACCTATGCCTGTAACGGATCCGGTCGTATAAATCTCTTCCCTGCTTTTTTTTTTTTTTTTACCGATACTTTAGACAACCCTTAGTTATCTCGACTGTTGACCGGTTGATGCTTCCGTCCACTTTAATTTCAAGGGCTTCTGGAAGGTGCACGTTACCTACGGGTCTAACTAGGTGAATTACTTCGCATTCCATTAGAGTGGGCTGAGTAGTTCCCAGATTTTCGTTGCAGCGTCCGCATGCTTCATCTAGTTGCGAATATTTGCTCCGGCATGTTTTTGTGCTTAGGCAACGAGCTCGAGCCTCGAATAGCAGCGCGCTGCCCTTTGTGTTATCGTACATATCTTTTTCCTTTCTAATTTCTTCTCATTCTTGCGAATCTGCATGGTCTTGTTCTGTTTCTATTCTTTGCATTGAATTTGCTGTCTCTGCTTCTCTCTTTCTTTCTGATGACTCATGGTTGTCTCTTTCACTTTCTATTACCCTGTATATTACTGCCAACTTCCTTGAGCTCCTCCTCTCAACGCTTTTCAGGTACAGATACTCAAGTGTGCACTCTAGCCCCCCCTTTATTTTGACCCACGTTCCTGAATCTTTCTCGAAAACTAATTTTGCTCTGCGCTTCTCTGACTTCAAAAGAGGCCCAACTCATGTCACCCTGCACTGCTTCATTTGCGGTTTGGCGAGGGCTCCCAAAGCTAACAGGACTGGCGATCCTCTCTGGTTATACTACGCATCACCAGGTGGTACCACCGGCCCGGCCAGCTAAAATTTTCTGTCTCGCTCTCAATTTCGTGTATGGTACACGTCGGTGCTGCCGGTGATGTTCATAAAAGAACCCAAACCTGGACAAGCTGGTATACATTCTTGAAAACAAAGCGTCAACAGGAAAGGGAAGCAGACAAGCTTGTACCGGCGGTGCGCGCAACTGTCACTTATTTGAAGTAAAAGAAAGACTATACATATGTTGTCTTACAGCGCCGGTCTTTGTCTGCTTTCACTTCGTCCCTTGCTTGTTGGCGCTTTGTCTTCAAAATGGATGTTTGAATAGCCGTTTTATGAACGACCTACGCTGCCCAAACGCACAACTCCACCGTTCGCTAGAGCTGTTGAGTAACCTAGGTCAGTGCTGATTTATTAGACATAAACAAGAGCAGCGATGTAAACGTTGCACGTCCGCAAAGCTTGAACAATTGTAAATAGAATCTGCCCTTGAACAGAATGGCAGATTCGCCGGCTTCCACTTCCGTTACGTCCTCCGCCTTTTTTGCTATACTGCGTCCTCGCTGTTGTTTACGTAGTGTAACGAACGTTTGTATTTGTGGTAAAAGCGCACACAAAGGAACCCGAATTTGCGCGTACAATTTGCATCGGCACAATAGGCATTGTGTGCGCTGCTCTGTCAAGTCTTTCCGGTTAACATTTTTTCAAGCTGGTTATTTGCATGTGGGCTGCCTGCGGGCTTCCTGTTTATTTACGATGGTCTGTTATGTAAATAACTGTAATCACCATTGTAAACTGCGCTGAAGTTCAAGGATACCTTTTGTCGGAGGTATTCTTGCCTCGAGGTTTCCCTACTTTTACAAACTTCAAAAAGGTCACCAGCTGTGCCATTTTAAAGCGAAAAGTTTCTTTGTGGAGGCGGATGAGTTTTGATGCTGCAGTGATTAGACCGTGAATAGGAAAAGAGCATGTTTAGAGGAGGCTAAGATAGGGATGAGGAAGATATAAGGAGGGTATGTGTAGAAATGAATGAATGCCGGCGCCGCTAGAGAAGAGATGTAATTTTAAAACTTCATGCGTATCTTCTTTAGAGCTCCTCAGGCGTTGTAAGTTTTTGATTACATTTTTCGTTTTCCTGTGTAATATGTTCGCATGCGTGAAATGCCGGAAAAAAAGTTTTAAAACAATTTCGAGCGGGCGTGTTTTTCTGTAAAGCGTGCTTCACGCACAGCTTTTGTGTATTGCTGAGAAGGCGTCCGCAAACTATGCAGGATGCTAAAGTTTTGACAGGCTGCCAGGCATCGGTGCTGTCTACGCGACCCGAAAACGCTTGACGGCAAGCTAAGCGGGGTATTCCGGAATCACTTTGTATATTTTTTGTTGTTGATGACTTTGGCAAGTTCTGGGTGCTATTGCTATGTTTAGCAATCCACTGGGAAAGAACGCTCAGCGGATATGTGCGGGAACAAGAAAATTAGGCCAAAAGTCACATCTCCGAACAGTGTTTGCCATCTTTTGTGAGCACTTTCTCGTGTTAAAGTGCTGTACTTAAATATGTTTTTGTCAATGCAGATCAGCTTTGCTTCCGATCATAATTTACTGTAGGCATTCCTGATTCGTCTTCCAAAAAGGAGCGTGACTGTTATGAGTGCAAACCTTTCTCCGGGGCTGGCCGATGAAACAATTTAATAGATAATACGGTGTTATTTTTACTTTACGCAGTACTAATGAACGACTTCCCGTCCTAAAATGTAAGAATAACGCGGCACTATTTTTAACGAATGTATTAAACCTGGTCTCAGTATGCGAAGTTTTGTATAACATTTCGAGTAATAACTTGAGTTAATAGCGACGGGTGCCTCCATATTTAACAGTGAACCTTGAATAACGTAATTGAAATACTTTTCATTTTCCTAATTATCTTCAATTCAGTTTATCTGATGATCAGTTTATCTAACTATCTTCAATTCAGTTTATCTGATTATGTTACCTAATCACCTTAATTACGTAGCATAGTTTGGCTGAATTCGCGCTGAGCTTGAGCGCGAAGCGCTGACTTTGCTGACATAGCTGTGACGCTTGCTTTACTACCAGCTCGCTCGGGCCATCACTGTGTCATGGTCACCTCGCACGAGGGAACGGACATGTAAACGAAGGAAGTGCTGCAGCAGTTAGAACTGCCGCAGGAGTGAATCTTGATTTTTGCTTCATTTTCAAGTCTTCACAACATCAGGCACAATGTCACATAAAAACTGACGCACTTTCAACGTACGTTGTGAGTAAAGTCAAGTCCGTCGCTTACTGACGAGCTGCGCAGTTTAATTTAGAAAAGACAAAGGGAAGGAGAGGGAGTTAAAAAGCGATTTAACCTCTAGTTGACGTCAAAGACAATGTCTTCCTGAGCAAGTTGCGTGTGAAATGGGGTGTATAAACAGTATAAATTATTGTGGAATAGAGAAATACCTTCCGGAGTCGAGCCTCCCGTTCATTGAGAGCTTCAGCATCTTTCTTCGCCGCATAGCGGTGTCTGGCAGTCTGTACTCGTTTCTTCTTCCGCTCTTCGAAGTCCACTTCGATCAGTCATTTTTTCGGGCGCGGCATGGCAATGCGAAGGCGAGCAACGATTGAACGAGCACCGGTGCCATTCCATCCTCCCCCACCCACCCACCCACCCACCCACCCACCTACCCACCCACCCGCCGATATACTGGAATTTTGGGATGCAGCGCCTAATTCTCCGTGTGCTGAAGGCGTAGTCACTGCGCACGACACTTTATCGCGTGACCTTTCGCGTGAGGGGATTAGGAGGAGTGTCGTACTCCAGATTGCACAACCTTCGGGATCGGCCCACATATTTAGGCTGCACTATCTCCGGCATCGGCACGCGAAAGAGGGTAGAAACACACATACCCGATATGGAAAGATATTCCAAAAGGACTTCTTCTTGGGCAAGTTGGTGCTTAGATTTCCTAGGTATACTCTGTGGCGCAAAATACATTTCTTGAAAAGGGACAGAAGAAAGGAAGACAGTGAAGCGCCAACTGTCTTCCTTTCTTCAGTCCCTTTTCAGGAAATGTATTTTGCGCCACAGAGTATACCTAGGAGACCGATATGGAAAAGTTGGGGCAATTCGCCAAGAAACAGTGTCTTTAAAAAATAAAAGAAAGCGAAAAAAGAAGGAAAAGAAAAAGCGAGAGAAAAGCTTGTGATGAAATATTCGCCAGTTGCGGCTCATAACCATTGCACTTTTGTATTGAGAGGTTGCTATTTCTTTTTTTTTTACTGCCGATAATCGCAAGTATGTATATATGTGAGCATACACAGCAAGCCATAACCATACAGCTAACCTTTAAAAAAAGAAAAAAAAAATAACAAGGGGGGGGGGGGGGGGGCATGTGGCGGCGAAATTCGGCGTAAAAACGTTTGGCCCGATTCTCGAGGCTCGCCCAAATGGAAACATGCAAACGTACGACCGTGCAGACGCATCCCTTTTGTTCTCGGCTGTTGTCTTTTGTCGGAGCTAAAAGTAGAGTTTCTTTCCGTTGCTTCGAAAGCTACCGGCGTTCTCCCACGATTTAACGGTCTCGGCTGGCGTCCGCCCCCGTGGCCCATTGAGCAACAAAGCGAGCGCGAGAAAACGGCGAGGAAAACGGCTGCCAAAACAAACGCACCGACAACGGGCCAACTGCAGTTTTTTTTAAGGCTCCTGCTGGTTTGCATTCGTTTCGCTTTGTTCTGAACTTGTTTTCCTTCCTTTTTTATTTCGCGCGCGCGACGTTGAAGATAAATAGGAACGTTTTAACTGCCGTGTCACGTGGAGTCTGAGTCATTCGCGACAGGCCTTTTGAAACGCGTGTTATACCCGTCTACCTGAACTGAAGCGTTTATATGTAATGATTTCTTTCTTTCGATGACGATAAGTGGGGATGTGACGCAAGCAACGGAGAAGTATATGTCGTGGGCTGTATAATTAGGTCGCGTTGGCGGTGCTTGGATTGATTTTCGCCATCTGGTATTTTTTAGCGTGTGCCACAAGCTTGTTCGGACTGTCTTTATTCCTTTTTAGGGACCTTGGAAACACTTCTTACCGTAGAAGTTATTTCTTTTCTAAACATTTCCCCTCAACAATGCACGTAAATACGAGGAAACTTTAATGTTACACTGAACTACACGTGAAGTATAGAAATCCTGAAGTACACCTGAAGCACAGTAAAAAAAAGCACTGCTATAATTTTAAATGCAACAAGCCTTACTGAAATCGGCTCCGTCAGTAACGTTTGTTGAATTTGCTGTTCTACTCAAACTCTAGCGCTCTGCTACGCGCGAACTGCTGAGTCCGTGAACTTGGTCAAGTGCTCTAATTGGTGCTGGGCCGCGTTTCCTCAAGGGTTGTAGTATATAGCGCTAATCCTCCTCCTCCTCCTCCTCCTCCTCCTCCTCCTATTCATCATCATCATCACCACCACAATCATCATCATCATCAACCAATCAATCAATCCTTTATTGACTCTTGTTGAATTCGTACTGAATTTGGCTGTATCGTGCGTTCTCCCTATGCAACCGCGCACATTGGGATGAACGACCATATCTTGCTTATACCTGCCCCGCAGGGGCGTCTGCGCAAGCAGGCGTTTGGTGTGTTGCGACACCACGTACCCGAGCACACGAGGGTCGGACCCTCCCGCGTGTAGCCGTGCGCGGCTTAGCCGTGTCTGGGGAAAAGGGGATCCTGGGGGTTGAGCCGATGCTGGGTGTTTGGACCTTTCAGGCCCCCCGGCGGAGGCAACACACCCCTTTGGCCTCTGCTTCACATAGACGGCACCCCCGGACTGACCCACCCGGGGGAAATCGGTAGTTGCCTTTTCCTGTCTCTCTCTCCCTCCAGTCTTCGTCTTTCTCTTACTTTTCGTCTTTCCTGTCTTCTCCTAGCTTCCGCTTACTTCCAATTTTTCCAGGCAGCAAGGGTTAACCCTGTGTGAATAACCAACCTAGGTTATCTCATATTTGGTTATAGTGGTAATGTACAGCTGGCGCTTGCAGGCCGTGTCTCACACGCCCTGCAGCGCCCCCTTGTAGGACTCCACGGTGGGTGGCTGGCGTTACTGCCGAAATTACAATCTCCTATGGCTACTTCCTTTCCCCTACTACCTGATCGCTCCCTGAAGAGGGGGCGCACCGATGATGTCTTAGAATTTTTCGCCCGTCAAAAAGAAACTTTTCCACGCTTCCACGTAGTCCACTCCGAAACACCAAACAAACCCGTACGAACAATCTCACCATTTCTCGTGTCTAAGTCTCTCACCCAAGTTTTTGGTACAGGTTACAAAGCATCCAGAATGGCAAGCGGTGATCTCCTCTTGGAGCTCCGAAACAAGAAGCAATATGAGAACCTACCGAACCTAGTATCATTTGGCGACGCCAAAGTGACAGTAACTCCGCATCGTACTATGAATACCACCCGTGGCGTAGTCTCCGATGATGATCTCTTGGAGCTGACTGAGGCTGAGCTCTTGGAGGGCTTCAGTGAGCAGAACGTCGTGAACGTTAAGCGAATAAAGATGAGGCGTGACAACAAGGAAATACAGACCAAACATTTGATACTAACTTTTGGCACAAGTGTCCTGCCCGAGTCCATCGAGGCCGGGTATATCAAGCTCCGTGTTCGGCCATATATCCCTAATCCCCTGCGTTGCTTCAAATGTCAGCGTTTCGGTCACAGCTCTCAGAGCTGCCGAGGCCGCCAAACCTGCGCTAAATGCAGTGCTAATGAGCACACTTCTGAATCTTGTGAAAACTCTCTCCGCTGCGTAAACTGTGAAGGTGAGCACGCTGCATACTCGCGGTCGTGCCCATCTTGGAAGAAAGAGAAGGAAATAGTTACGATTAAAGTAAAAGAAAACATAAGTTTCAAGGAGGCACGCAGGCGGGTATCGTACCTGCCCAAGAAAACCTTTGCCGATGTGGCGCGTCAGGGGGCAGCGTCACAACGGCCTCCGGCGGCTGTCCGACCCACAGGCAGTGAGTTGGCAGTTACGCCATCTGCCCCCGCGGCGGTTGCAGCTAGCGCTGCTCCGTCGACCCAGAATGAGGGACCAACGACCCCGAAGGTGGCCGCCGCCGAGGCTGTCCCAACCTCCCCGGCCCCTTCCAGCGCTGGCAACAGCCGGCGCAGCCAGATCCCTCAGGGAGCCCCATCGACCTCCGGGCTGGTGGGCGCAGGGGTCTTGCCCTCCAAGGCGGGACTCTCTCGGGAAACATCTCGCTCGCAAGAGCACGTGTCCGGCGCCTCACAAGAGGCAATGGACACTACACCCATCCTCAAGGCGCACCAAGCGCCTAAGGAGCGTCGAGGTTCCCTCGAACGCTCCAGAAAGAACAAAACCCCTATTACAGGGCCTCGAAAGGGCTCTGTAATCTAAGGCATCACTTCCGTTTCCGTACACACAGCACTAATTTACAATAAATATGGATACACAAATCATACAATGGAACGTCAGAGGTCTCCTTAGAAACCTTCATGATGTACAAGAACTGATCCACCAACACAATCCAAAAGTGCTGTGTTTACAGGAAACACACTTAAAACCACAACACACAAACTTTCTACGACCGTATGTCACGTTTCGGAAAGATCGCGATGATGCTGTCGCATCATCGGGCGGTGTTGCCATTTCTATCCATAAGAGCATTGCATGTCAACTTTTACAGCTACAAACGCCTCTCGAAGCAGTGGCGGTTCGAGCTGTACTCCTAAACAAACTCATCACCATTAGCTCTCTTTACATACCCCCACATTACAAATTAACGAAACATGAATTCCAATCCTTTATAGATCAATTGCCAGAACCTTACGTTGTACTTGGCGATTTCAATGCGCACAGCTCCCTGTGGGGCGACTCTCGTATAGATGCGCGAGGTCGTCTTGTTGAACAGTTCCTTTTTTCCTCTGGTGCGTGCCTTCTGAATAAGAAGAAACCCACATATTACTGTCTTGCAAACAATACCTTTTCTTCAATAGATCTGAGCATAGTTTCTCCGTCCATACTGCCTGAACTAGAATGGGAAGTTACGAATGATCCTTACGGAAGTGACCACTTCCCCGTACTACTAAGAACACTTAAAGAATACGAATATCCACCACAGGCTCCTAGGTGGAAGATTGACACAGCAGACTGGGAGAGGTTCCGAAACTTAACTAATATATCATGGGATGACATGTCTTCTTTAGAAATCGACGCTACTGTGGAGTACTTCACAGCCTTTGTAATAGATGCCGCATCTAAATGCATACGTGAATTAAGCGGCTCGGCATGCAAACGGCATGTCCCGTGGTGGAACAATGAATGCAGAATCGCACGTAGAAATCAGAACAAAGCGTGGGGGTTGCTACGCGCTTCGCCCACTGCAGAAAATCTTGTCAACTTTAAGAAAGTAAAGTCCCAAGGCAGGAGAACCCGCCGACAGGCTAGAAGAGAAAGTTGGGAGAAGTTTTTATCAAGTATAAACTCTTATACAGATGAGGCCAAAGTATGGAACAAGGTAAATAGAATTATAGGGCGACAAACATATTCCCTTCCTCTGGTAAATACACAGGGCGATACACTGCAAGATCAGGCAGACTCACTTGGGGAGCACTTTGAGAGCGTATCAAGTTCAAATCATTATTCGCAATCCTTCCTGAAATATAAGCAAATAGAAGAACGTAAGCCACTAACAAGAAAATGTCGAGAGAATGAGCCTTACAACCGTCCATTTAGTATTGCCGAATTAAGAGCTGCCCTGAGCGCATGCAAGAGCTCCGCACCAGGATCTGATAGAGTCATGTATGAAATGCTCAAAAACTTACACAATGACACGCAACTTACACTACTCACACTTTTCAACACCATCTGGAATGCAGGGTACCTTCCAACCGCGTGGAAGGAAGCCATTGTGGTCCCTGTTTTGAAACAAGGCAAAGACCCTTCCTCAGTGGCAAGTTACCGCCCGATAGCCCTCACAAGTTGCATTTGTAAAGTGTTTGAAAAAATGATAAACCGGCGACTCATTCATTTCCTTGAACAGAGCAAAATGCTTGATCCTTATCAGTGCGGCTTCCGAGAAGGGCGCTCCACAACTGACCATCTTGTACGTGTAGAAGCAAATATTCGGGACGCATTTGTGCACAAACAGTTTTTGTTATCCATATTCCTAGATATGGAGAAGGCGTATGATACGACGTGGCGTTACGGAATCTTAAGAGACTTGTCGGAAATGGGCATCCATGGTAATATGCTAAACCTCATAGAAAGCTATTTGTCCAGTCGTACATTCCGGGTAAAAGTCGGTAATGTACTCTCGCGTCCTTTTACGCAAGAAACGGGTGTACCCCAAGGAGGCGTGCTCAGCTGCACACTCTTCATCGTGAAGATGAACACGCTTCGCGCTTCATTACCACCTGCAATCTTTTATTCTGTCTACGTGGACGACATTCAAATAGCTTTCAAATCGTGTAACCTCGCAGTCTGCGAGAGACAGGTACAGCATGGCCTGAACAAAGCGTCAATGTGGGCAGACAAGAATGGGTTTAAGATAAATCCTAACAAAAGCTCTTGTGTTCTTTTTACAAGAAAGAGAGGACTTATCCCAGATCCTTGCATAGAACTGCGTGGACAACAGATACCTGTAAACAAAGAACACAAATTTCTAGGTGTCATACTTGACTACAGACTCACCTTCGTCCCCCACATTAAACATCTCAAAGAAAAGTGTCTAAAAACAATGAACATAATCAAACTTCTATCCCAGACTACGTGGGGTAGTGACAGGAAGTGCTTAATGAATCTCTATAAAAGCCTCATTCGATCTCGACTAGACTATGGCGCCGTGATTTACCACTCTGCCGCCCCGAGCGCACTAAGGATGCTAGACCCAGTCCATCATCTAGGAATCCGACTGGCCACTGGCGCTTTCAGAACGAGTCCCATACAAAGTTTATATGTAGAATCAAATGAGTGGTCACTTCATCTGCAGAGAACATACATCAGTCATACATATTTTCTGAAAGTCCACTCAAACCCCCAACATCCCTGTTTTAGTACCATTAATGACATGACATGTGCTACACTCTTTCGCAATCGTCCGTCCGTAAGACAGCCTTTCTCGCTGCGTGTGAGGGAGCTTAGCGGGGAAATGCACGTTCCACTCCTCGAGCTTCGCCTAATGCATCCAGCCAAGCTGCTACCTCCTTGGGAGTGGCAGCTCATACAATGTGATATATCGTTCGTGGAAGTCACAAAGCATGCCCCAGAGATTGAAATCAAGATGCATTTCCGGGAACTCCAGCACAAATACTCCTGCACGGAGTTCTACACAGACGCATCAAAGTCACACGACGGGGTATCCTATGCAGCCGTCGGTCCATCCTTCTCGGAATCCGACGTACTGCACCTGGAAACTAGTATCTTTACGGCTGAGGCCTACGCACTGCTGTCGGCCGTAAAGCATATAAATAAATCACAACTCCAGAAATCAATTATATATACGGACTCCCTCAGTGTTGTGAAGGCCTTGATGTCTTTCTGGAATCACAAAAATCCAGTATTTATTGAGCTCTACTCCGCACTGTGCAAAGCATATATATCTAACCAACATGTGATCATATGCTGGGTGCCTGGACATAGGGGCATCGAGGGAAACGTTCTAGCCGACCAGATGGCCACATCAATCTCATTGCATGCAGTTAATCCTACTGCTTCGGTCCCTGTCACAGACCTGAAGCCTTTCTTAAGAAGGAAACTACGAAAGCATTGGCAACGCATGTGGGATGAAGAAATAAATAATAAACTGCATGTAATAAAGCCACAGTTAGGTTTTTGGCCTCCTGTGTCAAAATCCCGCCGTACAGATGTCCTATTCTGCCGTCTAAGAATAGGGCACACTTTTGGCACACATAACTTTTTACTCACGGGAAACGAGCCTCCAACCTTTGGTAGATGCGGGGAGAGGCTGACCGTCCTCCACGTCCTACTGGAGTGTCGGGAAGCCGAATCCGAAAGAAAAAAACATTTTCTCGTAGCATACCGGCACCGCATCCCCCTTCATCCTGTTATGTTACTTGGTCCAGAACCACTCTTTGACAGCAACGCCGTCCTAGGTTTTTTGAAAGATGTTGTGTTGCATGTTATTAGCCCCACACGTTCGTAGCGCTTCCTCTCTCCAGAGGATGCCGCTGCGATAATTATTTTGAATAGCACATGCCTCTAGGCCCTTGTGGTTCAAGGGCTCTGGCGAGGCAGTAGTGCTGTAAGCAATTTACCATCTCGCATATTTTAAACAATGCATCATTCTTTCACGATGGATTTTAATGTTCATGGTATTCGTCATTAGTCATCGCCATAATTTTATAGTACATAGATTTTACGCTTTTACAGCGACTATTTTTAGGCCACTTTACAGCCAAGTCACATCTTCCATAATACATCGTTAACACTACCACCTGTCATGGCGCTCTTTGGCCAAACCTGGCCCTTGCGCCAAAAAACTCCACACATCATCATCATCATTGCTTATACCTGAACGTTAGTGACCACTTAAAAGCGTGTCATAAATTTTCAAGAAGTGTGTGGATTGTATGCTTCCCGATAGTTTGCGATGAATTAGACTACTAGCAGGCGGGTCTGCTCGATGTACGCACAATCATAACCATTGGGTGGCCTTGTAAAACAAGGACTTTATGTAACTAGATTGCATGCCCACGAGAAACATACACTGGTTGTGTAGTCACCAAAGTGAAGGCGCCGGTGAGTAAAGGGTGAGGAAGGTTTAGGCTGTGTTTAGTAGTGCGCAAGCATTTCAAGGCACGAGACAACCTTTCATTAAAGGGTTCTCTCTCTCTCACGAGACGTCTCAGGCTATTGTTGTCTTTGCCGTGCGCACATGTCATCGTAAGTCCGGCAAGAAAAGCGGTATCTTAAAATAAAATTTAAAGAAATTATGCATATCCCACGCACTGTGGGAATCGATGTAAGCGAAGCTTTCTGTGATTTTTTGCTTTGATTGACGGTAATTAGCGGTGACGTTGATGGCGAACGTTTAATTGATTCGACGTTTAGTCCAATACGAGAGTGGTGAGTTGGTGTTAAACGTTACCTTGCGTGCACCGCTGCAGTTAGTCTGCGCAGACTGTAGCAGCAGCAGCAGCAGTAGCAGTGGAAAAGTCGAAGCAAGAGGCAAAAAAAAAAAAAAAGAAAGAAGCTTCGCTTTAAAAAGTCTGCATCAGCACGGCGTTGGTTTGCTTCCGGTTTCGAAAAAAACGCCTGCGCGTGGTGCATAAGTTACCAACAAGCACGACCATCCCAACAACAGCTCACGTTCACCGACAGGTATACACGGCCCTTCAGTAATAGTAACGTTTACGTTATACACTTAAAGCGCGTTCCGCAAAACAAACGCTGCGTTGACTAACACCCGAACCGCCGTTATAGTCAGCGAACCGCACCGGTCGCTCTCTTACTCCGCATACGGTGCGCGCGCGCGTTCGCCTTCCTGGAGAAAGCCCTCGTGCAACGAAGCATGCGTGTTCTATAACGTGCGTAGTAACCAGCCGCTCAAACCGGCGTCGGAGGACGCGGCACAAGCCGTGTTCCAGTTGTAAACCGCGGCCCGAGTGGCTCGCCCGGCTGCCGGAAACGGTATACACCAAGACGGACTGCGCGGCGGGCCGGCAGTGCAACCCTTTCCTGCCGGCGCACGGCGCAGCTACCGTAAACCGCGCACGAGAGAGAGAGCGTTGCGACGATTAGTCACGGCGCACACTCGCGCGAGCATGCACGCGGCGGCCGTTCCCCTCGATTTGGATGTATGTACCTCGAGCGCGCGGGCCCGGGCCAGCCCGGTTGTCAAAATATACGGTGGCGCGCCCAGGCTTAAAAACCCCGCGGCCGAAGCCTACGGCACTGTGGTCCCCCGCTCTCTCTCTCTCTCTCTCTCTCTCTCTCTCTCTCTCTCTCTCTCTCTCTCTCTCTCTCCATTCCCGTCTTCTACACGCAGCCGCAGGAATCTCTGCGTGATGTGCGGTATACGGTTATAGGTGGCTTTTCCTCATTGGCTGAAAGCGGGGAGTCGTTCAGGCGAGGAGGAAAGAAGGGAAGGCAGATGGGAACTGGTTGCGAAGAGGAACCGCGATTTTTTTCGTTTAATTAGCGGAACAGAAAATGGGGGGAGGGGAGGGATGGAGGCGTAGCGATGACTAATGACTTCGCCGTTAAGTGCGCGAAGGTTTCGGGCGCCGTTCTGGGGCCGTTTTGAAGGCCGGCCGTAAATGAATCACTCTACTTTTTGGCAGGAGCCACGAAGGAAAAAAAAAAAGGCGTTTCAAGGATGAGTTAGATAAAGCTTGTTTTTATATACGTATGTATTAACTTGATGGTCGCATTTCCGTCCTCGTCGCAGCGGCTGACGTTTACGAAAGCGCAAGGCATGGCCTCGGCAGTGCGGTCGCAGTTATACGCGTCTTCCTGATATATACGCACGCGTTCACGCGCGCACACACACGCAGACATTTCTCTCTCTCTCTCTTTGGAGATAGGAGTTCGGAGATATGCGCCGTCGAACTCGCCGTAAAAAAGAACTGTTGGTCCATTTACATTTTTGATGAAACGCTCTTTTATGCTTTGACGTACAAAAGTAAGAATGTTTGCAAACTCGCCATCTACAATTCTCAAATTGCAATATGCGCAGTAGAGTAATTAATTAGGGAGTTAATTAGTTACTTTCTCTAATTAGTTGAATATGTGTTCCGATTTCTCGCGCTAGTACTATCCGCCTCTTCAAGTAATACAGCTCAACGACAAGAATTCTGCTATCTGCCACAGGCGATATTTAAAAATTCTGTAAAATTTAAAAATCATCCTGTATAGTAGATTCAGCAATAGTGCGTTCGTGATTCCAGCGAGTTGCCGGCGCTTGTGTATAGTTGATTCCAAGAAGACAGGCCGGATAATTCTGCACCGGAAGTGTCTCTGGCATGGGGCCCTCACCACACGCGCTGGGAGAAAGCGAATTGTTGGCTAAATCTCGTTTTTTTCTTTTTTTTTTTTTAATGCAAGAAACAGAGTATTACTACACAGCCTACTGCGTCGTTTTAAAATTGTAGCTCGGGATGTCAAAAAATGACGGGGAGTTTTCCAGCGAAGAGGAAACACTCGGTTTCTCGTCTTTCACCTCGCCGCGGTTTCAAAAAGGAACGCACAAAGCAGGCGTCGAGGTAAACTGAACCCCTGCAACGTGAGCGACGATTGGATTCTGTTTGCTGTCTGCGCGCACTCGGTAAGGAATGAAGGAAGCGAAGTTATTTAGAGAGAGAGAGAGAGAGAGAGAGAGAGAGAGAGAGAGAGAGAGAGAGAGAGAGAGAGAGAGAGAGAGAGAGAGAGAGAGAGAGAGAGAGAGAGAGAGAGAGAGAGAGAGAGAGAGAGAGAGAGAGAGAGAGAGAGAGAGAGAGAGAGAGAGAGAGGTGTTTACGCGGTTACTGTTTTCGTGCGGCCGGCAACTGCGCAACAGGCGTGTTTTCGACACGAAGCAGGCTACACACGCTAAGACACGCACACTCATTCGGCTGTCGACGAGATGTTAAACCACAACACCGCGCTTGTCCACAGGAAGGGCGTCAACGTCTGCCAGCGCCATTGCACTCACTCATAAACATGCAGCCAAATAGTCGCGCACGAGCCGGTAGTACATCTGGACTGATGCACAAACAACGCGACCTAAGGGTTAAAACGTTGAGCGGAGAGACAATCAACTTTATCGAGAACAGCACGCGAACGAAGCGAGCGTGGTTAGCTCCCCCTCTCTGCAGTGGGTGGTCCCCTCAGTCCAGGGGAGGTATTCTGTAGGAGTCCACCTAGTAGACTGCCCATTTCGGCCGCTGCTGATTGGCTGGGGCGCTCGTCTCTTCCTCGCTCGTACAGCTGCACCCAATCAGTAGCGGCCAAAATGGACACTTCGCTAGGTGGACTCTTGCAGAATACACCCCCCCCCCTCCCCCCAGGAGTTCAACGGGAGTCCAACGGCCGAAAGCCCGGCCGGCCCTTCTCGCTCGGTTGACCTGCAGTTCGAGCCGGTCCGCCCAGTCATATATATTGCCGTGTGGTGGGATGTGTTATGAGTGTGAGCTCTGGTGTGGTTGCGCATGCCCATACGACGTGGTAGAGCGTTACTCAATCACCGCAGTGTGGGTATTTATGATATAGCGCAGGGTGTAAAACATGGTAAAGACTAAAGTGTGGATATGCGTTTGTAGTTCCCGCCACACTACGGCTTCCTCTCGCTTGAGAGCATTGTGCGGCGGTGGTAGTGAAAGTCGGTAGTGTTGTAAGGTGTGTGTGTGTGTGTGTGTGTGTGTGTGTGTGCGTGTGTGTGCGCGTGTGTGCGCGTGTGTGTGCGTGCGCGCGTGCGCGCGTGCGTGCGTGCGTGTGTGTGTGCGTGTGTGTGTGTGTGTGTGTGTGTGTGTGTGTGTGTGTGTGTGTGTGTGTGTGTGTGTGTGTGTGTGTGTGTGTGTGTAGGATAACGATATCGGCCGACCGTGGAATACTTACTGATTCTTCCCACAGGTACGCTAGATTTTCAGAAGGAAGGGGTTTCGCCTCCTGTGAAAGTTTCTGAGGCCGATTTGGCCCATCTAGCGGTGACGTTTAGCAGTACTTGCTAATAACAGCCAGCAATCACTTGATGCATTAAGAGTGGCCTTGATGCATCGCAAACATTCCATTTTTGCTCCGTTTGGTCGCCTTCTTCATTATCGCTTAGCAGCGTTTACGCCACATGTAACTTTCTGGAATGTTTACCCCCACACAGCAATTCTCGGCATGCCTTTGCAAGGCTAGATCCGCCTCCCCCTTTTCACCAGGAAGAAGGATGAAGGCCAGATGCAAGAAGCCTTGCTGCTTTCTATATAGCTGCATCATCGGACACGTGATGTAGAAACGGCAGCTGAACGTCGTCCCGATCTAGCGGCAGCATGTGGTGGGCGAAGGAAAGGGGACCTGGGGAACGGGTATGCAGGAGGCTATTGCCGCCGCGTCCCCACGGACATTCTCCGAGTTTTGGCAAGCACGGCAAGGCCTGTCTTGAGCGAGGAACGACGGCCGTCATCGCTCACCGCCGTTTCCCGAGGTAGTAGCGAAGAAGAAAGAAAAAGGAGGAAAGATACCCTAAGGAAGGCGCTGCCATCAATATTGTACGTACCCACACATCTGCCTCCTGTCCTCCAAACCTGGCGATACGGCTATATTTTTTTCCCTTACAAAACGCTTCGAATGAGCTGAGATGCTGGCGTATATTCCTCGGCGTCTGCACGTCCGTAGTCTGCGACTCTTGTGCCTACACCTAAGCACGTAGCTTACCCGCAGATCACCAGGAATTAAGTACATAACAGCGTTGGGGAAGCAAAATTTACAAATACACCTCCGCAAAAGAAACAGTTATGAAGAATCGAGGAAAGGGACACACAAGCAAGAAGATGAGAAAGATAGAATCAGGAGGGAAGAGACTAGGGGTTCCTCCTAAAAATAAGCTCGAGGCCGGCGTGCGGTGAGGTCTCCGGGAGTCGTCGGTTGGCCCGGTTTCCGAGAGAATCCGACTCCCTCCCCTGCGGGCCCTAAAAATGTATTTTTCTTTGCCTCACTCACTTACTGCCGCGGGCCCATGGGCCTTTACATTTTGTTCTTTATCTTCGCGTTCAACGTAACCGCGAAACGCGCTCTCGTTCATCGCCGTCTCCTTTCCCTCCTCCTCTTCCCCCTCCTCCTCCACGTCGCCCTCGCACTGCCGTCGGCGAGCGAGCGAGCGATTCCCAGCTGCCACAGAGCACCACATATTTCTTCTTCGCATCCGCCGCCAGACACGGCGTTCAAGAGCCCGACGACGAGGGTGCCTCCAGTGCGCCACTCGCTGGAAAGCCGAGTCGTCGAGCGGTTGACGCCGAGTCCGCGAGTACCAAAACCACAGGAGACGACGGCGGGTCTGCCCGCTGAAGCGGTGTGTAGACGTGTGCGAAACGGTGATTCCTTCTCCTGGTACCGCCGGCTCGACGACGCGCGTAAGAGGAAGGAGTCTTGGTGACCTTGTCTTTGGTTTAGCTTTCGGTCACCAACTCTCTGAGAGGTGGCACGGTGACTGCAGAGGCTATCCGGTACCTTAGAAGCTGACAAGGCAAACGGTCCGAGTGTCCGAGCTCGTCGAGGGAGCGGTACACAGAACTTCGAGGAATAGTGATCGCTCCTTTCTGGTGCCACTTCGAAGACGCCAGGAGAGACTGTTGCCCAAGCTTTGGCCGTTTGTAAAGCCGGTGAAAGGACGTGTCAGTTCAGTGTCGTAGACCTACTTGTGTTGGTCGTCACGTGGAAATTGGCAAGGAGCGCCTCGGTGCTGGTCATTTGCAACTGTAAAACTGGATGACCTGAGTGTACGTCTTTGGATTGGGATTGTGCAAAAGTACGGGTGCTCAAAGTAACAGTGAGTGCTCGCGCTTCATTATCAGGTGACGATTGCTGTGTCTTGATAGAAGTACACGACGCAGCACTCGGAACAAGTGTGCACTGAGATAGTGCGAGGAGCATCGAATGACCTGCCGTTGATTCACGTGAAACGAGTGAAGTGATGCTAGTGACAAACATTGCTGTCTGCAAGTACTTTGACACCGTCTTCTGTTGGCGAATATCAATGTATCGTTTGGTGTTGCAGAAGTAACACTTCTGTAGCGCATTGTGGAATAGCACCTCTTGTACAAGAGGACTGCCGCCAGGTCGTGACACCGCGGTAGCAGAGACACAAAAAGACAACGCAAGAACTCGTCGGCACACAGTCAGCGAGCTCTTTTGTCTAAGTCGGTGAAATTGACGTCTTCCCCTACACCCAAGCGCTTCTCACGCCGTCGCAAAGGTTGAGACGGATCGTTCAAAGAACCACAGCACGACGCAAGCAATCAAGAGAAGTTCCTTGTCTCTCGTCGCCAAGGCTAGAGCGACGTCTACGCTCCTTGGCGGTATAAATACCGCCCAGGGAACGAAGCGATAGCGAACGCTCAAACGGGCCAGAGGGTGTGCCGCGCTATCAAGAGGGTCCTTTGTCTTTCGCGGGAGCTGGCAAGCGATGCCGTGATGACAAACGCGCGTCGCACCAGGAACCAGGGACGAACGATTGAGAATTCTGTGGAGGGCTTTCCGAATCTCCTCTCTCTAGGAGCACAGAGATTGTGGATTCATTGCGGTTGAGGCTCTACGTTGCTACATTCAGCAATCAGCTTGTCGTCTTGGCCCGGAGAACCATTGACTTTTTCTTTCTGGAGCGTCTTCCCACTGTTCCATCTGGAACGAGCGACCGCAGCGCAGGATCTGTGAAGTGTCTCTGTTCACAAGTATATATACATATATATATTTTGCAGTGTAGGCACGTCTCCCTCTACACACCTCGAAAAGTTGGAACTCGACCTTCGCCGTTCGTTGAACATTCGTACAGGCTGGAAGAGCCGGTGACGATATTAAAGCAGATTTGACTTTGAGTGGTCGCATACGAGGATCTACTGTGAGCTCTTCAGCGTGCCATACCGTCAGAAGTCGTTTCGGTTCGCTGTTTCCTGAGCGAGGAGACAGACAACTGCCCGCAGTCTTTAATCTGTGTAATATATATTGTGGGATACATCGTGTCCATCAATTAACGATGCGGAGCACCAAAACGAGCTGCAAGCGGCCGCCACCCTGCACGCGGCGTGTGCTCAATCGTGAGCTCAGCGTGGCGTCCTCAACGTCCAGCTACAAACGGGCCAGCTTCAAAGGTGAAGCATTGTTGCATGCTGCTTGTCCCCCGTGTTCTTCGTTATTGCTCGCCCCCACCTTTTTTTTTTTCTTTAACTAACGTTCGATTTTATTGCGCGGCATTCATCGAGAACGTCCGAAATGTCCTTCATCCGGGCTTGTTGATTAGCTGCCGCTTACCTAGCGGCATACTGCGAGGGCCACACGAACGCATACTCACGCAGAGAAGGAAGCATAGCATAGGGCGCCTTGTCCCGTGGTCCCTGTTGTTTTGAACCTCACGAGAACGCTTGTATAAATGTCCGTGTCAGCGTGCATGCGTATGTCTGGCACTTTTTCTTGTGTTCTATTTTCACTTGATTGCATTGGTGAGATCGGCGTACTGCGTATCTCGGTTGCTTCATGTATAAGTTTCACGTATACATAGAATAAGAAGGGGGTAAAAAACGAGGAGGAGGAAACGACACATTTTGAAACACCTGCGAAATGGGCCTGGGCGAATGCCAAGCTTCTCTTGAGCTCAGCATTCTCTAGTGCTGGCTCGTAGAATTAAAGCATTTAACGCATAAGAAGTCCCCACCGCACGTCGTCGTACTGCTTCACTTTTTTTTGACGACACAGTTCATGGACAAGATGCGCGATAAACACACGGGACGCCGGAGTTTAGAAAACGTGGTGTCTGAGGTGTCCCTTACATACTGTGACGTCATTTGACATTTTACGAGCAGTTTCTACAGACACATCTTCAGCGCTTTTCAGTCGCTTGCAGCGGACATGGTTCTCGAAGAACCATTTCAAAGTGCAAATGCTTTCTTTCGGGTGAACATTTGGCTGCACCACTAGGTACTTGATTCCGTCCCTTCTGTGCCTCTCGTGTGCTTAACGGAAGCTTACCTTCGGTTGCTCCTATTTAACTAAATACGTGGGAACGCAAAAATCGTATTGCTCGGAATGCTATGCACCGATATTGATCAGGCTTGTTGCAAATAAAGGAAAAAAAAGAAACTAATGTCTACCGACTGCATCAAGTAGATTTTGAATTTAGGCCATCATTCTTTAAAGGAAATTTATTGAAAATCGCGAAATAAAAAAAAGAAAGTATCAAGTTTACGATTCATCGGCAGATTCTTCGCCATCGTTACCAACTTGCAAATGCACGTCGAAGCCGTAGTGTCAGCTCTGCTTGTTTTCACGTCGTCGTTTGCTTTTACCTGTACGAGAGGTCGTTCCCGACTCGTCGCTGAGTCGTTTGACAAAGCGTGGTGAAGGCCACGGAAGTTCGGCGCAACCAAATGGAGGGCTCATGTTAATCTTTCTTTTTTTTTTAAAGATATTGTTATTATGGGGTCAGTGGGAAAGCAACCAAGCACTTGCACGTTGCTCGTGATATCCGAAGATGTGACTAACCTGTGTTAGTCTTAACAGGAATCTACTGTATGCGAGTAGAACTTTCGCAAACATCTTCGTAGACATCACAACAGTTCCACGTTGTCAATACGTGTATAAAGTTGGTCCGCTTCAGATGCTGTAACAGACACAGTTCTCGTAACTCCGGTGTCTGCTTTTGGTGTTAAGTTACGAATTTGCAAACTCCGTTCTTCAGTTACATTGTTAAAACTTTGTGACTACGAGATCCTGTCTTTCTGCTTCCTGTCGGTAAAATTCGCATTCTCTCTTATGTGCAGTAAGTTATAATACAAAGCGGTTCCGCGGTTTTCTGCAGGTTTACAGCAGTTCTGTGTTTAACATGCATTAGAATATAAAAATCGCAGTTGAATCTGATGTATAAGGGCCTCCCCTTAACTACAGGGCCTCCCCTTAACTACACGTGCTTTTGAAGTTGCGCTAGTTGATTTTTGTTTAGCAGGTCGAGCACGGACGACGAGACAAGTGATACACAAACACGACAGACGTGCCTGTTTGCGTCCGTCAAAAGATGCATCTGTGCTCTTTCCATATATCCTGCCCCGGTGTATGCTCTTTACCACGTGGGGGAATGTGTGTTTAAGTTTGCGTAACACCTTTTTACAAACGTGGTAAAAACGCTTCAGTTTAACGTTCACGTTTGCTTCTGCACATCTCTAGACGTGCCAAGATAAGCGGCGAAACTGCCCGAGCCACATCTGGCATCGTTAAAAAAAAATGAAGAAAAACGTTTCTTTTAGCAGTTGTCTTAGCACAACGAATGTGTCATTTATAACGGCCGTTTTGTGTAGAAAATGCGTAACTATTACTGCCGGAACTACAGCGACGGTTTACGTTTCCGTATGGGTCACCAAACGTCTTTCTTTTTTCACTGCTTTTTGTAAGCTGTCACGTGGAATGTTTGACAGCGAAGAAAAAAAAATGTTGGAAACTTAGAACAGCAGATGATGAGTGGTCTTTAAAGTAACGCATCTATTCTTGTCCATGGCACCCAACTTTCGGTGGGAGTTAAACGCAGAAAATGCCCAGAGCGTCTCGTGGCGTCTTTAGAGACGTTTAGCAATGCCGTGTTTCGGTATCAGTCTTACGGTAATGCGTTGCACCCGCATCGTTTTCAGTCAATCGAGTAATAATTCAATCGATCAATCAATCATTCTTTATTAAGAATAGAGCAGTAGTGATACACGGGAGAATCAGCAGAAGAATATGCATCCGTTTTGAGCGATGGAAAGATTTACCTCGTGGTGACGCTCTATTCCGCGCCCTTATGTGACATGGCTGAAACGCTGATCTTATCGCGCTGAAGGGACAAGTCGACTTCCGTTTATATCACGTTAGTTAATTCGACTGATCGCTTGATCCTGTTCAAATGTAGCAAAGATAACAAATGTAGCAAGTAGAATTTCTGTCAAGAAACAAGCCACTTGGTTGGTCCCGAAGCGTCAACTGTCGGTAAAATCGTCGCAAGTAAGGTGCCACATGAGCGGGCAGCTGGCTACGCGCGCAGAGCAATATGTTAAACGTCGAATGCCACAGCAAACGGCACAGGCGCGTTAAAAATTCACCGACTATTACGGCACTGCCTAATGCGATATTTATGCGCAGCTCTAAACGTGTTTTCATTTAGCGATATGTTGGCTGGCGAGGACAATCTGTCTCGTGCGCCACGTCGCAAACGGAGCGAAGTGTGGTGCGACTGCGTCGCTAATCGGTAGATTGCGAGATGCACCGCGTGGGTGACGCGCGGGCGCGATTCACAGTAGCCGTCGCAGACAGACTTCCGCTCATGCAGCGCTTTGTTTCCGTATATGGTATCAGTGGACGCGCTCGCCGCATACCTTATCGATGGCGTCATCGGTGAACAGACGACGGCGTGCCACTCTGGCGCCATCTCGTAGCGGTCGTCGCCGCGCGGAGCCTGTCTTGCGCGCCACTGCGTTTTTCTACACACGCTTTCGCCGTACCCTCCTCTTCAGCTCTTTCCGCCCCATGGCTCCGCTGAACCTTCCTCCTCCGCTTTCCTCCTCGCGCTCTCGCCGTCTTTCATCCCGCGCTGCGCTCCGCGTTCGCTCTTTCATCCTTCGCTGTGCTCGATCGCTCGGCTACGCCGAGGACACCGACCCTCAACGCAGGAACGGGTGCCTAAAAGCTGCGCTCCAAAGGGGACAACACGTTGTCGCCACCTGTCTCAATTTCTATCGACTCTCTCGTATCGAACGTCTTGTCAAAGCACTTGGAATCTCGCTTTTTGTTCGTTCTCCGGGGCTACGTTCGGATTACGGTCGTGACAATACGTGCGCAACTACCCTTTGCGGTGACTCAGCTAAGTCCTTCTGCGTTGACAATGAGTCGATATCTGGTCGCATGGGTAGCATCGAGGTGGGGGCGAAGAGCCACCACACATGATCAAAATTTATCCAAAGCACTCCACCGTTGCGTCTCTCATAGAACACGCGTAGCTTCTGGATTTGAAGCCAAACTAATCCATACCAATATAGATCGCTCTCGCACTCTTGCTCACTCAAATAATGAAAGACCATACTAATCGAATGGCGCCTGGGGACGCCATTCCGCAAGCACGTCACGAGGTTTCACGAGAAGTATAATTTTTACCACTGCCACGGTTGAAGTGGAAACGGGATGTCATTTTGCACAACGATTCTTCGCTTACGAAGGGGGCGATGCCTAGTAAGAGGACAGGAGATTTAGCATCTCATTGCTCGAAAGTTGTTCGTGCAACGCCAACTTCCGAGTGCGATAGGCCGACACCGATTCTGTTGCACACAAATAAAATTGGCTGTAAAACGCGCCCTGTAATTCGACCTTTTATGTGATTTGAGCTGGGAGCTCACTTCCGGCCGGAACCGGATTGGTAAATGTCGCCTCTGATGACAACCGGACAAGCCACGCATCTTGACACACGACATTCTAAATGGCGCCCTTCGTAATGCAGACATAATACTTGCTTGTTGTCGTTGCTGCACGTACAAATGTTGTCGCTGAGGTGCGCGCATATATTGAAGTTTCGCTTCGGTTGAGTTCATAAGCCGCGCTTTTCAGTTGGTCAGTTTGGCGGCCTCGCTCGTCCGCCTGGCAGTCGTACTGGGCACTAAAATGTATAGGATCATATTATATACATCGATTACTTCTGGATTTGCGTTTAAATCCGTTTAATGTAACGTTTGATACGATTCCTCCTGTTGTGACAGGCGTTCGTTGACGTTTTCGCTTCCGATCCAGTCAGTGCAATCGACAGACAGCAACGCAACGGTAAAATACCGCTTAGACAACTTCGACCGGTGAAATTTCTTTTGCCGCTTCCGCTGGTTTGGTCAATCGACGTACGCTGGCAACTGTATCCTAGAAAATGACCGACGAAATCAATATGATACGGCATTTGTTGACAGCCGCTCTTTCTTGCGGCGCAATAACGTTGCCATCGGACCATGGCCCATTATCACTGAAGTTTACACTTCTGCATCTCGCTCAACATTCCGCCCCTACGAATGACCGGACGATGAAAGAAACGCGTAAGTCGCTAAAAAAAGTCCATTTGAATGCCGCTGAGTGGTCCTTCGAGTTACGAACTCCTCGCGGGCAAGCGAGCGCGTGGGGTCGCTTGGCGCGTTTTGATTTGGCTTTACCGAGGCGCAGTTAGAACGCAGGCGAGAGCTTGCGCGGACAAGGAACGCGCGGAAAAGACATGCTTCCGAGAGCGATGGTGACGTAGCGTCGCGGCGGTGCCCTTTCCCCTCACGCCACACTTGGCGCGCTATCACGACAGCATGTATTCCTTTTCGCCCGCTGTGCTCCGTCGAGGCGCGCTCGTGCGGTGGCGTCGCATCCAATGGGAACTCCGTCGAGGCGCACTCGTGACGTAGGGTTGCAGCCAATGAGAATTTAGGTGCCGTTTCGCTGCTACAGACGCCGGCTTTTTCGCTCAATGGGACATTTGACGCTTCCACATCAAAAGATAGTTTCGTACAAATATCAAGTCGGCATTCGTTCACGTACCGCCAAGGCTGTAGAATTTACCGACAAGTTGGGTAATCTGGATGACACTTCGAGCGCAAATGCGAGTACCTTCGCGCAGAGCATGGTTGCACTTGCATTGTATGGGTTTGACGATCAGGGGCGCTTATAGTTGTATTATTTTATTTTATTTACATATTTTGATTTTATTTACTTCGTGTGTTTACGAAGTAAATCATGACCCGAACTCAACGCTGGTCGTGTTTGCTCTCTCTTGAATGCATACCTATATTGCACATCGCTGTCGCTGATCTCTCTCTCTCTCTCTATCTGTGTGTGTGTGGGTGTGTGTGTGCGCGTGTGCGTGTGTGCGTGCTACCGCCCCGCAGGTGAATTGATGATGCCCTCAATGTCTTCGCAATCATCGGCTCGTTCTCGTTGTTCGCAGGGTCTCATGCATCGTTCGCGATGGACGACGAGCCAGAGCCTTCGGCGCCCCCGCTCGAGCTCATGGATAAAGTGGACGGCTACGAGCAGGCCTCCTTCGACGCCGGTACGTCGGTATACGCGACGTGTTTGTTTCTATTATAGTTGGTTCATGTACATTGACGTTATTGGGCTGCCAATATAGTTAAGAAGCAAAAGAACACCAAGGACACCGAGCAAGTTAGGGCAAAATGCTAACGGACGCGTCTCTATCCATTGCAAAAAAAAGAAGAAAAAAAAAGAAAAATAAGACTGATTATCATTTGTGGATCTATGGTTCGCACCATAGGTACCGGTTGCTCTTCGTCGAACACAACAAATTATACATATGCATGTAACATGCACGCTTCACACGTATTGCGCCGCACGGCAAACTTTCGAAAAATGAAGAAGTGACAAAAAAAAAAAAAGGCCTAGCGTTGCCCGTTAGTCGTACTTTTAAGTAACAACCGCATATATTAGGCCGCGATCGTAGCGTTTACATTGTGAGGCTTTGGAATCGACACGGTGATGCGATGTCGAAAACACAGCCAAAAGTGCCTAAGTAACGGTTGCCCTTCTAGCGAGACGGATATCTCAGCCGCACAGCATTGCAGCTGCGAACACTTCCGGAATGAGAAGCCGAACCTACAGGGGGAAATCGTACAGGCAACATCGAAATTATACGGTGGCTTATATTCCGTCGCATTTGGCCGTCCAGCCGACATCGCGGCTGGCCTCTTTCGTACTAGTAGTTGTTTATGGTGTAATTTGCTTCCTGAATCATTTTAATCGTCCTAGTTGGCGCTGTTCCTTCCTTATTCTACCCTGTACAACAAATACAGTTTGTGACCCGCCGTTGTTGCTGAGTGGCTATGGTGTTGGGCTGCTAAGCACAAGGTTGCGTGATCGGATCCCGGCCACGGCGGCCGCATTTAGATGGTGGCGAAATGCGAAAACACCTGTGTACTTATATTTTGGTGCACGTTAAAGAACCCCAGGCGGTCCACGTTTCCGGAGTCCCTCACTACGGCGTGCCTCATAATCAGATCGTGGTTTTGGCACGTAAAACCCCATAATTTAATTTTTTTTTAAACAAATGCAGTTTGGTAGCAAGAGGCTTTCTTACTGTGTGTATACCCGTATATGCATGAGCCCACGTTAAAACGAGCAGCAAAGCTTCGTGCTGTTAATGGACAGCCTCTGACTTTTGTTAAATTCCATAGTAACCTGTGGCTGTAAGAGTGACGCAACAGTCTCTTATTGCCATACAAGATGCCTCGGGACAGGAGCAGCATTGTAACGGCAATGATGAAAACGTCTTTGAAGTCAACCTATGAAACTTATGGTTAATGGAAAGACCGCTAGTGCGCAACACGCATAACTTGACGTTCGGTAGTAAGTGTGGCGCAACTTACCACTACGGACTCTTACCAACTGCGCCACCTGTAAGCGTTCCGTGACTGCCACGCGTGCGTACCCAGCTTCTCCAGTACCCACAGAATGCGGCAACAGATAGCAGTAAAGGAATAGCTCGGCCCTTTGCTGTTAAAAACACAAAGCATTTTACGTCGTGGCTGCATAGCTATCATTTCTTTTTCTTTTACTTTGCCAGAATATAAAGTGTGAGTGAAAACGGCTAGGCTCAAGCTACGGACGTGCTGTGCGCAGTTAATGCGCAGCTGTCCAAATTAAGTTCGCGCCAACGTTCACGCGCGTAGTTGCGATGCGTATATATTGCAGCCCCAGCAGCCGTTGAACTGTCGTTACGTCGGCACATACGCCCCCGGCTCGCACCTGTGCGCGGTCTGCTCGTGTCGCGTTCCATGCAGGTATTTACGCTTGCCGCTTCGCACCTGCAGCCAGGGCTTTTCCCGGTAGGCTTTCTCTCTTTTTTTACCCCTTTACTGAAAACATCTCACGAGCTAGGGAATCGGCCGTATCGTGTTCGTTCGTTTGTCACGTCTTTGTTTAGGAACGGCACGGACAGAGCGACAAACAAACAAACAACATCAAATCTGTCACCTGAGAACTAACTACGGTACGAATCGCTCAATTTCAAGTTGAACGCGTTAGTCACTGCGTGAGGGCCGCTTTGCGCAAGCGAAGGTATATTGTGCACGTGCATTTGTAAATTGTCCTCCCACTCTAGGTCAGGAAGCGCTGAAAAGGACAAAGAGATTAAAAATTAGTTTTAAATTTGTTTCTGGCGGTGGTCGCATTCGACAGCGTGCCTTAAGTGCATGTTAAAGAAGCCCAGCTGGTCAAAATTCGCCTGGAGTGTCCGTATAATTGCCATCGCAGTAAAGGTCGCTGGCGTGTGTGTGTGTGTCTGCGTTTTGCTGAAATAAGGGAGGTAACCTTACTTTTCTCTCGGTCTCCGATGATCTCATTACAAGGACGGTGGTACCATCGCTCTGCGCGTGCCGGATGGCCCAGGCTTCTTGGTACGAGGGTGACGTCGTTGATCTCCATCTTACACGCGCAAGAGCCACGTGCGACAAGAAATGGAGGCCGCGGTAAACGTGCGCGTATAGGTCACGACGCACCACGCCTATAATGAAGGGTCCCGAGGGCTTCCCTCAGCACCGGTATAGTGTCGCTTTAAGTGGGCTTCCGTTACGAGGCGTCACAGATCGCGTGCGAAGCCCCTCCGCGCGCCGTCTCGTTTAATTCCGTGCAGTGTCTGTGGCAGCTAGCCGCCATCGAAGTTGTGCAGGCAGCGTGTCACTTGGTGTTCATCTGTAGGAGCGCCGTGTCCGTGTGTACGCGTGCTAATCACGTGTCCTCTAACAACAAGCCCCGCATTGCTCTACAATAGTTGTAGTCTGAAGTTACGCCTGCTCGGGACACTGCTTGTCGTGAACTCGTCAGCGCCTAAGAATTCGCTTCGTGATTGGTCGTCGTCTTGGTCTTCGTATGGTTAACCACATTGGCATGTTTATGTCGGGCCGTTGTCATAGACATACGAAATACACGCACAAGGATGAGCGTTTATTATTATGTTTTTTTTTTCGCCGCACAACTTGAGTCACGCATCCACTTACGAAGTCCCAGTCAAGCTTTACTGTAATGATTAACCATTCTGCTCCTGGGTTGGTCGCTCCGAAATCGCTGAGAAGGCGTGTATATTGGTGACGTACTGAACATGCGAAAATCTGTTCACTGCAGTGGATCACTGCGCCGGTTTTTTGAAATACTGTGCCTGATACGGCTAATATTTCAAAGGACTCCAGTATAGCGGTGCGTCGCCGGGTTGCAACGCGTTCTCCCTTACCTTTATCGCAAGAGACAGAGCCGCGGGTCGCACTTGTACTGCACCGAACAATGCGAAGGAAAGGAAACGTCGCCCACTTCTCTTTAGAGAAAGCAAGCGGCAGAAGGTCCTTTAAAGAGAGAGGAAAACGGATACCCGAATTTACCGTATTACCTCGTCCTCCTGCACGACAGCGCTAATAATGGCTTCCGGTGTATATGGCATCAGTGCGACTCGGCTTCTTCAAACGAGAAAAGAAGAAAAAAAGAAAGAAAGAGAAAAAGGAAGAAAAATGATGCCTTTGTTATCGAAATCACGCCGCGCCCGGGAAACAATGAGGTGGTTACGCGCCGGACAATGGCGGCGCACGTGGAGCGAGTATTCGCCCCCTAGTTGATTCTTGTTTATTTGTTCATTAACCCGGCGTGTCTTCCGAGTATACACACACATCGGTGACAGCGCGCCGCTCGAGCTCGTCTGTCGTCTTCTCGTTTGTGTTTACGCGACGTGACCACGTGACCGACGCGGACGCGCTTGGTTTGAAGGCGCTCTCTCTCTCTCTCTCTCGCTTCGGGCCGCGAATTTGCCGCCGCGGCCTCGCCGTTCGAGATGGTGGAAGAAAAAAAAAAAGAGAGATAGAAGGGGGAACGAAAAAGAGGAGGAAAATGAAGCGAAAACGCGTCCGTTTTTTTCTCGCGATCGACCGAGTGTATCGCGCAGAGTCGGATAGTTCGGCAGCCGCGACGAAAGTGGCGCGAAAAGAGAGGCGAAAAACAAATATGGCCCAGACGAGCATCTTCTTCGAGCCCGTCGAGTTCGGCAAGCGCAAGCCGCCGGTCGTGGTGCAGATCGAGCCGTGCGTCTTCGGCTTCGGTGAGCGACGTTTTGCTCGCTTGTGGTGGGTGGGGGGACGGACCCGCCGAACGTGCTATATCTTTCGCGAACTTTATTATTGCAGGGGCACTAAGAGGACGACACTAGGTGGCAGCTTAAGGTGTTTATTATTTCACAAGTATTATTTCACAACTATATTTTTCATTCATTCGGCGGGAAGGGGCTGATCACTAGATTGAAGAAAAGAATCAACTTTCTTTCTTTTAAGTTTCGCGCCGAAATGTCAGCGCTAGCGCGTCAGCGTGACGTCACGGTTTTCAAACTGTCCTCTTGTGTTCGCGCCATTTTTGGCACAAGAAATGTTCTCGAAACTTGCCAGGTTGGTTCTTTATTTTGCTGTGAAAAGAAGCCGCCATACGTCTTTCGGTGTAGCGTCCTATATTATTATTTTCTTATCTTTAATTTTTTTTTATTTGTCTGGCTTACAAAGGCTCCTTTCACGATAAGAAGGAGCCGCTTTGCTATTGCAGAATTGTAATTTACTAATATAGCTTAAAAAGTTCTTTAAAGGGACACTAAAGAGAAAAATGATTTCTTCTGCATCAGTAAATTACCTTTCTACGATGCCATAAACACCACTCTTACCATGATAAGACGCTTGGTAAGCCAGAAAAAGTGCAAGAACGAAAGACGGGTGGCGACGCCTCCTTGAAGTTTCCGCGTCTGGTCGCTGTGACGTCATGGATTTCCATGGCTTCATCTGGCTTAAGTATATGGCTTAAGTATATATGGCTTCATGGCTTAAATATATAGCGGTACAGATTGACTACATTGTGTTCTAAAGGAACCAAATATTAAACATGGCAAGTTTCAGGAACCTTTACTCAGCCAACGCGGCCCAAATGCGAAAACATACTTTGGAATCCCTGACGTCACACTGACGTACCGGCGTCGGGGTTTCGGCGCGAAATTCAAATACTGATACTTCGACCTTCATTTTCTCATCTAATAACCAAACTATTATTTTGAAATGTCTGCCTTTCAGAGTTCTCAAACAATGCTTTATTAGTCTAAACTGATTTATTGTTTCGCTTTATTGTCCCTTTAACTTTCCATTGATCGAGTATTCCTTTGAACGTCTGCTTGGGCTATGATTACTGCAGATTTGACAAAAAAGCCAGGCGTCTCGTGCGAAATCTAGGAAACGCATATTATTGTTATTCCACGCTGCAAGTGGCAAAATATAGCAAACGTGTGCGTTTGGTAAATGAGAATGGCATGCAGTTAAGAATGAATTTTCGTCTGTCTTATAAGCGGAAAGAAAACTATGCGACTCCTCGGTACCATACAACAAATAATGGGCAAAGCGTTTTACTACCACTGCATGGCCTGAAATATTCGTTGTGTACTCGGTTAGAGAGAGAGAGAGAGAGAGAGAGAGAGAGAGAGAGAGAGAGAAAACGAAAGACGGCGCGATGACTATCCCACCCGAGCATCGCGTGACGTCACGGATTTTGGCAGCATATCTGCTCGGAGCAGCGTAATTTATTTACCAGCGAAGCAAACGTTCATTGCGTTGGAATGTAAAGCAGAGGCTCGTCCTGCCAAATTCTAGCTCCTTTCTCTTTACAAGAAGCGGTCCGAATATACGAAAATGCAGTGACATCTTCGACGTCACGATGATGTCACGGTCACCGGGGCTCAGGCGCGAAATTCACAAAAAGAGAAGCTTGGTCTTACTTTTGTACTCAGGCTGACGCATTTCTGGTTAACATCCCTCCCTTATCCCTTTCTTCCCTCCTCCTCCTGTATAGTGGCTAAAACCTTTTCCCAGCAAAACAGAAGGATGCAAATACAGTTACGAAAAAACTCTATACCAACTCTAAACAGACTGCTTCCCTCCCTCTCCCCGCAGTGGACGTCCCACCTCCGTACACGCCCTCGACGCCCAAAGAAGAGGATACTCCTAAGCGAGCACCGCTACCATGGTACGAAGCCTTATACTTATTCAGTCTACAAGCTTGACGAGGTCTCAACAAATCGTCTCGCACTGTCCACGGTGCACGATGTCACCGCATATTGGTTGCGCGCGTCTCGAATGATATCGAATCCATTGTCAAAGTCGATATGCACTATCAGAGAGCGCTAAAAGAAGTAACACGGCTGCGAGTTTTCGGGACGCTGCAAGCTCAACGAGATATATCGATACGGGATATAATATACCATTAGTGTATAGCTAGTGCATGCGATGGCTATACGAGGGACCCTGGTTGTGTAGCGTAAGTGCATCATACAAGCCTGGGGGTTGGTCGTGCGTGCTCTCTGCTTCGCCACACTCTATAAGGAAAGTTTTCGTCCTATGCGAGGCGTATCTTCTCCCCAACCTATTATCGTCATCTGTTCTCGTTTGCGTTTTCTTTTCTGGAAACTGTGCGCTCGCTACTTTGCTGTCAAAATATTTTGTCACGCTGATAATGCACATATACTATACTCGTGACCTGGAAAGACCGGGCGCGCATCTTTAAAGACACGAAAGGCACTCAAGATAGGTGGCGATTGGTTTCAGAACAAGGATACATCCAAACGGTGTAAACGTTAACAATAATACACTCGAAAGGGTGTAAAAGTTAGCAAAGATATACCCCGAATGGTGTAAACGTCGATGAGGATACACTCCAAAGGGCGTAAACGTTTCTTGAAGCTTACTTGCATGCACGGAACAACACAGTAATCGCGCATGCGCTCACGTGGCGGCGCAGCACTCCGCAGGTGACGGAGCAAGAGGCCCGGCAAGCCTTAACCAAGCACGTGGCCAAGCACTGCTGCTACGGCAAGGCGTGCGCGCGAGACATGGCCATCACCAAGATCGACCACACGTCCGCCTTCCACGTGAGTGCCGCTGACGTCACCAAGTTGCGGCGGCGTTGGCGTCGCGTTCAGTGCAGACGAAGGAAAAAAATATGACGAACTCTATCGGCCAGAAATATGCATTTTAAGTTCCGCGTCGTCAGATGGATGATGCGATCGCCTGTGTCTGGGGACTTTTTTTACACACAGCGCACAGCCGCACGTAACATATGCTCGCGCGTTTAAGAGTCAACCCCTCAATATTACCATCTTCTGCGATAGCAACGCACAAAACGCAGTAGCGCCGTTGAGATAGCGAAAGCTTTTGCGCGCAGAAAAGAACGATGTGATGCTCGGTAATGTTGTCTTAGCCGTATAGCAGATAGATATTCAAGCTTTGCGCCAGGCATGGTAACGCGATTTTTCGCATTAAGGTCGTACCAATGGTAAAACGATTAAAAAAAAAAAAACACCCAGTAAACATGCGGTAGTTACGCGCGTTTGTACGGTAGTTCGAAATTACAAACGCGGGCACGCCCGCGAACATTGCTCCAAACCGAACCGATAAGGCTTACAACCACTACACGACACCGTGGTCGATTCACCGGTCGTTCGGGGAGCGAACATTGGGCTCCGAGGGAACGGCGCCGGCCCTGCTTGCCTCGTGTTGTCCCGACAGCTTGTTATATGGCTTCGAAATGCGAGAGTCACAGCAGGCACGCCGAAGCATGCCTCTCAGCTCCGTTGGGATCGATCGCTTATATATTTATCGCGAATATTCGCTTGGACGGCAGGAAGCTGCAGGAGTCTGTTCTTCCTGACGCATGGGAGCCCCGTGGCAGGGCAGCATCTGGCGATATATCCGCATCTGCACTTTCCAGAACCGGGAAATCGACCTGCTATTCAGTGGCACTATAACGGCCGCCGCCGTATGTCAAATGTACTCGAGAAATGTGTTGATATTTCTCTGTGAATCAGTGTATATATGAAAGAAGAGCAGTGGATAGTTTTTTTTTTAAGCTCTTTGAAGTGCAGTCCGGTGCACTGTTTAACTGAAAAACTGCAATAAGTGGCTCTCACTTTGCTTGTACGCACTCCAGCTGCAGGTTACAGCTGAAGTTAGCAAGGCGCTCAGCAAGAACTGATTTCGCGGCCTAGATGTGTAGAGAGGCGTCTGTGCCACTTGCAAAGCCGCACGATTCCGCACTTGAAAAATTCCCGCGTGCTCTATACACTCACGTGCAGTGGCGTAGCCAGGGGTTAGCGTGCACACTGGGACGGTGCCTGCCCCCCCCCCCCCCCCCCAACGAAATTTCTGTGTTAGCATGCCGCCTGCCCAGCCCTCCCTACACCCTCCCTCAGCCTTCCATCTCCGCTCGAATGCGTGCCCCCCCTAGAAAAAAATATGTTTGGCTAGGCCACCGCTCACGTGTTCCCTTTAACAGTATGTTTAAAAAACAGGAATGTGTGCACCAAGAAATTGCAATAGACCTTACTCTATTGTTCACCGGCACGGTGCTTTTGGTCCAAATATCGTTGCATAGTATTCTGATTGTCTTCCGAGGCACTGTCGAAGCATTTCATTGGCAATCCAACTTTGGCACTGCATTGGCATGCCATTGCAATTAACCCCATATGTTCTCCGATCAAGCAGGACTTGATCTCGTGCCACGGCGTTTGAACCTTGAGCATTGCACGCTGCTTGCACTATCTCTCTCAATCCCAATTACGTTAATTGTGGCGCTTCTGGCGTATAGCTCTGTTACGGCAGAACATTGCGAGCGCTTTCACTGCAGCGAATGCTGTAACGTTCTAAACAAAACCGCGAATGTCTTGGGAGGTATCGCGCGGGAAATATGGGAATACGTACTGCAGTCGCGTGACAATGTGATTCACTTTCCAGTACACCTTGGAGACGTTCACTGAGAAGCGGCAGACAGCCTGGTGCTTCGAACCGTACACAGGTCAGTCAGTTGGGTTGCTCTGCCCGCTTCAAAGTTTGCCTTTGAACTTACGCACCGTATACGTGAGGCTTGAAAAGAGTCAAGACGTCTGCAACGGCTTGACAAAGAATGCAGGCAGACGAGGCCTCGAGCTCGTGATAGAGATATTTAGATTAGGCTACGGAAGCTGGCCTGCGTTTATATATAGGGTATATGCGGTGACATCATCGAGGCTGCCATTGTGTTGTAGAGCGAGCACGGTGAGAAGCTTAATACTATCCCGATCAGCTTATCTCTCAGCAGCACTGTGGAAGTTGGGAATAGGACAACGATACGGCGTAGTCGACGTGTTGCGAATACTCCCTACATAATTCTGCTCGGGAACCTAAATCCTGCTTGCTGGGACCCCGTCGGCGCGAGTCGTCTCCGTACCCTGTATTCTACAACTTTATTTTACTATTCTTTATTTTATTCGCGCTACAATTGCTTCCTCCAGTATATCATCCAACTTGCCCAAGAAAAAAAGAATTATTTTGGAATAACTCGTTCTCGTTACTTACGGTACAGGAATTACTCGAGCTTCAAGAGGCGCCACAGTTGTTAGCTTGGCAGCGTGGCCGTTGTCCCTTACTGTTTCTAGCAACATCCGGGTGCCTCTCAACTCGGGTTGTAACTCAATCGTGTAAAGGAAAGCGATATAGTACGAATCGCGAGACTGCCAATTAACTGTCTGGGTGGTTCCGTCCGGCATGCAGGGGGTCCGGTGGACGGGCCGTCGGCGGGCCCCGCGCCGGGTCCCTGGGAGGTGCCGGTGCCCTCGCCGACTCCGTTCCAGTGCCAGACGACCTCGGTGGAAGTGCCCCACACGGCCTCGGTCAAGACTTGCCACACCTGCGGCGGCGTCGGACGGAAGCGGTGCGCCACGTGCAACGGAAACGGATACGTGAGTCCTTGTGCCTCGTGCACGTCTTGTCTTCACTGCACGCGGCTGCGCACTGCTTCGCAGCGCCATCGGACTGGCCGTTCAAGATACTCGCGAAAGTCTTGCAGGACAGTAAACTCTTCGTCACTGCGAGCAGACGCGTGTTTCGATGGCGATAATGAAGCCAGATTATAGCTTCCAGAGCTGCCCGTTCTCATAACGCAATCCTGAAGCTGAGTAGAGGTGTCGAGACGCTTTGAAGCGACCTGTGTACATGCGTACGTGTTTCAGTGGCGATAACGAAGCCGGATGACAGCTACCGGACCTGCTCATTCAGATAACGCAATCCTAAAGCTGCGTGTAGAGCTGCCAAAATTAACGCTTTGAAATAACCCATCGAATGTGCAATCAATAAACCACACTTCACTTGATATCGCGATCACGCTGCAGTAACCAGGCAAATAAGTTTTTCTTGGTTCCTGTGGCACGCTTGCGTAGGTTGTGCATCGACGCTTTTTTAAATTATATAGCGGTGGCTTCGTGTGTGGGTGAGGGTGGTGGACGAAGAATAAGGCATCAAGGTACCTCCGGGCGCCGTGCTGCCAGAGCAGTGCGCGCGCGCGCATTAGCCATATCATACACCCATATAGTTAATGTATAATGGTGTACATTCGACTGTTTCTTACCGTGCTCCTCCTACTCGGTTCGCAGCGATACGTAGCCCTCCCGGGATTAGAGCCCGATAAAGCCTACCCCAGCCGAACGTGATTGGATGTTCCCTCGGCGCCTCGCGCTCCCAGCGCGAACATGAGAGCGCCTCCGAGTGCTCTGAGCTGGAGCAGGGCGCTCTAAATCAACCAGAAGAATGTGTTCTCAGCAATCGATTTCAACATGTACGCGAATGTAAACCGCACCGCAAAAAAGGCGTTCGAAAGCGACCGGTTGAATGTACCATAAGTTGTGAGTAACATCGAGGTTACCCGCCGTGGTTGCTTGGTGGCTATGGTGTTGGGCTGCTAAGCACGAGGTCGCGGGATCGAATCCCGGCCACGGTGGCCGCATTTCGATGGGGACGAGATGCGAAAACACACGCGGGTACTTAGGTTTAGGTGCACGTTAAAGAACCCCAGGTGGTCCTTTACCACGGCGTCTCTCATAATGAGATCGTGGCTTTGGCACGTAAAGCCCCATAATTTAACTTAATTTAACATCAATATTGATCAGGGCAGGGAAAAAAAAAACGTTTTCCGGACTTCTGTGCCGGGGACCACTAAACGTCATTATACTCCTCTGTGCACGTTATTAACGTCCTATGTAAACAAGGAAGGGCTGCTGCGACGCATGTGTATGAGTCGTCTAGGTGGGAATAACAGGTATGTACACGTCAAAAAAAAAAAAAAGGAGAGAATTCACCGACAATTACGTTATTGCCTAATGCGAAATTTGAGCGCATCTCTATACGTGCTTTCATTTCGCGATATATTGACTGCAGCGAACAATCTGTCTCGTGTGGCACGTTGCAAACGGAGCGAACTGTGGCGCGACTGCCTAGCTAATCGGGAGATCGCGAGAGACAGCGCGTGGGTGACTCATGGGCGCGATTCACCGCAGCCGCTGCAAACAGACCTCCGCTAATGCAGTGTCTTTTTTTTTTTCATACATAGTATCGTCGGACGCGCTCGCCGCGTGCCATGGATCGGCGAACAGACGACACGCGCTACTCTGGCGCGATCCCGTAGCCACCGTCGCCGCGAAGCTTTTCTTCTCACGCTTTCGCCATACCTTCCTCCTCCACCTTCCTCCTCATGCTTTCCCTGTAGCCTTCTCCTCCGCTTTCCTCCTCGCGCTAGCTTCTCTTTTCATCCTCGGCTGCGCTCCGCGTTCGCTCTTTCATCCTTCGCTCTGCTCGTTCGCCCGGTTACGCCGACGCTCAACACAGGAACGGGCGCTTAAGAGCTGGGCTCTAAAAGAGGCAGGCAGACGAACACGGACTTTGCTTCACCTTTGATTTTCTGCAAAAGCTTTCGAAAACTTCCCGTGAATGTCTTCTCACATTTTCCTTTGAGAATACGCTAGCAACGTTTGCAGTAGTGAAGGTTAGCGACACCCGCAAGCTTGTGAGCGCGCACTAAGGCAATACCTTATTTGCCTTCGAGGCTGTCTGTTGTTGTTGTACACCACGCTTTCCCGTTCTTCTGACTTGCAAACTAGTGTTTTTACGATTTACGAATCGTAAAGTAACGTTAAGTTTGTTATCTCTGAACCCTTAGGAGCATTGCAGCTACTGTCAGGGCGATGGCCAGAAGCGAAGTCTATCGGGCGACAACGATCGATGTTTCCAATGTCACGGCATGGGTCGGATGCGGTAAGTGCACCTCCTGCTCCAACTGTTGCTTTCTGCTGATTGGAGTTGATGGATACAGTTCCCGGTTTTAATGCGGCAAGGAGATGACGTCTCAATAATTGTCAAGGATGACGGACTTTTCACTTTTGATAGCGATCGGTAATTTTGCTTTGAATTGACGCTTCAGATAAACGAATTTACCCATCGTGAGCAACTGGTGTTCGGCTCGTGTAATCTTGAATTTTTCTTTCGTTTAAATCGTCTTATTTCGCGCTGTTTTACTTGGTTCGCGTGTTCTTCAATATCTTAATATTTATCCCTGTATCTGAATTTCGACACTCCTTCTGAAGCGCAACTCTTACTACACTGCAGGTCTCACCAACTAATAGTGAAACGGCGACAGCAGCCCCGTCAGGAACGACAATTTCACCGCGGTAGACAATGGTTAAACGGAATGATCTCGCAGGGATTAACAGCGCATGCTGGGAAAACCTTTCGGCTTTATCCGAGACGTGCGACCGCGGTTCTCGTTGCCGTTTCACCAGACGGGACCATATCTATAGCGTTGCAGTGTACGGAGCTGGTAAAGTGAAGTATGGCCATAACTGTTTGCACGCGAACGTTAACGTGTTCGTGCACAAGTTGGTCAACAGCCTGCTGTGTATACCCCATCCCCGCACCTTTATGATAACGCCGCCGCTGGAGCAGCCGAACCGTCTTAAAAGCTAACATGCCCACTGCACAATATGTGTAAACTATAGTGACGCATGCGCAAGTGCCGAGTTTTGCTGTCTTTAGCGGGCACCATTTTGCAGCTTTTCTTTCTCACACCCGCAGTTGTTGGAAATGCAACGGCGACGGCGTGGCTCCGTGTCGCGCTTGTTCCGGTACCGGCCAGATCAAGTGCTACATCAAGCTCACCGTGGTTTGGTAAGTATAATGGGGGCACGCTGTGCGTATACCGTTGGAAGTGCAGCGTGCTTTTAGCTCGTGCGCTGCAGAACCGCGCGAGCTGCCTAGGAGAAATGGGCAGTATTTCTGAGAAATGAAGTCTGAGTGATCTGGGCACTCGGAATCGCGAGCTTCGCAGCCTGATCGTATAGCTGTAAGAGAGTATATAAGCATACGTGCCGTGTCAGATGCGTGCTCCGATTGCCGTCAGAAATGGTTCGGCTCATGTGTCTCAAAAAAAAAAAAAAAAAGCGCCGACTTCATTCTTTCTTTGTAACGTGGCAAAAGTCCGCGAGCAGGTTCAAGCGCCTGTATCTGTGATGGCATGAAATTCTACGGTGACATTTCGGGAAGGTGGGTACTTGCGGTGGTTAATTTCACGCTTTTCCCAGAATTATATGGTGACATCTATAAACATACCACCGCTGTTGAATGCCAGAGTAATCGATGGTGGCACAGATATCCACGTTTGGCCCAGTTAGCACGGGACGAACGACAACGAATAAGCGCCAAATTAAAAGGCAACAACAACAACAACTTCATCGTCAGCCGCGCTGCGCCTAAATTCGTCATGGCGCAGAGGTCGTCGAGTGCTTCCGACGAAGTCTTCGAACAAGATATTTGAGCAGGTGACGTCTAAAAATTAATTCATTCATAACCCGCGGTTTTTCGCTGGCACACTTGACACTCTTCCCATACTAATGCAGCAGCACATGAAGGACGAATGACACAGGAACGTAATACTGACGCCCCGAGCACAGTTTTACGTTCTTGTGCTCTTTGTCGTTCCTGCGCTGCAAGTTGCATTATTATATGTCGAACCATTTAGCCAATCAACTCGTGCTCTTCCCACGCGCTGCCAGTTCGTAGCACTGATAGTTTGTTCTAGCTTTCGAGAATTTTTAGTGTTACGTTAGTTGTACGCAGGGCGGCACCAGCGTGGAGCGTTTACGCTAAGTATATTTTCGGCATCGCCTAGCATTTTTCGAGCGTTCATTTTACGCTGCGCGCTGTGAAATAGACGCGCCGACGCTGGACGACGCGCAGCGAAGCTGAGAAAACGTCGAAAATGCGCTCTTCCACGAGGTTGCCGCTTACGAGTTTCACGTAATCGATCAGCTAGAGAGCACAAGTTGGTATGCTGGTTCCGCGCGTAATCGAGACGCCCGTTCAACATTCCGCAGGTCGACGAAGACGGATGACCACGTGGTCGAGCACTCCTTCGTACCGGACGACCAGATTAAGTTTGTCTCGGGCCAGTTAGTCTTCGAAGAGCAGAACTCGAGGGTGAGTTTACCTACATGTTCCGGCGCCTACATTGTTTCTTCTGTTCGGTGACCAAAACGATGTGGCACGAAGTACATGCTGCAAACGAGGTTAGCAAGAAAGACAGAAATATTCTAGTAGAGTGATTTGCATATTACTTGTTTATTGTGGTTTCTGCCGCGGCTATTAAACGAGAGCTGGTTTTACGTCTGTATGACTCGTAATATAAATTAGAGCATGTAGTCAACAGAGTGTGTAGTAAAAGAAAAGCTTAAGACAAGAACAGAAAATTTTGTCAGTTTATGCTGTGTCGCGGTGCCAAGGTGGTCACATTGACGTAATTTTTATTTTTTTTCAGACCGACCAATTAGCGTACTTCGTGAACGTCCAGGAAATAATTCGTTCACTAGTGGCTGTTCAGTGTTAAAGCGGAAGATGTTGAGGTTCCATTTTATTTAATTTAAAGTGATAGTTCCCAATGAACGGCGTATACCGTCTACGCCAGAACGCGGGAACTGAACTTTCAGAACAAGCCTAGATTGTAGCCAGTGAGGTAACTTAAATGTCATATATAGCGTGCTACCCAAATTACGATTCGCTAAAGCCTGGAGGAGGAGGAGGAGGAGGAGGAGGAGGAGGAGGAGGAGGAGGAGGAGGAGGGCGAGAGGTATTTTGACATATATGAGACCCGGCACGCCCGATTTCGGGTATGTAACACTCAGGACGGTCACTCAGTATCACGATGGTGTAGAACTATACGCCAGTTATGCCATTCTTATCCTGTGTCCACCCTGAAAAGTTTCCATGCGCAGTCCAGTAATTCCGTATGTTTTTCATGTTTTCTGTTGATTCCTTCGGACGGGTTGACTTCGATATGAGTTCCGCATATGTACAATATTATTTTTATTACACAATTACGGCGAAAACATAATGGAATGCATCGTTATGGTCGAGTTAAACGAACAAGCTTGCATTTGGCGCCTTACTCAAGGATACCGTCAAGCGCGCGCCTCTTGCCTCGACAGATTTGGCCGATCAACCACTTTCCCGACATGACGGTCAACATGGCCTCCGTGCAACTGGTGCAGAAGCACGCGGCCGCTTTCAAGTCGGAGAAGATCCTCATGCAGGTAAGCCGGCTAGTCACAACGCGATCTGTACGGGCTTGGCAGTGGCGTTTGCGATAAGTCGGCTCTCGCATGTCTTGTGTGAAGCGAATTTCGCGCCGCCAAGTAGCAGTGTAAACGTAGCCGAACGTTGAGCCAACGTTGTCCGATCTAAGGCCCATGTTGACCAACGTTGGTCGTACATTGGTCCTGCTTGTCGTTCTTCCGGGGCAAATGTCTGCGAGATTCTGCTGTTATAGAATGAATTACCGATTGGCGGACGTCGCCTTAGGAAGACGCAAGTTACAAAATCGATTGGTATCTGTGAAGTGATTCGTAGACGTCACAAGTCGTTCGTTTCACCATCAAATTCCACTGTTTGCAGGGTCGCGGTCACTCTAGTAATAGTATTGCCAACAAAAATCGCTCACCATCATTATTCACCTACTTCCCTTTTTTCCGGCCCCCGGGCACTTGGTTTTTGTAGGCCAAGATATCCTTTTCCAACGAGACGCAGGCGCTCTAATCCGCCCGTGTGTCTGCTCCATTCCTCGTAATCGAACACGAGTGGAGGAAGTTTACCCCGGGATATACTTCAAGCTGGGTCTCACCACCTTACAGGTTCCGTAACCTAGGCCTGAAGCCCAGGACCTGGATATACATGTGAAATGCTCAAAGTGCTCTGCCGCGACGTCTGTATAGTGGAAGCTCGCCGTCTGCTGCGGTTGTGTCCAGGGAAAAAGGTTCTACACAAGGGAAACTGCTTAGAGCTGCCGGAATACTAATACATCAGCCTATATATTGTGATCAATTAATTATATGGACGATAAATAGGAAACACACGCGGCTTCTTTCTGAAGAATAGCTGCTCGGATTTATTTAACTATTTATTATGCCGTGCGCATCTAAGCCCGTACAGAAAAAAAAACAACGAAAAGTCTCACTCGATCACTGCGAGCACTCGCTATCACACATCATGGCATGATGAGGAGCGCCTGCAGCGGCGTTGAAGGCGTCGCGCCCCAGTGGCGCACGAGATGAGAGCGAAGGAAAATCAGTTTCTTTTTTTTTGGTAGCTTGGAGTGTACTTTTCGGACCGCTGGGACCAACTGCATGCACCACGATGTGGTATGCCCATGCAGGAACGCTAGTGTTCAGTGTATACAATGCTCGTGCCTGCAGTGTAAGTCATAACACTTTAATTCTAGGCACAATGGAACACTGCTCTTGCTACATTGCACATCCGATTGAGTCTGTGCGTCTACATGGCTTTGTCGTCTTTGCAGTCAAACCCGCTGCGCGCCTCTCGCGGCGTCTTCCGAGACCCATAGTTAACCCTCGACGCACGGGTCGCGCATGCGCCGTCGTCGATAGCGGAACAACACGGCGGCGCCGACGCCGACGGCGTCACCGGGCCTCGAGTGGCCATATCGCAATGAAAAAAAGAAGCTTTCCGGTAGACCATCTTGAAATAATGGACATGGAATTTATCGTTCCCGCGGCCCGCTGCAGGCTCTGCGCGTGCCGATGAGAGAGACGTAGTCGGGAAAAAAAAAAAAAAAACGTAAATAGAGGGGACGGTGACTAATGTAGCACTTTTCGCAGTTAGATTCACTTTAAGCGTGCGTTGATCGCCGATGTGGTTCGGTGGCTCTGCCGCGCTCTTTCCAACCACGAGGTTCGATTGCGGGCGACGGCTGTTGCTTTCCGACGGGGCCGCATACGCAAAGCGTTTGTTTGAACACGCACTGAGGTATCCGCGGTATGAATTTCCCGTCGTGGACAAAGTTAATTTGGACGTATAGCACACTTCCTTACCTCAATGACGACGTATACCTGAAACACTCCGCGGTGGCTTTGTGGCTTGGGCGTTTTGCTGATGATCACGAGGTCGGTCGCGGGTACGATTCCCGGCCGCGGCATTTTGATGAAGGCAGAGTGAGAAAAAAGAAAGAAAGAAAGAAAGAAAGAAAGAAAGAAAGAGAGAAAGAAAGAAAGAAAGAAAGAAAGAAAAGCGCTCTTGTGCCGGGCTTCGAATGCACGTTGGATAACCAAAAATTAATCCGGTGGTAAAACAAAAAATTAATGCGGACCATTCCACTACGGCGCTTCTGTGCAGTTTTCTAAATCTTTAGACCCCGTCTCGGGATTCGAATCCGATTCAACGTCTTCCAAAGCTAAGCTTTGCTTTTAAACATGTACCATCACCAAAAAAGAACAGACAAAAAGAAAGCGAATAGCTAAGAGAGAAACCCGATGAGTGCTATTTAGAATCAGGCATATGTCTTTTGTATTACTGTTTTTTAGCCACTATCGTTTTCTTTGCTATTATTATTACTGAAATTACCTTACTAGAAACGCCTTTCCGACAGAAATGCTATAGGTCTAGAAGTGGATGCCGCCAGTAAGCTATTGCCATACAGACCTTGCTCCTAGCATGGGCCCCCGTCCTGCCAACCTTCGTTTTCCCTATGCACGCGTTGCGTGCTGTTGCGCGGGCGCTCGTGCACCATGCCCGGCGGCAGGGCGCGCACATCACGGTGCGTCCTTGTGTCCGGCGGCTACGCAAGCGTGTCGAATCGAGCGTGGCCGCATATACGTACACACACACCGTGTTTCGCCACGCGCGATCCCCGCCACGAGCAGCAGCAGTGCAGCCGCGGAACTTTAAGTGACGCGCAAACGCGTGCCGGCAGCGCTCGCACGCGCCTACGCACGCCACGCGAACGACGACGCGAACGCGCAACCTCGAGCACTCTTCCTTCGGCGACGCGTATACCGTGCCTTCTCCGTGTATAAGCGGATGAAACAACGGCGTGCGGAGCCCGTGCCGCGTGTCGGATTCGGCGCCATGGAAGCACGCTCCGTGGGCGGACTGCCTAATTACTGGCGTCTGCGACGATTATGCTCGTGCGTTTTTGGAAACCGGGGAGCCGGTAATTTTTGCAGGTACAAGCGAGCGAACCGGTGAATGAGCGAGCTGCAGCAAGTGAAAGTGGGGAAAAAAAAAGAATAGAAGAAAAGGGTTTTGCAGGTGTATGCAAATCCGAGCAATTTGTACATTAAAGACAGCGAAACATGTATACGCAGAGGGGCTCTGACTCTTTGGGAAGTGCTGAGGGTCCCGGTTTGCCACTGCTCGAAATCTAATTAGGGCTTTGCAAACGCCTTCGCTGTATCCCACGAAATTTCCACGCTATACACAATTTTTTTCTTTTATATTTTTCGCTATATCCGACACATGTACCCGACGCTGGTTGTTCCAGCTCTCCTGAGCTGCTCCTGTGCCTCGACCATACCACCGCACGTTGCCGCCGCCGCACGAAAAATAATTGTTGAACGTCGTTATAACATGAGTGATTGAGCGAGTGGAGTGAGCGAGTGAATTAGTGAGCTGTCTAGTTGGCCGCGCGTGTGTATAGAAGCTCTTCACGACTGCTCGATGAATCGAGAACCCTCTAGCAGACCGTTGAGCGCCGGCGGTTTCACTGTCTGCGCGACTGGAGAGGTGACATTGATCGCAGAAAGCGAGAGCGCACAGTCTAAACAGTTCGGCATCGGGCTTTACTGGTAGTCTTTCTGGAAGATGGTCAAGAGCTGGGGTTTAGCAGCCAACTGCAAAAGAGGCTGCCCTGGCTTCTGTATAGCGGCAATTTAACGAGTAAAGTTTATAATGCAGATCGCATTCATAAGTCTGGTGAGCGACGAGTACGCAGCCAGTTTCTTGCATTTAGTTGACTGGCAGGAACATGCCAGTGCATGTGTCCTTCTATGAAAATGTGTCCTATGAAGTGGGTGCGTAGTGTTACGTCTCACTATGGCGATGCGCATTCCTGAGACGCTCACCACAGGCCGCAACAGTAGGTATAGTCTATAGAAAGCTTCGCTCTCTCGTGCATTTTATTTTCTCACTTGCCTGTAGGTGACCTACAGCCATTGTATGAACATACTCGATTACATGCGTGAGGCCTTAAATGGATTTACCGTCTAGCGTCCACACATAATAGATGCATTATAATGTCTCTATAGAGAGTCGTAGACATTGGATCAGTCCAAATATATGGTATGGTATACTGCCTGATCTTCAGAGTCATTTCATACAGACTCTGGTAGCATCGAACACTGTTCACCAATGAGCACCTGAAACGCATGTGCGTATAGTGTGTGCAGAACTGTGCATTTGCTTCTTAATTTTCACCATTCTGATGAAACTTACCAGAGTCCATCCATGGAAGGACTCCGGTGTTACTCACCTTTCTCTTCCCTGTCATTGGCCCGTGCACTTTCCATACCGACTTCACTAATGCATGTTCTTCATTTAAACGCATCCGCGTTTCTCACCGTGGAATGTTGTACGGATTGGAATGGCGACCTGTTGTACGCATGCATCTATAGGACCGTGGCACGCTGTCCCGTAACTATACGGAGTTTAACTGTCAGTTTTCAGCTGATAACCGAAAAGTCGAGTGCGCGGTGTGTATACGATGGCGAACATCTGGTAGTCAAATGATCGACGTCCTATAGGTGTGCTATCGCTTCTGCTTGCTTGCGGGACGGCTGCCGCCGCAAATGGAGCTAAACGCAAGTGACCGCGCTCGTGCAGTCAGCAAAATACGAGACGCGACCAAGAGACCGCGGGCGGACCATTCTCATTTATGAGAGGGTCAGCGTGGAGTGGCTGGCGGAGTTCAGCTTGCCCTTCAGATTCTGCTGGCCACAGAAAACAAAAAAACAAAACTAAAATGTTTAACAGTCGACGCCTCTTCGCACGGACACCTAGCGTGGGCGAATCACCTACCACGCGGCGCCCTTATCGCGGTTCTTTTTTTTTTGGCCGGCTGCACGCGGCGTATGACTAGAGACCATAGTATGACCATAGAGTTGAAATTTCTTTCTCTATGGTATGACGAAGACGCGTCATGCCGTTGGTGTGCCGGTGGCCTGGAGAGGTTACTACAAGTATATGGAGGAACGCTACGTATTCCCAAACAACTTTTTTTTTTTTTTTTACCTGGCATGCCCTCCGCGGCTCACCTTGTCGCGAGGATGTACGCGCATAAACTCGAGAGAGAGTTGCTACACGCGCTGCAGACGCGCGCAAGCGAAGCAGCGCGAATCGTTGTACGCACCACGCACGGCCGCTCATACACGAGCCAAGGAGTGGCAAGCGTATAGGACAAACGCGCCGCTTTGTTCGTGCTCCCGTTTCTTTTTTACGCCGCCGCCGCGCCTCCGTTTGCATGTGCCGTGCACGTCCGCCCGTGCGGGCTGCAGGCCCGCCTTCCTCGATGGCAGGATGCCACGGTAAATACGGGGCGCACATGCGCTAAGATGCGGCTCTGGTTGCGAACAGTGATCGAGCGTGGGCGTGGGACGTGCCGTGAGTGATGAGGCCCTTTTAACTAGCAGCGACCGACCGTTTATTGACCGACTTCACTCTCCCCATCTCGTCAGAGTGTGCGCGCTGTGAAGCTCCGGGCACAACCGTCTCCTCCGCGGCGGCGGATTCGGCGCTCGCGCGCCTAATCCTTTGACGTGCTCTCGTGTATAGAGCGAGTATGTATATATACGGACGAGTGACGCATGCCAGCACCCACTGACTGACCTGTCTTCCGTGCAGCGCTCATTATCGTGCATGGGAGAACCTGGACAAACCCTGCGACTCTTAACTGTTCGTTCTTGTATCCTTTTCGTCGTTTCGGGCCTGTTTTTTTATTGCCCAGAACCAACGGTACACGATTGCGCAGCTGCGCCCCTCGTATAGTCGGATCGATTTCAAAAACTTTTCGCCCCGGCTTTCGTACGCGCTGCGAATTTTGAAGTATATGTCTTCCGAACGAATGCGCGACCCACGTATACACGCTGTTTGGTCGGCATAATATGTCGCGTCAATCGAAGTTCGGTGGCGCTAAATTAGTGGGTTCATCAGTCAGGTTTTGGGAAGACAAGAAGGCAACCATTGCATTTATGCGGCGCTGCTATATAGATAGACGACTAATTACTTACCGTATGCTCGTGGCCTCTTCCACGTTAGATTTGAAGAACAATTGTACAGAGGCAGGTAGTTTTGTTTTCAAGCGCATGCAACTGAGGCTTGCGAAACACATTCCTATTGGACAGCGCAAGGTCCGTGAGCCCGACGTCATGATGACACGTCCGACAGCCCATGATGAATAGTGTATGTAGCTGAGCGCAATGCTAGAGATGGCACTTTGGATGCCGCCAGCTTTGAGACATTGAGATGGTGATTGACGTTGATGGTACGACGAATGCTCAATAATAATATTAATGATATTAATAAATTTATTCGCGCTCCTACTGAGCGTTATAACGATACATTTCTTTTTTAAACAAGAAGTGTTGGCATTCAAGCATGCCGCTTTACTTGTGTGCTGGCCTCGACGCAACCGATTTCCTGAGGCGTACAGACAGCAATAACGGAGCTCTGTGTCCGGCTTTGTGCGCTGCGATAGTGAAGGGCCAGTATTCGTATTATAGTCGACGCCAAACAGAATTTAAATGTAAAGCGCACGAAGGGAAACTTACGACTCTCCGTGCACTTTTGTGGAACGGAAATACAACTTACTTGCGAGATCAATGCTAATCTTGCATTAAGCCTGACAACGATGCCGGGCCTCCCAATTCGACTTCGCGGGCCCCGGAGCCGAATCCGACATCCATGCCAGTTTTCTTTTACGGCGAGTTTTTACGGTTTCTTTTCAATAATCGTTAAACATTTCTTGTCTCTCCAGAGTAAAAGAACAGTAACAGCAAGAAAGAAGGACTTAATGAGTTTGTCACGTGCGCGCCGTTCGTTGGCGCTGCTCAAGCAAATTTTAAGGTTTGGTGTGACGTCCACATCAGAAAATTCACGTCACCTCTGGATCCGCGCATGAAGCCAAAGTCTGGGCCTAGGTTCCAGCCAGCCTAAAACGGTGTGCCGTCGTATACCGCACGCGCGCCAGCTGTCCCGTGGCAGAATGCTATACGTGGCGCTGGAATGACTTTTCCGTCATTCACCTCATAAGGTCTGCTGGGCGCTGCATCGCATAGGCCTCGGTATTACCGCCGAGACCGGCGCAATCACTTTCGATAGCACTGATTCAGAACGGTTAAAAACGTGTTGTATCTATTCGCACACTGATCGCGAAGCCGCGGCGCACTTGGTGGTTAGGCTGACTCACTCTCTACACAATTCGCCGTGTCCCCCCCCCCCCCCCTTTTTTTTTTGCAGAGGCAGCGGGTGCGCGTGATCCCGGTGTCGACGGTGTACTACGAGTGGCGCTCGCACGTGGGCACCTTCAGCGTGTTCGGCCACGAGAAGAAAGCGTACGCGCCGGACTACCCGCAAAGTTGCTGCTGCGGGTGCACCATCCTCTGAATGGCGCCCAGCGGACGACCGCGTTACCTGTGAACAGCTGAGCGTGTGTATGGAGTACATGCACGACCACGCAGCTGCGATTAGCTATAGGCGCAGCAGTTTTGCGCGCCTGCGGCAGATTGAAAACAAAGGAAGGGAGTCACGTGAACGTGGACTTTCTGTTCATGGAAGCGGCGCCGATGCTTTGTTCTCAGGGGTTGCCCTGCTGGCCGTCGCCAGAAAGAGTTGATATACGAGAATGCCATCTCGGCTATGATGAATGTGTCTGTGCGTAAGGCTAATTCATGACATGTGCGGAAAAGAAAGAACCACGTTACTGCCGCCATTTCCCAAAAGGCCGAAGCACGCCGTGATTGAACGGAAAGGCTAGGTCACGTGATCACAGCGACCGGCAATAAGGTCTAGCCAAAGGAAATGCAATGCCCGGATTAATTTAAACTGACAGCCGCGTTTAACAGTTGGTCGCTTGTACCCAAACTTGTGGGCTAGCGGTTCACAGAGAGCAGTGTATATACTGTACCGTATGACTTAATAGTTGGCTTCGCATTACGCGGTACCGTGCCGCGGCCCATAGTCATCACGTTGCGTACATTTTCTTCTTTTTTCGTTAAAGAGCAAATGCGTGATCAACTGACAGCACAACGACGCTGTCAGATATGCTCGATTAATCGCACTTTAAACTGCCCGCCAAACATCTCTGAATATTTTGTATGTGGACCAGCCACGTCAGCGAAGTGCACACTATGTGATATGGCTTAGAATTAATACCCTGGAAGCAGTGCGCTTCTTCGAGCTTTCTCTAAGTTTTATTTTTATCTATATGTGATGCTACTTTTCTTTTTCTGTATTCACTTACAGCAGTAAACCACATTTATCGAAGTGCGGTCAGCCGCGCTAGAGGACATTCTTGAGGCATCCGACGTAACGCCATGGCTTTTTATGTCAAAGTTCTCTTGCCCTGATCCGAGTTCTTCGGACATCCACTTTCTTCTTTTTTCGTGTATATAGTAGCGAAGACGCGCCCTGCGACTATACAGAAACAAATGGTTGTGGACGATCGGTAAAAGAAGGCGTAGACACATGCGCCTCTTTCGCAGCTTCACCTTGCTCCTCGTAGCGGCAAATTCACTCCGCAGGTCGCAAATACTCAGCGCTTCATCATCATTCCTGCCTGGAGACATTCTCTAGCACCGCGTCGTCGGAGGTCATAAAACCCGCCGAACGTTTCCGCTCGCCCCTAGATACGCGCACTCGATAAGGGACGGTGGGTGAGGGGCGCTAACAAGCGAATATGGCGGCGTCGCGCCGTGCCCTCCCGCGGCTCCTCGCGCGAATGCCTCGAGAAATCGCAGCAGTGCGTCCTCGGGCGTCTTCCTCCTGTGTCGGGCGAGGCCGATGGAGCGCGAAATACTCTCCCCCAAAAAAGCGGACGCGCGCGTGATGGCAGTCGTTTCCCGTCGAACCCGCCCTCGCGCCATCTTCGGTCGAAAGCGAGCTAGCTAGCTGGGCATTCGCGTCCTCCGAGAAGCAAGAATGTTCGCGCTGGGCCGCCCTGCTCTTCGCTCGGTGCTGCGAGATCTCACCGGCGCCTCCGCGGATAAATAAAAAAATAAAAGAATACAAATATTTTCGAATCGTCGCCGCGCGGCAGCGCACGCCACGGGGAGTTCGCGCCTGTAAACGAACGAGTCTTCGTCTTTTTTTTTTTTTTTCTTTTTTCCGGCTGTCTCGTGATGCTCGCGTGCCGCTGACTACGTAGTCCCTTTCTGCTTCCAGTGCCCCCAGCGCGGTCTGCTTGTAACTCGCTTTTCTTGCCCTGTGGACGTTTTTGCGCTTCAAGGCTGGCGTCGACCGATCTTGGGCGCGGGGATGGATGGATGTCCGACACGTGCCAAGAACGCTTGCACGCGAACATGGCACGCCAGCGAACGGGATTTGGGGTGGGGAGGGGGGGAGGCGATGTCGCACGGCGTCTCTTTTTCGGTACGGCGCGGCACCGTTAGTCGCGTGCAGCGGTATGCTGCGTGGCCCCACGTAGCACGCGGTGTGTATCGCTATTCAACGGTGTAGTCCGTTGCCCGACTTGGCGCCCATCGGTGGTGTTCGCGATAGATTTCTTGACACCGCTAGTCGCCCCTCGCATTGCGGTGTTGGTAAAGCCCTTAAACGTATCGAGCAGTCGCTCTGCGAGTACGCAAGAAGCGCGTTTTGGAAAAAGGCTTAACTTCTCACATCTGCCGGTAGACACACTTGCGTGGTTTTGGACGTGGTAGAAGTCCGAAGACGGCTTCGTGGATGTGAGCTTACCTCTGTCGAAGCCGCGGTATGTCGATGCGTTGGTCGTATGTTCTAGACCCGTATACTGTATCTCAGTAGTCTCCTTTTGCGCTGTGAAAGCTACAGGTAGACCCAGTCAGTGAGATACACGGACGCTTGCTGTGTTACCGTTCTCGCCTGCGTGGTGCTTTCTCGTGGCACCTGCAGTGCCTACGTACAAAGATGATCAGATTTCGATGTTGCATTTTCAGACTGGATGGTACTTACGTGCTAAAAGTTGGGACCCAAGCACGTGTATTTGAATGCCCCGCTTGTGCTAACGTCGAGTTTTCATGGCGACGTCTCCCAAGGCTTAAACAGGTACAAAGGCAAGCTGCGGCCACACACACACACACACAAAAATAAGAAAGAAAAGAGTGAGAGAAAACGACATTTTTTCTTATAATTTGCGAGTGAGGCGAGGCTAAGGAAAATTTTACAAGGGGAAATCCATGGTGAAGTAGGTGGGAACGATGTCGCCAGTGCAGGCCGCACCTAGTTTTTTGAATAGTAAGGTAGGTTTAAGTTTGGGTTTGAGATAGGTTGGTATTTAAGGAACTAACAAGTATACTGTAAGTTGTGTCTGTGAAGAATTGTGCCACTCCAAGGAATGAAACAAGGTACAATTTTTTTTTTGTTACTCCACTTGAGACATGAAGCAGCAGTAGGTTTTTATAGGTTAAAATGCGGTTTATGCCACGCAGAATAGTGTGCAGCTGCCCTGTTCATGTCCTGTTAGGGCACAATATGTACAGATAAAATGCTTTGGTGATCGAATAATCAATCACGGCATAGCTGAACACAGCCTTAGTGTACCTTGTAGGTAGCTACGACAGCGCTGAAGGGATTTACTGTGATGGAGTATGGGAGAGTTGAGAAGGAAAGAGTTCAAAGGCCAGAGGGCTACCATATAATGATTCTGTACTTTTCTCATCAAGACACCTAGTAGCCCTCGCTGGTCAAACATATTACAAAGATGGACTGTTGTATATCTCAGTTGGCATTTTCTGAACAGGTGTCAGAGTACACCTAAATGGCCATGCTGGATGGTACATAAAGTTCATAACAGACATAGGAATAAAAGAAAAAAAAAAGCATAAAACAATGCAGTAAAATGGGGCAGTTCTTAAACAATGATAGGAGACCTTACTCGCAACCCCATGTACAAAAACTATGTTAAACTCTGTTGCTGTGCGGCATTGTTGGCTCGCAGAGTAGCATTGCAGCTGTGATAGCTGCAGGTAGAAATCATTGGCAAAACCATATGTTGTATTGATTTCTACATTGAATGCACCTTGGATAGATAAAAAGATGGCCTGTGGAGTCACCGTGCAGCAGGACACACGTTCCTCATCAAGCAAAATAATGTATTAATAGTATATTGGCCTGCTGTAAATCTTGGAAGTACTTACGGCTTTCTTTATACATGCGGGTAATTGTATAGTTGTTTGTGAACTTTGTGCATTGAAATTCCAATGTGTTTGTGTCTTGCAAGCAAACAGAGTTTCTGTGAGCCTGGTTGCTCAGTAGCTGCTTGGTTATGGAAACACACTCAATATTTTGTTGCTGAGGCTTGCCTCCAAAGATGAGCTTGTATAATAGAGTGGTAGATTGTTCTAAAGATGTTGTAATACATGCTGTGTGTCAAGCTCTCATATAAGATGCTTGTCGTCCGGCAATGTCTATGATGTGACGACGTGTCATTGCTGTACACTGTGTGCAGCATAGTGCACGCTGATTAAGTGTTGTGCTTGAGACTATACGTCTTGTTTGTGACGCCAGAGTGGATTCAGTGTTTGAGAAAAAAATGCAAGACAAAAAATCTTGCAAGTCAGCATTCTTGTTAGAAGGAATTAAACAGTGTATGCTGCTCTGGGCAGCACATCTCAGATACTCTCACCATGAATGTGTTTCAAACATTGTAAGCGCGTCACCGGTGTATGTATGTGTGTGTGTACGTGGAAAATCATCTGTAAAGACAGTTGTAGGTGTACTGCTGAGGGACTGTGTTTAGTGTTGGTGGGGAACGGTTAAAATGGTAGGAACAATGTTAGAACGATGCAATCACCAACTGAACGTGTGGGGTTTCTTTCAGCTTTGGGCTGTTCTCTCATTTTCAGCTGCTGATAACTCATGCTGGTCTATCTATTCCTTACGGGCAATGTCACCCGTGCATGCATTTTTCATGGCTGAAGGTGTGCACATGAGGCTAGATACAAATTGGAAGCAAAAAGACGTAATATACACACCATGCCTCACCACCATGTCTGTCATTCGTATTGTTTCTGTGAAGTGATGTGACACAAACTGCAGAACAGAAAAGCAGCTTGTTTCAGCGTGTGCACCTTGTGAGAATCAAGGCTTGCACTGTGCAAACAACGGCCCAACGGGACCAAATACTTGTGCTGTCCTAAATTTGCTGTGTGTCATTGCGACACAAATGTAACTAAACGAGTGTTCTCAAGTTTCCTCCCCAAAAGTGCACGTCCCAGTGCAACATGCTGGAGCGAGGTCCAATCAGCTGACGAATACTCAGATGTATTAGTCTCATACACAGGTTGTCTGCGGTTACAACCAACTCCTAAGAGTCGTTATTAACATAATCAAAGCACCGTATTTGCATGAATATAATAAATTTTTCTCTTTGGTGTTTTTTTGTCTAAACCTATAGCTCGCACTAGGAACCACTAGCAAACTTTAAAAGTATAAAGTGACAACATTTTAAAAAGAATTGACCTCCACCTCAATCACTTGAGCTATTGAAGAAAGCCAAGTTCAGACCATTTGTGTTCTGTAATATCGCCTTGTCCACGTAGCACGCAACAGCAGCACCAAGGAATACTGGCAAGTTCTTGACTTTTTATAATTAGGCTTCACTGCCAACAGGCTGTTAAAGATGTAAAAAAGCCTTGGTGGAGACAGTGAATAAAAACAGGCTGCAGCCACTTAATTTTCCACCTGCCTGTATTAATGCGTTTTCTGTTCTAAGCCATTGGCTGTGGTTACTTAATGCAGTGTTGAGTGGTGTCATGATCACAATGTTGCATTTTTATTTCTGATGCATCAACAAGTCAAACCTCATATTACATTCATGCAAATACAATAGCACAAGTGGCTCACTTGCCGAGTAAAGCGTTAGAGAAGTTTGCAACTCTCTCTTGTGAACCGACTCTTTAAATATCAGCTGCTGAAACTGCCCTCATAACTGTTTGACAAGACAGCAGAGAGTATAAAAATATATGCACTTATCCATTAAAAAAGAAAGGATGTCAAAGAATACTCATAAATCATATGAATTGCTGCAGCTGTTCTGGCTCATGAAGGTATTCAGGCTTTTAACCACCTCTATGCTAGTGATATCGACCGCCAATGGTATGTCGGTGCAGTGAGGAGTGTAACCAAAGTAATGTTACCAGACCTAAATGTATATATAGACTTATAGTCATCAGCCAAAAAGGGCAAAACTTTTATTGAGAAATACAACAGATATGCTTGAACCTGCATGCCATACTCAAGGGATGTGTGTGACAAAATCTTTTGTGGCGTTGCTCCAAACTTGGAATTAGTGAATGATGTGCACTACAATGACATCATTGCCGTGCGGTTATAGTCACAAAGTTATTGGAAGAGTTTTCAGTAATTATTAAAAAATAATTTTGCCATAATTTGCTGTGGCTTCTGTGCAGTTGAACTACGACTTCAACTGCGAGTGACATTAAGTGTGAGCCGTACAGCATAAATGAAACATGTCGTGGCAGCCTTTACACATGCTGTACCTCTGGCCAGCATCACTAACTTCTACAGACAGAACTGTGTGCACAATGCTTTCTTTACCCAACAGCCAATCCTTTTCCACTGCTCAAATCACTGTGGCTGTCTTCACTGCTTTTCCTTGCTGGGGGAATCCTTACCATATCAGAGGCAAGTGTGGAGCCTGAAATTAAAACTACGAAGACAAAACCTTTCCCATTAACTTCTACAGCAGAGTTCCAGGGCACACTGTCCTGTTGTGGCAGGAACCATAGATTTCCTTTATACTTAATACTGAAACTTCTAAGAATGGCCAAGAATGGCAAAGGTCGCCAAAAATATCTGTGTAATTTATGGCTGCAACTTGGTTCAACTGCTGAATCTGCACAGCGGGTGTAAAACCTGAATTGGAGACGGGCCAAGCCAGAAAATCATTGATCAATTTTTGGGTCTTACAACCTCCATGCATAACCATGCATGAACATTGTCATTGATGTAAGGAAGGCAATACAAAATATGCTTGGTGATGTATGTGTGTTCATCTTGTCACCGAACCTGACCACTGCCAGATGAGACAGCATGACTTAGTCTGAAGGGTTAGTTAAAATTAAGACAAGCATAAGGCGAAAGGACCGAATAAATTATTTTGGACAGACTGTCACAAGTCATTTAAACATCAAGCCTTGTCTTGCAAGAGGCAAAGTAGTCTTTCTGCAAATAACCATAAGGAAAGACGTTGCAGGATGCCTCGACTCTGTTAGGCATGCGGTTCCCGCCAGATGTGCTTAGAATCGTTCCAATCTCAAGGAGAACATCTCACTAGTGTTCAAGCACTGATGGAACCTTAAATTTGACATGAAGGTCTGGAGAAAATTTCTCACTTGGTTGATTGATATCTGCCAGAGTCATCATTTGGGTCCCTTATCTCTTTTTCTGCAAACTTGAACAAATATTGAAGTTGCGATGTCTTGAATACTAGTGGAGCATCTCTCGCAAGAGTGGACGAATCTGTACACCACTGCTGCTTACAAAAAGCTACACTTGGGTTTTGTGCTTGCAGTGTTAGCATACTGCAAATTCGCCACTCAGTCCTCTCAGCTGTACCGATCACTTAGCAATCTACATGCACTCCATACCCCAGTGTTTTATTTAACTTTGCTTTGTTCCAGATTCAATGAAAGTTCTATGTTATCACACAGTGCATGTGCATTTTATGTGTCGTTTCAAAAGCTGTTGCAAATGTCAGTAAAGTTTATTTAAATCTTACGACATCGTCTGTTTTTGTCGTTAGCATGTAAGAAATCCAGTGCCATAAAGCCAGTCCCACCAAAATGCATTAGTAGTTAAAATGTCTCGGCTTTCAGCTGACCGCACTTCAAGATGACGACACGTACAAGCACAGCATATTTTACTTATGTGTGCTGCTCAATATGCCAATGACATGCTATAGCACTACTGTCATATTCTGGGGCATGCATACCGATGAGAAACAAATCACACACCCAATTGAACTGCTGATTTCTAGTTTTCCTTGATCATTGCTCCACAGTCTGTTACAATAGTGACCTCGCAAGCTTCCCAATTTCTCTTTAGTTTCACTGTCATAAATTATCAAGAAAACAATGAAATTAATTGCAATAATGCTAATGGCTTGTTACTACTGAATCATGCAAAACACACAGTGCATAAGATGAGAACAAAGGTGGAGACAAAAGGCTTTCAGTGGTGTTTTTTTTCTCTCTTCATATGGTCATTACATTCAATGCAATGTTTCTCAAGAAACGAAAGCAGGATTACGAATGTTAAAATAGCCATCTTGAAGTGAGCTTTTGAGAAGATCGTGTTTATGCACCCGACACCTTGCTCACAACAGTAAAGTCAGCATTAGAAACCCCACTGAGCCGAGACCTACTTCTCAGACTTTTGATTCACGGACCACTGAGCCACTGATCTGCAGGTCCAACTAAACAGCATATGTGCAAAGCATTGGAAGAAACTCTTTTATTGGGTGTACTGCACTGCATAAGATGGACAATGGCCCTAGTATTTTATTCAGAGCCAAAAAATGCCAAGAGCGCACAAGTGGGCAGATTTAACCCTTTAACCCCCAATCTCTAGCTGTACTCGTCATGAGAGGTTGCACCAATATTGGCAATGACAAGCCACACTGGTTCAACTCCCACTGCCAAAGGCGAATTGCGGTCGGCATTGAAGGAAAGCTGCCCTCAAGAGCAGCCTTTTTGCATTAATTTGAACCAGAAACCAATCAAGTAATACATTTTTAGAGTCAGGATGACACAGAAACACAAGATCTCTACATAAAAAGATTTGGGGCATTTGGTACGTTTTTCCAGAATTAATTTAGGGGTTAAAGGGTTTAGTGATTGTCATTATTGGCTGCCGAATGACGCCACTAGAGTGCATGTCAGTTCTGAGACTAAAGGTTTCTTGTCAAGAGAGAAGTGCCACAGCTCAGCAGAAATAATGAGCGTGACCAATGGAAGTACTGTATTTCTGCGCTTATAACCTGCAGAAAAAATTTAATATGTTCAACAGTAATGTCGGGGTGCGAGTTTTAGGCGAATTCCGTTTTAAGATACGGCTTCACGGCAGGGTGCTGCCTTGAAGTCACATTTCCAGGCAAGGTGCTCCGCCATTCAAAGTTTAATCTCCCAGGTACTAGCTCGCTGTTCCTTAGGGTACCCCAGCCTCTCCCCAGCGCTGTGCTGCCGTGGAGCCACACCTCAAGGCAAGCTTCTCTGTCACTAAAGTTTCGTTATCTTCTAGGGAACCCCGCCCTCTTCTTTCCACGCCTGCGTGTTGAAGCTCCCTTCCTTTATGGTAGCCCATTCTTCTAATTACAGGTCGCCATATTGTGTTTAGTAGGCGAAAATTGCACGTAGAGCCGCTAAACTCAGTTCCTGCGGTGCTTCCTCGGTCCGCGCAAAGTGCTTAGCGATACAACGGAGAGCTAAATCACCATTGGGATTTTCGGCTGAGTCGCATTTGCACCAAAGCCGGTGCTTGTGCAGTTCCGACTGCGCTGTCATCCGCTGTCGTGTGAATGCTAGCTGCGAAGTGATCCGACTCAGGCCACAGATGTGATGCAACTGATTAGTCTGCTATCACATCCGTTGCGTGAATCCAGCTTTACCAGCATTGCCAAAAAGGGAGAAGAGGAGGAGAGCTGCTAGTCGAAGATACGACGTGGACGAGTCATGCTTCCGTGAATGGAAACTGTTTTTGCAAAGAGTTGAGCGTTGTTGCATGCAGTTATTTTAGCGGGCTACACGCGCCCAGATTTTGGTTGCTTTTCTCCTGGGCTATTGTAAACGGGGGTGCATGTTATGTGCTGCGGCGGGCTATATGCGGAAAAATACGGTGCTTCCTTTCACCATGCTAAGTACTGCTGCAGTCTTCTGATCTTTCGCTTGAGGGTGGTTTCTCTTCCACATTAGATCTCAATTCCATTCATAATTCAAGAAGGCTCAGCAGGAATACTGAGGTGGCGCTTTCATCCTACGCCAGCATCAGTAGTGATAAATCAGTATAGCGACACAACATATTGTCAACATCGAAACGAGTTATATATGAGGAGTGTACTGCAGCGGGACACCTCTTTTGCACTTCCCTAAGAACACTCAGTGTCATCTAGCACCGCCACCAAGCCTGCACGTGGCCTCCAAAATTCATGGCACACCAATGCAGGCCAACGCTGAGAAGTACGTCATACAGAAACCGGACTCTTGTGGTTCTTTTGGAGCACCGGACTCGGTGCTCCAAGCCGGCGTCAAAGAGTTTTTTCAAAATGCGGTGTAAACCAGTCCCGCATCTGTAGTGATCCATGTTGCCGTGAAAGTTGTTCATTGAAGAGTGGCACGTATGTACAGATTGCCACATACTCAGTGACCCTAAGTAAGTTTCATGGTTGGTTTTCGACCCTGTGCCCTCAGCACAGCAGCCCGATGTGCTACCCATTTGACCACGGACTACTGAGTGACCCAGGTAGGCAGAAAAATGGTTAGATACAAACATACGTAGATGAAAACATCTACGTAGACAGATACTAGATAGCCCCCGGAAGGTGCATGAAGTACCTTAGCAATGCTAACACGTTAAAAGCAGAAAGAATGGGCAGCCCTTCCATTCTTCATTGAAATTTCAAATTGGAGCTGGGGAGGGCAGATCGGCTGCTGCAGATGACCTAGACAGCATAGGATGCAGTGGGAGCCTTAGAAGAAAGAACACACTGCCAATGCACTGCATGCGAGTGAGGTAGACCACAGAATGGAAACTATGCAAGTAATCTGCATGACAAGCTGCACAGACTAGCACGCAAACATGATAGGCCAGATTGACAGTGGTTGGGGAGCCCGTGAAACTACCAAGCAGAGCATGTGTGATGGAAGCAATTTGACAGGAGACACAAAATCTGCAGAGGCAAAAGAATGCACAAATTGTGATAAACATCAGTTCAGGACAATTCGTGGAAAAGAAGAGGTATGTGTAGGTCAAAACGTGGTGAAAGAGTGGCAAGTGTATCCATACATGGAAGAAGTGCTTGTATGCAACAAGCAAAATGCAATTTTGAGCTTTCTTTTGTGCAGCATAAGTCTTTGGAGAAAAAAAGAAATTCTGGGGTTGAATGTCTTGAAATTGCATGGTGTTATAACCAATGCCATAGTGGTGGGCCCGGATGAACTTTACCATCTGGTGTTTTTTTAATATGCACACAAATCTATGTACACAAGTGTTTTCACATTGTGCCCCATTGAAACAAGAATACAAGGCTTCATTACAAAAAGGCATGTTAGGCACCACAGGTTCCCTTTATTCTTTCTTGTAAAAAAAGTTAGAAAAAGAGGGAGACAGACATGATGAAACATGAATGTATGCACATACAGAGGGTCTATGACTGAAGCTTTGCCTTTGCACTGTAGGCAAAGTACCATAGTAGCGCAGCAGCCATCACGGCCACAAATTCACTCTGGACCCATTGACCACGGTAGGTACCCTGGATAAAAGAAAAAAGGCGTATGACTTTTCAGTGTCATTACATACCTAACAAACTTAGGATTTGCTCCAGCTGTTTAAGGGGCCCTGAGCCACCCCTCGGGCTTGGTGAAAGAACACAGGATGTGGATAGCATGTGCTGCTGTGAACATCTCAGCCAAATTTTGCAGTCGGGCGTGATGCATGGCGCTCGCAAGTGGAATGTGGCGTCCCTTTTTTTGTTTCACACGCTCTCTTTTCAACAGAAGCCTGCTCCTCACTTTTTTATGGACGATTTATTTCATAATATAGCAGATTCCTATACGCAGCTGCTATTGGCCAATAGCTGACGTCAACCACGAGGGGTGTTTGGATCAGTGAACTTCCTCCTACTGTTACTGTGTATATTTATTGATTCAGTTTAATAAACAGGCTGAAGTGAAAATCTGCTTTCGAACTTCAATAATAATTACGCATTCAGGAAGAAGCCGACTATCACTGGTGCACGCTCGGCCGCGGCCGCCCGTAGGAATTAAACATTGGCTACCCTGCTTACTGGTGTCATAGACGTTGTCTCACCAATTTCGACTAGTTTTGAACACTCAATAAGCCTCAAACCATACGAAATTGAGTCAAACCACAACACGCACTCTTGCCAGCGCACGCTCACTCCTGGCAGCTCCTGGTTAGATGCCTTTGCAGACTCCGCTTCGTTATGATCGAGCTATTCATAGTGCTTCAGAATGAGCAAGTTGGATGTAGCTACTATCTGTCGGTCAAGCTAGTGCAGAATAAAGCCGGTCTGCACCACGTAGCACAGCCAGACAGAAGCACACGCTCTAGCCCTGTCATGCACAAAGCAACTGCTGCATTTGCATGTAACTGCGGTCTGCTACGCAGCGTAGATAGCATGGCCACCACGGGGTGCCATGACAAGTCCACTGGCTGAGTGCACTGCGACTTGCTAAGGACAACTACGTAGGCGCCAAAATCAGAAATAGTGGCGTCTACGTGAACCTCCCAAATCAAGTTTGAACTGTGCACCATGGTGATGTTCAGATTGTCCTATGTGGGCACACCCGGCTTTGCTGTAGCCTTCGCAGCGCAAAGCATTGAAGAAGGTGCGGAAGCATGACAAACGCAGTTTTATTGCCAATAGCTCAGCTTCTGCTGAATGCACCGAAGAACGTCCTGTGGCACAGTATTTCTGAAATAGTCTAATTTATATCCAAATGTATTTCTCGACGTCAATAAAAAGTGGTTCAGGGCCCCTTTAAATGTACACTCGCACGAAGAACTTAAAGGGACACTAAAACAAAACAATAAGTCAGTTTAGACTAATAAAGCATTGTTTGAGAACTGTGCAGGCAGTCATTTCAATATAATAGTTTGATTAATAGATGGGATAATGAAGGTAGAAGTATCAGTATTTTAATTTCGCGCTGTTACCCCGACGGCGGTACATCAGTGTGACGTCAGGGATTCCAAAGTTTGTTTTTGCATTTGGGCCGCGTCGGCCGAGTAAAGGTTCCCGAAACTAGCCATGTTTAATATTTGGTTCCTTTAGAACACAATGTAGTCAATCTGTACCGCTACATACTTAAGTAGGCCCTAGAAGATGCCATCAAAATCCTTGACGTCGCAGCGTCCAGGAGTGGGAACTTCAAGGAGGCCACCAATCTTTCATTGTTGCGCTTTTGGTGTCGTAGAAAGGTAATTTACTGATGATGCAGAAGAAATAATTTCTCTCATTAGTGTCCCTTTAGCTATAAAGAAGAGGGAGCAAGATGTGGCTAAGTGGCACTGTGTTACGGCATGCAAAGACGTTGCAGGCTAGCTGATTGTGCTCCACTGAGCCAGACCATACTTGGTGGAATGACTGGACTGGCTTGTTCAATGTTTTTTTTCTGTTTTTGAGAGCTTCGTGGTTGCTATTTACAGTAGAACCTTGTTCATATGTCTTGAAAAAAGAAATATTAAAAAAAGGAAAGACATAATAACGAGGAAAAAATATGATATGAAGTCACAAAAAAATCTGACAGACTCAACCGCAGTTGACATTATGTAATATGAAGCTTTACATGAATCATTGCAGCGCGAAGATTGTGGGGCCCGTTTTTGTGGCTTTGGCAAGCTTTATGTTTGTGCTCCTCGAATTCAGCCTGGCTTCTGTAGCTGCTTTGAGCGGGGCATTTGACATATCCACTTGGTGCTAAATCGTTGCAGCACAACATGCCGACGCATGTCAAGCTGGTGGAGCCTGACCAAGCCGAGACGCACCTTGTCATTTTCCTATTACATGTGTTTTAAGATGGCAACGGGAGACCGAAATAAAATCGAGCCTGTGGGTGTGACTCTCAAATACTGCCTAATATGCCGCCAGAGCGAAACATTACACTCACCTCGCGCTGCCTGCAGCAGGGAACGGTGGCGCGCTTGGATTATCGTCGATTAAATGTGTGCGGTACACTTTCAACAGAAATACACCCCATGCGCCGTGAAAAATATAGGTGCAGATGCCTAGCGCAACAGGGTTGGCAGCAACAAGTGTGAATGCGGCACGTGACAACCCGGGAGGAGATTTGCTGGCACTGAAATGGGGAAACTGAGTGTGCACCGGTGTTTTCACGTGATACGGGCAGGTGAGTATTGTGGGGAAGCTGCTGTGACAGGCAGCTACTGTTTTTGATAGCGCACACCTCGCACCTATTTTTTTTTTTACATGGGATGTAGCAGCTGGTAAATATATCATACCGTATTTACTCGCATAATGATCGCACATTTTTGTCAGAAAAAATTGACGCGAATTCAGGGGTGCGATCATTACGCGGGTTAAATTTTCCGCGAAAAAAAAAATTTTTTTTTCGTCCCCCGTTTGCTGCGGGATGCGGGTGCGGGACACCAAAACAAAAATGGCGGCCGGCTGAGCAAGCCGAAAGCGCCGAACGCGATTTTTTTTTTCTTCTCGTGAGTACATTACATGCATTGAAACAGTTTTTTCCGTATCAGTAATGAATAATATCGGTAATATCGGCAAGTCTGCGGCAATAACGTAGCCATGTCCACTTTGAGGGGGCAGAAACAGATGGGCGCGCTTAGCTGCCAGTGACATAGAAACACATGGCGGGCATGCTGCGGAAACTGCGGCATCTGTCTTCACTACTATCCTAATACCGCACGTTTGCGCTAAGGGTGGGTGAATATCTTAGCTGTGTTACAAGCGTTGGCGTATGAATAAGGTACACCTTTAACGTGTCAGTGTAAACGTGGCTACTATCGTTGCCGCTTGCGATTTGTTGCTTGCCCACGAGTGCAGATGAGAAGAATCGAAAGGCGTCTTTTTGTTGTTGACCACGACCATTATAAAGCCTACACATAATAAAGGAAAGTTTGGTTGTACCTCTTTTTGTCATGGAAGTGCGGAAAGTGATGAAAGTAATGAAATGAGGCATCTACTTAAGAGTGTTTGGTGCGTGCAGACCGCCTGGTTCGTCTTGAATAGTCGTTCGCGTAACATTCAACAGATGGTAAGCGCAATCATTATCAGCTAGACTTGGCACACGACATATCGCTACGGCAAGTTCTGGGTGCGATCATTACGCGGGAAATAAAAAAAATCGAATTTTGACGACAAAATTCAGGGGTGCGATCATTACGCGAGTGCGATCATTATGCGAGTAAATACGGTACAATCACAGCTTGGCAACTTACTGAATGATGGTGCCAAAACATTGTGGTTTCCTGGAACGCATGAACCGACAGAAAAGAAGAGTAACTGCACTAGGTCGTTTTCTGTGCTCTCGATCGCGAGCATTGGCACCGGGAAATTATATGTAACGACATCGTACGAATGAGATTTTAATGTACAGATGCACTTTCCAACAATCAGACGTTGGCTTGCCCGCACAGCTTAGCCACATGACTGTTTACTGCAACTTATTAAACCCTTATATGATGTCTATTCGTAAACTGGCACTCCTTGCCAAATAGATGTTAGCTTCCCTGCTGAGCTCATTTGTATAGCAGTTGAGCTCACCGCACTTTACTAAAGAGTGAAAGGGTAAAAATAACATTGTTGCATGGTTCTGAATACTATAATGCAAAGTGTTTCTTTGCATAAAGTGGCTTGCATTGCATTTGCGCAATGGAAGTATTCATCTAAGGAACAACTGACATTGCATGAAAGCTCACATGGTTACACCACCTGGCTCAGAGCGTGCATCGAGTGCAAATACTGGAATTTGTATCCACATAATTGCTCCATACTATCCCACACCAGCAAACACAGTTTTGACATTATAGTGCATTCCAAATGCCCCGCTTTCTGATAAGTATTCTAGTGCCTATAATATGTTTGAATGTGTAAAAGGTCTAGTGATGGCACGGAAATTCCTATATTTAAGATGCTAATATATGTAACCAAGAATTAGTGAGCAACAGAAACATACTTTGGAGAAAACCAGCCTGTTATAAGATGTCACTATTCAAAAACAATCCAACGAAAAACCTAAATTCTCAAATACCTTAAGAAAGGCGTACCTTTCTCATCACCTAAAGATTACCACACCCGCAGGATCATTAGAAGCATAAGGGCCACTGCTTGTGTGTGAATACACAAGTCCACCCCCTACAGAAGGGTTGATGGAGTTCCTTTAGTTGCAACACACAAATATATGTGTAACAAAAATGAAAAAATGCTAATTTGCGTAACTGGTGTTTTCTGGTGCATCAGAAGTGTGCAACAGTTTGCACCAGTGTGCAATATTGCAGAAGTTGCAGAAGTGTGCAATATTTCTAGGCCACTTTTATGATATTTAATCTGTGGGCGGAGACTGAACTAGCAAGCATGCCAAATGCAACAGAACTCTCTGGCCATGTCCACCATTGTGGAGTTATGTGGTAAACATGACTGACGTAGTTTCACAACTCAAGCTGCATTGTTGGCTACAAGGGGCAACATAAAGGTGATCACCTAGTTAAATATGATTACTGAAAAGTAAAGCTGAGTCCATTTATATACAGTTAAACCTCGATATAATGAAATAGCTAAAATCGGCAATTTGCTTGGTTATATCGAAATTTCGCTGTATTGGAATTCAACCTTTTATGCAAATAAGTAAAGTTGCCGATCGATTTTCTTACATGAAAAGGAGCCGCAGAACTTTCCAAATTATTGGTCAATCGCAAAAAAAAAAAAAGCAAATCTGAATGAGAAAAAAGTAATCATTTTAATGAATTTAGGAGTTGGCGATGACTGATACGTTTTCATGCCACGTCAACGATATTTTCACATAGGCGGTACGAATTAAGCGAAGCCAGCCATGCTTTCGCGTGTACTCTGCCCTGCGGCTGATAGCATCGCCTGCAATGGAACGCTATCTTGAAAATCACTCGCAGCGGTGAGCGAATGCTTTGTCTGCCTCTCGCTCCAACGGGTCACCGTAACTCGAGATTACACAACCTTCAATACTAAACACGCAGGAAGAGAGCTTACATGATGCCATGCGGTCTCGGCATGCCCACTCTTTTCACATGCAGCGGATGACCTCTAAAGCAGGGTGCGTGGCTGTGTATGTGATCAGCCGTGCTGACAGCCATGCGCGGCCACGGCCGAGTAGCGCGGCAAAAATAGCGATGCACACCAACTTACCCCCCCCCCCCCTCCCTGCCTCTCGTGCGTGCTTATCACGTTATCACGAGCTCGCTCCCCTCCCCCTCTTTCCCTTTGCTCACGCAGGGAGGTAGCACTCGTGCTTGAGGCCACCATCTTTCTTTGTCACCCTCGCAAACTTTCACTTGCACCTAAAGCACAAAGTGCGCGGGGCGTGATGGGATCTTATCGCACTTGGACTTCATACTGAACATGATGTGGCTTCACTGCGGCAGTCGCTCTTGTGGCGCCGTGTGCGATCTGATAGGTGCGTTCGCAAGCAGCCGCTCGTAATTCAATTATTTGACCATCTGCGCCCACGGAAGTTTTCATTTGTCTCGAGATTCCTTTGCTGTGCAAGCGAAATTTCGTTATGTTGAAATCATATACAAACACACTTCGTTATGTTGAGGTTCTCATGACATGTTCTGTGGACTAGAGGTTATGAGAAGTTAAAATACTTTGTTATATTGAGAATTTTGCTATACCGAAGTTTGTTATATCGAGGTTTAACTGTATAATGATCCCAGTTATAAATCTTGGTGTTTCATGAAACAGGACAGACTGCCAGAATTTGCAAGTGGGCCATTGCTTGCATGACCTTATTCTTGAAGCAGCCACTCCTTATTAGAGGCCTCACTGATTAGTACTTATCTGCTCATAACAGCCCAGAAAGTGCAATGAACCAATGTCGCCACAAGTAGTGGTATGCCGCTGCTGCTGTGGTGCATGCTGGTAGCTGTAGTTTGCCAGGTAGCACAATTGGGGAACACTGAACAATGTTAAAGAATCTCTTTAATTCTGCTTCTAGTAGCGATTCAACATGGGCAAATTCACTTCATGTGCACCCGGGTGCTAAAATCAGTAGCAGAAAAGAAGAAAGTGTCTTCTGTTTACTGACAGAAGCAAAGTTTCAGTTGGAGTGCATGAATCTAATGAACAAACCTGGATGGTGCAGCAGGCATGAAGCACCAGGAATGCCAGCCAGAGTGTTGTTACAATAATAAAATGTGATGGGAGAGGTGGTGATTGCCTAAGCGTAGTTTCCATAGAGATTGCTGCACACATGTCAGCGTTCGTGCTTGGATCATTGCCTAGGGCCTAATGCACATTCTAAATTTCACCATGCTGAAGTGAAAAGCCCAGAATAAGGGTCTTATAATCTATCACTAACATCTGTCCGTATGCAGCAGTGGTTCTGTAGCTTCAAGTGTTCGTGGCTCACTACTAAAGATGCTGTTTCGACAAGACTGCAGCAAGCAGCAGTGCCGAACGGTGGGGCCTGACTAGAATCGCACCACTGCCTACTGTGCAGCTGGTGTAATCACAAATGCTGTGCATGAGTAAAGCCCGTGTATGCATAGCGCTGTGTAGATGGTAGGCATAGTCGGAAACAGCAGCAAGTATGGTGGGCGAGTCGTCGAAGAATTCGCCAGGGAGTCGTAGAGTGGTGCCAAACATAAGCTCAGCGGCACTGGTGGAAGAGCCACGGCGAAGAGCGGTGCGGATGTCAAGCATAACGAATGGAAAGCGCTCGATCCATGATGAAGGAAAAGTCGAAGCCATGAGTGAAGCCTTCAGTTGGCAGTGAAAACATTCGATGATCTCATTGGGTATTGGGTGGTAAGAGGTAGTCTTGATATGATTGACACCGAGTAGCCGAAATAGAGTGGCGAACAATGTTGAGTCGAATTGACGACCACGGTCAGTCATAATAGTGGAATGGATGCTGTAGCGGCTAATCCAGAGCGTGATGAGTGCTCAAGCTATCAATTCTGCCGTTATGTCCAGGAGGGGCATCGCTTTGGGCCATCTGGTGAACCTGTCTATGCAGTTTAACAGGTAGTGATGGTTCCCGTAGGGAGGAAAGGGGCCAACAATATCGATATACAGAGGAGCCGCAGTGTGGCGATGCACTTTACACTGTTGGAAGTTGAAGCACATGTGTGACCAGTGACAAATGTCTACGTTGATACTGGGCCACACATAACGAGAAGTGACGAGTCGCTGCGTTGTGCAAATGCCAAGATTAGCCGAAGAATGGCAGGCATCAAAGACTGCCTGGCAAAATGGGCGAGGCACGTAAGGAAAAGGATGTCCGGTCGACGTATCACAAGTGAAGGGCATGTTGCAGTGATGAAGCAAGATATCTTCAAACACTAGAGGTACCGCTCGTGTGAAGCAGCTGGAGCTTGGGGTCAACACTGGGCGGTAGCCACGGCTGTGGTCCGCTGCATGGATGGTGGCATGAGAAAGTGCATTGGCAATGATGTTAGATTTTCCGCTGACATGACGAATGTCGCTGGTGAATTCAGAAATGTGGCCGAGCTATCTGATTTTAGGGGGGCGTAGGAGGTGTGCTTCTGGACGCTAAGGCGGAAGTCAGTGGTGTATGGTTGTTAAGGATATGGAAGGAGCGTCCCCCGAGAAAATTTCAAAAGTGCTTCAGAGCCAGATAGATGGCGGGCAGCTCTCGGCCGAACGTGCGGTAGTGACGCTCAGGGGGCGCAAGCTTTTTGGAAAAGAAGGTGATGGGCGGCTGTCATTGTGCCAACCATGACAGATGGTGGGGCGTCGCATTTGGGGTGGACGAGGAGCGCCGCGCCGGCAACAGCTTCTCTAATGTCTTTAAATGCGCGGTCAGCGGTGTCGTTCCAGGCCATGGGAGTATTCAGTGCCTTGAGGCCCGAGAGAAGGTCGTGTAGAGACTGCAGTATATTGGCACAGCGAGAAATGAAGCGGCAGTCATAGTTGGCGAGGCCAAGAAATTCGCGCAGTTGCCTGGTGGTGAATGGCTGAGGAAACTCACAGATGGCTGTGACGCGGGTCGAGAGTAGACGAATGCCATGTGCATTGACGCGATGGCTAAGGAAATCCAACTCTGTAATGCTGAACTCGCTCTTTGGACCGTTAACGAAAAGACCAAACTTGCAGAGTCGTGCAAGCACTTGACATAGATCTAGCTTGTGAACTCTGGCAGTGGTGCTGTAGACAAGGATGTCGTCAAGGTAGGCAAAGCAGCATCTGGGGTCTGGGGCGCATTATGAAGACCAAGAGCCACGTGCAGATATAAGAACAGGCCGAAGGGTGTTATAATGGCAGTATCTGAGCGTTCCACAGGAATCTGGGGGTAGGCTTTCACCAAGTCAACCATACTAAATATGGTGCAGCCGTGCAGTGCCAACATAAAGTCCTGAATGTGAGGTGTTGAGTACCGGTGCGGGAAAGTGCCCTTGTTGAGAGCAAGGTAATCGCCGCAGGGGCGCCAGTCACCGATCTTCTTGGGCACCATATGGAGTGGCGAAGCCCAAGGACTGGAGGAAGGACGAATGAAGCCTAGGTCAAGCACGTGTCCAAACTCCTCTTTGGTGACAGCTAGACGACGATTTGCTGTGAGGCGACGAGCTTAAGCAAACACGAGAGGGCCACTCATGACGATATGATGCGTCACGCTGTGATCAACCGAGGACTGAAAGGAAGGAGGATGGTCGGAAGACATCTGTAAACTCAGCAAGGACGGCTGACAAAGAGTCGGGAACGTCCATGTGCACCTGAAGAAGCCGAAGTGGTGGAGCACGACAGGAAACTCCTTGGACGGTTAAGCTAATCTCAGAGTCCAAGATGCGGCGGTGCCGCACGTCGACGACGAGCTTGTAGTGCCAAAGAAAGTCGGCTCCGATGATGGGCTGGTGTACGGCCACGATGACAAAGATACAGCGAAAGGTATGTCTGAGGCCGATTTTCAAGAGTCACCGACATTTGTCCGTAGGTCCGAATCGTTGATCCATTGACCACGGTAAGAGAAGGTGAGTCAGGAGGATGGCGGCGCTCAGCCAATGTAAGAGGAAGGACGCAAATCTCGGCGCCAGTGTCGATGAGATGGTGGACTTCGGTGACGTGGTCGGCGACGTGGAAAAGGCAACTGGATGTGGGGCCAGGAACAGCGGTCACTGTCAGTGTTCGGCCCAACTGTTTCCCGTGTAGTAGCAGGGCTAGTGGCACTGGTTTGCGTGAGAGCCATAGCGACGGTGGTACCAGCAAAGTGTAACGGTACAAGGAGAATGGCGTGCAGAGTGATTAGGGCTGGTAAGGCGAGGTCTTGACGAAGAATGCGGCTGGCGTGTTCGGATGGCAGCAACCTCAGCTGCCAGTTGGGCTACTTGCCACGTGAGCTCCTCATTAGCTTCAAAAAGACATGCATAGCTGTCGCCAGCAGCTGTGCCGTGGGACGGAGGGTCAGGAGGGGAATGAACTGTGGATGCGAAGGGAAAACCGATATCCATAATCTTGTCGGCCAACTGGGCCAGAGATTCCAACACCGAGAATGAAGACGTGGTCAGGATCATGCACACCTGCAGTGGAATTGAGTCGTATGCAAGCCTTGGCTGGAGACCTGGCTCCTTCAACTGACAGCGCACTTCTTCGGGAAAGTTTTGTACAGTTCCTCCAATGTAAGAAGTTGCCGTAATCGATGCTGCTCGTGTTTCAGTAGTGCGCTGGATGACCACCACCTTAAGGTGGTCATATGGGCGGTCGACGGGTAGGGAGCTTACTTAGAACATTGCGAACAGTTGCAGCATTATTAGGTGAAAGCGTTCCAACAACATGGTCAAACATGGTCAACTGCAAACTGAGGCGACGGCGATGGAACAAGGATTTGATAATAATGAACCAAAGTTCCGAGTCCAATGACCAGAACTCCGGGAGCTTGAGAGCAGAGACCTCAGGATCGCAGGGTAGTGGCGCTGACGGCAGTACTTGATCGCGAGAATTGGAAGCCATGGCTGACTGGATAGAAGGCGGATGGCGAAGACAGCACGGCTCGAGCTCCTTGCAGTGGTAGGTCCAGCGAAGTGGCTGAGGCAACCAGAGCTGAGAGGGACGACTCGAAGTCCGGAGTCACCAATTTGTGGGAGAAGAAACACCAGACAGACGCTGGTGCCTGGTGTCCACAAATTATATTTTAGACGATTCCACTCAATCAGGTGGAAGCCCGATTCCGCCAATTCCACTCTCGCACACCATCAACATGCTGGGTGTGTCATCATAGTCTTTTGTGACCGGACCATTGTGGCACATAGTAATGTGCTACAATGACATAGGTTCCATTTAGCAAATGTAGGTAAAATAATGCTAGCTGCCACTGGCAACAGACTACTGCTTCTTTTTCTCTTTTCCAGAATATACATTGTTGCAAACAATGCATTCTGTTGAAATACATGAATCAGAAATGCAAGAAATAAACAACCAGGCTTAATGGTTGTCCAGGTGGGTTATTCGCAGCAGGAGGCTTCAGTTACATACCCGATACACCCTTGGAAGGGTTATACTTTTTTTTCACAATTTTTCAGAGGTACGGCCCTTGCACGGGACTAAACCCTTTGGTCAAAATGGTGCTGGTGCAGTACTGCACAGCCTGGACGTACCACTGCCTGAGAGGTCAATGGGCAGTTCTCGCCACCTAGTAGCGGCACGCTGAAGTACGCAGTGCGCGAAAATTAGCCGATGCATGCACGCGGTATCAGAGCACTGAACACAATTGCTTCTTATGGAAATTTGTTTCTTCAAAATTTCAGGCTGCCAAGTTGGGGGTACGGCCCTTACACGAGTGTGGCCCTTAGACGAGTCTACACGGTAATGGCCGTATCAGATGCACTTCAAGTACTATGCCTAGCATGGAGGCAGCACCACTTGCAGACAGCTCAAACATGTGTAAACAGCGGGCTAAGGGCAGTCTATTATAAGTCTGTGAAACAAAACTTCTACAACTGACTCGTCTTTCAATTTCTTTGAAAGCGCACAGTGGGTTACAATGTACACATTAGCGGAGGGCTCCGAGTTAACTTTGACCATGAGCGTTAATGTGTTTTGCCCACTTCGTGACGTGGCCGCAGTGGTCGGTAAATGGGCCTGCAACCTAGTGTTCAGCAGCACCGAACACCATGGCCATGCAGGTGAGCCACAATGGTGGGCACATAAACGCTTGTTTTGTGCTAAGTGCAGTTATGCATTCTCCTGACAGTCCACTTCTTATGAATGCATGCTCTAAAGCAGTGACATCTGCTACAGGCAAGCTCGACTGTACACGGGTGTTTGTGCATTCCATCTGAAGGTTGTTGAGGCAGCCAACAAGTGAACCAGTCTGCTCATGATCAGCAAGTCATCGTACTGGATACCTACACAGTACAGGCTAGGCTGTGACCTAGGCGAGTACTCACCGGATGGTTCACATTGATGGTGAAGAGAGGAGTCACACCCTGGGTACTTTCCCCTGTGCGCTGGGCCTAGAAGTGAAAAATTATGCAGTCACTCCTGGGAGCTACACTCATCATCAGCCTATATTATGCCCACTGTAGGATGAAGGCCTCTCCCATCAATCTCAAATTACCTGTCCTGTGCCAGCCGACTTCATCTTATGCCAGCAAATTTCCAGATTTCATCACACCATCTAGTTCTCTGCCATCCTCGACTGTGCTTCCTCCCTTCCCTTAGCACCAACATCGTAACTCTAACAGACCATCAGTTATCAGCTCTATGCATTAAATAGCATGCTCAGCTTCATTTATTCCTCTTACATGTCAACTAGATTATTGGTTACCCATGTTTGCTATCTAATCTGCACCACTGTCTTCCTATCTCTTAAGGTTAAGCCTATAATTTATTGTTCCATCGCCTTTTGTGCATTTCTTAGCTCCTTCTCAAACTTCTTTGTTAAAGGGGTCCTGGAACATATTTTGAACATAGTAAAAAAATGTTGCCAATCTGCCAGGAGACAGAAAATCCATTTCATATTCGCAATGCCGGTCTAAACACGAAAAGTGTAGCGTAGATACCGCCACTGCCATGAGGTGTCAACACGAGCAGTCTCGTGTGCAACCACTGGGCAGCGCCAGTGGGGCATTGCTCCCTTGCGGCTTCCACTGTGTAGCTTCCAGCAGGCTAATGGAAATGGAAGGACATAGAAAGCAATTGATCGGCTCGATAATTACACCTAACTTCACTTGTGCTTGAAGGATTAGAAACATTTTTGTGGAAGGAGATTTATGAGGAAGTGCAATTTAATAGTGGTATCATTCTATGATTAGGTATAAAAGTATTTCAAGACCTTTTTAACCTCCAAGTTTCTGCCCTATATGTTATTACTGGTAAAATGCAATGGTTGTGCACTTTTCTTTTCAAGGATAGCAGTAAGCTGCATGTCATGACTCGGTAATGCCTAAATTAGCAATCAATGGCATTCCTCTCACGTACCTTTCGGAGGGCTCCATAGCCTTCCTCATCATACACCCTGATCAGGTAGTCGCCGGACTGGGCCTTGCTCAGTTCTTCTGTCCAGCTTACTTGGTAATCGTTGGTTTCAGTAGACTTCACCACTGGAACAATTTTGCCTTTCACATCCGCATACAATGGGACATTCTGAAATCCAGCAAAGTGAAATGTATTACACTAACAGGCCATGGAAAGCAAGTCACATATATAGTGTACAAAATAAAGTGGGGTGTTCAAGAAGTAAACATTCTGAAATTGCAATGAACACAAAAGTACTAGCTCTAACTAATCTATTGAACTTGATAATTTATCTTTATGTGTGTTCTTGAACATTATAGAAATTACAAAGAAAAGCACACATTTTATACAGGACACTACGTACACTTCCACCAAGTCCATCACCAAAACCACCTACCAAGACTGGGAGCATGAGAAGCTGCTGTGCAAGGAAGAGGCCTAATCAAACACTAATTGAACATCAATATGATGCTACAGGGAGCCAAATAAAAGCCTGTGGAAAAGCTTAGTCAAGCACTAATTGAACATCAATATGATGCTACAGGGAGCCAAATAAAGTCTAGAAGCGTACGGTGAGGGGCTAGTTGGTATGACATTATGCGAACAACGAAAAACTGCGCAAAAAAGAACAAGACAGAGAAACTGCGCCTGTGTCGTGTGGTTCTTTCTCTGTCTTGTTCTTTTTTGCGCAGTTTTTCGTTGTTCGCATAAAGCCAAATAAAAGCCTGTGGAAAAGCTTAACAAAGGCAAATGCTGCCTACACTGGGCTTCTCTCTCTAACTCCCATGCACTGGAACACATGCGACAATGCAGCAAGGATAGTGAGTCTCAATATGAAGCCAATGTGTCTACAAAGGAATGGTAGACTCAGTATAATTACAATAAATAGTGGCTGATTGCACATTGCATGAGGTTGCATGGTTTAGCAAAAACTGAAGGTTATAAGTTAACATTCTGATGACCACATTTCAAGAGTTCAGAATAAAGCAGGAGAAACTTCAAAGATGTTTACTGAATAAAAAATCCACTTTATAGCCATTTCATAGTAATTTGACAAAATAATTTAATAGAACTGTGGCATTTGAATGTTGACAAGTGTGGAAAAATAAGTTTGGCATGTTCATATCATAAAATGGCAATATCACAAATAACTCTTTCATTGAAGTGTAACTCCTTAATGTCAGTAAATGACGTAGCATCCTATGTAAAGAAGCAATAGTCGATACTGAAGGAAAAGGTTTTATGTATAAGTCTATTGCAGGAAATGGTGCCGCATTGTGAATAGGTACCAGTTATAGTCGGCACATTATTTCCAACATCTGTGCCATGATCATCCAATGAAGAGTCATGCTGATACTATTCGTTACCTGTACGTTTTCGCGGCACCTTAGGTGGAATTCAGCGATGAATGCGATGTTTGCAATCACAAGTCCGTCTGTGGTGGTGTAAACCTTTGGCGTCACCTCAGGGTTCTCGCAGACCTTACCTGCGAGACACATTACAAACAGTTTATGAAATATTGTAATATCAATCGTCGTGCGCTAAACTTTGGGACTCGTTTAAGTTTCGCTGATGCCAGCCACTAGGGCTGCGATAAGAATTAAACGACTATATACTCGCAGACAACTTTCTGTGGCTGTGAAGGGAAAGCTATGCGGGCGGAGCTTCTGCACATGTGTTATCACGCCAAGTAATCCGCCAGCATTTGACAGTGCTTTTCGTTGCTCGGAACAGACGCTGAAACGGCGCAGCTTCCCCATGCGACAGTTTTGCATTTACCTAGACACGCAAGGGAAAAGCCGCAAAATAAGTAAGCTTTTACATCCAGTGGTATGTCCTGTCTTGTTTAACTGTCCTAATAAGGTGTTTATGTTTTCTCTTCCCCAGCTTACACTAATGTGGATGAAAACGCGGGCCTCTTTTCAGAAGCGTTCTCACTTGCGCGCGCTTTGCCTCCGTAGCTTTCCCTTCATAGCCACAGAAAGTTGTCCGCGACCATCCAAACATGAATACACGCTTGTTGAGCGTCATATCTCGGTTATACGGGATCGATTACAATCAGGCTCGATCGCGATCGAAAGTGCCCCGTGTGATAGAGGTATTGGGCGCTGAGTTTTGCCCAGTCTAAAGCCCAAGCTTGGTGATGGTCATGATGCTGCGTCTGAGGGCGACTTTTGCCTCGCGATAAGCGTTCGGAAGCGTCATCGCCAACTTGAATCGCGTCCCGCCAAATTTTCTTCTTTCGCTCGCTAGGCTGTGTGCTCTGGCGCTACTCTCAATTGTGGAATAAGATCACTAGATAAAACTAAAGACTAATATGGAAAGCTTCAGCGCAAGGTACATCTCTGCATATGCAACTATGCCTGTGCGTAGAATCCAGTTTTGCTTGTTTCTTGTTACAAGGTTCCTCCTACAGTTTTACTCCGGGATCTTCAATTATGTACTCATACTCTAAATGTACTTAATGTGATGTACTACAAAACCAAAATAAATTTCTAAAGGGTGAGCTGACAGTTCCGATGCAGTGGGCTAGTTGAGATAGAATTCTAGCTCACTGTAGTTCCGATTGTACGATGTCTCAGTTCGAGAAAAATACGTGAATGCCGAACACACAACACAGCCAGCGTCTTCTCCTCGTCCCTTTCAGATGCAGAACAACGTTAACATGATCGAATATTGCACGAAAAGGCTTTGTAGCGTAACGCCTGGAACAGCATGGAGGATCAACTTCACGAACCGAAAGCGGCTGGATCGGTTCAGCGTTTGTACCCAAAAAAAAAGTACCAGAAACGTTACAGTACGGTGCCAAGAGCGATTTCGTCACTACTTTCATTGAAAAAGTTCGACAGACTGCTATGTAAGCAAGTGCGCAAAGGGTACGCGATGACACTGTGCGGATGCTTCTCTCGAAATGCTACACGGCGACTCGAACAATTTTCAGTTGGCAAAATAAGCAACCTGGGGCTTCCTGCCGGCTGAACCGCTAGGCGCAATAGTGTTGCGTAGTCAAAGAAGAAGATCAACAGTAGGAAGAAATAACTTACCATAGCTGAACTCAAGAAAACCCAAGAGGAACGCGGCGACAACACACCTCAATGCTGCCATGTTGCTGAAGAGGGGGAGAACACGTGTAATGACGTGGTAGTGAACTCTCCAACGCTCCCCTTCAGAGCAACTTGTTTCTTGATTAAACGACCAATCACTTAATAAATTATTAATACCATTGCTTCAAATTTTTACTACTTACTTATTTTATGACACAAGGACACAATTTAAACTCTATTTTTGTGAAAGATAGTTAAGGATGGTGGCTGTAGCGGTTGTAGCTTTAAGAGAGCACTGCATACCGTATCTTTCAAAACGTTAGTTGTACCGATTTAATTTTTTCTAGAAGCCTCGAAAGCAAATATTCTTTGTAGCAATAATGTTTTAAGTTTTTATAACGAACCAATAATGTTAAAGTTAAAAGTCTTTAACAGGAGCGTACACGCCACTAAGCGCTCTCTGACGGCTTGTAGCCGCAACTCCACAAACGCATTAAAACTGGTTCGAACAGCAAGGCAGGCGTTGGTCTGCGTGGGGCGGAGCCGATATCAGCGGAGCTTATGGATTCCGCATAAGCTAAGGACCAGAAAAACACGGGACGGAAACACGCAGAGTCGGACTGGTTGTCGGGCGCGCCTGCTACTTTGACAGGTAAACGTTACGCGACCCTGCACTCATTGCGGACGCTACACCACGGTCGTTTTAGACCTAGTGAAAGGAAGATTGAGAGCGACAGCGTTCTGATTCGTTTTTTCCTCCGCCCATTCGCGCACAGGGCCCGTGGAGGAGCGAGAGGAGACGCAAGGTAGCAGCGGCTGGTGCGGGCAGACTCGGGGCGGCAGGCGATCAGCGGGCATCAGAGTTTCCAGGTTGATTGTTTCAGGTATTCTCTAGATTCGACCTCTCTGAGCGCGCATGTCATGTACAAAGCGTTTGCTGCAAACTGAGCCTAATTGGGTCGTGTTTTGCACCTTGGGAACAGTCTTTTGCGGAATGTGTCGGTCCGCATTTAGACACCGAAGATCGATATGTATCTCCCGTCCGCGGTCTTCCAAAGGCGATGTAGCAGCGCGGTTGAAATTGTCGGATGGTCAATTTGCCGCTGCGGAATGTAGCTAATCAGCGTGTCACGTGCGTGACGCGAGTGTTTACTACGACGTTTTGTAAACAGCAATATTTAGGCGCTGAGTTCTCTCGGCAGTGACGCAACTTTCGCTCGTTGGGAGCGGCGCTTTGCCCGAGGCTCGGTTGAGCGAACCGAACGCGCGCTTGCTGTGGAAAAGTTGCGGTTTGGCGTGTAGTGGAAAGCCGCAGGGAGTTGCGGTCTGCTGCTCTAGCAGCTGCGCTGAAATCACGATACGAGGTTGTTTTCATCAGTGTTTCGCGGCCTCGAGGACGTGACCGCTTCCAGATTGCGTGGGCGATGTTTTTATTCCGCTACGGAAGCTATATCGATTTGTGGTCGGTGAGGTGAACTGTTCTATTTCGGCGTGATCTGCCACTTTGCTCGACTGCACCATTTGTGTGATAGAAGTCCGCGAAAACTGAAGCGCGGCATTTTTTTCGTTTTTTTCCCCCCTGTAACTGAACTCGCTCAAGAGCAGTAACGGTCGAATGCACGCGGTTTGCGTGCGCTCAATTGCGAAGTGGTTTCCGCCTATTGTTTCTGATGCGGCAGTTACCTTTAATTTCTTTTCCTTTGCCCCGCCTAGGCCAGCGATGGACCTTAATTTCAGAGTCCTAAAAGAACCCAGAGGATTCATCAGAGTCCTGCAGTTTGTAAGTATAATCTAAACTTCATTATATTTTCGGTAGTGGATGTTTGGTTGATTTAATTGATTAGTGGATATTGTGAAAATAGTGCACAAACCATGTTGTTGGATTTGTTACTTTTGATAAATTAAAGCACAGTTCTATTTCATAATGTAAATTTTGTCTTGTGTACGTTTTGGCAGCTTATGGCAAAAAGTGGTAGCTTATAAGTATGCCGGAGAACTTTTGCATTGAATTGCATTGAACTTTTGCATTTGCACAACTTTTGCATTGAACGGTGACATCTGCATAATAAAAGAAGTGTTTGAGTCCTCTTATCCCCTTCAGGTGCCATTCTGTCCATTGAAAACTTAGTTTCGCCATATTTCTTTCATCCTCAGAATCATTAAAAGTGTACAGCTGCAAAATGGATTAAGAATTTTTAATTCCTCAGTGCATTTCATGAAGCTTGCTGAATGCAGACTTCATGCAAGAACTCTCTACAGCAGCATCAGACATGAGAACTTCAACTATTTCACTTCTAGTATACTTGGAAACAACCTATCGAGCTACTTGAAAAATATGCCCAATGCTAAACATAGCGAAAAACAATGAAAGTGAACTTACTACATCACGACATAGTGACACCGAAAGCAAACACGAAGTCATCTACCTGCTAACTCATTTTACTGAAGCACTTTATGCATATTATTGAAACTTGCAGCGGGGATTCAATCAGTAGCATTTAAAGGTGCATGTAACATGTTTTAATTACAATTTTCTTCAGTGCTCTTGCTTTTCATGCTGTAGTTTTGTGTGAGCAAATGTGCACGCAGTATTTGAAGAGGGTACACATTATGCTGTACTGTTTGTCCTCATTATATAATGTTGTTTGGACTTTGTGCATGTTTAGGTAAAAAGTAGAACAATGCATGTAGTTCACATGCAACAAGACAAACCATTTGAGCAGCTTGTAATGACACTAGCATATGCAGGTGACATGTCCATCGTACACTTTCATGGAATTTATTGTAAATCAAGGAATGTTGACACAAGCAGCAGCTTCCCTCTAGCAAATAGTTATTTATTGCCAAATGTGTGAATGCATGGGTTGTGACTTGGACGCTGATGCCAATCGTGCAATTGAAATTGAATACAACTGTAGTAAACTTGAAAGTAAAAGTCAGATGTTAGGTTTCTATATAATGGGAAGTGAGCAGTTGAGCTCACGGGCTCGATCCCTGCGGCGGCGGCTGCATCTCGGTGGGAGTGAAATGCAAAAATGCTTGTGTACTTAAATTTAGGTGCACATTAACAAACCCCAGATGGTCAGAGTTAACCCGGAGTTTGCCACTACAGTGTGCCTCATAATAAAATCGTGGTTATGGCACATAAAATTCCAGAATTTAGATAACTTCAGCCTGAAATTCTCGACAATTTCTTGTTTGCCAATATCAGTATGATGCTTATAACAAATATTGCATGTAAAGAAGGTATTTTTGCATCGCATGCAACTTTGTTATAATAAAGTTTGATTGCACTTGACGCTTTCAGTGATTCCAATAAACTTTCCTTTAACAATTTTAAGTGGTTGTCTAGTTTTTGTAATTCATGTTCATGGCAAGGGTGGTAGTGAGCAATGAGCTTGACTGGACCATGACTGTGCAGGTATTTTCCATATTTGCTTTTGCAACCACATCTGGCTTTGGGACCACGTCAATTTTCTCGGTGACCTGCGCTGGAGCAACGACCCCGTTCAAAGTCAGTGTCCAGTTTGGATATCCATTCAGGTGAGCCAATGTTGACACTATAGCAGGCCTTTGTTAATGACATAAGATGCATTTGTGTTGCTCTGCCCACTGTAGTACTCATTCTTCATACTTCCACACTACTAATTTGCCTGCGAGGTTGGCAGCTGTCCATTTGGTTGAGGGATTGAAGAGGATGGTGGCACAAAAAAATCACTTCATTCAGGCTGCGATAGTGCTTGCTTGCTTCAGACGAGGTATAGCAAGTGAGAAAGCCAGTAGACACCCCGAAAATTATAGCAGGTTGTAGGCACTCATGTGCTGCATGTTTTTTGGTGAAAGTGCTGTAGGTGTGGCATTCGAATGGCTTTTAGGCAGCAATACAGGATGTAGAAAGATAAAAGAATGACCACATGTGAGGATAGCTAAGGTTGTGCACTCTCCTACACTAGCCATCCATTATTCTCTCCACCCTGTGGCTTGACCTCGTTAAAGACGAGAGTTCTCATTTCAGTGCACGCTTTATTGACAAAAACTGAAGGCCAACTGACTGTTGCCAGATGTGCCCATTAGCCTCTCACATAGCGTGACTGCCTCCCAAGACTTGTCTCCTTGGGAGACCAATACCTGTGTTGCGTGGGGCACTTTTAATCATAATTGAGCCTGATCGAGACCTAATTTCTTTTATCACAATTCAGCCAATTGCCAAAGGCACTGATCATGATCTAGTGGAGCTCAATGAAAATTGCAAATAACTGTGTGGATGGATGCCACTGATGTTTCAGTAGACTCTTGCAGCTTTCCCGTCTCCTGCAAAGTGGCATTAGTTACAGTGCTGCGACTATAGCTGTGATTGCTGGGCACATGGCAACAAATGCCATAATACACTCCTTAGGTTAATTTACAACACAGCCCTTAAAGCACATGTGTAATACATATAAAACATTAGGCCATATGGCAAGCCTTCTTTGAAATAAAAAAAAAATATATTCCTGTTGACTTTGATGGTCATTGGCGAACTGGCCATTGAATGTACACGTGTGAAAGGTGCGCACAGATATATGTAGCTTATATGTTCTCGACAGTGTGGTGTAATCAGTTGACAGGCTTACTTACCACTATTTCTTTTTTATATTGTCACGGCTCACTTGAGGCAATATGTTGCAACGCATCCCACAGGCAACATGTTTCAATGAATTGGCGATGTCTTTGAATGCAGGATGTCCTACTTCCCCTTCCAAGTGCCCAGTTCCTGCCCTATCACGCCTGACGACCGCATCCTCAAGAGCATTGAACTTCCCTTCAACTTTGCCAGCAATGCAGAGTTCTTTGTTGCCACAGGCGTGCTGTCATTCCTGTACTGTGTGGGCATCCTTGGCATTTATCTATTCTCCAGCAAGATGTATGCAGAGAACCAGACTGTCCCCATTGTGGTAAGTCTGAGGATGATGAGCTCTTGGTGTTAAATATCATGGGAATATCTCTATTTATATGCAATATAAGAACAGGAAAGTTTTCATTACTGCATATCATTTAAATGCGTCATTGGATTTCTCTTATGAAAGAAATAGTGCAGCCCATGACAATGTTAAAACTAGCCATCCTGTTAAGTGAAACCGTGTTAATGTTTCTTGCTGTTGCATTTTCCTTGCTACTATGTCATGTTTTTGCTGTCCCGATTTAAAGCCCATTGACTTTTATGTATTATGCTCCCATTTGATATGCTGCCCTTCTGTAATGTTCTGGCATGTTTCATTGCATTTGAACACGACGGTCACATAAATTTACCGGTGCAGAAGCTAGTTCACTCTCGTGCGTTGCTATGAAGATGATACTCGCAGTTAAGCCTACCATGCCTCGCATGTGGCCCCGCCCTGAAATGCCGGAAGCATGTGGTCGTCAGTCCCGATAAGTGTGTTCCGGTGCAATATTAGTTTTCGCCGGTTACCTAAAGTCAGCTTCGCCACATTACTGCTGTGTTATGAGGTGAAGCACATTAAGCATAGAAGGTGGCCACTGCCATGGAACACAGTATGTGCCCCTTAATCATACAAGCACACATGCTCCATCCCTGGTTACAGTATGTGCACTGAGATGTCTAATAACTGTACTGGCACCCACTCAGAGCTGTTTATGACGTTGCTGCGTCGATTTAGGACCTTCCTCACTGTTACATTTTTCCAGCTGTTACATTTTGTTTTTCCATGGCCTCACAAAACCGTTTCAGTAGGGTTGTACTGTATTTTGCCTGTTACAACCTCAGTACAGTATAACCTCAATATACTCCAGGCTGTTGTCTTTATGGCTTTTACCTCATTTTTGCATGTTTCTGGCATAAGGTCCTCAGACTTCTGGCTATATTTATTTTTCTTTCTTTTATTTCAACAGCAGTTATGAGCGGGAGAATGGGGCTCTGTGTGTCCTGTGCATCCATTCATGCATATAGGTTGTAACAGCAGGGCTGCCAGAGCACAGTGGCAGCTGGTGCTTAGAATCATAGACATCGTAGCACAGCACAGAATTGTGGACAGAGCAGAAAGAAGGGAGGCACAGCGTGAGAGGGGTGCAGGTAGATCTGTTGGACTGCCATAAAAAAAAAAACCTTCATTAACCCTTATTCGTTACTCTGTGGACGTGGTGTGAATCGCATGCGTTGACTAAAAGACACATGCATAACATGCAACTCACAAGCACATATTACCTTGTTTTCCAGTGTATAAGTCGCAGTTTTCCCCCAAAAGTCTTGTTGGCACGTTTTGTACAATGGTGTGACACATATATGCATAAAACCATGTGTGCCGGCACAACCAATATATAAGTTCTTTTTCTTCTTTACATTACAAGAAACCATGCACGTTGTGACAGAAATCGAATCTTGTATTAACAGTGGAGCGACCATTGGTACAGATGTTCGCTCCTAGGGCTTGCCATGTAGGTAGAGTGGCAGCAGCAGTAGGTTAGCAGCATGAGTGCAACCAACATGGCTTCCATGATATAGGTGCCTTTATGATTGGAGATCACGCTGTAATTTGCTGTTATAGTTAAATTTTTCTTAAGTAAGAGGTTAAACCCACGGAGCTGATGCAATAAAAACTTATAGGGTGCCAGAATATTTTACCGTTATGTTGTGGTGCCTGAAATGTAAATGTTACAAAAAGCAGCACTTGGTTGTCATCATCACTGGTTGCCTTTGCGAGAAATCGTAGTGCTTCCGGCTTTCGGTCACCATTTCACGTTTTCTAAGTTTGTGTTCAGGATGGCTCAGGCATGTTACGATCATTCATATTTTCATCTAGAGCGTGCCGCGCTGCAAAGGAAATTCCAGCGATGTGCCTGCAATGTTACGTAAATGCTATTCAGAGGTCGGCGACTGCGTATCCAGCAGTGCTGCTGGCCGTAGTGGCTGCTCAAGTTCTTGACAGTGTGTCGGAGGACGAGGCCTTCGATGGCTTCGAATGAAGTGCAATGAATATTGGGTTACTGTTCCTAAGAGGAGTGTTTGTTGAAGGTATTTTTCTCCTATAATTTGTGGCTCATAAATGTTTTGCTTACAGAAATTAAGTGCCCTGAAATGAGTCAGTTCAGAATTTTGTGATGAATGTACATGCGTGCATAGTTTCATTATGCCAGCTAAGTTAAAGTGGGTATGTCTTATGTAACAGTGCGATTTATATACCACATACCAATTTTTTCCTCAAAACTAAAAAAAAAAGGGGGGGGGTGCTGTGACTTACACGAAGGTAAGATTTACAATCTGCAAAATACAGTACGTTTATGACATGCGGATGATTGATTGCTTCTGACAATCTGCAACATACAGCATGTTTATGACATGGGGATGATTGATTGCTCCTGATTCATGAGGCATACCTAAATGCTTGTCAGAAATGGTGGTTCTGCAGGTACTGTTGCAAAACCTATATGAGTTGAATATGCTTATTCACATCCGCACTAGTGGAACTGTGCTTACAGAAAGCTTCTCGCATCAAAATACGACATTGTTAGTTTAACACACTGACCAGTGTTTCAGCCGCCGGGGCAATCATGGTCTAGCTTCTCTCCTCGTGTACGTTGATCAACGTGACTGTAATTGGTTATGAATATTGGCAGAGTCTAACGGGGTGCTAGTTTCTTTCAGCACTTGCATGTGTTAATGAATCATCTGCTTTTAATTGGTCTCCTCAATTGGCAGCACTATAAAAAGGTACTAGGTCTGAGGCCTATTCATCCAGTGGCAGGAAAATGTTGCCGCTTATGGATCGTCCTGCCGGAATGCAGCAAGTACGTTTCTGCTACTGTTGCTGTTGCTGTTGCTACTGTTGCTTAACAGCTCTGAACATATCCTAGTGAGTCAAGAGCCAAGAATGTGATAATTGTTAACTGATTGACTCATAGAGTTGATCAATGAGACATAACTTCCTGGCCATAAGTTATCTTTGGCCATAACTTATGAAGACATGCAAACGCTTTCGGAGCTCATTACACCTTGTCCAAATGGTGCGAGTAGCATATACGGTGCCCGTACTAGAACAGGGCTGGAAGTGTATTCCAGGCTGTCCAAACTTTCTGCTTGTGAAATAAATGAGATTCAGTGTGCTTTGCTATTCATTATTTATTTGACTAACACTTTGAAGCAGCGGCTTGTCATGTCTCTGACTCGGAAAGTTTCTGGGTGTGGTCACTATTTCATTGATTATTTTCTGCCTAATCACTCGTGGGTGTACTCACTTGGAATATATTTGTTCTTACTGCGCACAAGGGGCTTGGAACGTAGGTGTCCTGTACTTTGTAATACCTTGTAGCAATGATGTATTATTGATAGTCACTCGCTTACTCTGTGGACTATTATGAAACATTCAGCTTTGAACATTCGTGTCTTGTCGGTTTAGTTGCTGTCACCCATGCATCGATTCCAGAGCGCGCCCATTCACTTATTATTAATACATTGGCAATAGAGTGAGGTTAAGTTAGCGTGTGACTTTGGGTGGATGTGTGTAGGTAATGTCCGCGAAACTTAGTACGCCAGGAAGTGGCGCTACTCTGTTTATCCCTATGTGACGAGCGGTACTCAGTCCTGCCGATAGATGCTCCATTGTTGAAGTCCTTTCTTTGGAGGTTAGCAATACAATGCTGGCAGATAAGTGAATTTTTTATCCTCAAGGAGTGCCATGAATCACGAAGGGCTAGCAACACGAGGCAGTCCCTATGTAGCAGCATTCCATGGACTTGGTCACACAGATTCATTTCATTCCTTAATATGTCAGTCACTATTATTGTAGCCAGCTACTGCACACATTTTCCTTCTACAGTTCCACATATTGCAGCATAAACAGAGCAGAGTGTGTTAGCAAAAACTTAGTTGCATTTCGAACAGCTGATTGTGCAGTAGCAGGGTAGAAGCGTTAAGTTTTGTATTTGCGCGCTTTTGCTGAGGCAATGTGTGGCGTGCCACCGAAAGGTGCCATCTTGTTACTCTAGAGCAAACTGCTCTATGAAAATGGTCTATAAGAATTGCTGCAGCACTCCTGTGCCTTTATGTGTAGTTGTATGTTTATGGTATGTGTTACTGATGTTTGATGCTGCGGTCTCGCAACTCACTCTTTGAGGGTAATCCCCTGTCTGCTTTATTTCGAGTGGTGGTCTGTCCGATTCAGATCGGCTGTAAATAAATTGTCGCATTTTAATTCAATTGCTTTGTTCAGGCAAGAGCCGTTTGTGCAATTAAACCTCGATACAACACAATTCTCTATATAAAGAAGTACAGTCGACTTTGGTTAATTTGATCGTTTTGGGCACGATGAAACTGGTAGAATTATCCGGCAGAACGAATTAAACAAAAGGCAGAAAAAGCGCAGAGACACTTCGTTGATTCGCATGGTAGTATTATCTTTAAGGTTATCTTTGCCGCAGTGTGTTATGTGGTGAAGCAAGCCAAGCGGAGGGAAAGGGCCCCAGTTATGGGACATAGCACCTGTTCATTTACACAAGCACATGTGCTTTCTCTGGCCACAGTACGAGCATCGACTGGCAGGCCTGCAGATATTTAGGTAGACCCCCATTCGTTTGCTGGCTTTAAACATCCCCTCAACTTTCTGTATTTTTTTTTTTAATTTTATGGCCACCATTTTCGCTAGCTTTCCCGAAACTCGGATGGTTTTTCTCCGCTCCTGGGTGCATGGCGCGTATAAGTAAGAAGCGCATACTAGGCCCCATTAATGGTCTCAATACGGCACATGCATGACAGGGGAAATGAGGGCTCAAATCGCCACAGCAACATCAAAAACAGTGCTGAATGGCTGCCGGTATGCGTATAAGGCATCTAGATGCTCATACTATGTCCCGTGACAGTGGTCCCTTTCCATTCTTCATATGCTTCACCAAAATGAATTGTGTATGCTTCACTGCATAACATGACTATTGTGGCGAAGTGAAGCTGACTTGTGAAGTTCGAATTATTGGGCAAAGGACAATTTTGGGCCCATAGAAATCTGTGAGCATCGGCTGGTGCATTCGGTTCTGATCGAATTAACCGAAAAATCAAATAAGCCTGAGACGAATTAACAAAGTCTAGTGTATTAACATTTTATAACTTGTCCCTAGAACACCATGTATTTTGAACCTCAGTATGACAAATTGTGTTTATACGCGAGTTTAATATAACAAAACTGCACTGCCACTGCCAAGGCACACTAAGACAGTAAATAAAAACTTCCACGAATGCAGATGGTCCAATGGTTGAATTACATGCAGCTGCTTGCAAACACACCTCTGATATCGTTCGCTGCACTATCGAGAGCTACCACCGAAGCAGAACAATGTAATGTTCTGTATAAAGTTCAAGTGTGCTAAGATCCTAACGCATTGTGTACCGTGGGCTGTGTGCTTTAGGTGCATGGGAAAGTGTGCGAGGATGAGCCGAAACTGATGGTGGCTTGTTGAGCACCATCTTCCCGCTTGAGCAAGGGAAAAGGGAGAGCTTGCTCGCAGTAGCGAGTTGGAGACAAGTTGGCGTGTGTCTTCTTTCCTAGTGCGGCCGTGGTTGTGCGTGGCCGAGTGCATGCGCAGCTCGCTCACCCTCTTCTAGAGGTAATCTGCTGCATGTGCAAAGACCGGGCGAAGCAGGGTGGTGTGGCATTGTGCGCTGTCTTCCTGCGTGTCTCATGCTGGAGGTTGTGCAATCTAGAGTTTTGGAGACGCAATGAAGCGATAGGCAGACGTAGCATTCGCTCCCCGCTGCTGGCACTATTTATAACACTGTCGGCACACTGAGGGCAACACTATCAGCTGCTGAGGTGTAGTGGACACAAAAACCGGGCCGCAATTAGCTTTGCTTCATACCGCTAATATGAAGATATCGTCGCTGACTCTCAAATTCAACAAAATTGTGTTTATTTTCTCATTTAAGTGTGCTTTTTCTGATTTGCCCGGTTATCAGAAAATATTTCGGCCTTTTCCATGTAAGAAAAATCCATTGGCAACTCTACTTATCTGCAAAAAGATCGAATTTTAATATAACAGAGCAAGTCGCCAATTTTACTGGCTTATATATACAGAGGTTTAACTGCACATTGTTATCTTTGAGACAGCGAAAAAAAAATAGCGGGGAACCACCAGATGTGTGACAGTCTATTAGCAATCATAACTCTCCCTCTATTTGAAATTAAGATTTATACAAGTATGTGACAATTTACACACTCAGGAGGAGGACAAAAGGCGAGTGCCTGAATAGGCCCTCTCTCCTATAAAACTGTGCATTGCACTTGGATGAATGTCAATTACGTAAAGATACGGCGCCGCGAACAAGTCCAAAATGGTCGATGCCGTATATTTACGGTGCCGTCTGTACATTTAAAATGCGTGCCAATTTCCTCACTTTTTCTTTTCTCGCATGTGTTGTTACTATGTGGGAATACAGGGAACTTTTTTCTCGTGCCTCCCTCTCTGTTTTCGTTGCATGGTTTGTTTTAAAGCTAATTTGTTCCGGCGCATCTATATATTACTGCTCACGCATTGGTGCGCGTGTGGGTGGGCGGTGGTTTGGGTTTTGTTCTGTGGGCCGTTTCAGCTTCTTGCGCTCGCAAAACTGATGGCTATCTCCTCACTAATCACTCAAAGGGCAATCACCTGTTTCTCGCTCATTGAGTGCTCACAGAGGTGCGTATAGGAAGGATGCTGCCGTGCATACGTTTCCTTTTCTTTTTTTTGGGGGAACTCGCGAAAACTAATTGCCTCTGGTTGGCGATAACATGAAGATTAGTGGAAGTTCTTCACACGTTTTGTTATTTTGACGGGCACACAACCACACAGTTTTCTTGAGTGCGCTCACCTACGCAGTTTGATTACACTATGAAAGTAAATATTAGTGTAAGAGCATGAACATTTGAGACTCGCGAAATATTTTCGTGTTTGCATCTTCGACGCCTTACTGCATAGCAATGCATCAAATATTTAGTTTTTATAAGTTTATTTCCTTTTTTAATTGTTGTTACTCATGAATAAACAGTACATATATACCACACAAAAGATTTTTTTCTCATTTTACCATCACCCTAGAAAAATTACGGTAAATGTTTTTTGAAATAGGTCCCTCAGTATAATTGAAATCAGCAATAAAAGAAATCGACCCTGGGCGGTTGCATATGGTGAAAAAAAATTGACCCTGAAAGGGTTAGCATATCGATGACACATGAACATTATATGCTAATATCAAATGAATAGATGAATGAATGTGCCACAGTGCTTGGCACAGTAAAGCAAAAGTTCTGAGTGATTGTAACACAACCATGATAAAATTTTATGCACACTTCAGTAAGAGCAGTGCTGTTAGTGCTTGTGGACATGGATGTGGGAATTTCCTGTCTTTACTGTGCAGGACCTGGGCCTGACAACACTGATGACACTCTTCTGGTTTGCGGGCTCATGTGCCTGGGCCCAGGGAGTGCGTGATGTCAAGTTTTACATGAGCCCTGACAACATTTACAAGTGGCCTGCCATTGACATCTGCAGGGATCCAGAGAAGGCCTTATGTGCTTCGGAGTCAAGCGGAAGCTTTGCCACCCTGAATGTGTCCTTGGTGAGTCAAGAGGGAGCAAGGTTGTGTCTAGCAATCATGACCTTATACATACAGTGCTTAGAAAGACGAGACCTTAAAAGAAAGAATGGCAGATGGCAATATGAGCAAGATTTTGCTCTGCTGCGCAGTATAGTCCTTGTGAAAAGTCTATGTTGAATGTGATTTATCAACTAGCCCAAGCCTCCACCTAGTTTAGCCGAACTAAGCTCTGTGAAGACTGCGACAGATGTGTCAAAAACGCAGTAGACGGATTCTAGCCTTTTGATTTTTTTTTCTTTTTTGTTCACTCGTTTAGCTTGTGCCCATCCCTCTTCAAAGGGATGTGGCCACAGGCATCATCATCATCGTGGTATGCGAAATTATGCTGATGGGTGCCTCCAAATTTTCACTGGCTGTGCTGCTGGCCATTATTAGCCCAAGGCTGCATTTATATCAGCAATTTGCAGGGGTCATGTGACCATATTTGTCACAACTTGCTGCTTTGGTTGAAAAGGGACCAATTTTGTGAAGTCACTTGCTGATTCAGCTCTGCGACTGGAGTCTCAAAAGTGCTGAACTAATCAGCATGGAGGAGTAGGATGTCGGAAAACAAAGGTGTCGTGTCTGACGGAAGGACAGCGCAACGGCGGAGCGAAAATAATACGGCTTTATTTAGCCATCAACTTAACAGCGGCAGGCGAACTGCCCGACTCTAAGTTACAGGAATGAAAGCGCGTGCCAAATTGAATGCTGGTGCTTTTAAGCACAACCAAGAGTGATAGCGTTTGCGCCGCTACCACGACGCATGCCTAGCTGTGATGCCTTGTTGCCATACCATCTCCCCTACACTTGTTTACTGTCCCCTAGTAGGATTAGGTGCCGTAGCGTTAGGGAGGTCCGTGCTGATGTACTGGGTAGCAGTGACCCTGTTCGGCGGCTACCCTGGGTGTCGACGGCTGTTCCACAGGCTCGGTGGCGCAGCTAGGTGTGACGTGGTCTTCGACATGGAAGTCGGTGGCTGTGATCACCGTGTTGTCAGAGTCCGGAGCACATACAATGTGGTTACGGTGGCGCACCCACTCACACACACCCCAGGGGGTCACAACACTAACACGATACGACACTAGACCGGTGCAGGCGAGAATGGTAGCACTGAACCACTTTGGTCCTCAGCGAAAATTGCGGACACGCACGAAGTCTTCGCTGAACGTAGTCGCGCGATGCCTGTGGCGACTGGTGCCCTGAAACTGTTTGCCAGTGACCCGCTCCTCAATGGAGGGCCTGATGAGGTCTAGCCTAGTCCTGAGGCGCCTCCCCAACAGCAAAAGAGAGGGTGCCTCTGCAGTAGTTGCTTGCGGAGTGTTGCGGTACGACAGGAGGAAGTCTGTGAGCTCTGATGGTGATGTGGGTCGGCTGGACTTCCGAAGTGCACCCTTCAGCGTCTGGATAAAACGTTCTGCCAGACCATTGCTGCTGGGATGATACGGAGCTGTTCTAACGTGTCTGGTTCCTACTCACTACAGGTACTCCTGAAAATCTGCAGAAGTGAACTGAGTGCCATTGTCGGACACTAAAGTCTTGGGAAATCCGAATTTGCAAAACAGTTTGTGTAGGCATGAAATGGTTGCTTTAGTGGTGGTGGTCCGCACTGGAAACACTCCTGGTCACTTTGAATGTGTATCAACCACCACGAGGTACGTCACTCCGTTTATCGGGCCAGCAAAATCGACATGCAACCATTGCCAAGGGCACGTAAGCCATGCCAAAGGATGCAAGGGTGCTTTAGGTGGCAGATTGCGATTAGACGCGCAAGCGGTGCAAGACGCGGTGAAACGCTCTATGTCACTATCGATAGTAGGCCACCAAACGTAGCTCCTTGCTAGTTCTTTGGTGCGAACAACACCTGGATGACCTTGGTGCAACTCGTCCAAAAAAAATGTGCGGAATTTTTCTGGAACAAGTACATGCATTCCCAGCATAATGCATCCTTGATGTATGGACGGTTCTAATCTTCTATGAATGAGCGGTTTGATTTTATCTGGGACCCTACGCAGCCAGCCTGACAAGATATAATGGGTCACAGTAGCATCATGTGAAGTTTCACGAGCAACATCATTGCTGTTGATCGGCATAGTGTCGAAGCGTACGTCATAAAAAGATTCTTCCTGCTCTTCGACCGTCGGCTGTGTTATTGGCCGCCTAGACAAGCAGTATGCGTAAGCATTCTGTGCAGAAGGCCGGAACTTTAATGAAAAAGAACCAACTAACCATCGTTGTAGTCTTGCAGCGGCAATTGCTGGTATGCCAGTCTTGGGACCAAAAGTTGTAGCCAAAGGCTCGTGGTCTGTGATCAAAACAAAATGCCTTGCGTACACGTAGTAATGGAATTTTTTAACGCTGAACACAAGAGCTAAGGCTTCTTTTTCTAATTGGCTATAGCCTTTCTCAGCACGACTCAAGGTGCATGAGGCATATGCTATTGGCCTTATCTGACCATCAGAAAAAATGTGTGACAACACTGCACCTACCCCGTAGGCGGAGGCATCACAAGATAGCTGCAGGGGCAGGCCTGGATTATAGTGCGCCAAGATCGGAGCCGACAAAAGCAGCTTCTTGATGTGCTGAAAGACGCGATCGCAAGCCATGTTCCAATACCAGGCGACGTCTTTCTGCAAGTGCCTGTTTAAGGGGAAAAGAACAGTGGATAAGTTTGGAACGAACTTCCCATGGTTGTTGATGAGGCCTAGCAGCGATTGAAGTTGGGGCTTATCAGTTGGCACCGGTGCCTTGGTTATCACGGCCAGTTTTTCGTCCGTTGGGTGGATGCCGTATTTGTTGATTACACCGCCCAGATAAGTCAGCTCGTCATGAAAGAATTCGCACTTTGATGGCTTTACGCGAATTCCACGTTCTGATAGTCTTTTGAGAACTGCGTCAATGTTCTGCAAGTGTTCTTCCTTTGAGCGACCCGTAATTAGGGTATCGTCAATGTAGCAAAACACGAAGTTGAGGCCCTTCAAGATATTATCCATTATTTTTTGGAATATTGTAGGTGCTGAAGCAATTCCAAAGGGCAGACAATTCACGGCGTAAATACCCTTGTGGGTGTTAAGCTTAAGGTACCGTTCTGACTCTCGATCAATTTCTACTAGCTCGTATGCCCTGTTAAGATCAATTTTAGAGAATTGCTGTCCGCCAGCGAGGGCTGCAAACAGCTCGTCGGGCTTGGGTAACGGGTAATGTTCTACATCTATTGTGGGGTTCAGTGTCAGCTTGTAATCACCGCATACTCTTATTGACCCGTCCCGCTTCAAAACTGGCACCACTGGAGTGGCATACTCGCTACTCGTTACCGGTGTCAATATGCCCATCTGTTCTTGTCTAGACAACTCTTGCTCAACAGTACTTTTTAGAGAAAACTGAACGCTTCGAGCTTTGAAAAATTTTGACGTCTTCCCATGTTGGAAAACAAGAGTCTGCTTCTCACCTCGAATGGTGCCTGAAGAGGTCCTTATGGCAGTCAAGCAAGTATTGTAGCTCGGGAAGTCTTTGAGTGCTTAGTAATGTCTCACCCTGTAGCTGTTGCAGGCCATGAACTTGGCTCCAATTGTCGCGCACTTGCTGAAGCCAGTTGCACCCGAACAGCACTGGCCCGCTCTGGGGAAGCATGTACAACGGCAAGCACTGGCCCGATAACCTTGGTCTCGTCCGTTATGTTGTGTGGCAATAGCAATGCAAGCAGGCATGAACAACACCAATCGTGAGACGTTGTCAGTGTGGCGACGGGCAGGTAGCACTCATTGAGAATGTTGGTTGCCATGAGTAAAGCCCCTCCATACATGTTTTGCTGACTGTGTTAAGTATTGCCAACCTGCCCTTCTCCTCTGCGCTCCTCCCTCGCTCACAGTCTCTGGTGTCCAGCAAAACTTGTGTAGTCCCAGCTTCTGTTTTCAAGTGGAAGTGATGCCACTGCTGCATAGAGGGGCGAGCATGCAACACACGAAAATTTAGGAAAGGGAAATCCCGGAAGTGGAACAAGTGGAAATGGAAACCCTGGAAGTGGAAATAACAGAAGCAAAATTGGCGGGAGCGACGAATCGAGGAAAAGCGGTACACATCAAAGGTTGGCGCTACTTGGTAAAAGCGGTGGTGGTGCCTGGATGGAGGGGCTTTAGCCACGAGTAGCTCCTTGGTCATCAGTTGCAACCTGTTGCCCGGCCTTTGTCAGTTGCCATTGCAAAAACCACATAGGTAAGTGGTTTTTTTAGGGGTGTTTGAATAGTGAAATTTCCAAATCGAATTAAATACGGACACATATTCGAGAAAATTGACCTTCATATATAGAACACTTTCTTGTTTCTAAATGAAGTAAAATGTAAACTTTGCATGGAGTTCATTTGGTAAATGAAAGAGGCTTATTTACATTATTTTATATGTGCATGTAATGATGTTAGCTACTGGACGAGAAACAACTGCTTTCATTTATCTGGTGCACCATGGCAGTGAAGGTAATGAAATGAGAACAGCATGTCACCATATCCATGTATAAATTATAGTGTGTTGTATTCGTTGAAAGAGAGAAGTGCGATGCTAGAGTAGGTACTGCACATTATTTTAACTCTCTAAAAGTGCAGGGCCATAAAATCCAGAAATGCGTACAAAAAATCATATTTTTTTATTATTGCACATCTGGATGGTAAATGCTTTGCAGATTTGAAATATGTATGAAATTGGGTAGTTGTCTTAAGTTGTCTTAACTTGTCTTAAATTACACAAATGCAAAGCAAAGAGGCACTGGTGGTAGGTTCCGTCCATTTAACTTCATTCATTGCTGTGCCATATCAAAACTATTGTTGCAGTTGACAAAATCAGCCACTAGATATGTCTATAGCATTGAAAACACTGCCATTTCTTTCAATGTTTTCATGAAGCAAATCATCTTTGGAGTTTGACTGGCCAATCAAATGAAAGCCACGCATTCACAGTGGGCGCAGCAACATGTGACTGGCAGCCACCATGTTTACAATCTCTACCGGATGAACAGAGTCTGTAGGCCACCTAGCGGCCAAAGACGAAACTCACCAGAACATCTAAATGGATTGCATCAGCCTGGCCCTTGTCTGGCACTTATTGCAAAAAGAATTGTAACCGAGTAAGACTCGTCCCTGCCTCTGAAAGGGTTAAAATGGATGCAAGTATGGTAATATTGGTTAAACAATCAGTTGCTTTGCCTAAATAAAGAAAAATTCATATATAGGCTGTCTGAAAGCAAGGCATTCTTATTGAATGACAGGAAATTATTGGCCTTAAGTTACCTGGCCAGTGCATTTGCTCAGAAGCTGGTGCCTCTGTGCAGCGACTGTGATTCTTCTACAGCAGAATCAGTTTGAGCAGTCCTCGCTAGGATCTCTGTCCCTCACGAGTCTGTTACATGTCATCCTTTATGCTCGAGCAGAAATGAAGTCTACAATTTAAAATAGTAAATTATTCAGTCAAATAACTATGACTATATTCGATTCATATTTGAAATTTAGGATATTCGCACGCCCATAGTTTTCTCTGTGTAAGGAAATGTCTTGAAAGGCAGATTGCTGTAGTCGCATCTTTCTTTCTTTGTCAGATCTTGGGATTCTTCAATGTGCTCCTTTGGGTGGCTGGTTGCTGGTTTGTATACAAAGAGACCAGCTTCCATGGCCAGCGTCAGCAGCCCCCTGTTGGTGGGGCGGTGCCGCCGTTCCCGCAATCTAATGCCCAGTACCCGCCGCAGTCTCCGCCACCGATCCAGAGCCCAACTTTCGGGACGCAGTACTGAGCCCCAGCACACATTAAGCCCAATGCACCTTGGCAAAACCCCGCGTTTAGGAGGCTGTGCACAGAATACAGAGCGGGAATAGCACGGAATCGGGGTTGTAGTACACCGAGGCAAGCTGTCCTTATCTGATGCTCTTTGAAGAGTCTGTTATAACATTCAAGATCTAGAGGAACCACAAGATGGGGATTTTGCGACAGCTAGACAATGCGTGAAGAGCTCCAGTATGGCATCAACTGTGTGGAAAAAAAGGCATAGATGCCGAAAAGTCCTCTAGTAACGTCAATACATACACTACCCGTGCTCCACCTTGGCTCTCCTAAGGGCAGAGGTTGGTATTGTGAACAAAGACATGCAAGCATAGGGCATCCATGTGTCTTTGTCTTATTTCCCCACATTATTTACGCTAAAACTTGGTGGACTCTTCATTTCATGTGTCAATTCTGAAGGGCCCAATTTTGTGTAAGCTTGTTACATTGTCTACGAATTGCAAGAAGAGCAACATGACATTTTGGAGCTTGGTCTGCACAAATCTGCTTTTTGCCATGTTCGCAGATGCCATATTGTTTCTCGTCGCCCTGTGTGAACATAGGGCATTGCAAAAAAGAGAGAGAGAAGGAAGAAGCAGAAAAGTGCAGCCTGCTGAGAGGGCCAGCAACTCCACTGAAGTGTTAGAATGTTAGAAAACTGAATTTTGTTGCAAGAGGGCACTCGCGCCACCCTCCTTCACTTGGGGTTTTGCCAATGTGCTGGTGATTTGACCTCTTCCATAGGTTGCGCCATTATGTTTACAGTGTTTGTTTTCATATGGCACGTTCATGAATCAGGAGATGCTTTTCCCAGTTGATTTTTTTTTTTCTTTTGAAAACTGCTACACCCGCTGAAAAACAGATTAGGCATTGCTATTGCATTGCTTTATTTAGGGAAATGGCACCGCACCTGCACAAGTCAGATGACGTCTGGAGCTTGCGCACCAAGATTTGAATGCTTGAGAGCCGCAAAGATGTGCTAGACATAAGCACACACACACAAGATCTGTCTCTCTTGAAGCTTTACGTTTGCGTAGTGAAATTTACCTTGAATGTGTCCATACACGCAACAACATTTTTGCACAGCTAATGTGCAGCCTACTTATTTTATACACTTAACTTTTTGGGTTGTGCTTTTCTTAGGTTCTTTGGCAGAGTTAATGCAAGTTTTCTTTTTGTTTTCAACTTTACTAGCAGCTGCTGTGACTTCTTCTAGCATGTATGTGTGTTTTATGCTCTGTGACACTAGACTTGTATTATATTAGTCTTTTGTCTCTTGAGTTTCACTTGCTGAGGCCGTTTGTACAAGGAGGTCGAAATTTATTAACTGCCCACTGAGCTAATTAATGTATCTCATTTCACTGTTGCGTGCTAAATGTTCAGCCTTAATTTCACTGCAGCCCCCAGTTGTGCTCCAGAAGTTCAGGGCTTGCAAATAAGCTGATTTTTGGCAATCTCTTGCCCTTTTATTCTGTGATGATTTTGGCATGTTTGTTTGCCAGATGTCTAAAGTCTTGCCATCTGTGCTCTGTAGTCAAACCTTATCCCTTATCTTGCATTTTGTTTTATCTACTTGTGATTAACATAGTTTCAGCCAGTTGTGGTATTGAAGATGATGACATCCATAGCCCTTGTTTCGCACGGTGCAGTGGTAGAGAAGTTTTTTTCTTTCTTTTCTGTTCGACATAGCAATACAAAGTGACTTTGTACGATGACACGTTATAGGCCTTGCCTCTTCAGCCACTTAGGTCGCAAGCATGATTCACAATGATAGCGCAGCGAAATTTGAAACTGCCAGTGAATCGGCTTGCAGAGCGGACCTAATACATAGTAGGCATGTGTGTGTTCGTATACATTATTGGAGGGCAGAAAACACTGTTTCACAGGGCTCCCGGTGTTGGTAGACTATTTTTGATTCATAAAACTCTCTTAACCGCTGCTGCAGTTCATGAATAAGAACACCTTTTAGCTGTGGGGGTAGAAGTTGTTCCCTAATGCTAAGTCGGCTTCTGCTAACGCAGAGTTTCCCAATACGGAGTGAGCTGCAGACGAACTAGTATTATACATAAAGGGCCCGTCACCAGGTCTAGGCATTGCTAACAGACAAGCACAGTGTGTAGACGACGTGCTGACGATTGTGTGTGTAAAGTATCAAACATCCGTGCACTGCAGAAACAGACAAAATTTCAAATGAAAGCCTGTGCACCCTTTTTTTGGGAGCCCCGCTTCCTGCCAGAGAATCAAGGTCACATGCATAAACACTTATGCATAAGACGTCACTGCAACGCCTGTAACGTCACTGATTATGGCCACGCTGTAACTGTCTAGCACAGTCTGCTTACACCTGAACTGCTGTCAACAGTAGGGATGGGGTAGGGGAGTAAAAGGAGAGAGAATAGCAGCAAGGGGAATTTAGTAAAGAAGGGAACTTATGTGACAGTTGAATTTCTCCTGTTTCTAATAACGAAGCAATTTTAAATAATTCTGGTGGCAAGATGCTCCTTAGATGGCACTGTACAACTTCCAGTGTATAACCAAAAATTTCAGTGGGGCTTGGTTAGGGGTCCTTTGAGTATGAAAACGGGGGGGGGAGTGACCTCTGTACAATAATGAATTTGCCACAGCGTTTTGTCAAGAGAAGCTACCCGAGGGAGTTGACTGTAAGATGTCTTGTTTAGCTGCATTGGGGATTCAAAGAAAGATGGATAGCTACACTTGGTTGATAGCAAATCACTGTGATCAATATGTATGCTTAGTGGTTTTAGTAGTAACCTTAGTGCCATACACTTTTGGTGATTTCAGAAGCCAGGATGTAGCCATCCAGAAACTTGGCCTTATGTGATTGATTTGTTTTCTCCAGTGACAGACATTTCCTTAAATTATTCATCTTTTTCTAACTACTGCTGGTAACTATTATAGTGAGCTTTTCATTGCTATTTTGTTTAGCATCGGACACTGTACCTGTTAATATCTCTGCTTTCGTTTACTCCCTCGGTTCACTTGTATACGTGAAAATCTTGCTAACGTGTTTTCCCGGTTATAATTGTAGCTGAAGTTCACTGTACTTGTGCCATTCAGTATGTTCAGAACATTTGTGTAGTGCTTTCTCCCGGTTACAGCATTCAGTTGCTGCTGTCCCATGAAAAACATGTTACGGGGGTTCTACCATGTATATTTTAAACACAAGTGGGCACGTTTACACTTTAGCATTTATTTAGTTGTTCTGAAGATCTGGTTGGTCATCTGGCTATGCTGGAGGTAACAAGATAGAAACTACCTTTATTGCATTTGTTGTGAAATGAGTGTTGTTGAGTTAATGTAAATAACTTATCTAAATCTGTATTTAGGAAAGGGGTATGCTAGCAGTGTAAGTCAATGTAATATTGCATTGAACATCCAAGCTAGAGTGGCGCTGCTTTCGGAAAAGCAGAACGTGGGTTTCTTTCTTCTGTTTATTATTTAAGGAAGTCCTGCTCATTCTTCTCTTCAGTTTGACATCATGCACAACATGTTTACAGTTGAGTTGCATCGATCTGACTTCGACAAGAAACAGCAAACCGGTTTGGGCTCTTAGATGTTCACTTTAGGCATATTAACATGCACAGACACCATTTGGAGCCTTCACAAGTAGTTGATTGAGAAGGTTTGTTATGTGCAATACAAAATTAGGTGCATGAGAGGCACTTGCGTGTAAAAACCTTTTTCTTATATGTTCATGATTAAAATGTGCTTCAAAACAACACTTTCAAAGTGTAAAACTTTTGCAGTGCGACAAGAAAGGTAAAAAAAGGACGAAGGAAGAAGTATTGGAAGAAGACAAACGTGAGCGCTCGTGTTTGTCCTCTTGCAATCCTTCTTCCTTCATCCTTCTTTTACCTTTCTTTCCACACTTGAGTGCTTTGCACTGCAGAAATTTTACCCCATAGACTTAAAACCAATTCGCCCACATTGCTATTCTTATTCAACACTTTCAAATAGATTATATTATGAAGGCTGATGGTTTTCCATTTGCGACATTAACAGTGTATAATAAGTATGTTTACGGTTCCCTATTAATATAGTTCATGCATGCGAGACTGCCATGTTACCTGTATTGGTTGTGATTGTTTTATTTAGATCTTTCGTAACTAAGTGAGTATTTCACTCCATTTAACCACCTTTTTTCTTGGTTGTGTATGTAGATGAAGAGCCATAGTAGACTTTTGTTGTTTACCTCACATGTTGCATATATAGGTTGCAGATCGACACTATTGTCTATGTCGTGCGACTGTTGTGACGACCTTGCTATTAATGTGCAGTGTACTTATTTTTCATATGGCCCTCTATGAAATTTTTGCATGGGGTGTTAGTTTTCACTCTGAACCAAGTTCTTTGAGTGTGGTTGACGAAGGATTTGCTTTCTAGAGTAGTTGTGTGGTCGTAGCACCCTGTTACAGATACTCACAGATGTACATTTTGGCACTAGTGAAAATATGTCATCAGTACAACATTCCATTTTTTTTTATTGTGGCTTGTACACCACACAAGATCTGCAAAAGTTGCCTCAAGTATGGAGGCCTTTTATTACCTCCATTAATTAACTGTTCAGTTTGATGTTAGCTGAATGTGTTCATTTATCTTTTTTTGACTCCATTTGTGCTATTTACAATCTGTGTGAGTGGGGTAAAACGAGTGCTTGGTTGGAAGCACTCATTTACAGTCTTGAATGAAGGATGTAACATTCTTCAACAGTAACTTTATAGGTTGCCATGAATGGAAATTAGACGACGTATTGAATGTGTGCTGACAAAACCAACAATACGTGCATATTTCGTTGTCACGTGTTTAGTTAGTCTAAATTCTTTTATTTTTTTTTTTGCACTCTGTGTTAGAGAAACACATATGTTACATTTGTGTGTAATCACACCCGTAATCTAGCTTATGTATAGCACTGTGGCAGCTAAGAGTCTTAAAGTCTGTGAGATAAAAAAAAAAGGAGGGAGAGAAAAAGAAATGTCAAGGAAGCTGCCATAGAGAAACTTATGCATTGTTGACATGCACATGTGAGGAGTGCATTTCTTTTTCACATAGCTTTTTCATGCACATAAGGTTGACAGTGCAAATGAAGGTGCTTGTGTTTATTGGTCGTCTTGTTTGTTGAAAGTTCAAAATCTGGTGCCATTTGTGTGACACTTGTACAAAGGAGGCAAATATATCCCCCTTCTTAGCTTCTTTTACAAAGAGCGCACCCAATGAACAGCCAGCAATAAGCAGTGGCTGCCATGTAGGTTTTGTCGGTTAAGTATACGGTGGCGACCCTGTATGGGGGGCTTCATTGGTGTTCCTAATGACAGAGAGCTCCTAAAATCTTGTACATCCTATTCTAACTTGTTACTGTTGCGTCGGAAAGTATCAGTTGACTTCAAGACACACATATTCTGGTAGCAGTATCATAATCTGGTGGCACCGAAAACCAAAGTGTCACTTTAGACAGCGTTAATGTGCTTAAATACAAGAAAGGCGTGCATTGCTTGAACACATTTGCTGTATTCTATGTTGGAGAGAAATTGTACTTGATTGGCACCAGTGCTGCTATGACCATTAAGTACAAAATAAACATTTGCAAAAGTTGTTTTCGAGCTTGTAAAATTCTGAGCACTACAGAGGAGGCTTAACTTTAAACTGAGAATGTGGTGCCTTCTGGTGAGGTTGCTCATGAGGAATGTGAAACATTATAATTGAGTTAAAAAAAATTATTTTTTTGTTGAAAACTGCTAAGTGCCATTGCAACCTGAAGTCACAATTTTCTTTCCTGCAAGTCTTGTAATTGCCTGTTTGTTTTCATACCTTGCGCTATTACCCCATGGTACTTTGATGCTTCTAATGCCTGCCATACCACCTGCTAAATCCAAAATGCTATGCCCACTATAAAACAGCGTAAAGGATAGATTGTTATGGTCGCAGTTCTGGACATTGCCTTTAGTGGTGTAACCGTCAAACCAAGCCCCCTAAGCATGCAGTATCTGCTACTATTGACAAAATACAAGACACCCTGTTAGGCAGAGCACATAAGACTATTGCTGTTTAGGAAGTGTGGTACTTTAGCGTTGTTGTGTAAGAATGTGAGTGTGTGTGTGCATGTGTGAGAACGCACAGATGAGTGAAGAAAGTGAGAAATAATATATACATTATATAGCACACTTCTTTTTGAATGTTAAATTGTTGGGGGGAAACTAAGGTAGCAACAATGGACTACTTGATGCACCGTGCAGCATTAGAATCTGCAGCTATTTTTCTGTCCTAGCTTAGTGAATCCTTTGCCCGGTGCATGACCTGCAACACTGCGAAAACCTGATGCACTACAAAGTGGGGTGCGGCCAGTATGTAACAAAGAGAGCCATTGCTTACTGCCACGCATACAATGTGCTTTGGAACATAACCAGGATTGCTGTGCAGATCTGCATTTCGGAGCGTTTGTGGCTGCGTTAAAAGTGCTTGGTCGTCCACCTTTCTGCGATCCTCCATGCACCTCACTTGTTTCATGTTGGGTGGCAACAGCCGCCGTCTCTCTGCTGCTTTTGTATGCCTGCGAGTGTTGTTGTTTCGTGGATTCCCTGAGTTTTGTAAAACACTGCTCACAAGCATGCGTGTAGGGCACACCGGTCGCGACACCGCTCGCGTGTCCAAAAGAGCGCACTGCCAGCTCTCTCTTTAGCTATCTTACATGCCTGCTGCTGTTGCTTTCGCTGTCACAGCCCGCTCATGACACCACTACTCTGCAAACATGCAAATGGCTGGGAAGAAACAAAGCCCCGAGTGAGCACCGTGCCAGTCAGACAGCTCTGCCATCTGAAGGCGACCAGTTCCAACTGACTGACCATGATGTTATCAAAGTCCTACCGTGCTTCCATTATGCCTTGCCTAATCTTGGCCACCTTTCTGTTCTGGCAAATCTGTGGCGAGGTTTCTGAGAAAGAGGTTCTATTCTCATTTTAATTCATGAGATTTCTTGCTGCTTTGCTTTCCTCACTGTTAGTTTCAAACTGTTTGGAGTTCATGTGTTGAGAGGCTACATCTTGTTGTAGCATTACGTAAGAGTTACTGTTCAAGTTACTAATGATTCATGCTTGTCAACTGTACCAATTCATAATAGTCACTGTTGATTAGTGGCGGCTGCAATTTCCACGGCCCACGCAAAGTATCGGCTTGCGTGCACTGTCTGAGACTTTCCAGCTCAGTGAAAGGGACATTAAGAAGGAAATATGTCTTGTCTAGAACTTGGGAATGTCCCTACAGTACCACTCTTTGTTGCTACAGGGTGACAAGTGCTTTGGATATGAACTTTACATTCTAGACATCTGCCAACTAGACGATATCAAATGAGGAAAATGTTTTGAGAAAAGTGAAATGATGTATGAAAAATTCCTAAGTGGCATCTACAGCATGTGGTAAAAAAACGTCTTGCAGGTTACTTCTGAATGTATCACACAGGGGATCGGGTACAGTTGATTCTCTCGGCTGAAATGCTGGCGCCCTACACACCCAAACGTTGCACAATGATGGCATTTGATTACATGTCTGTTGGACACTGAACTTTAGTACAGTAGTTTCCTGGTTCACCTGAACTGAATCAGAAGTACGAGTTGTATGATGCAGTACCGCACCAAGAAAGCAGATGGTTTTGGCTCAAAAAAACAGTGCTGCCATCTGGAGGTCAAAATGCTGGACAGTTACGCTTTTTTTTTTTATATATATACAGATGGCATCACCATTTTCAAAGTTAGAAAGATCTGACTTAGACCAGCACCATGGCAGATTATGCTTAGTTAAGACTGATTCTAGATGAAATGAGCTAGTACTGCACCAAAACTTCATACTATACAAGTATATACTACCCAGTGCATTGTTGCATGAAATTTGAGCACAAAAGGGCCAGCTGTTTGATCAGGGGAGCTTAAGAGACAAAACTTGCTACATTCGCCTTTTCTGAAGAGTGCTTAAAAGTTGCACCAGAACGATTCCTTAGCAAACAGTTTGCCTCTGCATGTGTACATTTGCATAACTAAATATGACTGACTTGGAATCTGCAATGAAACTTTTCGCCAACGCCTGTGTTTTCTTATTTCAGTTGACATTTTGTCATGTGAATGGCAATCCATTGGGTGTGCCACTACACCGCATGCGTATATAGTCTACAGTATGTGTCGTGTGTATGTGTTTGTCTGTTGTGTGCATGAATGCCATAGAAAGAACCAAGTTATTGCATGCTACTTGTCTTTTTTTTTTGTGTGTGAGCCCTCCCATGCGTGACCAGTGTTCAAAGCTGTCTCAGAGGAACCTGTTACTGTTGACACTCTTGACAGATGTACATAGTACATAATGTAAATGTCCAAGAGAATATATTACTGGAAATAAAGCTTCAAAATGTGAACTGTTGTATAAGTTTGTGACTCTATCTAGAAAAAAGAAAAAGCCCTTTTCTGGGCACATGCTCGTTTTGAATCGTTAACTCTGAATTGCTGGCTTTATGGGGTTTGACAACCCTATGCAACACTACGAAATATGCCGTAGCGAAATACTCCAGATTAATTTAGACTTCCTTGGGAGTCTTGAAGATACACCCAAAGTCTGGCACACAGCAATCTTTGCAATTAAAGCAATGACTAAACCAATGATCTTGACAGCAAAACAACATAGCAGTGACAACAACTTGACAGCAAACAACATACTAAGCCAATGTGGCAGGTACAGCAAATAGCCGTTTTACACAGCAATTGTGTGCGAAACCCATTAACTACTGTGCAGTCATGCGAGATGAAAAACGCCGTGCTCCAGTATACAATAATACTGCTGCTGCCATTCTGCCTATGTGCATATATTTATTGAAATTCTTCAAAACCTGATAAGTAGTTGTAAGTGCCAAAACCTGCTAGGTGTTTCACTGGAAGCGTGCGTCAGTGCTGGCATCTTTACTACTGGTGTGCTCTTGTAGGAAGGGCGCTGATCCGATCTTGAAAGCTGTGCTCTCTGTGAAGTTAATACACATGCACAAATAACTCTTAAAAGGACTGTAGTGCACCTTATAGGGTTTAGAGGCCCCAACATGCAACTTGCATATAAAGAAAGCCCCAGCATTACGCTGCACAAGAGAGCCCTCTAAACTCAGTCGGAGGTTAAATCGGGCACAACAGTTGTCAGTACGTCAAAACAAAATTAGGTGTTAGCCCCAATATCTGTTGTGTGATATATTCTGCACTGTAACCGGCACATCCAAACGAGACAAACGGATGTTGCAGTGAGATAGAGACGATGTGATTAATATTGAGCAAACAAAGCCTTGTTCTCGAGCCATCATTCCAGCCTGGAGTTGACATTTCAACAAATGGACTTGTCTTTGTCAGGGTGCACACTGCCCTGACACAGAACATCGGCTCCAGGCTGTTTTTTTCCTGGACCCACTGTTAACCAGACATGTAATATCCTTGCACGGGAGATGTGTGAAGAATGGGACAAGGTCAGACAACAGGAGCACAGATTAACAAGGGGCATTTTTCTTCGAATATCGTGTGTTTAGCTATGTGATAAAAACAATTATGGTGTTCTACATGCAAACACCACAATCTGATTGAGGCATGCCACAGTGGGGACTACAGATTAATTTTGAACACCTGGTGTTTTTTAACGTGCACCTAAATCTACACGAGCGTTTCTGCATCCCAACTCTAGTGGAATTTGGAATTTTTGAGCTCGGCATTGTAATGCCATAGCCACTGATCTACTGCAATGGGCAGCAGTGCGTTGTGTGTTTTAGCTGAAGCCAGGGCCAAGAAGGCATCATTAGGGAGCCAGAAGGCAGTAAACTAATACTGGTAAGTGAGTTAAGGCCTACTGCAGAGCATGCCTTTTCAAAGATGCAGTGGCAATGCTGAGAGTTTCAGTGTAGGCGAAAAGAGGTGGCCGCCCTCAGTGAGAGATATGCATGCATGGTCTACCATTTCTTGCTTTGTTCATGCAGCTTGCACATAACAGTTCATGCACAAACTAGCTGCAAGTGGCTGTGGAAGCAAGGTCAGCGCAATGCATAGGCAAGTCGAAAGGAGTTGTAGCTACCAACCACAATTTATTTGCTGCACATCTAGGCGATTGTACTCGCGAGAAGAAAATCTGTACATGCTCTGCACTCAAGTGTTTCCTTTAACAGTGGACCACTCTATAGCTGCAATGTGCATAGTGGCAAACTACTTGTTTTGGTAATACGTTCATATCTAGCACAAGACAGCACCAGAAAGGTTTGCAGCGATCAGTAATTTTTGTAATGACAACAAAGAAAATGGAAGTGATGCTTCATTGTACCTATAGGAACCGTCTTTACAAATGCAGTCAAGGGTTGGATAGAATACTGCCTGGCCAGGTGAAACCACTGCAGCAACCATAAACCTCATCACTGGTGATATAACGGACAAAATTCAACACTGGATTGGTTGGACATCTTGTCCGATCTTGTCAATTTTATGAAAAGCAACAATAACTATGACTGCAACAATGGTATCACATGGCCAGACGATATGGTGTCCAATCCTTAACAACGTATTGGTATGTGACAAGAGGGAAGTAAACAATGTGCCAGGTGCAGTACTGGTAAAACTCTTTAGTGGGCTTCAAAGTATGATTTCACAAACATGCAGCGACATTGCCTTCTGTTTCACTGTAAGTGAGAGTTGGCCACACTTCTTGAGAGTTTGGGAGCTGAACTCCTAGAAAGGTTGCTGATGGGTTGAAAATTTAGTTTGTTGGGACACTGAACTTTTTGAACAGTGCTGAATGACGGGACAAGAATGGCAACACATGGGCACACGTGTTGCCTTTGTTGTCCCGTGATTTAGCAGTGTTGAAAAGTCTTAAAGGTTACGACAGACCTTATTACACGAGTTTTCTTGAGAAACGAAATTATCCATGAAAAGAAGTAAAGATGCTTACAGGTGAAGAATGTTGTTCAAGGGGTCGGACAGCAGTGAAGAAGTGGCGAGTCGGAGCTTTTCCTGTGTACTACTTTTGTTCCCTTTAGCCACAAGCATTCACTGAAAATGGTATTCCCTAAAAAATTATTGTTCGAGAATTTAGAACTGGCATGACACATATACTATAAAAGGTACAAAACAGTAGCATCAAGTAAATGCAAGTGTTAATGCTTTGCTTGCAATAATGAGGATCATAAACTTGTACTTGAAGTGGGCAAGTCATGGCCAATTCCCGACCAGTGCATGCTAGCTTTCCTTCAGAAGCAGACAACTCAGATTCTGGGAGGTTGCCTCTCTTGGATTGATGTGCTGTTTCTCCTTGCGGAGACAATTCAGTCAATGACTGTCCAGTACCCATAAGCATTTTTTCAGACCATCTGTCTGTGAAGGCAGCCCTGGCGTAGGCTAGAAGGTCTAATGTGGAGGCGTCTGTTAGTATTCATTCTGATATCACTTTACTGTTTTTTTTACCTTGCAGTTTAATTTGACAGGTCACATGTCTGCTAGTGAACAATTATTCTGTAGGCCTTTATCTCAAATTTAACTTGCAATGAGTGCTTGAATACTAATGGCATGTTTTTCCCAGAGTGAACAACCCTGCACACGTCTGCCACGAAAATAAGAAGATAAAGTAATTAACTGTTAGCACATGTAAGTCTCGGGTGCGATTCCATGTGTAAGCAGCTCTCAAAATAAAATTTTGTGGTACAAGCCATGCCAAATATTCATATCTTGTACTGCATGAAGTCATTCCATTCAGCTGGCACAAAGTAAATTGAACGCATAGAATTCAGTCAGAACACATACAATTGAGTTAGCTCTGATAAATGTTTAAGTGTTAAAATGCTACTACTGTTCAACAAGCTTGTACACTTGCCAGACACAGCAGCACTGGGGAAACGACAGACAGACCAATAAACAAGCAAACCAAGCAAACCAACTAAACAAGGCACTGTTACAAGTTTACCTTAATGCATACTGCTGCGAAATGAGCACTGTACCTGAACTTGAGCATACATAGACTTTCAGAGTCTCTAAAGGTGCAAGACATACTCACAACTATAACGCCAAGTTCCACTCGTTCCAGCATCTTACGAGCACAAATAAAGCACTTGGCACCATCATCGCAGTGCAACTTCAGCTGCTGCCTTTGTCCTTTTGGGAGGGTTGACCCACTGGAAGAAGTTGCAGCGAGCATTTGGGTCTGATGAATGGCCCTCAGGCCGTGGGCAAACAAAAAACTGACGGCCAAGGTTGGGCCCCGGCTTTTTCACTGTCCTAAGAACACACCGCTCACTGTGGCCCTTGCAGAGGGGTGCAACAGGAGGGCCTTTAAGGAGACTTTTCCAAGCTGTAGAATGAGTTGCTTGTTTCACAGTTTCCTGCATTGAGCTGGGTTCAGATTGTAGCATGTTGCTGGTTGTTTCCGACTGAGAGCTGGTTGCATCTATGGCAGAAAATTTCTTGCCACTAAACTCCGCTTCGCCACCATTTGTAAGACTAGTGCCTCCTGCACCAGAATCTAGTTGTCTTGCTTTGGCCTTTTCCTTGTCCTCAACTACAAAGAACCCCTTCAATGTAGATTGTCCATTCTTTGAAATCTTCAACTTCTTTGCTGGTTGTCCTCTGGTTCCGGCACACTTTTTGAGTGGCGATTCAGGTGGTTGTGTTGCCTTCACACTGGACACACGATGCTCTTTACTCAGAAATCCCGCAATGCTTTGCTGCCGGCCTGAAAATTCTGGCCAGTGCCTTGTTGAATAAGATGGGCACTGTGGTGAGGACACCGGCATACAGGCAAGGCTGGCCTTGACAGGGCAATGATCTGAGCCCAACACTTCAGGCAAGATTTCACTGCTGCTTACAAAGGGCAACAATGCACTGCTGCAAAGTATGTAGTCAATGCGCGTCCCATAGTTGGTCTGGCGTGCACCGAGCCGTGTGTTCCAGCATGTAAATGCCTTTTCTGTAGTTGGGTGGAGTGCCCTGAATGTATCATGGAAGCACGGCTTCTCTGGTTCACCTGCACACATTTCAATAATTTTTATTATAAAGGCCACCAAAGGGTTAAATTGGTAATAAAACACGTGACAAAGCATCCAGGTTAACTTCGACCTTTCATTAGTGAGAGCAATGCAACTAGAATTACGAACAGAAAAACGTGCGTGCGCACACACACACACAGTGCATGCAATATACAGAGTGCAGCAAGAGTTTGGAGAAGGCTGCGTTTACTTGACCTTCACAAATAATTATTTCCATTTTTTAGGTTGTCTCCATTATAACGTATGCTTTCCAAATGACGAAACCTTGTTTTAAAATTATATGCCGCAAGCAAAAAAAAAAAAGGTATGTTGCTCATGCAGCATGCTACAGCTATTAGACAATCTACAAATCGAAAAAGTGCAAACAGCAAAGTACACACTGCAGCAAAGATGATGCACGACTGAAAGAGGTGCCACACCAGCCCTGAAACACCTTTTGAACATAGTAAAAAAAACTTTGCCAATCTGTTATCGGAGGCTCTTGTGAACATGTTAGTGAAATATTATTGGATTGCAAATTTACAATCTCATGTCGAAATCAGTGAACAGTCACTAGCTCTCGCATCCACAATATCGCCACTGAAAGAAGTTGGCCGACCAAGACTACTGGCTGATTTCGTGATTGCAAGATCATTCTCAGTAATACATAATTGCTAATTTCAAGTTAAATAAATGGAATATATATATGTCTGCTATCACACACACAGGCAAAATCACACAAAAGAAGAAAAAGAAATATATTTTTGTTTTTGCTGTTGACGTCGTGCAGCTGCATTTGCAGTGTGCGGCCTCCGAGATGGCAGCAGTGTGCTGTATAGCCTAATCTATGCGACAAACCCTTTAACCACCGCAAAACTCAACTTTTGGCCAGGCCTTCGCCCTCGTGGCTTTTCTGCTGTGTAGTTTCCAGCGCGCTAGCGGAGATGAAAAGAGAGCTAAAGCTAGGTATCGGTGAGAGAACTCCACTTATAGTAGAAGGAATCGAAACATTTTTGTGGCATGAGATTTGTGGGACGACATACTTTAATAGTGAGGCCATACTATAATTAGTTAGCGAAGTGTTTCAGGCCTGCTTTAACCCTCTTACTGATGTGGGTGCCAATTACATCTCATAATAAGTTCCCCTCCACCTGAGGTTGATGAGATTCACACCACATCAGTCTATGCAAGATGAAGGAAGGTACCTAGATTGCAGAGAGAATTAAGATGATGCAGAATCAAATAAGTCTCCCAGAATAAGTAGGTGCCCTTGACTTTAATGACAATTATTATCATTAGATGAGATAACTCACTGCAGATATGTACCCTTTGAGGTGTTTGCTGTTGCATTCTAGAGCTGTCAAGGATTGCAATGTCCTATCCTAATTCTGTACATGAGTTACATTCCATGGCAATGTGATGAGTGGAAATTTCAATGATTTTATACCTTTTATTGCTTCAGGGCCACCTGGACCTTCCCGAGTAAGCAGAAGCTCGTTGAGCCACTGGCGTCCAGGGTTGGAGTAAAATTCCTGCACAAGCAAGTTCCTCATGTTTGCACGGTTTGCTGGATTTTCTCGCCATGTTGGTTTACATTTACCTCATCCTCGGATGGGTCACAGTGGTCGATCTTACAGTGCGAGGTGTTCAGGTCACCCATTATGACCACCTCCCTGCATTTCCATTTCAAACATTGTATGTTTCACATTTTGAACATGACAGATATGCACAAGACTCAAACCACAACTTACATTCCGTTTTCCAACAATGCCTTTGCTCGTAGTTCAAGTAAATTGTAGAAGTCCAACTTCATTTGACCTCGCTCGGGTCTGTCGGGATCAGCACGTGGGCAGTATACATTGATGACTGCCACTCTCTTCGTATATTCACCAAACCTAAGTGAATATGTGGATACAATGTAATCCATGCAACAAAAGCCTTCAGTATTAATATTGATTATATCAGGTGACATGTCCTCCAAGAATGAATCCATGTCTGAGGCTCAACAGAGGTGCTTGCAGTAATGTTACCTGCTGTCCCTCAAGTGATTAGCACTAGTCAAACAAGAAATATCGCTGGAGCCAACATTTTTTTTTTTTTTTTTTGAGGAGGAAACACTTTGAAACTCGAAAGAAAGGTACAAAATGCTGTTTGGATTAATAGCTTAAAAGCTAGTAGCTGGTCCAATATCGACTATGCATATAGGTTATGTTTAACGGAGAAAACACAAGCAACGCTCACATGCAACAGGTCTTCAAGTGTACCACTGATAAACACACTAAACCAAACTTTAACAGCCCCAAGTTTGTGCTTGATGCAATTAAACATACAATTCTATGAAGACAAATATTTCATAACATCAAAATTAAGGTTACAAAAAGAAAGAAGAGAAAGAAGAAAAAAGAAAAGAATGATCAGACGTGTAGCAGTAACAAGAAATTTCACCATTCTGTTTGGTCAGATAAGTAATACAATTTACAACTCAGTTTAAAATCTCTAACTACCTTTATTCTTATTGGTAGCTCATTCTAAACTTTTGGGCTGGCAAAATGAATTAACCATTCACCGTACAAGTTGCTACGTTTTGGCAGGTTGAAATTAGAAGCTTGCCTAGTGATACGGTTTGGGAAAAAAAAAATACTCAGTGGCAATGGAGAATTAGTTTGGATTATGGTGTTTATCGTGATGCAGAGCTTATGATTTTGCAGTGACAGGATAAGATACCGAGCTCTTCAAAATAATTTGCACTTGAGAGACAGAATGGGTTGGAGCTGATGATGCATAATGCCTGCTTTTGAAGACGGCGTAAAGGCGATAAGTATGCTACATATGTAAGTCCCCAAGATTCAATGCAATAGCTAGTGTGAGAGTGACAGAATGAAAAGTATAAAGATCGAAGCATGGAAGAAGGAAAATACTACTTGGCTTTTATCAGAGTGTAGCACCCAAATGCAAATTTTTTGCACACATTGTTGATGTAATTCTCCCAATGTAAGTGACTGTCGAAAAATAACCCCAAGTATATGAACAAAAACACTAGCTCAATTAAAGCGGCATCTAGCGAGAAAAATGACATTTTGTTTTTGCTACGTTCAATGTCAGTCGATTACCTGAAAGCCAGGAAGCTGACAGCTCCATCATTATACTGTTCTGCAGTCTTGTAAGCGAATTACCGGTAAATCTAAGTGCTGCACTATCTGCATACATCAGAATTTCTGAAAAGCTGGAAAGTGCAGTGTCTGCAGAATACTATTTATCTCAAGATAAAATACTAAAGGACCTAGAACGGTTCCCTGTGGTACACTGCATTATATATTTTTAACTTCTGACAAGGGCACTTGTCTTCGTCAGGGCAGCAACAAAGACAAGTTCCTTGTCAAAACGTTGGGTCCAGTGACAATTTTTATTTGACTACTGATGATTACTTCAAGCCTCCAGCTTACCGATAACTGCTGTCTTGTTTGGACTGCTGTCCTTCAATGATTTTGCAAATGCAATATGCATGCTGCACAGCTGCTCGTCGTCTGTTTGTTTCCATGTTAACGGAATATCGTTCCTGAACTGCATTATAGGTTACTTATTATTCCTGCAGCTACCTGGAAGTATTTTGGCACGCACGCACGCACGCACGCACGCACACACACACACACACACACACGCACACACACACACACACACGCACACACACGCACACGCACACACACGCACCCGCACGCAAAACGCACATGTTTAAAGCACGTTCTTAGGTCTTCACTAGACGCCTATGGCTTGACTTTCGGTGACTGGGCCATCAATACCGACAATTATTCCCGAAAGTGTCCGCGGCACACCAGAGCGGACGTTGTTTTTTATGTAATCGCTATTAAAGAAACAGGACGCGAAGGCTTACACAGCATGGTGCAACGTCAAGACAGCACGCCCCTCGCCGTCGACTGTGCTGAGGAACTTGCTGTCAAAAGCTAAGGTGTCGCCGTAGGAACCCACACAGTCACTGCGCCGCGGACTAGACCACACATCGGTCAATCCTTCCTCGGCCGCAAACGGGCGACAGCTGTCCTTACAGTACGTTGCCACGCCAGAGTAACCGCTCTGGTGACGTGGGAACGAAAAGTAAGAGCTGTAGCCATCGACAATTGCCCAGTTTTCTTCCAGGACGGAGCCTGCGATGAAATAAAATATAATATAAATACGTGTAGTCCGATTTAGGACGAAGCTGTTCAGAACCGCGCACATCGTTCCTGAAAGCGTACCCGCTACAAGATGCTTAGCGTTTACCTGTATTGTGCTCAGCCCATTAAAACCAAGCAACTCGCCTTTTCAAAACGGATATATTTTCATTTGGAAATTCTCTGTTGAAAATGCAACCGTGTGAAAAGCGTAGGTTGATCGAACTGTTCCTTACGGGTCGCCTTCGTTTCTTGAAAGCAAATTATGTCCGCATCCAGTTCACGTAGCACATCTTTCATGCTTGTCTTGAAGGACCGAAGCCCATTTATATTCCAGCTCAGAAGTTTCATTTCATATTTGACAAAAACGCCGCAAAGTTCAAACAAATACGCTTGCCCGCCTTGCGCATCGCCGGATTGGTGCAGCTTGGCTTGGCTTGGCGTGCTGTCTCTTTCTGGGAGGGGTTAGCAACCATAGAGTTTCTTACAGAAATTTTTGTAGGAAACTCTATGTTTGCAACGACTCGTTTTTATCAGCGTTTCCCACACACCAAAGCCTCCTTTACTAGATGCCAGCCGCGTTATCCGTAAACTCGGTTCCGGGCCCTCCCCATTTTCTCTCCTCCGCGAAAAGGCAACGAGCGCCGCTTGTGGCGAACGTCTGCAACTTAGATCACTAGCTGCGGCCTCTGAGATTACTATGGCATCCGTTGCCATCTCGGAGGCAGCATGCGCGGCGCGCGGCGGCACGGTTGCGGAGCAGACGACGTCGGCTGCGGGAAGCGCGTTGCGCGGAGCCGCGCAGACGACAGGCTATGCTACATTTTTTGTTTCAATGTTTGAATAAAGAAATGAAATCTCGATGTGTGTTAAGAAATGCCATGAAACATGTTTTTAAGTTTTCGAGAGTGGTTTACACAGTTCTTAAACGCGCTTTACCAATATTGCGACAATAGTTGGAGTTAGCAGACGTGTTGCTTTGCATCAGTTTGTTTGTGAAGTATTTCAAGTTGACAGACGTACTTCGTCGCAGGATTTGTTTAGGTGAATGCCGGCTCTTTACGCTCGCAGTTCCTGCGCCTTTTATCTGTCATTTATCCATCAATTTAAGGCCACCTAAATGTGAATCCTTCTACCCGTGGTGTCCAACAAAGACTGCAGTCGTCATGCCTTATTGCTGTGTGCCGCAATGTAAGTCAAGCACTCAATGCCGACGTCACGGCGTATCGTTTCATGAAATACCGGTCGACAGCAGTTTGCGTGAAAGATGGCTTGAGGCTATTCCTAGGGAGAACTGGATGCCCACACTAACTTCAAACTGTTCGGTAGTTTGCAGTTTGCACTTTCGGGAGGGCGATTTCTGAGAGAGCTGCAAAATGCGACGTCGACTTAAGCCTGGAGCGGTCCCCAGCTTGTTTAGCGAGCGCTTTTCGCGAGAGCCAGACGCCGGGTGTGCCACAGCGGAAAAACGCAAGCGAGATTCGTCGCCCACAGGCGCGCTTGACTGCATGCTGCCCTCTGAAAGCAAAGTACTTTGCTCGCAGCCCACGATGAACAGTCAGCTGAGACAAAAAACTGCAACGAGGACCCTTCTGGAACTGCCACAGAATGTTGCCCAATAGCTGTTCCCGGCTGCAGTTTGGAACTTGTCGAGCGAAACCAAGAACGACCCGCTATGAGCAACTTTTTGTTTGGCGCGGCAGCCAGTAAAGATACCCTAAACGAGGACTCGGCGCCTAACCGGGGCCCTGGCTGTACTATTCCGATTGGTTCCTTGCCATCTGGTGGCTTGCAAGTTAATTCAGAAAACAACGGAGCGCATTTTTCAGAGCCTGCTGCAGGGGAGGACAATGACGCACAAACAGAAGACCAAAGCGCTCTAACAGATTCAGTGAAGTTTGCATCTAAGAAGAAAAGGCAACCAACAAAGGCTTTGCGCTCGTTCAAGACGCTAACAACATGTAGCTCAGACACGTCAAGCGTGTTTGTAGAAAGAAAGCGATGGCGACGAAAAGAACGTGCGCTGCGAGCAGAAAATGATAAACTGCGCCGAACTGTAGACGCCTACAAAGAAGAACTTCAAAAATTGAAAGAAGAGTGCTACGTCTCTGCATTTCTGGAAGTTGTGGCTGACGCCGAGGAGGGGACGGCAAAAGCAGTGCTGCTCCTCGACCAAGTAAAAAATTATAAAAAGAAAACACCACGCTGGTCGGAAGTAACAATCAGGCATGGCATCGTAATGCGACACCTCTCGACAAAAGCCTACGAATACTTGAGGTGCGAAGAGCTTCTCAAGCTACCTTGCAGAACAATGCTACAAAAATACTTCGGTACTACGTCCGGCGAAGTCGGTTTGAGCGAGTGTGTTCGCTCCCGCCTGGAAGCGCAGCTTGAGAATCTGGACACACCACAGTCAAAAGTATGCAGCCTCGTTGTTGACGAGATGAGAATTAAACAAAAGCTACTCTACCACAAGCAAAGGGACGCGTTCATTGGTGATGTCGACCTAGGTCCTGACCTCGAGTACCTTGCCCCTGCAGCTAAAGGTGAACATCTGGCGAATTCACTGCTGTGTTTCCTGCTTTGTGGCCTGCAAGCAAGATATGCGATCCCTGTTGGTTATTTCTTCACCAAAGGTTGCACTGGAGACCAGCTCGCCGAGGTCATTCGTCACGTCGTCATCAAAACAGCCAGCATTGGTTTTGACATCATCAGAGTTGTAACCGACAACCACAAAATTAATGTAACTGCTATGGAAATTCTGAGTGGCGGAGAAGCAAAAACACAGGTACCGCATCCGGCAGATCCATCAATGGATATATTTTTCGCATTCGATCAGAGCCACGTCATAAAGAACATCAGGTCTCAATTCCTGGCCAAGGAATTTGGTGAAAGCAAGGAAATTTCATCAAAGTACATCAAAGTGCTCTACAAGATGCAGAGACAATCAACAGTGCGGCCAATCAGGTTCCTTACAAGGAAGCACGTTTTCCCGTCGAATATTGAAAAAATGAATGTGAAGACGGCCGTGCAGTTATTTTCTCCTTCAGTAACTGCAGCGCTCAAATACCTCAGGGATCAGGCAGGTCACAGCTGCGATGTTGAATTTGCATCTGTGGGGCCGACTGTTGAGTTCATGCAAGCCTTCCACAAGTGGTTCACGTGCATGGACGTGAGCAATCTTCAGCAGCACATCCATCGCAATGACGAAGATGCTCGTCAGTTTTCTGAAATTGATGACCCAAGGCTGCAATGGCTTGAGGGCGAGTTCTTTTCTTACATTGAGCAGATGAAAACTAAAAGCCGCGCGAAAATCTTCCTGAGCAAGGAAACGCACCATGCGCTCGTCTTTACAACGATGTCAAACGTGGAATCTATTCGCTTCCTTCTTTCTCACAAGAAATTTAAGTTTGTGCTTACGCGAAAATTTTCAAGTGACCCCATAGAGGCCATGTTTGGATTTCTGCGGCGTAGTTCCGGCTGCAACGGTGCCCTGGATGTAAAGAGCGCAGTGTGTGGAATAGAAAAGATGCTCAAGACCGGCATCGTTGCCTCCTTCGCCCAAAGCAACGTGAGAAGCTCGACATCGTTTTCGTCGACACAGCTTCTACCAGTATGTCAGACTCGCACAAAGACCACGAATACTGCAGAAAAGGTTTTAGACGCGGCGGTGAATAGGCTAAAAGAACAGTGCCTCTCAGACACGCCATGTGCGTCAAATCCAGATGTCGCCAGCGTGGCGATGGTCAAGGGATTCATTGTGAGAGCGGCAAGCGAAAACATCCCCTGCGCCGAATGCGTTGCAATGCTGCAAGGAACCAAAGCAAACACTCCCCTCCTTGGCCTTATCGCACATAAAGATCGCGGGGGGCTCATGTATCCAAGCCAAGAACTTGTGAAACTTCTCATATGGCTCAAGAAATTTGTCGACAGCGTGCTCCCGCATAGAAAATCATTCTCAAAACCACTCAAGGTTTGCGTGGAAAGGAGTGTCGAACTCCTCGTAGGACTACCACTTCTGCGATGCGGCAACACAGATACCGTTCACCGCAGAAAGCTTTTGCATCTTATAACTACGAAGTTCATTAAGCCACTTTTCAGTAACTATGCAGTTGGAACAACTGACAGACATGTCACTGTCAAACTGCTGGAGCGCAAACCTATTTCACGAAAAGTTATTAAAATGTAGACTCAAATGTCTACGCGTTTTGCCGCTGCAGTGATAATTCTCGGGCAGGACATTTGAACGACACACTCACGGCCATCCAATTTAAGCGTGAAGAAGTGGACGTGCTCAGTTCCCACGAAGAATATGAATGCCTGAAGCCTGGCCATCCTTATCGCCAAAATTCTTTAGGGCTAAGATCAAAAATCTATGGGCACTCTGCTGAGCTAAACTGCGATAGCCGAAAGCCTATCTATGAGTGCCTCTGTTACTGTTGTCTGAACTGTTCTGCGAACGGACGCCGCCGTGGCCGCGAGCATGGGATGAAATCACAACCATATGGCTGCAAGGTTCGTCGCCGATGTCCACACGCGCATGTCCGCACTCTCCCACGCGCCCACTCGCACAGCGCTACTGGCATGACGCCTCGTCTCCTTTCTCCCCTCGCCGGTGGTCACCACTTTCCTGCGTCCACCACGGACTGCGTCCTGACACTCATGAGCTACTAAAGCCTTAGGCCTTAAAAACTTTGCCTGATGCGCGCAACGCGTTCTCTCTGAAAGCGACCTGTGCTACATTGCTATGAGCACGCGTGACCCGATCGAAAGCATCACTACCTCAACACGCATGAGTGATTACATGGGACTTCAAAGAGAAATGCTGCCGAACGCAAACGCTGCACATGGTTTGACGCGTTCTCTTGCGAGAGAGAGTGTCGGTGAACGCGAAATATAGCAATTCTTCCTTGAACTGCGCACAAGTGAACTCCATGTGTTACACCAGGACAATGGTGTTCTGTACAATCAATGAACTCGGTCGACCAAGCAGTACTTCAAAACAAACTGCAATTAAGCGCTATTTCGTTCAAGCGCGGCCGACGAGCAAGCAGAAGCAACAAGCGATGGACTAGTAGAAACTCGACGATCTCCGGACGGCTGGTGCATTGGCGGAGGCACCGACATCACAAGCTCAAACGTAAGGCCCAAGTTTATTTTAGAGTGCGTGTATCGATTGTATGCATGTTACCGTGCATGCCACTGAAAAGCGTAGGTTAAGGTAGCCAGTTATTTAGTGTTCTTTGAAAAAACGCATTTGCCGCATAGTGAAAAAAGTCTTGAACAGTAACGCAAAGCTGATAAGACGTATAATATGGATGGATGGATGGAAACAACTTTATTCTGAATCCGGCAAATTTGACGACCCGGGCTCAGGTCTCCCATGAGGGGACTTCGAGGCCTTGCCTCGTCGCCGCCTCTCGGGCTTGCTGGACAGCCCACTCTTGTGTCTTGAGGTTGGAGCTGCGCAGAGCGGCGGCCCACTTCGACGCAAGAGCCTCCGGAGCTACTGCCATTATAGCTGATGCAACCCGACACTCCCACAACATGTGTGACAGCGTCGCTCTAGTGTCCTGACATAGTTTGCAAAGAGCAGTCGGGTACTGCGCGGGGAAAATGTGCTGCAATCGCACCGGACTGGGGAATGTTTGTGTTTGCAATTGTCGCCAGATGACTGCCTGGCGACGTTTCAGCATGGGGTGAGGTGGGGGCAGCAACCGCCTGCCTAGCTGGTAGTGCTTGGTGATGTCACTGTACCTGACCAGGCGTTCTCGCGTGTTTTGAGCCAGCAGTTCCGAACTCGAAGAGGCGGTCTCCGATTCTGCGCGGCGGGTCAGTTCTCGCGCAGAGCGGTGTGCTACCTCGTTCAAGTTAATGAGGCCCTCATCGGTGGGGGTGGCGACGTGCGCTGGAAACCATATGATGGCGGTGTTATCGAAGTGCTGTCGACCAGCTTTCCTTAGAATCTGGAGAGCTTCTGAGGAAATGCGCCCCCGCGCGTAGTTGCGAACTGCGGATTGTGAGTCGCTAAAAACTACCTCGCAGAGGGGGTCGGTAAGCGCAAGCGCAATTGCTACCACTTCTGCTGTTTCGGGGTATTCCGTTGCGAGACTACACGCGTGCGTAAGCCGGGAGCTAACGTCTACGACTACCGCCGTGAATCGGTGTTCTCGTGTGTATTCTGCGGCGTCTACAAAGCGCGTAGTCCTCTTTCCACCCAAGGAGCGCAGCAGTGCCTTGGCACGGGCCTGGCGTCGGCCCCGATTAAATTCGGGGTGCATGTTTCGAGGTATAGGGGCGACAATCAGCGTGTCACTGAGGTCAGGTGGAATGACCTGTTTCTGACCGTGTTGGACATGGTAGTTGAAGCCGAGTTTCTGCAGGATGTACCGGCCCGTGGCTGTCAGAGACATGCGTTCGAGTTGAGAGGTTCTTTGCGCATCCACGATTTCCTCAAGTGTGTTGTATACCCCCAGCTGTAGCAGACGAGCAGTGCTTGTGGACTCCGGTAGGCCAAGGGCGATCTTGTAAGTCTTGCGTATAAGGGTGTTGATTTTCTCCCTATCAGTGACATTCCAGTTGTGGAAGGCAGCCACATAAGTGATGTGACTGATTGCGAAAGAGTGTATGAGGCGCATGACACTGTCCTCCTTCATGCCCGTGTGCTTGTTTGTAATGCGTTTGATCAGGCGGGTAGCCGCTGTAACCTTGCCTTCGATTTTGCGGATAGCTTCTATGTTTGACCCGTTGGCTGTTATATGCATGCCTAGGATGCGTATCTTCGGGACTCGGGGAATGCAGGAGCCGTCTTGCGTATAGAGGATTATGTCGTCACATTGGCGCGATTCGGCTGTAGGCTTGGGCCGGCGGCGCGAGCGGTAGACGAGCAGCTCCGATTTCAGTGGAGATAGTCGGAGACCTGTGTCTTGGAGGTAGGTTTCGACTGCAGATACCGCTGCTTGTAAGGTGCATTCTATCTGACCGTCACTGCCCTTGTTGACCCACAGGGTGATGTCATCTGCGTACAAGGCGTGATGGAGGCCATCGATCTCGTCGAGGTAGGCCGGGAGACCCAGCATCACGAGGTTGAAAAGGAGCGGGGATATGACCGATCCTTGAGGAGTGCCGGTGCTTCCTAGTGTATGTTCGTCGGATGTCATGCTGCCGACCACGAGGGTGACTGTGCGGCGCGAGAGGAAGTCTCTGACGTAGTTGTAGCTTCGCTCACCCAAGTTGAGCTTGTTTATGCGGCTCAGGATTGCTGCGTGTGCTACATTGTCAAATGCCTTTTCCAAATCTAGGCCGAGGATGGCCCGATTGCCACTAGTTGGGTCATTGATAATGTGGTGGTAGAGCTGGAGCATGACGTCTTGAGTGGAGAGGTGTGACCGGAAGCCCACCATAGTGGGTGGGTAGGCTCCAGTGTCCTCGAGGTGGTGGTTGATGCGGGAGAGGAACGCGTGCTCCATCACCTTGCCGACGCAGGATGTGAGGGAAATGGGCCGCAAGTGGTCGAGGCTGGACGGCTTGCCTGGCTTCGGTATCAGGACTGCTTTAGAGCGTTTCCACGCCTCTGGGATGCAACCTGCTCGCCAGCATTTGTTGATGTATGCCGTAAGAGCGGTTATCGAGGCATCATCGAGGTTTCTTAGAGTCTTGTTCGTAACTTTGTCGGGACCAGGTGCTGATTTGCCATTAAGGTCGTGGAGAGCTGCGCGGATCTCTGACTCGTGAAATTCTTCATCGAGTGTCACATTTGTCTCTCCAGTGTAATCTCCGTGTTGCACATCGGGCCGTTGAGGGAAGTACTTGGCTAGCAGGCGTGTCACGAGCTGGTGATCACTCGTGGTAGTCTGTTCCTTGTGCAAAAGGCGTTGCAGGTTTGCTTGCTGAGCAGACTTGCTCTGCGTTTCCCCCAAGAGGTGACGAAGGAGACGCCACGTGCTGCCATTGTGGAGCTGCCCATCGACCGCGTTGCAGATGTCATACCACTGTTGGCGGCTTAAGGTCCGGCAATGTTCTTCCAGCTGGCGATTGATATGTGCGATCTTCTTACGAAGCTTTCGGTTGTGCCTTTGCTTTTTTCATCTTGCGTTTAGTGACGTCTTCGCTTCCCAGAGGTGGGCTAGTCGGCTGTCGATCTTGTCAACCTGGACCTCGGGTGCGAGCGTCTGCGTCGCCTTGTTCATGTCGTCGTTGAGCGTCTCCATCCATGCCTCGATGTCATCGATGTTCTCTTCACCTCTCTGTTCAGCTCGCTGCTTTCGGAATTTGTCCCAGTCCGTCCATTTGAATAGCTTAGGAAAAGGGGGTGTACCCGCCTGAGGAATTCGTGTTTCTATGATCATGTGGTCACTACCGAGATCTTCAAAGGTATTGCGCCACATTGCTTGAGGGATGTTACGGACCGCCGTCAGGTCTGGTGTCGTGTCTCGTGCCGTAGACGTGCCCGTGCGGGTCGGCGCCGTGGGATCGGTAATAAGAGTTAATTCGGCATCATGTAGGTCCTGCCACAGGCGTCGACCTTTGGCGGTAGTGTAGCCATAGCCCCAGGCCTCGTTCGGGGCGTTAAAATCTCCCCCCACCAGAAACGGGTTTGCGCCCGCCAAGGCAAGCGCCCCTCGGAACAGAGAGAGGAAACGAGCCCGTGAGTGAGCCGGATTACTATATACGTTGAGGAGAAATACACTGTGGTTGCGTGTTCTACAGGGAAGGAGCTCTACAAGCATGTTTTCCGCATGTGTGCCGCTTACGCTGTGTTCTTGCACTACTGTCCCTTTCCGAATTAAAATTGCAAGTCCGCGATCAACGGGAATCGGCGAGGCATGCGCAGTGTAACCTGGAAGCTTTGGTACGGTACCTACTGTTTCTTGTATCATTATGATGTCGGGTTTGGGTTGCGCGTGTCGGACGTATTGTTGCAGCAGTGGTTGCTTCTTAGTGAAGCCCCGACAGTTCCACTGCCACACCACGAGCTCGTTAGTGGGGCTGGCCATCGTGGTGCTGTACTTGTGCGTTACCTGAAATAGGGCTAGGGTGAATGACTGTAGGGCCCATGCCTGGGCGAAGACCTATGTGAGTCTCAATTTTGTCTATATGAATTTCAACCCTGTCTGTTCGAGCAGTGAGGTTATTGACCGCAACGCCGATGTTGCGGATCCCGGATTGAATTTCTGAAAGCAGCTTCCTAATTTCTTCTTGTTCTTTCCGCCAGTCATTCATCGTGACATATGCTTTGCGCCAATCACTTACTGCTGATTCGCGGTTCTCGAGCTGTTGAGACTCGGAACTGGCCGCCGCGCGTTTCTTTGTGGGCGGCGCCGCACCGTCGTTACCGTTCGTGACGGGAGTCGGGACTAAAGCAGGTTTAGGTATAGATGTCTGCGCCATCGACTGTTTAATCTCTCGAATTTCTTGGGTTAATTGTAGCACGACCGTACGTAATTGTGCGTTTTCGTGCTGCATTTCTTCTAATGTCACATCCCTGGGGTCCCTCTTATTATTGGTTTCTGAGGCGGTAGCTCCCTCAGCCCTGCGTCTCAGCGAGCCCTTAACCGCATCTGCCCAGCTCACCTTGTCAGGTAGGTCCGAATCTTGCTGGTCGGCTTGCTTCGGACGCCGAGAGCTCGAACGGCTACGGCTCGCCCCGGGGGTTTTGCTGCGCGCCCGGCTCCGAGACCTGCTCTGCCGGCGGGATGGAGGCCCCGCAACCGAGCGAGACCGGGCTCGGCCTCGAGAGCGGGAGCGGGAGGCAGGTGGGAAATGTTCGTCGTAATTCTGTTGCTGTAGCTCGAGGGCGGCCTCCGCCGCTGCCCTCTGTCGGTCTCCGCGTCGTTTCTTAACAAGATAGGGGGTCTTGAATCGAGCCTTGCAGGCCTTGTCCGCAGTGGGATGCGCCCCCCCACAAAGGTGACACCTTGGCGTGCATGTGTGATTGGGGTCTGGGTTCGAGGCTCCGCAGCCTCTACACACACGGTCTTGGGGGTTCGGGCAGACGTCCATGCGATGGCCGACGCGTCCGCACTGGTGGCACACGTCAATCTGCTTTCTGTACAAGGTACACCTGAGCATAGCACCCCCGTAGTACACCCACGTTGGTACTCGGCCACCATCGAAGGCGATGATGACCGACGTGGTCTTACTGAGTCTTTTGGCCGCTAAGGCATTCGGGTTCCTCTTGTTGACGATATTGAGGTGAATATCCTTTGCGTCTTCTTCGAGAGGAATACCTCGGACGACTCCCTTGACTGTATAGTCGGGCGCAGTTTCATATGCCCGTATCTCGAACTGGTGTCCGTCGACCTCAAAGCTGTCGAGTCGGCGGTACCGTTCTGCATTAGGAGAGTGAGGGGTACTCACAACGATGATATTTTGCTGAATATTTGGGCAGACAATGTCTTCCGTGGCGTCTTGTGGAGATACGTTTGCTGCCCTATATAGGGCCGAAGCGAGGCGGACGACCCCGACTTTTGCAACGTTCAAGCCACCCCGTGGCCTGATGACTACTTTGTGGTGATCACGTGGAAGAGTGGGCATCTTCCCTGCCTTCAGAACTTGCTGCTTGTGAGCGCGCGGGCCTCGCTGCGCCTTGTTCGTGTCTCCAACGCCGGTTTGGGATGCTGATGAAATGTTAGGGTTAGCGCGCTTGCCCCAAGGAGAAAGTCGTTCACGCGGGCCAATGGTGCACCATCCTGCTTCTTCGGAAATCTCGGTGGGTGAGATATCAGTTCCTGCTACTTGTATTTCCATGGCGCCTTGAAGAAATTTGACGCGCAGCCGTAACTGCGGCTCACGTAGCGGCCGGAGCACTAAGCTTAGCAGTAAGCTTAGCTCGGCGGTGCAGTGGCTCGGCAGAAATGGTCCAATAAAGCGGTGAAAATGCAGTTCCCACCTTGAAGACGAATATCGGTAGAGTCAGGATAACTTGCGGGAGATGATGGTGCAAAATTACAGAGATATTTTGCATAAACACTGCGAAATCATTTACGAAAGACAGAGCCGGCGTGAAGTGCATCCGCTCCCTTCGGCTTCTTCCGACGTATAATATGTATGATCTACCAGCACCGTGCTGCATAATATAAGAAGCGGGCAAACAGTTGCGGTAATGAAAATGACTAACGAACGAACATATGAATATAGGTGTATATATATATAAAAAAAGACGCCCACGAGAACGCTCGCTAGCAGACGCCCCCGCATACCGGCGCCATCGATGCGCCGGCGGAAGCAGCCAGTCGCCGCCACCGGAAGTTGAAAAGGCAACGAGCGCCGCCTCACGGAATTTATGCTGAACTAAGGGAACCGCCGCCGCAATGGGAAAGCGAGCAACGCGGCTGGCATCTAGTAAAGGAGGCATTGCACACACACACACACACACATATATATATATATATATATATATATATATATATATATCTATATATGATGTAGACCCTCCTATTGGTCGCATCGCCGTGGTCACGTGCTAGCGCGCGCTTTCTTGAAATCGCGCTTTGGTTGGTTTCTGACGGCGGAGTTTTGGCGGGCAGCGTTTCGCTAGCGCTGGCGCCGTTTACGTATTACGTGTTGTGCTTATAGGTGCAACAACCGCGGAGGCTAGGGGAAAAGACTTCTCTTTATTCCATCCGCAAGAAGCAACGAGGCTCGCCGAAAGATTTGGCTGCAGAGGATCGGCCGGGCAAACTTTGAATATGCGCGGGACCCGCGCCTTTGTGTGGAATTAAGTGACCGTTCATCAGAAGTCATTCCTGTTTTTTCGCACGATTTGGTGAGAAGCGCGAGCATCTGCAGCCTTTCTTCGCACTAAGTAACGTTTGGCACTGTTGTAGTCGTAAACGTTCACTCGCTGCTACGAAAGCCGTGCTTCATGTTGCCTGAGCCTCGCTGTTCACGCTTCTGGTTCGGCAGGCTACATGATGTTGCACACATTGCTTGGCGCACTCGTTTCGTTGTAGTTGAAACCGTTGCTAGGCTTAGACACGAAAGTTGCGCTTCATATGTTAGTTCGACCCACCGTTCAGTGACGCGTATTGCATACTGAAGTGACGCGCATTGCTGGACGTTTTTTTTTTTTTTTGTTGTTGTTATTGGACTCCGCTGACGAACTCGAGACTAAAACGGCGGTTCTCATCGTTTGGGACCCCGATGTTCATGCTACTCGCGGTGTAGGTCTTGCTTTTATGTAGCTCCATTGGTGCATGTACAGGGTCTGTTCTGAAATTAGTAGGACTGGTTTTTTCCTGGGCGAACGGGTGGACGAGAAGCGGTCTGCGCGCGCAGGATCTGTGAGGGGGATATTTGGAACGCTGGGAAAAGTCGGCTGTCGGCCGTTAAAGAGAGCAGGTCGCTTGTACTGTGGACCCCTGTCGAAACGCCTCGTCACGGAGAATCATGGAGTGCTTACTGGATCAGCGATACGCGATCGAATTCTGTGTAAGGCTTGATAAAATGGGCAAAGAGGCCTACGGTGATGCTGCCATGGGTAGATCAGGTGTTCTTTAGTGGTACAAGCTGTTCCGGGAAGGTAGGGAAAGAGTGGAAGACGACGACCGCTCCGGACGCCCCTCGACCAGGAAGACCAACGAAAATGTGTCGCGAGTGAAAAATTTACCAAACAATGATCATAGGATGAGTATCAGAATGATTGCCGATGACTTGAGCATTCCTCAAACGCAAATTTTTGAGATCGTGACAGAAAACTTAGGCATGAGGAAAGCGTGCGCGAAGTTCGTGCCACGAGTGGTTGTCAGAGGAGCAAAAGGCCAACCGGAAAGCAATCTGCCAGGATTTTCTTCATCATGTGAACGAGGACCCCGACTTTTTGGACAATGTGGTGACCGGTGACGAGACGTGGGTGTTTGATTACGACCCGGAGAGCAAGCGGCAGAACTCAGAATGGCCCCCACCTTCTTCCCCAAGCCCCGAGAAAGCACGAATGCCCCGCAGGGGCGTCTGCGTCAGCAGGCGTTTGGTGTGTTGCGACACCACGTACCCGAGCACACGAGGGTTGGACCCTCCCGCGTGTAGCCGTGCGCGGCTTAGCCGTGTATGGGGAAAGGGGGATCCTGGGGGTTGAGCCGATGCTGGGTGTTTGGACCTTTATGGCCCCCGGCGGAGGCAACACACCTCTTTGGCCTCTGCTTCACATAGACGGCCCCTCCAGACTGACCCACCTGGAGGAAAACGGCAGTCGCCTTTTCCTGTCTCTCTCTACTCAAATCTTCGTCTTTCTCTCTCACTTTTGACCTTTCCTGTGTTCTTCTCTCTTCCTTTTACTTCCTTTCTCCTTGGCGGCAATGGTTAACCTTGTGTGGCTATCCTGCCTTGGGTACACCATATGTGGTTATAGTGATGGCGTACGACTGACGTCGTGCAGACTTGTACGCAAGCTCTGCCGCGTCCCCTCGTTGGGCTCCGTGGTAGGCGGTCAGCGCTGTTGCCGATTTTTTTTTGTATTTTCATGGAAACTTCTTTCCCCCCACTTCCTGATCGCCCTCAGAAACGAGGGCGCACCGAAGATTTATTCCAGCTTTTCGGACGCCAAACACAGAACTTCCCCCGCTTTCACGTTATTCACTCTGAAAAGTCAGACAAACCAGTGCGAACCATTTCACCGTTTCTTGTTTCAAAGTCCTTGACTGGCAAGCGGTGACCTCCTCTTGGAGCTCCGCGATCAGAAGCAATATGACAAACTACAAAAACTAGTGTCGTTTGGGGAGACCCACATAACAGTAACCCCACACCGTACAATGAACACCACCCGCGGTGTTGTGTCGGATGATGATTTGCTTGAGCTGACTGAAGCGGAGCTCCTGGAGGGCTTCAGTGAGCAAAATGTGATCAATGTCAAAAGAATTAAGATGAGGCAAAATGGTAAAGAGATGCAGACAAAGCACCTAATAATCACCTTTGGTTCAAGTGTCCTGCCCGAGTCAATCGATGCCGGGTACATCAAGCTCCGTGTTAGGCCATACGTGCCAAATCCCCTCCAACGTTTCAAATGCCAGCGTTTCGGCCACAGTTCGCAGAGCTGCCGGGGCCGCCAAACATGTGCGAAATGCAGTGCCCATGAACACACAACTGAAGCTTGTGAGAACTCCCTCCACTGTGTAAACTGTGATGGGGAGCACGCCGCGTACTTGCGGTCGTGCCCATCCTGGAAAAAAGGAAAAGAAATTGTGACGATAAAAGTAAAGGAAAACATAACTTTCAAGGAGGCACGCAGGTGGGTATCCTACCTGCCTTGCCTTGCTTTGCCGAAGTGGCGCGTCAGAGGGCAGCGCCACAACGGTCTCCGGCGGCTGTCCGACCCACACCCAGTGAGGTGGCAGTGACGCCATCCGCCCCCCCCCCCTCCGGCGGCTGCAGCTAGCGCTGCTACGCCAACCAAGCAGAAGGGGCCATCCACCTCCGGGCAGTGGCCTCAAAGGCCTCGTCCAACGTGCCGAACCCTTCACGTCAAACAAAGCGCTCGGAAGAGCGCGTGTCCAGTGCTTCGCAAGAGGCGATGGACACAACGACCAGCCAGACGGCGCCACCAGCGCCTAAGGAGCGGCGAGGCTCTCTCGATCGCTCCAGAAAAGACAAAACTCCCGTCAGGGCACCTCGAAAGGGCCCATGAACTAATCTTGATCTCTTAAACACACAGCACCCAACACATTTATCAAAATGGAAACACAAATACTACAGTGGAATGTACGAGGACTACTACATAACCTCGAAGACATTAGAGAACTAATACGCCAACACAATTCCAAGTTGCTGTGTGTTCAAGAGACATGTTTGAAAGCCACACAGACAAACTTTTTACGACAGTACATAATCTATCGTAAAGACCGCAACGAGGCTAACGCCTCCGGCGGTGTTGCAATAGTTGCGGATAAAGCTGTAGCTTGTCAACAGATTGCCCTCCAGACGCCCCTCGAGGCCGTGTCGGTTCGGACAATCCTTTTTAAGAAATTGGTGACTGTGTGCTCTTTATACATACCGCCTAACTATCACCTGGAAAAAAAAAAAACGATTTCCATAACCTAATTAATCAGCTTCCTGACCCCTACATACTCGTGGGTGATTTTAATGCCCACAACACGATGTGGGGAGATTCGCGATGCGACGCGAGGGGTCGATTAATTGAAAATTTTCTTTTGACCTCTAGTGCCTGCTTGTTTAATAAGAAGGAGCCGACGTATTACAGTGTCCAACACAACACATATTCAGCAATAGATCTAGCAATCGGTTCTTCTTCTCTTCTGCCTCACTTAGAATGGTCCGTGATCAATAAATTGTATGGAAGTGACCACTTCGCTGTGATTTTAAACATGATAACTTTGCATGAGAACCCTCAGCATATTCCTCGATGGAAATTAGCATCGGCGGATTGGGAGCATTTTAAAGAATCATCTTATTTACCACCAGATTTTATAATGAATTTTACTATAAATGATGCCGTTGCATATTTTACCGCTTTTATTATTGATTTAGCCGAAAAGTTCATCCCGCCGACGAATGGTGGCTCACTAAGGAGACGTATTCCCTGGTGGAACGAAGACTGTAGAGAGGAGCGAAAGAGACAGAACAAGGCATGAGGCGTATTGCGCAGATCGCCTAATGCCGAAAATCTAATTCACTTTAAACAAATTAAATCACAGGGAAGGCGGACACGACGTCAGGCAAAGAGAGAAAGCTGGGTGAGGTTCCTCTCCGGCATTAATTCATACACGCAGGAGGCAAAGGTGTGGAATGGCTTGAGAAAGCTGCAAGGGCAACAAATCCACCCGTTGCCTCTGGTGAACGACCAAGGGGATACCTTGCAAGACTAGGCAGACTCTCTTGGGGAACACTTTGAGCGTGTTTCGAGCTCAGTACACTGTTCTGAATCTTTCCTTAAATATAAAGATATAGAAGAACTTAAGCCATTCGTACGTAAATCGAGACACGACGAAGCGTATAACCGGCCATTCAGTATTGCCGAGTTGAGAGCTGCCTTGATCTCATGCAAGCGCACTGCACCGGGACCTGACCGAGTCATGTATGACATGATCAAAAACTTGCACACTGACACACAAGTTACACTACTTGCACTCTTCAACACTATTTGGGCTGCCGGATACCTTCCACACACATGGCAAGAAGCAATTGGATTCCCTGTTTTGAAGCAGGGGAAGACCCATCCCTGGCGGCAAGCTATCGCCCGATAGCTCTTACAAGCTGCCTGTGTAAGCTTCTTGAAAAAGTGATTAATCGTAGACTCGTACATTTCCTTGAACTCACCAATATACTTGATCCCTATCAGTGTGGCTTCAGAGAAGGCCGGTCGACAACAGATCATCTTGTACGCATTGAAGGATATATTCGTGATGCATTTGTGCATAAACATTTTTTCTTATCAATATTCCTTGACATGGAGAAGGCATATGACACAACATGGCGTTACGGGATCTTGCGAGACTTGTCGGGAATGGGCATCTGCGGAAATATGCTGAAAATAATTGAAAGCTATTTGTTAAATCGTATCTTCCGCGTGAAAATCGGTAACGTATTGTCGCGACCTTTCAAACAAGAAAGAGGTGTACCTCAGGGAGGCGCGCTTAGTTGTACGCTCTTTATCGTGAAGATGAACACGCTTCGTGCTTCATTACCACCTGCCATTCTTTATTCCGTCTACGTGGACGACATTCAAATCGGCTTCAAATACTGTAACCTCGCAGTATGCGAGAGACAGGTGCAGCAGGGCTTGAACAAGGTTGCCAAGTGGGCAGACAAAAAAGTTCTTGTGTTCTTTTTACTAGAAAGAGAGGCCTGGTTCCAGATCCTTGTGTTCAACTGTGTGGACATCAAATACCTATCAACAAAGAACACAAATTTCTAGGTATTATACTTGACTCCAAGCTTACTTTTATTCAGCACATTAAATATCTCAAAGAAAAATGTCTAAGGACAATGAACTTAATTAAAATTCTATCCCACACAACATGGGGTAGCGACAAGAAGTGCCTGATGAATGTTTATAAGAGCCTAATTCGATCACGATTGGACTATGGTGCCGTCGTATATAACTCTGCCGCTCCGAGCGCACTAAAGATTCTAGATCCTGTCCACCATCTAGGTATCCGCTTAGCCATTGGCGCTTTCAGGACAAGACTGATTGAAAGCTTATACGCGGAATCAAATGAATGGTCACTCCATCTACAGAGAACTTACATCCGCCTTACTTATTTCCTGAAAATACGCTCCAATCATCAACATCCATGTTTTAGCACCGTTAACGATATGACGTGTGCTACACTTTTCCATGATCGTCCCTCTGTAGACAGCCTTTCTCGCTTCGTGTGAGGGAGCTTAGCGATGAAATGTATGGCCCACTCCTCAAGCTTCGCCTAATGCATCAAACCAAGTTGTTACCACCTTGGGAGTGGCAGGTCGTAGAATGTGACATATCCTTTTTAGAAGTAACAAAACACGCACCAGAGATCGAAATCCGAACGCATTTCCTAGAACTCCAGCACAAGCACTCCTCCGCAGAATTCTACACAGACGCTTCGAAGCCAAATGCCGGGGTGTCCTATGCTGCCGTCGGCCCATCCTTCTCAGAATCCGATGTACTGCATCCGGAAACAAGTATCTTTACGGCCGAGGCCTACGCAATACTGTCTGCTGTGAAGCATGTAAGAAAATCAAAACTTCAAAAATCAGCGATATATACAGACTCCCTAAGCGTCGTGAAGGCCTTGATGTCACTCTATACACACAAAAATCCAGTACATAGTGAACTCTATTCCGTCTTGTGTAAAGTGTACATATCTAACCAGCATATCATTATATGCTGGGTGCCTGGCCATAGTAGCATCGAGGGTAACGTTCTGGCGGACGAGATGGCCACGTCAATCGCATCGAAAGCTGTTAACCCTACCGCTGAGGTGCCTGTCACAGATCTGAGGCCTTTCTTGCGAAGGAGGCTGCGAGACCACTGGCAACGCATGTGGGACGCGGAAACAGATAATAAGCTCCACCTGATAAAGCCGCAGTTAGGATTCTAGCCCTCTACTACAAAATCGCGCCGAACAGATGTCCTATTCTGTCGTCTCAGAATAGGACACACATTTGGCACCCATAATTTTCTACTCACCGGAAGTGGGCCTCCAACCTCTGGTAGATGCGGGAGAGGCTGACCGTACTCCACGTCCTCCTGGAGTGTCGGGAAGCCGAATCTGAGAGAAAGAGACATTTTTCCTTAGCATACCGGCAGCACATTCCTCTTCATCCTGCAATGTTTCTCGCTCCAGAACCGCCTTTTAATACAGACACAGTCCTAGGTTTCCTCAGAGATGTGGTCTTACATGTTAGTAGTCCCATACATTCGTAGCGCTTCCTCTATTTAGAGGATGCCGCTGGGATAGTTGTACTGTATAGCACATGTCTCAAGGCCCTTGTGTTTCAAGGGCTCTGGTGAGACACTTGTGCTATAGCTAATTTTTGCATCTTACATGTTCTGCATGTCATATCATTCTTCCGCAATGCAGTGTAAGGCTCATAGTACTCGTCATTAGACATTGCCATAATCTTATGGCACGTACATTTTACGCACTTTAGAGCGACTATTCTTTTAGGCCCCTTTACAGCCAAGTCACATCTTCTTCACAGAACTCATCATTCCACCGCGAAATCACTAACACTGTTTTGGCGCTCTTTGGCCATACCTGGCCCTTGCGCCACTAAACAACACACATTCATTCAAAGCACGAATGAGCAAATGCAAGCAAAAGTCCATGCTCATTTGCTTTTTTGATCGACATGAAGTCATCCACAAAGATTTCGCACCAGCCTGTCAAACATTTAATGCAGTTTTTTACGTGCAAGTTCTCAAAAGACTGCGAAAACGCATTGTTCGTGTACGCCCAGCCATTGCCAACAATTGGTGGCTGCACCATGCACGACAACGCGCCGAGCCACACAGCGTTCCGCACAGTGGAATATCTTGCCCAGCACAAGGTGCCAACGCTACCTCAGCCCCCCTACAGCCCCGACTTGGCCCCACCAGACTTTTTTCTATTCCCGGGAATAAAATTGACGTTCAAGGGGAAGCATCACGGATCGGTAGAGGCGGTTCAACAGGCCGTGACGAGGGAGCTAAACAGAATTCCGGTCTAGGCGTTCCTGGAGGCGTACGAAAACTGGAAAACTCGTTGGCAGCAGTGCATGTGTAGATGCGGAAGGGTGCTACTTTGAAAAATTCTAATCGTTTGTACTATTATCACGAATGAATTAAAAGAAAATTGTCCTACTACATTCAGAACAGACCCTGTATGTGTATTTGCGGGGTTGTTACCAAAGTCGGCAGTTACTGTGCCTAGGCACAGTAACGACAGCTACATTTTGCGTGCGCCATATCTGCGCGCATAATAAATCAGAATGCAGACATCCGCTAAACACAGCCGAAATTATATTGGGTTCAAAAATGTCGTGCAAATCTAAGGTTGTTGAAACATTTTTAACCCTGATAGATCTGGTAAAAGAAACCTCTAACGAAGGGGCGCGCAGTCCATTTTCAACGTTCGACGTTGATAAAATTGTTATGGCCACGGGCACGGCGGACTGACATATCAACAGTTCTTATTTTCGAAAGTATTTGTGAAAAGTCACGGCGTATATTTTCTTCCGTGCCTTGTTGTGTCATACCAAATATTAGCTTATTCATCTTAGGATCACTTCACCGAAGACTAATTTGAAAGCCAAATCCTTCGGAATTACGGCATCAAGAAATTAAAGCCCGATGCATTACCAAGACTTTTTACAGCACGAGCAAACGCGCCTTTGACAGGTTATGGAAGTAGTACACCACCATCGCTTCTTATAAAACCTAGACCCCACGCCTGTGTTTAAAAAAAAGTCATAGATGAATATCCACATACAAAGCGTATGTTGTTCCAATTTCTCTTGGCGGCGTTGAAGTTCAAATGGAGGTGATCAAAAGGCGCCGTTCGAGAGAAAAAAAAAAAAACGCTCCATTAGCTCGCTTGAGCACACTACCTCCACCGTTGACACCGCAATCGAAGTGATCGTAGTGGAAGGAGCTTTGATAAAGTAGTGCAACGTGGATACCGGCAGTTATTGGAGTAACTCCTACATGAACCTCTCCTGTCATAAACGCGACAACCAAATTCTTCAGGCGCGCAGTGCGCTGCGCGCCAAAGGAACGAATGTTGGGAGCATCTGCTAGCTGTACCCGGCCTGTTGTAAACTGCTAATAGCTATGAGAGCTGCTCGCCTAGAACGAAGCTTTTCAGTTTTCCGGCGCGACCATGCTTCAGAGACCAGCGGGAACGCTGGATTCGCAGTGTACGCGATCGCGGATATCTACAAACTGCATGCTGTCGCTAGTTCGCTGTGAATTTACGCTCCACGCAAGTTAGTCGATATTTTTACATTGCCGACGGAACCGAATGGCAGCCGGCAAAGTGGTTACGAGTCTGGAGTCTGCATTTCGTAGGCGGAAAGCCATCGGCGGATCCAGCTTCTCCCTCGTACGCTCCTGCGGTTTTTCCGCCGACCTACCGCAAGATTGCACGCGTGTGTTGATACGCATATACCAATGACTACATATGTGGGTACCCTAGTGCAAGTTGGGAAGTTGAGAGGTACACAAAAAGAGGTATCAGTCAGTTGGGCGCAATTCAGGAAAAAAATATGCTACGTGTTACGCATCAGCAGATTGCACGGCTCGTAAACGCGAATAGTAAGGAAGGAGCCCTGGAAGTGTGGCACAATTCAGGGACCGTGCGAATTTCAGCATTTACACCGCCCCTACTAATGTGGCCCCGTGACAGCTCTGCGCGTGCAAGCGAAGCCGCACCACGCTTGTGTTGCGCTACGTGATGGATTAGATACCACGTGCAAAGAACGTAATGGTAGCCGTGTTCTGAAAAATCGTAACGTTACGGTTTCAGCTGCTACACAGTCAGATGAGTATGGAATCCGCTCAGCAGGCACAGATGACGCTTCACGGAACCAGGCCGAGGCCGAAACAGAAAATCGGAAACAGCATTCTCCACTTATATTACTCAAGCCGCCCGAGCAACGACCGCAAACGGAACTAAACTACAGCACAGAAAAACTGCTGCCGCATAATTAATTGCAACAATGTTCTGAGATCGTACATTTTACTTGCACCTATCGCACTCAGATGTCAGATACTTTTAAGATCACGCTACACCACATGTACCGGACGCAAGTGTAATCGTTTACTCAGTAATAAGCAGGAAGAGCAAGAGTGCATACTAACCTCGAATGTGACGGCGTATACCTCCAGGTTTACATTGGCCTGTCGCACGCATCGACCTTTCAAAACGCTCAGTGTCACGTCTGCGCTTTCTCCTGTCACGTTGAAAACATAATTGCTTCGGTATAATGTATGTCCTTTCTCTTCGTTTGAGGCCCTAAAGAATGCCGCACTGTTAACCTTCTTGAAACTTTTCTGTTTTATCACACCTGTCGCCATCGCGCACGCACTTCCATGCATGCCGGCGCAGCAGAAGGAGAGACGGCAGTTCTCATAGCACGCGGGTGGAAATTGAAGTGGCTGTTCGTGGCGCTGGCGCACTGTATTGTTGCGCCACATGTAGGTGTTACACGTTGATCTCTAACTTGATCTCTAAATTGGGGTCGTTAGGACCAATAATACTACTGCTAAACTGAGATGAGACTTTACCTTATTACGTGCGACACGGATACGCTGAAACACGGATTTCCTTAAAATTAAATTCTGGGGTTTTTTACGTGCCAAAACCAGGATGTGATTATAACGCACGCTGTAATGGGAGACCCCGGGAATTTCTGACCACCTGGGGATCGTTAACGTGCACCCAATGCACGGCACACAGGCGTTCTTCCATTTCGCCCCCCCCCCCGAAATGCGGTGGCAGTGGCCGGGATTTGATCCCGCGACCTCGTGCTTAGCAGCGCGCAACGCCATAGCCACTAAACCACCAAGGCGGGTGCCGATATACTTGCTAGTCCACTTGAGGAGCTTAACACACTATGGCAATTCTCTTCAATGACATATCCAACATTTAGCACTTTACTATAAGATATCTCTTTCAGGTGCTATAAATGCAAACAAAATTTGGTTGACCAGCGATGCCGGTGATTAAAGGGAAAATGCTAAAGTTTTAAAGGCAGATCTGTAAATTCACTAAAAGCTAAATGCTTCTCTCCAGTGATCATACCGAAATACAAAGATATTCTACTTGAAGTGTGATATTATAATTAAGTTACTATATAAAATATTTTATTGTTTCAGAGGATTCCTCATTCAGTTACTTGACAAGTCCCAATGATGTCCAATTGGAACTGTTTTGATTTCCAACTGCAACCAATTAGACTCTTTTCTTTAGGGCGCAGCTCTTCCTGCTACGAGCGTTGGCGGCGGCGTAACCCAGCTAACGAGCAGAGCGAAAGATGAAAGAGCGAACGTGGAGCGGTAGATGAAAGGCGCGAGCCGCCAACGGCGGCGACTAGCGGAGACCAATGAGAGCGGCCCCTTCAGTGACGTGTGCGCGGGAAACCGGTTTCATTATGCGAACCCGCCCGACCGTTCGACGCGTACTCGTATCTGCAGCGATTATACTGGAACCTTCGACGAAGCATGTATAAAAGCCAACGCGCTTGACCCGCAGATAGGATTTTCGACGACTGCTGACTCTTCTACATGTATCTCTCAAATTCTTTGCTTCAATATATCGCGAAATGAAAACACGTATAAAGCTGCGCTCAAATTTCGCATTAGGTAGTATCGTAATCGTCGGTGAAATTTTTTTTTTGCGTGGGTGGCGACGGCATTGCGTCAGTTTTGTTTTATTGCGATAAGAATCATGTGGACACTCCAGGCGCATTTTTGTCGTCGGCCTCGGCGTCGCCGTGACGTTTCGTATAAAGTCGAAGGGCGATAACAACGTCGCCGCGCGCCGCATGCTGTATGTGCGAGTAAAAGCACGCGAGGGGGGTCGACGATCGCTGCTCAATCTGGCGCACGCGAGGGAGGATATCGGAGAGCAAACGCGCCGTCTTCTGTCGCGCGAAAGGCCGCGGGGGAATAGGAGGCAGGGAGGGGGGCGGCGTTGGGCTCCGGCAGCAACTGCGTATTTCGCAACCGGGCGCAAGGGGAACTGACGATCGCGGCTCCATCTCGCGCGCGAGAGGGAGGAAAGTGAGGACGCAGGGAAGGAGGGAGGGGGGATCGAGCGGCGTCGTTTCTTGAACGCGATCTGCAGACGGCTCATACTGCTCATACTTTTGTGCGTGCTGTGTACTCGCCGCTGTTTGCGTTGAAGCGACAGGCAGCACGAGGGTCGCTCGCTGCTGCTGCCGCGCTTGCTCGCGACAGCGTTTTGACAGAAAGTGTCCACGGTCATCGAGTGTGATGTGATCATATTTGCCTGTGCGCGCTGACATGCTTAACTCAGTTAGTAAGCGAATGTTTGCAAGTTTATTTGGCCGATAAAACTAATATCCTTACTTCGTAAAGCTGCCTACTAATTTGCTATCGCAATCGATGCTTTGCCTTGAGAAACTGCGACTTTTTTTACCCCGCCGAAGAATACAACACTTTCCGTTACATCCTAGCTATGCCGATTCCGAAGCCGGTACAATGTCGCAAAGGTAGTGTTATCTGGGTATAACCTCCTATTAAGGGACTGGTGAATGTGGGACGCTTCCGAATGCTCTACACAGCGTCTGAAATCTGTCAATGTAGGCAAGAATAAGAAATAGAGGCACGCACCCACTCGTGCCTCATAGGAAAGACAGCGGAAAGTCTGGCATAGGTCTTGGGCCAAGTGGAAACTGTCATAGAGCTTCTTACAATAATTATTGTATGTATGTTAACTCTATGGAGCATGGCGTGCGCACACGTATACGTGTGCTCTCTCTCGTGCTATGTGATACGTATCACACGCACTAGTCGTCCCAAAGGGCTAGTGGCAATGACATGAGAGAAGTATGCCTGCAATGGTCCTTAAGAGTTAGAATCCCACCATTTTTCTTTTAAAACATTCTCAGCTTTCCTTTTTTTTTTTACCTCGTTCCTTAGTTTCGTGTCGCCGGAGTTGTCTGTGGGCCTCCACTCTCATCTAATGGAGGAGGAGGAGGAGGAGGAAAGAACTTTATTGGGTCCTGAGGAACCCCTTCCCACCCACTCTTGGTTTAGTGGTCGGCAGGGGTCGCGGGCCGCACCCACGTTGGGACGGGAAGCCCGTGAGCCTCCGCCCTTTCGTGAGCCCTCTGGACGGCCCGAAGCTGGGTCTGGTGGTCGTCGCTTCGCAGGGCGTCCATCCAGTCTTCTTCTTTGCTGAACACGGTGCCGCTTAACGCGGAGCATTGCCAAAGCATGTGCGATAGCGAGCAGTACGATTCGCCGCAATCCGGACATTGCGGCTCTACGTCCGGTGAATAAAGGCTCATTCTGCCTCTCGAGGGGAACGACCTTGTTTGCAGCATTCTGAATATAGATGACTGTGGTCTAGTAAGTTTAGCGTGGGGGAGCGGGAAGGTCCTCCTCGACAGCTGATAATGTGTTGTTAGTTCGTTGAAGGTGAGCAGCGGGTCTCGGTGCTCCCCTCCCTCCCCGCCACTTCGCTCGCCACGATCGCCGCGGTGCGTGAGTCCTCGCGCGCGTCCGTGTGCCAGCTCGTTGGCGTTGGGAAAGTCGGGGTGCATGTCGGCCCCCATGTGGGCTGGAAACCATTTGAGGATGTGATGACCCGCGGCTCCCTCACTGCCGAGGACGGCCGCTGCTTTCCGCGATATCGAGCCCGAGGCGAATGCTCTGGCCGCCGATCGCGAATCTGTGTATACGTATGGACGTTCGGGGTCCCTCATTGCCATGGCTATTGCCACCTGTTCGGCCACCTCGGACGTTACCCCCTTGACCGATGCTGCGTTGATGATCGTACCATCCCAGTGTATCGAGACGGCCGCGTACCGGTCGCTGCGCCCGTACTGGGCCGCGTCTACAAATGCCGCCAGTCCCGGACAGCTGGCGGTCGATTTCAGCAGTGCTCGGGCCCTCGCCTTTCGGCGCCCCTCGTTGAATTGCGGGTGGACGTTTCTCGGAAGCGGTTCTACCTTGAAAGTGCCCCTGACCGCCGCGCTGAGCGCGACGCTGCGTGCGTTGCACTCTGCCTCGGCATTTATACCTGCTTCTTCTAGGATGCGTCTGCCGGCCCTGGTGGTCGACAGCCGCACGACCTGTGCCTTGGTCTGTGCTTCGATGATTTCTGCTAGCGTATTGTGGACCCCTAGCCGATCGAGCCGCTCCGTGCTTGTACTGATCGGAAGACCTAGAACCCTCTTGATGCTCTTGCGCATCAGTGTGTCTATCTTGGCCGCGTCTCTCTTGGTCCATTTTAGCGCCGAGGCTACGTAATTTACGTGACTCATGAGGAAGGCGTGGTAAAGTCTGATGAGATTGCTCTCGCTGAGCCCTCCCCTGCGGTTGGTCACCCTGAGGATCAGCCGGAGCATGTTCTCCGTTTTGGACGTGAGTCTCATGACCGTTTGCGTGTTACCGCCTTTAGCCTCAATTAGCAGCCCCAAGATTCTTATAGTGTCCACTCTGGGGATCGGCTGGCCGTCACTCGTGCGTAATTTGATTGGTATTTGATCGATCGGCGTCAAATTCCTCATGCCTTGTTTCGAGGGCCTGTAGAGCAACAGTTCCGATTTGCTGGGTGACAGACGGAGTCCCGTTTCCTTCAGGTACTCTTCCGTTGTGTCCAGCGCCTCTTGAAGAGCCCGCTCGACTTCTGCGTCGGACCCTCCCGGGCACCACACCGTAATATCGTCTGCGTACAGGGCGTGATTGACGTTGGTCACTCTCGTCAGCCGGTCCGAGAGCCCTTTCAATGCTAGATTGAATAATAGCGGGGAGAGCACCGCCCCTTGTGGGGTGCCCTTCGCGCCCAGCGTGTAAGAATCGGACGTGGCCTGTCCTATTTTGATCGTGGCTTTCCTGTCTCTGAGGAAGGAGCCTATGTAAGAGTGGAATTTCCGGCCGAGCCCCATCACCGAGATCGTTTCCATTAGAAATCTGTGTTTCACCGTGTCGAACGCTTTCGTTAGGTCCAGGGCCAGTATGCCCCTGGTGTCTCTGGTTATGCCGTCGATTATGTGCTTTTTGAGTTGTAACATTACGTCCTGTGTGGAGAGGCCCGGTCTGGAGCCCACCATGTTATGTGGGAAGAGGCCCTCTCTCTCTATGTACCGCGATACTCGGTTATGTATGGCATGTTCCGCCGTCTTGCCTACGCACGAGGTCAGCGATATTGGCCGCATGTTCTCCGCCGCAAGTGGTTTACCGGGTTTCGGTATTAGTATCACCGAAGCCTCTTTCCAGGCCTCTGGTACTTGTCCCGTTTCCCACGCTCTGTTTATTTCTTCGGTGAGCTTGTCGACCGACTTTCCGTCTAGGTTTCTTAACAGTTTATTCGAGACCCCATCAGGGCCCGTCGCGGAGCGTCCGTTGAGGCCTTGTAAGGCATCCCAAATTTCCGATTCCGTGAAGGGCGCGTCGAGTTCTTCGACCTCTGTGCCGGCGTATTGTGGATAGTCGCCATCGCCTGACGGGCCCAGTGGTAGATACGTCTCGGCCAGCTCCTTTAGGAACTCGCTCTCCGTTTTGCCCTGCTCCTTTTGTTTGTGTAAAATCCTATCAATTGCCAATCTCTGATTGCCTTTGGATTGCTTGTCGTCTAACAGTTTCTTTAGGAGGTTCCATTTGCGCCCGGTTCTCATTTGTCCGTCTACCGACGCGCACACCTCGTTCCACTGTTGCTTGGAAAGCTCGATCGAGTGCGCTTCGATTTCCCGGTTTAGTGCCGCTACTTTCTTTCGCAGTCTGCGATTTAGTCTTTGCGTTTTCCACCTGGCCGTGATGGAATTCTTTGCCTCTAATAGGTGTGCCAATCTCGCGTCCATCCTTTCCACGTTCAGTTCAGTTTGGACAACCCTCGTCGCGGTGCCAACGTCCTCTTTGAGCCTTCTAAAAAGGCTGTCTAGGTCCGCATATTCGCTTTTGTCTTCCTTCCTTATTTTGCGGAAGGCGTCCCAGTCGGTGACCTTAAATTCTCTCGGTGGTGCCGCCTTGACGGGGATCGTCACTGCCAGTATGCAGTGGTCGCTGCCGAGGTTCTCGTGCAGGTTGCGCCACTCGGCCCCTCGCACGTTCTTGACGAAGGTCAGGTCGGGCGTCGTGTCCCGCGCCACCGACGTGCCTAGTCGAGTTGGATAGCGGGGGTCGGTCACCAGCTCTAGCGAGCACATAGTGACTGCCTCCAATAGCCGTTCTCCCTTAGGCATTGGCCTTGCATAACCCCAGGCTCCGTGGGGCGCGTTAAAATCTCCTGCCACTATTAGCGGGGCCCCCCTGGCCATTGAGGCCGCCTTCGTTATTATCGACGTGAACGATTGTTTGCGGTCAGACGGCGGGCTGTACACGTTCACTACGAATACGCTGTTTTTCAGCCAACTGTTCGGTATGATTTCGGTATGATTTCGGTATGATTTCATCTAATGAGACCTCCTCCACTCTCCTCTCTCATTGGTGGAGGTGTCGGCAAGTACATTTCCGCCAACGAGAGACCAACCAATGAACCAATCAACAAACCAAAAGGAATAGTCGCTTTATAGACAGAACATTGTCAATGGGATGTGTGCTCAGCCGTTGAGCAATTTCCATTTTATTCAAGGCGATTTTTTATTCGAATTTTCAGGACAGCGACAGCGTACCGAATTTTACTTCTCCTGTAGTTTTTCCCGAATTTTGTCATTATTTTTCTCTAGACAGGTGTAAATGTATTTTGTAATCCTATATTATTCTGTCCAATTACATATAGTGGGTGTGCACCCCATTCAGAGGAAAACTGGAGAATTGATTAGAGCAGAACTGAGTAAAGGAAACGGCTCTAATCCGGGGAATAATTCAGGATGAAGTGACTGACAAAACAAAATCAAGGAAACCAAAACAAACCAAACAAAACAAACCTACACTAATAAACTTAACCCAATATAACCCATCCCACCTAAACCACACCAATCAACCCAAGCCCGCTGCGTTGGGTTGGACTGAGAGGTCCACCCGATTCGGGGATCCTACCCCTCTCCGTAACCTTTCAAAATGAGTTTTTTCTCTTTCTCTCCAAATGAACCCACCGACCGACCACAACCAGCCAAGCGTAGTTTTTCTGTCTCTTTCCTCATCGTTCTAAAGTCCACCTACTGGCAAATCCTCCTTAGTGGATTGGTTTGGTTCGGTGCCTACGGATACGGCTCAACCTACTGGGGGATCGGCAATGAATCGGGTGGCAGTAGGTAAGAAGGGAACAGTACTTAAATAGAATTTCGTAATTTAGAAATGATAATAAACGAATACTAATTGTTATTATCATACGCGCCATTGTTAGAGGTTTCGCGCGCCGTCGTCATCATCGTCGTCATCATCATAATCAGTAGCTCGCGCTCTGCTCGCGACACAGCCACGGGCAGGTATTCCAGAGGATCACGCTCCACAACCGATCTGCTGGCCGCATCAAGTCTCGCGTCCGCAGCAGTCCTCGCTGTCCCGATTCGATCACTGCCGACTGCCGAGGGCAACCTCGGCGCCATGGCGTCGCCCGGCGTTGACCAGCAACAGCCGCAGAAGAAGCATCATCGCAAACAACAGCAGCACCCCATGATGAGGGGCAAGGTGCGGACGCCGTGTATGGGTGTATAAACATGCTGTCGCGTATACAGTACGAGTTGCAACACGTCACCCGTGGCCTGAGCGCTTTCCTGGGTGAGCAGGGGAGGGCATTTTGTAAGAGTCCGCCTAATGGACTGCCCGTTTCGGTCGCCACTGGTCGGCTGGAGCTGTAACAGCGAGGAAGAGACTGGATGGGAGTGCCTGTCTCCTTCTCACTGGTACTCCAGCACAGTCAATCAGCACTTCAGCTGTAGCCGAAATGGACTGTCGGACAGGTGGCACTACAGTCACTGTATATGGCTCCCCCAGGGAGCCATATACAGTAACTTTACGTGGCACAAAGTTGCTAGGCTCTCGTTAGGCGTTTTGCCGTTGCAGCAGTGCGCATCGGCTCTTGTGCGTTCTGCTGTGTGCTTCCCTTGTATGTGGTATTGTCTGTCGTGCTGCTGCTCTTCCGCGGGTCACTGTAAAGTGCACTCTGCGTCCGAGGAAAGCAGCTAGACAACGGAAAGCACAGGGACCCGTCGCGTTGGCTCGGAGGCTCTGGAGTTCTGCTGCCGAGCACTACGTCGCGACCCGATCAGGATGTCGGATCAGGATATCTCAGAACACCACATTATGGGATAAAATTCACCGACGGAGGACATAAATCCGCAGCGTGTGGGAATGGCACATAGTACCACAGGACATACTTTTTTAGCATGTCGCATACTTATTGTGCAGATATCAGTGAGCACGTGATAACTATACCCGATCCCTTGGGCTTAAGGATAGTAAAGGAAAGGCCAATAAATCTGCCGATGGAGTGTAGTAAAATACTACAGGCGTATCAGTGGCGCAAGAAAGCCGGGTAAAAAAGTAAAATTTGGGGGACGCTTAAGCTTTGCCTTTAAGAGTGGAACGCGATAGCATTCAAAGATCCCTGGCTGCTTCTCACGCTTCCCGGCAACGGCAGCGTATGTAGCCGTAATGTTTACCGGTAAACGCTCGCGGCGAACGCTATGCACGAATGCGGGGTTTCTGGTAGAAACGTGGCCTGTTGCGTGGGCCGCGATGCGGTGGATGGATGGATGTTATGAGCGTCCCCTTTGGAACGGGGCGGTGGGTTGCGCCACCAAGCTCTTGCTACTATGCTGCCTAATATCCTACCTAGGTTAACCAATGAAAAAAAAAAAAAAAACACTATGAACTACCGCGTCCAAACTTTCTGATCCCCTATTGCGAATTGTGCTTTTGTACGTCTCCGTCTTTTGTCATTTCCCTACTTTTCTTCCACCAATCCTCCAATCGCCTCTTACTAATGTGTATTGCGGACCTGTTTGCTTTACCACTGCTCCCGCTGAACCCAAGGGCTTCAAGGAGGCCAGTGGTGCCTAAATCGACCGCTGGGTAGACGTCTTCACATTCTAATAAAATATGCTCCGTCGTTTCCCTAGCTTTACCGCAGCAAGCACATGCTTCTTCTTCCTTGTTATATCTCGCTTTATAGGTGCGTGTTCGAAGGCATCCCGATCTCGCTTCGAAAAGTAATGAGCTTCCCTTTGAGTTATCATAAATGGTTTCTTTCCTGATTTCGTTTTTTCCTCTTAAGTAGTTCCTCATGGCAGGTTTCTTTTCCATTGCCGCCACCCATGAGATTAATTCAGCCTCTCTGACTTTCCGCTTGACCTTCCTTGTTGCTGTGTTGCCCACCCCACAGGCCGCATACTTGCTGGTAAGCTTCCTAGTTCTTTTCCTCCACTGTGAATCAATGTTTTGCCTGTACAGATACCTGAACTCTCTCCCAGCCCATTTACTTTCTTCCATATTCCTCAGCCGTTCTTCATACTCAATTTTACTGCGAGCTTCCCTCACTTCAAAACTAGTCCAGCCCGTATCCCCCTGCACAGCTTCATTTGTAGTCTTCCCGTGAGCGCCCAATGCGAGGCGACCCACTGACCTTTGGTTCCCGTCGAGTCCTGATTGTACCCCTGATTTAAAGCAAACAACCGCATTTCCAAAAGTAAGTCCTGGAACCATTACCCCTTTCCACATACCTCGGAGGACCTCGTACCTATTGTATCCCCATAGCGCTCTGTGCTTCATTATGGCTGCATTTCTCTTCCCCTTGACTGTTATGGCTTTTTCCTGTGTTTCCATATATCCATTGCCTTCGTTTATCCATATACCAAGGTATTTATATTCTGTTGCCCGAGGTATTTCTTGGCCCTGTATCTCCACTGTCTGTTCACTGTTTTCATTGAATACCATAACACCTGATTTTCTAACACTAAATTTCAAACCTAAATTGTTGCCTTCCTGTCCACAGATATTAGCCAGGCGTTGCAAATCGCTTTGCTTGTTAGCGAGCAACACAATGTCGTCCGCATAAAATAAACCTGGGAGTTGCTGCTCTATTACTGTACCTACCTGTTTGTATCAGAGATTAAACCCGATATTACTTCCTTCCAGCGCCCTCTCCATCCTCACCATGTACATCATAAACAGCAGCGGGGATAAAGGGCACCCTTGCCTAAGTCCCTTGTTGATATGAACTTTCTCCGCGCTCCTCATCCCTTCCCATTCAACGCAAACGGTATTTTCTAGGTAAATCTCTCTCAAAAGCTGTATACAATCGTTACCTAAGCCTTCCCCTTCCAGAATATCCCACAAAATGTTGCGGTCTACGTTGTCGTAGGCTCCTGTAATGTCTAGAAAGGCCACATACAACGGTCTGCTTTCTGCTTTTGATATTTCAATACACTGAGTAAGAACAAACAAGTTATCGTCCAAACGCCTACCTATTCTGAAGCCATTCTGAAGCTCTCCCAAAATGCCATTATTCTCTGTCCATGCTTGAAGCTTTAATTTGATTGCCTGCATTGCTAGCCTGTGCGGTGGAGGCGAACGCCATCTGGAAGTGTTTCAAGGAAACGGGCGCGCCGCTCCGGGTACTCCGACATAGCGCGAACGTTTTTGGGAGTGTTTTGAGAGGGGGGGGGGGGGGGGCAAGTATTGTCGTCTTTGTATGTTGTGTTTATTATTTATTTATTTTTCTCAATATGTGTCAATTCTTATTTATTTACATTACATTTTATTATTTTAATGATTAGTATAATTTTAATGACATCAATTCTTAATATTTTAATTCTTTTAACCGTATTAAATTTTACATATTTGGATCCTCGCTTGTTCTGTATTGGTACACACTTTAAAAACGGTCGGAAATTTCAGAAGTACTGAAAACCTGCCCAGACCACGAAAATGTCAAAGCGGGTTCGAAAGATGCGAAAAAAACATTTTTAATATTTCTGCATTCGCTCCCGCAGTGAAGCAAATGTGACACAAGTAGACAAGAAAGTAGGCACTAGGTACAAAGCTATTATCACAGATAGACGGGCTTCATGGCTGGCATGACAAGAGGGCGTTGGGCAGGAGAGGTTGTCAAAGGAGGCCGAAGGTCGCTGTTCGTTCTGCCGTTCTAGACACGGACTCTTTTATAACGGCATCCAAGGGCAGTTCCGCAGCTCTCTTCTTGTGCACGTGGAGGAGGTGAAAGTGTGTCAGCCTCCACTGCGTCGTTCGATTGCGAAAAAATGTTTTTACTCGCCTCAGAGCACTGAAAGATCGCTTTCCTGAAGCAGCTGACGACGCAGGCACCGAAAACACGAGTTGGAGCTGCCGGACAACCTGGTCCATCGTCTTACGCATATCTGCAGGCTTCCTCTGCAAAATTTGTAAAATGCGTTCACTTGCGGCCGGACCCTCATCACGCAGGAGCGCTGGGAGAAGCACGAGTTGCGCTGAAAGCCTGCTGATGTCAAAATCTGGCATTTGCAATAGTTGTGGTCAGTTTTGTTGGATCTTAAGAGGTAGTTTGGAAATACACAGTGTCTGGTGATTGCCTGGCTTGTGTGTTATTTTGTAGGGAAGTTCGGTGGTATGAAGGAAAGGTTTCTTATCCATTGATGTGTTGTTGTTCCATCTCCGTGTCTAAGTCATTATTCCGCCAATTTTTTGTGCATCTGTTTGTGTAGCAGTGATTTAATGAAGAGTTTTGTAACTGGTATGTTGAGTGGCGTGCCTTAATTTATGGCTTCTGAGCCGGCCATCGTGCCACCGTTGCACGTCCAGTTGATCATCGGCCTTCTGGAAAGCATTGGACCACACAACCACCAGTTTGAAAATTTAACTATAGATCTTATCAAAAATTTTATTTCGGCGTAAACGGTCGGCAAGTGGGGAAGGGGGGGGGGCGACTGCCACCCCTTGCCCCTTCTGCTCCGGAATCCCTGGTAATAGAATTATGTTTTCTCGCATATTCAAATTACAATCCGACGCTGTAATGTCTGCAGGTTGTGTGTAAGTCGTACTTTACGATTTTTCTACGTATTTTAGCTTGAGAAATACAATTAGTTCTGTAATTTCCTCGCACCACATGGAGCGCCTGGGTATGGGTGGTTCGAAAATCTTTTTGCCGAAACGGCGTCCGACGCGCGACGCCGACGCCAGATTTCCCGCGACACGGGGCCTTTGACGCTATCGCGTTAATAGGTTTTAGGACAATGCATTTTTATGACAGTCGATGGTTTAATGCAAAGCATGGGTAATATAACCACGGGATAATTATCACAGAATGTACAAATATTAAGTTCAAAGGCATCCGCGTTGCCACTCTGTTTTAAAGGGAATCGTTCACAGAGGTCCCAGCTTGAGTCCGCATGCAATCTTCATCACTGGGTTGTCTTCGACGTGAGTCCGGAATGGTGCTAGGGCATACGGTTACTCCTAGCTCTCGTGAAAAAGGCCGACTCGGCGATGTCTAAGCTTCATCGCTTCCAGAACAATGAGCTCGTTTGTTCAAGGGGACACTGCAAGGGCCATGATTACATTCGAGGACTGCTTACGTATTTCTTCGGCGGAAGAAGTATGTTCCTCAATTAGAAAAAAAAAAAGAATATACTCACAAACTTCGTGCCATATGCTTTGGCGTGTTCGAGTGCCCTCTGTACTGGCAATGCCCACAAGAGTGACCAGCCTGAGTTAACAATTCGTTCACGTAGATAATGAGTAGTCCTTTCGCGTTTTATTCACCATTCGTGGCCATGCTCTGAAACTGTCAATTGATGTCGCGGAGAGCTATAGTGCGGAAAGCTCACGACGGTGTCACCACCTGTAATTCATTTTTGGGTCATTTCTGCCCATCAAACTCTTTATCCCGTGGTACGACTAAAATTCGAGAAACGTAATTACAAATCTCAATGGTCCTAGCATTTTATTTAGGGCTGAATTAACTGTTTAATTTTTTCCTTTCGTCATTCGTCATATTTTCTTTTTTCGAAATAGCAGAGGGCCTCGGACAAGCACGGAAAGCAGCGCGACAAGCGCAAGGACGAAGCTACAAAGGTGAGCCTATAGTTCTTGGCCTACTGACGGTTATTGTTATGCCGGTTTAGACTTGCACTTGCAAGTGTAAGCAAAAGCGTAAAGCGGCATGATCTTCCACACTTACCGAGGGTGTATCAAAGGGCGACAGTAAATTAATCTTGAATGACGTGAGTATTTTTTCGAAAGCCCCACTTGCACCGTTCTTTTCTTTCGGACGGAACGAGAATGATCAGTGGCTTAAAAAACTACAAGCGAACTTCTGCGTTAATTTGTCTTTTTAAAATTTCGCTCCCAGAACGTGTCAGTTGTGGCGTAAATTTGACGTTACGGATTTCGCGATATCTTAGCGTAATTGGGACATTCCTGAAAAATATAAATATGCGTTCAAATGTTGCTAGCTTGGCTCTTTGGTCGCATTATAATTGCAATCTTACCAGCCTTGGTAGCGCATTGTCTTTGTCGTTGCGCTGCTGAGCTCGAGGTAGTGGGTACGATATCGGACACGGCGGTCGCATTCCGATGGGGCTGGAATAAAAAAAAAATGAATAAAAAAAGAACTGTAGTACTGTCTACTACTGGATGCACATTAAGAAACCGCAGGTGGCTAAAATTAATCCGGAGTCCCTTCATACGGCCAACCTCATAATCAGATCGTGGTTATGACACGTGAAATACCAGAGTTTAATTAAATTCTTGGAATTGCGATCTTTGCAGGCGGCTTCCTTTTCCCCGTCACCGGCCGCCAACAAATCACCTGGCCAACTATCGGCTTCTAGGGGACAGGTGAGACGCAGTCGGCGCATTCTAGCGGTTGGTTCGCGAGGTTCGGTATCTCTCCTGGAGTACCACGGGCTCGCACGAAAACCCGTATATTATATACAGGTTGTCCCACATAACTTGAGCCAAAGTTTTAAAAGGGAAATGCACTCCGGACGCGAGTTGAATCGAATGCGCAATTTTGGAACTGGCCTAGAGTTACTCAGGCAATTTTTTTATTTTCCCCTTAACGGATTTAACTTTTTAAGTATTGGCTGCAGACCCCAAGTGTAATGCGTAAAGTTGTATAGCACCTTGAGAATCTTCTCAATAAGTTGTTTCCAACGCGATATATCTCGCGTGGTCCTTTTTTTTTCCGCGTTCCAAAGAATGCCCGCGAAATATGAAAAAAAAAAAAGAATACCACGTTACGGGGTGCTTGCACACTGTTATTGTGCTTCTCTCAAGCGTGCGATGGATGAACAAGGTCGGCTGGAGCGTGACTGGCCCGCGACAGGGCGTTACGCCAGGTGTAGGTATCTGGGCATGCGGCTCTTATCACATGACGGTGCAAATACATGCTGCTTGCCGAGCGTTGCCGAAGCGATAAAGCGTCTAAGGAGACAAAAGAGAGCAAGCACTTAGCTTTATTTTTTGATGCTTTAAATGGGCAAGAGCTCGCAGCCTGCCGACGGAGTGTAATGGGGTTGGGTGGGGAGGCGGCGTTAGGACCGGAATAATTTTTCCAGTGACATTCAATCCAAAAAGCGCCCTTTGCTTATAATGCGTGTTCGAAGTGGTCACCATTTGCTGCAATGCACATTTGGCATCTCATAGGCACATTTTCCGAGGCATTCTCGATCATGGTACAAATGAAGAACGTAAGGTAAGAGCTTATAATGCGTGTTCGAAGAGGCCACCATTTGCTGCAATGCACATTTGGCATCTCATAGGCACATTTTCCGAGGCATTCTCGATCATGGTACAAATGAAGAACGTAAGGTAAGAGCTTATAATGCGTGTTCGAAGAGGCCACCATTTGCTGCAATGCACATTTGGCATCTCATAGGCACATTTTCCGAGGCATTCTCGATCATGGTACAAATGAAGAACGTAAGGTAAGAGCTTATAATGCGTGTTCGAAGAGGCCACCATTTGCTGCAATGCACATTTGGCATCTCATAGGCACATTTTCCGAGGCATTCTCGATCATGGTACAAATGAAGAACGTAAGGTAAGAGCTTATAATGCGTGTTCGAAGAGGCCACCATTTGCTGCAATGCACATTTGGCATCTCATAGGCACATTTTCCGAGGCATTCTCGATCATGGTACAAATGAAGAACGTAAGGTAAGAGCTTATAATGCGTGTTCGAAGAGGCCACCATTTGCTGCAATGCACATTTGGCATCTCATAGGCACATTTTCCGAGGCATTCTCGATCATGGTACAAATGAAGAACGTAAGGTAAGAGCTTATAATGCGTGTTCGAAGAGGCCACCATTTGCTGCAATGCACATTTGGCATCTCATAGGCACATTTTCCGAGGCATTCTCGATCATGGTACAAATGAAGAACGTAAGGTAAGAGCGAGCCTCTAAAGATTCGCGAGAACTTCCCTATGCGCTTTTTTGCTGACGCTGGAATCTTCACAGGTATCACTGTTTCGCAGAAGCTTACGTGGAGGCCTTTATAAACTTCGAGAAGTTTCGCCACTTGCTACCGCAACGCGTCCAGCTCTATCGAAGCTGTATTGTAACTTTGGTAGTTAATTGCGGGCTTCATAGTTTTGTTTACAACCGTCTTTAAGGCTCTCCCTATTATGTTCAAACAGTCATTTCGATTACAGCAAAGTCTCGCCTTCATCATTATCTGCCTGTGGCGGTCATTCGAAAATTCAAAAACGGCGAACCCCGACAGCAACGACGTGACCGGGCAAGACAGGTTTTGACTGGGAGTGCTCATCTACCTGTGCGGTCCTGTTGTGAACCTTCACTATGCAAATTATCGAATTGAGTTTTCGTTTGCAGCTAATAGCAATTGATAGTGTTTTTTTCATTAGCTGACAACGCCTGAAGCTTATAAGCGTTTTATTGAGATAAATGCATTGCCACTAGTAAAATGGATACATATGCTTTGCAGAGTCCTATATCGCAGTCCTGGACCAAATCACTTTGAATTGGGTTCATGACTGAAAAACGGGCTGAGACCCTCACTACCATGTAATGAGACCCTCATTACATTAGTTGTTTTTTCTTCCTATTTGTACCTTTCGATGCTTCGAAGCTTTCATTGCGTTAAATGAGCTGCTCGGTCTGCGCCACCTGAACTGTTCATAACACCCTGCTAATAACATTAGAGAATTGTCATGAAGTATTGAATATGTTTTTATCTGCAGAAAAAAAGAAGTAAAAACAGGAAATATGTTTCTTGTGCTTTTTTATTTGCGACCTTTACATATTTAGGCGCCACACTTTCGCAAACGCCACGAATATTCTGGAGACAACGTGAGTTCAGTGAATTCTAACGGAAAAGTTGGCGAAAGTGGCATAATCTTTGACGCCAAAAGGTGATGTGCTTAATTTTTATTTGTTATCAATGCTCTTCACTACAGTTTACCGATAGCAACCGGGGCGCTATACACTACGATATCCGACAACTTGTTTCCAAAGCAAAATAACTTGTTCTTGGGCAAGCTGGTGCTTAGGCGTACTAGGCCTATTGTTCCTGGCGCACTGTAGAAGAATATGTAGCTGGGGAACAGGAAAAAAGTAAAAGAGGGAGATAGAGAAGCGCCAATTACCAACTGCTTATCAGCAGGCAGATACGAAAACAAAGAAGGGTTTCACGCACGCACAGTGCAGAGAATACATGACGCAGAAACGGAGCATCACGAAATTTTCCTCACACACACAAAAAAGAACACATTTCCGAAGAGAACATCGTAAACAATGAGTCACTAACGCAAGCTGGTCCTTTCTTTCTCGTAAGAAACGTTTCCAATAGTTCACTCGCAGTTTGGTCCCTGCTCTTCCCTACAATCTTAGCTTGCTCAAAATCAATGCTTTCACAGTGGCGGTATATCAATCCTGTACTAAACTTCATCGCATGGGAGCTCTGTCCTCTGTAATGCTTCTGATCCTCCTCGGAACACTAATCATTCACTTCAGCTTGACCTTACATATGTCTTTCCTATATCTTTAGGCAGTTATGTTTTATTATTAATCTACGTCTGATGTGTTCTTTTACTTGAAAAAGTTGCTCTTCTTTCTTGCCCTTCTCTCAGGGGTCAGCTTCTACAACACCTCGTGCTCGAGAGAAGAAAACGATGGTGTTGTTCATCGCAATAATGGCGCTTTGCTGTTTCGTGCTGCTTACCAGCGTGACGTTGCTCACTAAGTGGTTCCTTGCTCCCAAGATGGGCACGTGCACAACGCCGGGATGCATAGAGCACGCAAAGGCGCTCAGGGCCGCCATGAACGAATCGGTCAAGCCGTGCTCCGACTTCTACAGCTTCTCGTGCGGCTCTTGGAAGCCCGTCGGTCGCCGCCGTTCCGTCATCGAAACGATTTTTGCCCGCTCTTTCGACATCGCGATCCAACAACTGGAGAGCAACGCCAACGATTCAGATCTCCCGATTACGCAGCTGTACTTCCAAAGCTGTGTGGCCGAGCGGTCCGAATATGAGCTGAAGAATGATGTCCGCATGTTCCTACAGTTCAAGCGAGATCTCGGCCTCTTCTGGCCCGAGGAATGGCCCGAGAATAGCAATGTGTCCGTGCCCCCTCTCAAGGTGCTGATAAATTTGACCGTTAATTGGAACATAAACTTGATCTTCAACATACGCGCCATGCCAGGATACAAGGGCCGGCCCAAGGCACTCTTTATACAACGAGGACTGTTGAGTCCCAAGTGGTCAGTTGATACAGCCGATGAAACGAACCGGTTGGTCAGAGAACACTGCGAATACTTAGAAGCCCCCGCGCCTACGCCGGAGCAGTTGACGCATGTAAGGGATGCGTACCAAGCTGTGGTCAACGCAGCCCTGAGCTTCACGCCAGACCCTAGGGATGAGGAGAAGAAGGTGCTGAAGGACGTTAACGAGCGTACGGGGTCCAAGGAAGACAAGTGGCATCTATATGTGAACGATATGTTCTTTCCCGATTTCAACTGGGGCCTCGACGATGTCGTGATGGTCCAGCACCCCAACATACTCACAAACCTCAACACATTGCTGGACGGAAACACGGACCAATCGCTCCGGTTGGGCATCGCGTGGGCGCTTATCCGCCTGAACCTTTGGACGATCACTGGAAATCCGCGTCTGCGTTACGAGGGCAGTGATATCGAGCTCGCCTTGAGAAGACAGACTGCCTGCCTACATCACGTCGCCTCCATGTTCGGCCTGGTTATCTCGACCCGTCACCTGCGCACAACCTTTTCACAACAAGTACGCAGCTTCTTGGATGGGGTCTTCGAAAACGTCAAATCCCAGTACCGAAATGAATTCGCCGGTGCGACGTGGATCGACGACCAGGTCAAGACCAAGCTGAAAGTCAAGATGTCAGAAAGCTTAGACCTCGACTCTCTGCCCGGCAGCGCATTCTTCTCCAAATTTACCACCGGGCCGTTGTACAAGGCTTTTCCGAAAGAGTCAGGCTCGTTTTTCTACAACTTCATCAACATAGCCATAGCATTTCGCAAGAAACTGGCCTCGGACGAGTTCATCACCACCTTCTCCAAAAGGCTGGGCGACGGTCATGTGGCCACGTCGTACAGCTACTACTACAACAGCGTCTACTTCGCTATCGGGGCACTTGAACCGCCGCTCTTCCACGTCGACGGCACGTTCGCGATCACATACGGCTCGCTGGGCACGCTGCTGGCCACTTCCATGGCTCGGGCGTTCGACGACCGAGGCATCGTGTACGACAAAGGAGAGGAATCCCCGTGGTGGACCTCGGACCGCGACGCCTACAATGAGCGCTTTAAGTGCGACCTCAAAGCCGGCACGTCTCGCTCCGGCGAAGACGCCGCTCGCGCCAGCTCGCTGTGGTTGCCCGTGCTGGGCTTGAGGGCCTCCTTCGCGGCGTACCGAGCGGCCATCAAGGCCGAGGGCTTAGTGGACGTCTTCCGACTCAAGGGTCTCGAGGCGTACACTGACGACCAAGCCTTCTTCATAACGTACTGCCACATGACCTGCGCCGAGGGCAGCAACGGCGACGAGTGCAACGTGCCCGTTCGCCAGTCGAGCAAGTTCGCTTACGTCTTCCAGTGCGCTGACGACACGCCCATGAACCCAAAGGAAAGGTGCCCTTTCTTTTAAGCGAACGCGCGCAGTGAACTTTTTATTTTCTTATCTTAACTCCTCTTTTTTTTTCTACTTGACTTCAGGGTGCGGCGTATAAAATTAATGTAGTGCGCGCTTGAGTACTGAAATCGAATCGACTTTTATTCAACATCGACAGTAACAAATATCCAAGGTACAGGGATAAAAGCTAGAAGATTCTGTCTGACGGGGGCCTGCCTCCGTAAATCTAAATAATTCTTTAAATAATATAGGTTCTTAGATAACTGCTTAGTGTCGTGCTTTTCTTGGCACGCGATTGGACACCATGGGTGGTTTGGTTTCGTGTTTACACGCGACGAGATTTGGATTGCTTTTTTTTTTCACCTATACTGTACTGCGAACTGAACTACATAGGGAAGTATTATTATAGGCGACGTGCGACGCGTCTGTCGCGGCTATCGACGTTCAAGGCGGCGACCAGAGCCGTAGCGGGCCCCACTGTCATTAACAAAAGCATGCGCACGAAGCCAAGCTTGTACTAAGTGACTGTCAGCTCGGAACTCAGTTGTGTTACAAGTAAACTTAAAGGAACTTGTAAAAAAAAAACGACTTAATTCACCCAGTGAAACGCTTATCCCATCAACACAGTCACGTTCTCGCTCAGGGGTATAGTGCTTGTATATGGACGTTACAAAGTTAGCGCCGGATGGGTTTTTTTTATTTGAGACCATTTATTTGTTTGTTTGCCGGGAAAGACGGCAATATGCATGGTTATTTTTCTGCGTTGTGCTACGTAGCGCATTCTACCTGGTCTCCTTGTAACATATTGCGCTGCTTGTACTGTATTGCATTCATTCGCTATTTTGATTGTCGCCCATATCTTGTGCTCGGTTAGGCGTGCGCTCACTCTGTGGTCATTGTGTCGCTGGAACTCGACACACGTCTTTTCCAGTGAATGCGTTATCAAAACATTAATTTTATGGATTGTGAAGTCGTTTTCATTTAGAGCAGCTCTGTTCTGTTCAGACTTGTACTGCGAGTTAAAGGAAAATAAAACAGGTAACCGATTATGATTACTTCACTCTTAAAATGTATTTGCAGAGATCGGTTGCTGTTCCGCAAAATTAACTGTGCAACTGCTAAGAAAAGTCGATTTTGTGTTATGTAACCAACTTTTTATTATAATCTTTTGCACTCCTTCCAACGTTGTTAATCTTCACTAAAGGGTTGCGGTCCGAGCGTCCCTTTCAGGAAAGCGCGGAGATAAATGTACCTCTGAAATAAACACTGCGTGAGCAGACGTAACGATACAAAGACAAATATAGACTGCTACCACTCCATCATGTTCGCCTTGTATATACCCCATGAACACGCCTACAACATCGAGCGATTAGTGACGTTTTAGAATTGTTTCATAAACGTTGTCAGTCGCTGTCGATGTCCTCAAGAGGCGCTCAAGCGCTTCTTTCCTGAAAATCGATCATATATTACCTTTACGTCCTCTGCAGCCCTTCCAACGCTGATAATCTTCACTAAATGATTGCTTTAACTAAACTTCACCGGCCATTTCGCCCCGTTCATTTCTTTTGGGGTGTGAAAGCATCAGCAGTGACACTGAAAGCGATCGACATACGTAACATAACTGCAGATGTCACAGAGTAGTTACCTTCAAATTGGGGACTGGTTACATGAAGTGGTTACATGAAGTTGTTACGCGTAATTTGTTACGTACAAATCTGCTTCCGTTCCACCGGGTGGAGTGTGCCTTGTAAGGCAAAGTTTAGCGTTACAACGGAAGTTCATCGCTAGACAGAAGCCTACCATGCAGGATAAGGATGGTGTAAGCTACGGATGGATCAATAGCCTTGCAGAAAAAGCATGCCGACAAGTGCTACGTGCGAGCGTATACTTTTACAATGTGTGGGGATAAACGTGTCGCACAGTTACACCACAAAGACGGATGTGGAATGCTATCACTCCAAGTTCGCCTCGTACACCCAGTGAGTACTACATCGAGTGATTGGTGACATCTTAGTATTCAGGAGGAGTCTAGACACCTCTCTTGAAAATTCGGTGTGCCAGCGGGAAGATTTTTGAGAACAACGCACTCTGTGGAGTGACCTCGGCGTCTTTGCCGTAGGTTTCAATTCTAAACAGGGGCTTATTCATATTGAAGTCAACATAGGCCGAAAAATCAATGGGTTTACTTGACTCGTATAACGTCGACGATAAATCTGCACATAGATATGTTTGTCAAGCGAATGCATACTATAGGCTGATATCGTTGATGAGTATACCTTGCAAGTTCATGGAACACGTCAACTATTCACATGTGTGTTTTCTTAAATATAACTCCTTTTTCTGTACTTGTCCACATGGTTTCAGGAAATATTTTTCTTGTGAAACACAGCTTTTATTTACAAACGACTTATTTTACGCTCTTGATAATGGTTTTGTTATCGATTGTATTTTTATAGATTTCGCTTAGGTATTTGATTCAGTCTCACATCAGTTACTCTTTTTTATACTTGGTAGGTTGAACCTCGATACCACTGTCTCAGGTTGGACTAAAGTTCTTTCTAGCCGCCTTCATTATGTTTCGGCTAATGGGAATTCTTCTTTCGCTTCAGTAACATCGGTGGTGTTTCAGGGGTCGGATTTAGGATCCCTACTTTTATATACATCGACGATCTTCCTACCCAAGTTTCTTCTTCTATAAAATTGTTTGCTGATGATTGTGTAATATACCGCATAAATTCTAACCCTTGTGACCATACTGCTGGTGTTCCCGCTGGTGTTCTCATTGGCTAATGAAACTTAGTATTAACAAGTGTAAAAGCATGCACGTCTGCCGACTTCCTTACTCAACTAACCTTGCTGATTACACTCTTAACAACACACGCCTAACGGCCATGACTTCTTACATATATCTCGGCGTCATTATAGCCCAGAATCAATTGTGGACTTTGCATGTAAAATATATTATCAACAAGGCTCATCGCATGCTAGGTTCTTAGCGTCGGAACTTGTCACGCGTCATTGCTACCATAAAGCTTCAACTTTACAAGACCTTGGTCAGACCCAAGCTTGAGTATGCCTGTTCAATTTGAGACCCTGGCCAGGTAACGCTAACAAACTTTTTAGCGCTCATCGAGAACCGCAGCACTAGGTTTATTCTTCCCAACTATGGTCGCTGTTCTAGTGTCTCCTCAACGAAAGTAATTCTTGACCTACCATGAGCTCGCTCTGCGCCGGCAGGGCTCTTGACTGTGTCTCTTCCGTAACACATTTTACTTCAATCATCTACTTAAAGAATTACTCCATCGGTCATCGCACGTATCATCTCGCATGGATCATTCCATTAAAGTAGCCATACCCGTTTGTCGCACAATAATGTACTCAGACACATTATTACCAAATCACGGCAAACCAGTTCTGCGGAGTCCTGCAAAGTGGTGGAAGTGTCACGAAAGGGAAAAATTGTCATCCGCCCGAATGTAGCACGAAGCTACAAAGGACTATCGCGGACCAGGACGAATTTTTCCTCAATTGCGAAGCGTTCTGAGAAACCCGTATGTGTTTCCTTTGTAGCTTGGTGCTGTATTCAGGTGGATGACAATTTTTCCCTTTCAAGACCATTTGTACCAATAACCTCGGAAGGTTGGAAGCACCTCCGTGCCTCAATCACTGCCATCTCTAACTCCAAAAATTTCAAGACCACCACCAGCATTTTCATTCGTTCTTGCACCTCCCCTCTGTAACGCCTTCGGGCTACTGAAAGTAGGAAAATAAATAATAAATTGTTTTGGTTACCGTTACAGAAAGGACCCGCTCTAGTCGGGCAGTTCCCGAGGCTGCCAGAGTCGGAAGTACATAAGCTAAAGCACCAGCTTCTTGTTACACGCCAAGAGAGTCCGCGTTGAATACTTGTGATAGGAGTTTGGACTGTTTGAATGTCGCGGCCGAATGCGCGTGACTGCTGTGCGGCGGCGACGGACGAAGAGGAAGAGAAGAGCCGGTGTCTGGGCGGAGACGGCAGCCATGCGATCTGCCTGAGCTGCCTGGGCTGGCCTTCCGAACGAGCCGAGCAGTTCGTCTACCCAAGGCCGGTGTTCCTGGGTGTGCTGGCAGAACAGGCCGAGCTGTCCTTGGGCTTCAACCGGCCTGCTCCACTGCTGGGCGAGCATCCGACGCCGGCATGTTCCGGTGCAGCTAAGCCTTCCGAACGGTCTACCCTGTGGCGGGCAGACGTCCCGACCCTGCTGTCGCGCGAGTGGCTCGTCGTGTGCCGGGCACCCGCCCCGGCCTCCAGCACCTGCGCCACTCGCCGCTCGAGATTCATCTCTGCGCCTCTTCGTGCCGTGAGTGTGTGATACCGACGCGCTATCGGACGCCTTCCTACATTGACGCTGAGCGTGACGATACTTACGCGACAGACATTTATGAAAGGAACTGTGTGTGTGTTATCGTGTACGTTATCCTAGTTCCGTCCCCGTGTCATTAAAGCCTCTCTGTGTTCATTGTGCCATCCCTGTGTGCTTGAGGCCTGGGCCCACATCCTCCTATCACAAATTTTGGCGAGCCTGCCAGGATATTCAAACGCACAGGAGGAGCGATGGAGATCGAGAGGTTGTACGCCATAGGGAAAGAGCTAGGAATGACAGGAGCGGAGTTAAAGCGTTGGATTGATACAGAAATCGTGAGGGAACGCGACCAGCGCGCCCAACATCGGGAAGACGCGAAAGCGCAGGCGCTGGAGGCCGAAGCGCAGGCAGAACAAGAGCGTCTACGACTAGAAGCGGAAGAACGAGTGCTAAAGCTCAAGATCGAGCTCCAGGAAAAGACTGCTGGCGTACAAAGCGCACAGAGTGACAGCACTACGGAACAGTCGGTTACCAGGGCGGCTCCTGAGCTATTCAGTCCTCATAAGTTGATCCCCCCGTTTAACGAAGCCCGTGATGATTTAGACGCCTACTTGCAACGTTTTGAGCGAGTGGCAACAAGTCAGGAATGGCCCCGCACAAAATGGGCACTCTCCCTCAGCCTTTGCCTGACAGGAGAAGCGTTGACGGTCATAGGACGGCTTGATTCTAATGCAGCCCTAGACTACGACCAGAAGGCTACTCTCCTTCAGCGCTTTCGGTGCACCGCTGAGGGATACCGAGAAAAGTTTCGAAACTCAAGGCCTGAAGACAATGAGACTGGCCTACAATATGCAGGTAGACTATCGGGCTACTTTGACCACTGGCTTGAAATGTCCCATATTGAGAGGACCTTCGACTCCCTCAGGGACACCATAATTGCTGAACAGTTTTTGAGAAGATGCTCTGCGTCACTGCGAGTGTTCCTGAAAGAAAGGAACTGTAAGACCCTCGCTATGTTGTCAAAGAATGCCGATTGTTTTATAGAGGCACAAAACCTGAACAATCTAGGTAGAGAAAAGTTATCCAAGGAGGTCGTGTTAGACTCTGCTCGCAAGACTGAACCTCCAACGGCGATGCCGCGCGCAACTAATCGGTGCTTCCTTTGTGATAAAGCAGGACATCGAGCTTCGGAGTGCTGGTCCCGGACTAAAGAGAACTCTACAGGTCGCGGATGGTCCGGCAGAAAGGGACAAGGAGCTGAAGCCTCAATAATGGAAAATCAAGGACAAGCATCATGTATTCTGGCTCCGTCGCAAACCGAAAAGCCGACAGAAGAGGGTGGCGGATACGTAATGCTTCAAGGTGGCGAAACGGTTCCTATAGTCAACATGACGTTAATGCGACAAGGGCCCAAATGTGACAGTGGAAATCTGCCAGTGGGAAGAGGCTTCCTCGAATCACAACCGGTGTCTGTCTTACGAGACACTGGCTGCAATACCGTAGTCGTGCGACTCTCTTTGGTACCTGAGGACAAAATGATAGGAACAAAAAGTCCAGTAATGTTGCTGGACCGCACAATTCACTACTTACCGGAAGCGATAGTATGCTTAGACAGTCCATTCTTTACAGGCGTCGCGCGAGTTAAATGTATGCGAGACCCCCTGTATGATGTGGTATTGGGAAACATTGAAGGTGCCCGTGCACCTGATGACTCGGCCAATTCATGGTCTCCGCTGAAACATAACAGCGACAAGACGAGTTATCCTGCCAACACGATGTCATCCACCGCTCAAGCAGAGCTACCAGACGTAGAGGGCCAAACGTTGTCCACAGCTAAAAACACAGCCGCCTCCTCGAGACATACAGAAGACTACGAGTCTGGTACCGAGCTCGTTGCCCTGACAAAGGAAACGAAGATACAGTCCCTGCCTACACTGCCTGTCCCGCAACCCGCAGTCACTGGAATAGAGCAAGGCAAATTAAAAGCTTTACAGAGGAACGATGGGTCTCTGAGGAGATGCTTCGAAAAGGTCGGCAAGATTATGGTCGCGGATGGCCGCGCAAGCGAATATTACTTAAAGGATGACATTTTATACAGGAAGCACACAGTGTCAGGTGGGAAAATACTAGATCAGCTAGTCGTGCCAAAAGACCTCAGGGGCATGGTGATGAAGTTGGCTCATGAAGGGATCCTCGCCGGTCACCAGGGTGTGACGAGAACGGTGGATCGAATTGTTGCTGAATTTTACTGGCCAGGGGTTCAGTCGGAGACGAAACGGTTTGTTAAATCGTGCGACGTCTGTCAACGAACGGTGCCGCGCCATTTAGTCGGACGCGCCCCACTGGGTACAGATGACGCGAGAAGTCTAGGGCTTGGAGAGACAACGCCGCTTTACCCATCACTCATCGGGACGCAGACATCAAAATACATCGCCATTTCGAACCAACTGACTATGGATCAGCGACTCAAAGTTGAAGTCGAGAAGTCTCGGAGCAGTTCTTTTGCAAGAACACGACGGGCATTTTCATCCCGTGTCCTACGCTAGCCGAAAGCTTTTGCCACGTGAAGCTGCCTACTCCACAATTGAGAGGGAGTCCCTCGCCATAGTGTGGTGTTACGTTTCGCCTACAACGCGCGGTATAGCCGGCGCGGATGCAACGGACGGTCTGTTACGTTTCGCCTACAACGCGCGGTATAGCCGGCGCGGATGCAACGGACGCCGGAGCTTCGTTCAAAGCGGCGGACATTTTGGGCCCGTTCGGAGCTCCCGCAGTCTCCCCGCCAAGCGCGTCCAGGCGTGTTTCAGTGCCACGTGTCTTCGTGTGTGCGTGTGTGTGTGTGTGCCCACGCTTGTCAAAGCGCGGCAGCCGGGGAGAGGAGCTCCCCAAGTGTGAAGCGAGGAGGTCTGATCGGCGCCCCACTGGCGGATGCGTCACTACACTCGTCTCAACATGTCTCTCAGCGTGTCCGTGCCCCGTCACGTGCGCCTCTATCGAGGCGTTCCCTCTTGCCCTCGACTCCGAGACTATAAAAGCAGCTGCCCCCGGACGCCGGGAGAGAGGCTCCGATTTCTTCTGTCGAGTTACGTGCTCTCCCGTCTCTCACTTCGGTCGACCTGACCGCCCGCTCTTTTGCGATGTTAGAATAAACCAGTTGTTCTGTTACCAGTCGACTCATGCTTTGCCGAGACCTTCGGATGCTTCCAGTGCCCCAGGCCGCCAGGCCAACGCTACCCTTGGGGCTTGCGACCCGATTGCAACAACGGGTGTCAGCGCCGAGATTCTAACAGCTGGTGCCAGCGGTGCGATATCTAACAGTGGGCTGTACAGAAATTTCATGTGTACCTTTACGGTAAACCGTTCATCCTGCAGTCCGACCACCAACCGCTGCGATACCTAAATTCGGCGAAGCACGTCAACAGTCGCGTACTACGTTGGAGTTTACTCCTTATGGATTATGACTTTCATGTGGAGTATATTCGTGGATGTGATAACGTTGGTGCAGACTATCTAAGTAGAATAGCTACGGACACGGACTAATGTGTCATGAGAGTAATAATTTGAACTGTGTGACTTGTGATACTCCGTAGTGCTACCCTCCTCGACTTCTTGAACTTGGGGGGAAATGTGATAGGAGTTTGGACTGTTTGAATGTCGCGGCCGAATGCGCGTGACTGCTGTGCGGCGGCGACGGACGAAGAGGAAGAGAAGAGCCGGTGTCTGGGCGGAGACGGCAGCCATGCGATCTGCCTGAGCTGCCTGGGCTGGCCTTCCGAACGAGCCGAGCAGTTCGTCTACCCAAGGCCGGTGTTCCTGGGTGTGCTGGCAGAACAGGCCGAGCTGTCCTTGGGCTTCAACCGGCCTGCTCCACTGCTGGGCGAGCATCCGACGCCGGCATGTTCCGGTGCAGCTAAGCCTTCCGAACGGTCTACCCTGTGGCGGGCAGACGTCCCGACCCTGCTGTCGCGCGAGTGGCTCGTCGTGTGCCGGGCACCCGCCCCGGCCTCCAGCACCTGCGCCACTCGCCGCTCGAGATTCATCTCTGCGCCTCTTCGTGCCGTGAGTGTGTGATACCGACGCGCTATCGGACGCCTTCCTACATTGACGCTGAGCGTGACGATACTTACGCGACAGACATTTATGAAAGGAACTGTGTGTGTGTTATCGTGTACGTTATCCTAGTTCCGTCCCCGTGTCATTAAAGCCTCTCTGTGTTCATTGTGCCATCCCTGTGTGCTTGAGGCCTGGGCCCACATCCTCCTATCACAATACTATTAGGTGTGGTCCATGCATCTTATTTAATTGTTCGAGCACTAAGGACTTGGCACTGTTTTCGGCTCCCCGGAAACAAGCACAGCTCTGCGCCCGCGTCGCGAGCGAGGGTGCGAGGAGCAGGTGCACAAAAAAAACATGGAAAGCAGTTTGTAAAGTGCTGCACTATTGTGGTATATGAAATACCTTTGACCTGCGGGAAAACCTATGTGGGCTAAACGGGATGCGTGATGCGTGAACGACCATGCAGCTGAGCATGTGCGGTCGCTGAAAGAAGGAGGTGCGCATCTTTCGCAACATTGTGCAACTTGCACTGCGTGTGACCGAGCGGCAGAACATTCGCCACGGAAACAATGCCTGTACTGCAAGAAGTGTGAGCCATGGTTCTGAGAGATAAAGATTCTTGGCAGAAGCAGGGAGACAAAGGCACGTGAGGTTTTGGAAGCATTCCACATAAAGAGGAGAGGAAAGAACTGTATTAGTGATACTTCCGTGACCCTCTTCAAAAGCGAAATGTTCTATCTAGAGCGGTTTGGCAAATGATGCATTATTGTCATTGTGCACATGTCTGTGATTTTCCTTATATTTGCTGATTTTTCGGTGAATAAAGATAGATGAAGTTGGTGCTTGTCCTGTGTCGTTCTCCCTCTCCTGATAGTCTTAGTTGACGCTGTTCCTTCCTAATTTGTTATGGATATTTCTAATTTACGTGTGAATCGCCATTTATTGTCCCATGAAATAGACAAGTGGTTAAATTCTGACATTTGGATTTTCGATTTTTAGAATCTTGGAAAAGAGAAAGCTTTCTAAACCTATAGCCGCAGTGGCATAAGCTGAAATAGGCATAACGCACATAGCTGGTTCATCAAGAGACACCCGTGCAAGCGTGTCTGCCATTTCATTTAAGAATATGCCACGATGGCCTGGAACCCATACCAACCACGCCACGCTTAAGTTAGAGGGGATTAATGATTTAAATGTATCGGCTACAGTAGTGCCTGAAGATGAGGTGAGTGATGACCCCACTTTCTTTGCAAATATGCACATGCTGCAGCTGAAACACACGTAAGGTAGCTTTTGGGTGTTTTATACACCTCTTCCTCATGCCCACGTGTAGGGTAGCAAACTGGACTCAGTCTGGTTAACCTCCCTGCCTTCCCGTATTCCCTTCTCTCTCTCTCTCTCTTCCTCATGCCCAACTTCTTGTGGACTCTGCCAAGCTCAAAATTTTCAACATACCTGACAGGTAGTTGTGCCATTAAGATCACTTATGGGACAGCTGTAGATGGTTGTTAATAATGTTCTTATGTCTACGTATGTATGTATTTATTTATTTATTTATTTCACAATACTGCAGGCCAATGTGGCCCAAGCAGGAGTGGAATTACAATGAAATGCGAAAAGAACAGCACAGAAATAATTTCCAACAACATTTGCACGACAATATAATACATCGGTTTCACTGGGACGGTATTTATCATACACACACGTAAAAGAACAGCACATCAATAATTTACAACAGTACTTGCACCAGAAATAACAGTTTGGCTACGTTGATATTTAAGACAAGTGGAGTTCAAGGGCTTCGTCAAAATTTTCAGCCTGACAAACAAACTCCGGTAGACTGTTCCAATCCGAAACTGTGCGTGGGAAAAAACTCTGCTTAAAAGCCTCTGTTTTGGCAAAAATTGGTTGTAGGGAGTGTTTGTGAGTGTTACGTGTTGGTCTTCTTGCGGTGGACTTTAAATATGGGGGTACCGATATATTTATTTTTCCAGACAAAATATTATGCAAGAATTTTAGTCGACTGAATTCATATATCTACGTTCCAGTAGTAGGAGGGCATATTTACCTCCTACTACTCCAATATATTTGTGTGCGCAAAGTGGAGTGTTGAAACCCTATGGTTTCCTACTTGGAGTGAAGTTAAAAAAAATCGATCCACTTAATTGGAACCCAATAAATGAAATTTGCATATTTACACACGTGAATTATCGCTCTTGTGCCTAAACTGTGAAACAAAATGGGCTATTTTATTGTATACCTACCCGATTGCTAACACGCCTGTTCAACTAGTCTCTTATTTTAAATATTTTCGTGCCACCCTCTCTAACGATTTGTCTTGACGTGCACATGTTAATGACACTGCCTCATCAGCTAACCGGTGCTTAGGCTACCTAAAGCGCCACTTGTGTCACGAACCCGCCTTATGGATGGATTCTGGGGTTTTACGAGCCAAAACCACGATTTCGATTATGAGGCCCGCCGTGGTGGCGGACTCGGGAATAATTTTGACCACCTGGGGTTTTTAACGTGCCCCCATATGCACGGTACATGGGCGTTCTTGCATTTCGCCCCCATCTAAATGCGGCAACTGCAGCCAGGATTTGATCCCGCGACCTCCTGCTTAGCAGTGCGACACCATTCGCTCTCGAAAATCACTATTCGCGCGCCACTACCTAACATAGATAAACATTGAAAGGCAAGTTGTCGTGAAGCTTATGTATTTGTTGACGCAGCAAGGGGGCCTCGATTACTGACTCGTTTCAGTTGTTTAAGTAAACTTCCTTCAGTATGCAGCATTTCACACGTATTTCTTTATTTTAAGGCAGCCTTCCTCAAATAAAAGAAAAGCGTGGCAGGCGCACACATCTGGAGCTTGTGGGCGAATGCGTGCTGGTTACCAGATGACAGACATATTTGTGGTGCCCATAGTTTCCCGCCTGATAAGCAAGTGAAGTTTCTTCGGCTTTTGTGGATGATTACTGCCACTCCTGAAAAGGAGAACTTGTTGCATTTTACATCACCAGCCTTCTTTTTTTTTTCTGATGTTTGCCATCCCTTTCTTTAGATGTCATACGAGTCAGTGCGGTGGCATGCAAAGTGCTTCCCAGTCATTCCGTGCTCCGGATGCTTCATCCCACCAGGACAAGTATAGTGGGACCTTTATCTGGGAACTCAACGGGCATTGGATAAAACACGCGAAATCACAAAACCGAATACCGGAGAAATGCAATGCGGCCGCGAATGAAACGCAGGGACAGATTTTTGGTGACTTGAAAAGTTAATCAGTATACCCTTCCAATCTTAAAGCGAGCGCAAAACTTGGACGTCTTAGCCAATGGTGTGTGCTATCCGCAACAGTGTTGCGCGTCTGCTTGGGAGTACACGTATGTGCGCTGCGTGTAGGCGACATGTCTCTGTAGAAGGTGGTCCGGCGTGCAAGCACAGTGATTCCAACACTTGGACATTTGCACGCGCGCAGACAACCGTTACCTGATCTGCCACGGCAATGCGGGTGTTGGGGAATGTAACGAAGAGCTGTCCTTGTTCCGCTCAGATAAGAAAAGAAGCGATCTTCTTTGCGCCGTCACGCAATTTTAGCGCACACCTAACATCCACGTAGGATATTAGAGGTAGGCTTCTCTACGCAGCTCAGTCGCCTAGTGGCTGAGCTCGCCGCGCTCTAAAGCGTTAAATTCAAGACAAGCAGTAATTATAAACATTAGGTGGGTGTCGCGTACTACTTGGAGCCAAGTGCTTTCTCGGTCTACTATGTAGAAAAAAAAAAAAAAACGACCCCACCCCCATCCCCCCTGCAAGACTGGAACTGATACTAGGCCCGAAGCAGCAAAATGGCTGCTGTTTCATGCGTTTCATCGTCCAAAAACGATCCGTGTCGTTGACTTGCGTGCGCCCACTGTGGGAAGGTAAAACGCAAAAATAAAATGCAATGCACAACGCAGCCTTGCTCCGCATTCACCGAATACATTAGTTATCTCGTGTAATGCATTAAGCGGTCAGCTGAACATGTACGTACACCGCTCAAGTGTACTCCGCCGATTTGCGTACGATCGCATTTCTTTAACGTAATTAGCGCGACGTCCTTCAGAGCAAAGTGCGCTTAGTTTCTTTCCAAAATCATCGGCGAGTTAGTGCCTACCTGAGCCTACGTACGCACGTCGTTTTGCATGTTTCCTTGTGTCTCGTTGCTTTAGTTTGTTCATAACCCATCAAGAACAAAAGGCTCGCGTGAGCTGACAACATTGGCGTGTTCTGGTGGGGATTTAATTGCTTCGGTTTCTTTCTATCATAGCATTCGGTCGATGCTGCCAACTAACTAAAGGCAATTGCGGCCCTAATCGGAAAAATCATTCAGATTAAGTGACGCAACGCAATTTCACGGACGCACAACTACAGGCTCTGGGTACAGTAAACTAGAGATTGCACATAATAATAATAATAATAATAATAATAATAATAATAATAATAATAATAATAATAATAATAATAATAATAATAATAATAATAATAATAATAATAATAACAATAATAATAATAATAACAATAATAATAATAATAATAATAATAATAATAATAATAATAATAATAATAATCTTTATTCAGTATAGTAAAAACAGTATACAAAACGGAAGCGCCGAAGCCACAAGAGGGCTTGTGCGGCGACAACCGGCAGCCGCTGCAATCTACGCGCCACACCAGAACTCCATCAGAAGCTGGTTGCGCATTTGGCACAACCATCACACATTATCAAAGATGCACTGATAACATCAGTACATATTGAAGGGTCTCTAACGCTTGAACAGCAACTCTCAGTGTTTTGCGGGTGGACAAAGAAAATACATCGTCCGGTAGTTCATTGAAGATAGCAGGAACATAATAGCGTCTTGTTGCTTTACCGTAGTGAGTGCGCACTCTCGGTTTAAGATAACGAGGAACATGTCTCAACGGTACCGGTTTCGTATTTATGTGCCTGTATGCACTGCTCCAAAAATATTTAAGTACTACGATTTGTTTAAAAAGATTCTCAAAAGAAGGCAAACCGGCTGTTCTAAAGACACTGCTGGGCAAATTCTCCTGTGGCATGTAGAGGACGCTTGTAGCGATGTTTTTCAAAATCCTATTAACTCGACATTTCCATGTGAAAGAGCAGTTAAAAAAACAACACATACCGTATCTTAAAACACTATACCCCAGAGCCTGGGCGATTAGTTTTCTGATAGAGAAAGGCATCATGGTTTTTAAATTAAACAACAAACATGCAACACTTCTAAGTTTCTTACAAATGTGGGTCAAATGAGTATTCCACGTCAGATCACTGTCTATGTGCACACCAAGATACTTAACCGACTGGACGCTAGCTATAGGTTGACAAGAGCACAGAAGGGTGTAAATAAGAAGGGTGTAATATAGGTTGACAAGAGCACAGAGAGCAATATGAAGGGTGTAAATAATGAAGGGTGACAATACCTACTCCCGGAAAGCACTGCCGCAAGGATGGTAGCCTGGTGACGGTTACATTACGAGCACAGAGTTTCCTACAAACATTTTCGTGAGGCCAATGCCCAACCAATGTGTGATAGATACTGATAGCAATGTATCGGTTAGGTAGGAGACAACCTTTGAGACGATGGCATTGGGATTAAAGTTGGCCACTGCGACGGCGAGTTAATTGTCTGGTTGCACTGCGCACACCTCGTCCTCGTTCGAAGAGGTGTCTTTGAAGAAGTAGAAGAGTGTCATCGCGTCTATGTCGCTTCGCTTCAGCATCTGCGGCACGACCCAATGAGTCATCTCGTTTACGTTGCCGTGCCGCTGCCTTCGCGGCATGCGGACGGACTGTTTTAGCGGGCGTTTCTGCTCGAGATCTCGAGCTCGCTGGATCGTTTGTGGTCTTGAGGGTCCTGCTTCCTCCACGACAATTCCTCGATACAGTGGCTTGTCTCGATACAGTGGTTTGTCTGTCTGTGGGCTTACTTTTACGAATGCCGCGCGCCCTCTACGGAGGGCTGCGGTTTCCGCCGCCCGCGATGCGCTGAGACCGAGATCACCTGGTGGTGTTCAAGGGAACCGAGCTTTGCGTCACCGCGACCGATGCGCTGCCGAGGTGTGCGCCTGCGAGCGGCGGCACCGGTGCGAAACTGAGCAAAGCGCGGTCGCGTGTCCTTTGTTGCGCATTCACTCCTGTTGCAGCGTACGGCCCCCATGGTGCGAAACGGGGCAACGAGCTAACAAAAGCTGATGCTTCAAAAAAAAAAAAAAAAAAAAAAAAAAGATGGAAGCCTGCAACACTTCCGGAGGCTACTGCGAAAGCACTGCAAACGTTGTGTAGTCTTGCGCTGCTGTGCTGAACGTGGAAAGCGATGAGAATTAGCGTTTAAAAACAGGTGACGACATGGTACTAAGATCCCTGTTTTCAATATAGCTTGTCCTGTAAGCGCGTCATACGAGTTTAAAACTAAAGCAAGAAATTTTCAGTGAACAAGAAACAAGAGAAGTTCAGGCTGGCTGGTAATTGACCGAACAAGTAGCTGGAGCACTAAACACACTAGGAACAAAAAGAAAGGGGGGGGAGGCTTAGGGCAGGGGGAGGGAGGGTAGACGTACAAAGGCGCAATAAGATGTTCACAGGCATGCCTGCGTTTTCCTTTCTTTATAGCAATATTTTAATATTTAGGCTGATGAATTGTTGTCTTCCGAGTGGTCTATAGTAGTCTGAAAGTGTGTAGGACAGAAATAGTCCTATGCTAACCTAAACAAATAATATTTTTTGCTTCAGAAAGTGCTAATGAGACTTTGCTTGCAAGAAAGTGACGTAAAGCATGCTTGACGATTGCGAAACATGATAGAGCGTGGTTCAACTAATGTCCGAAATGAACCGCTTGTCACTGAAAAAAAAAGTTTTGGGTCGGAAGAAGTTTTATATATGCAACGCCAAGTTGTGAGCGAAATTAAAAATTTATGCTCAGCTACAACGCCACTTAGCCGACGCGAAATTTCGTGAATGAGTCTTGCGATCATGCTTCATTTCATAAGCAGCGTATACTCTCATTTACTCCCTCGGCACGATATTTTATCACTGAGTCTCGAGATCTTGTCCCTGCCCGCGAGTGCTGTTACTATATAAAAGTTACTCTGTAGTAAAAAATGAAGTTCTCGAATTTTACGTGCCACAACCCCCCTATGATAATGAGGGATGCAAGAATGGAGGACTCCAGATTCATTCTGACCCCCTGTGGTTCCTTAACGTTCACCTAAATTTAAGCATACGCGAGCGTTTTCGCATTTCGATCTCATCGAAATGCGACCGCCGCAGCCGGGGTCAAATCAGCGACCTCGAGCTTAGCAGCGCAACGACATAACCACTACTACCACATCGGGTGGTGATATAGCAGATACGTTATTAGATGTACAACGTTTGTTGCCTTGCTAATGCCGCATTTCGGTGGGGGGCCAAATGCGAAAACGCCCGGGTGCCGTACATCGCGGGGCACGTTAAAGATTCCCTGGTGGTCTATATTAATCCGGAGTACTCCACTACGGTGCGCCTCATGATCAAGTGGCGGTTTTGGCACATAAAACCCTAGCATTACATTACTCAATTGTAGTCCTAATACTGTCACTTATAGAACTAAAATTAAAGAAATAGAGAATACAGACAGTAATTGTAGAGCGCCGTGTTACGCGTGACGCAGACAGAGCGCGAGAAAACGCATGAAAACGAAGCTATTTTATAGTCGGAGTGTAGCTAGGGAACAGAGGCGGCTCCGGCGACTTACGTCATCGGAGCGCCGCTCGCAGCGCCACCATCGGCCGCGTATGACGCTAAATAAAGTTTGATAATGAATAAGATTTAATTTGTCAAAGACCGAATAAAGTTGACAGTACTGGGCTTTGAAACGATAAACAATATATCTTATAAAATGGCAGTTAGAGCAGAATTAAACAAGTTGCATGGCATTAGTGAATACCTGTACTGTACAAACAAGAAATAAGAAAAATGGGAAAAATGAAAAAGGTGAAGTCCAACTAAAGTATGCGAGAAATTGCAATATGCCCAGGGGAAAAGGAAATTATTGTTTTAGGATTTTAAGCCCCACGCTCTTTCCTGCAGAGCGAAGGCATGCCAATTGGCTGGGATGTTTAGGTGAAACCGACAGCTTCTTAGAATGTCCACACATCTAGCATGCGAGCATAGACGCTCTATAGATTTGCTGGAATCGACACGAACTCCAATGCTATGTCAAATAGATGCTCCAAACCGGCGCGAATGCTGTGCCACGTCTTTAGTGGACTGGGAGTAACAGGACGATCAACGACTGGGTTGCTACAGTGTGCCTTGAATTGCGAGGACATTTCCAGCCTCCGGCTTCGGGCGGCGTTGTGGCGTGTGGAGGAAGAGAGAGGGTAGCGCTCGGTTCGGTATCACTCGGGGCTCGCAAAAACAGTCGACAATCGCTCTACCGCAGCCGCACAGTCACTGCTCGTGCGCCGCCATTCTGATACGATTTCAAAAATTTCGCGCCACTCCTGTCAAAACTCTAGAAAACGAGCATTAATCGGGTATGTCTAATCTATGAGGTCGTTTAAACGAATGCTGGTCATCGATGACGATTAATCATTTTCGGAATAGTTTCACTCGATTAATCAGTTAATCGCTCATCGATATTAGCAACCGTATGCCGTTATCGTCGTCGTCATCATCGTGATCAAAATTGGTATCTCGCGCCCTGCTCGCGAGGCAGCCACGGGCCGGTATTCCAGAGGACCACATTCCATGGTTGATCTGCAGGCCGCATCAAGGCTCGCGTCTTTACCAGTCCTCGCTGTCTCGGCCCGAGCACTGCCAACTGTCAAGCGCACCTCGTCGCCATGGCAAGCAATGCGGCAGCATCACCAGGCGACGAAAGCAGACAGGAAATCAAGAAGAAGCGTCACAGACAGCAGCAGCATCGCATGATGAAGGTACGGATGCCGTGCTTCATGTTTGGTATGAGTATCGACACGCGAGCCGTGGCATGAGCGCTTTCTTGCTCAAGTATGTGTCACGTGGCTGCGAAGCACTCGGTAGATGTTTTGCCGCTGCAGAAATGCGCACCAATCGTTGTGCTTTCCCGTCGTCTGCTTCCTTCGGATGTACTTTGTCTATCGTGGGGCTATAATGCAGCACTGCACCACCGGTGAGTGAACTGCTGCTCATCGGCTAACCGCTGCATCGTCGATAGGCGCACTGCATCCGAAGGCTAGGAGTCCTGCTACCGAGCAAGAAGTCGCGGGTTCCATACCCGGTCAGGACGTCGGATCAGGATGTCCGAGTGCACTGAGTTATAGGAGAAAATTTGCCTACAAAAAATATGCACGCGCAGCATGTGGAAATAGCACATAAGTAACCTAGCGCATAGTATTTTAGCATTTCGCAGTACTTATTATCGAGAGATAGGGGATGACGTAGCGGCTCCGCCCTACTCTCTGGGTTTAAGGATAGTAAAGATTAATAATTATGGCGGTGGAGAGTAGTAAAAAAACAACTGGCGTATTGATGACGCTAACGCAAGAAAAAATAAAGAATAGATTTAGGATAATTCATTTTGATCCAATTCGATGGTGTACAAACCATGGGTACATATACGAACCTTGTGATAAACAGTGTAGAAGAAAGATAAAAATCCTGAGCTTGGTGGCATTCGCTACCACCCTGTTTCAAAGGGAATACTTCACCGAGATTCCACCTTGAGTCCGCATGCGATCTTCGTCGCTGTGTTGTCTTCCACGTGAGTCCGGAATGGTGCTAGCGCATACGGCTCCCCCTAGCTCTCGTGAAAAAGGATGACTCAGCGCAGTCCTTCATTGCTTCCAGAACAATGAGCTAGCTTGTTTAAAGGGAGACACAAGAGCTATGTACATTCGAGGGCTGCTTACGCATTTGTTCAGCGGAAAAGTGTGCTTGTCATTGTGGAAATGGTGGGATAAGCTCGCAAGCTTCGCGCCGTATGCTTTCGCGTATTGTGATGCTTTCTCTGCTGGAAATGTCGATAGAAGTCGCCCAGCCTGAGTGAACAATTCGTTTACAAAGACCAATGTATGGTCCATTCGTGTAGTATTAGCCATCCTTGGCCATGCGTTGAAACGGTGGATGGCGTCAGGGAGGGCTATATTGCGGGAACTTCAAGGCAGTGTCGTCCCGTGTCATTAATTTTCGGGTCTTATCTGCACACCGAACTATTTATCCCGTGGTTATAACTAAAATTCGAGGAACGTAATGTACCCATCTAGATGTTCTTAACGTTTTTTTTTTCTTTAGGGCATGTTTAATCATGTCAGTTTTCTTTTCGCTGGTCGGCACATTTCCTTTCTTAGGAAAAGGCGAGGTCCCCCAGCAAACCTGCCAGGCGCCACGAGAAGCGCAAGAACGAAGCTGCTGCGGAAGCCCCTAAAGTGAGCCCAGTTATTTTCATCTTTAAGGGTTATTTTCATGCCGGTTTACGCTTACGCTTGCACTTACTGAACTGACAAAAAGAGCGACAAAAAAATCTCTTTTGAGTGGTGTGAGCATCCTTTCAAAACGTCACTTGAACTTTTTGTTTTTGACAGCATGAGACTGATTGGTAGGTCAAATAACGGCAGCGAAAGTTCCAAGTTCATTTTTTTAACATTTCGCTCCCAGATCACGTCGGTTGTGGCATAGCTTCGACGTTACGGATTTCGCAATAATATATTTTTGCACATTTGGACGCTGCTGGAAAAACAAGGTGCTCTCAGATGCTGCCAAGATTACTCTTTCGTCGCGTTATAATCGGAATTTTACCCGCTGTATCTACGTAAAATATTCAAGTTGTGCGTTTCTCATAACATGTTATTTAACGCTTAAATAATTGGAGCTGAGGTAGATGAAATGTGAATATTCATTATGGTGACGGTTCTTCTATTATTTGCAAGCGTATTTGACTTTTCTTTCCCCGCCATGTCCTTATGAAATAGAGACCATATTCACTTGTTTGGAAAACGGGACCACTAAGTCAGCACCGTGCTTCACCAATTATAAACCCCATGATATCACTAAACCCCATGATATCCCAGGTGATAACAGATCTCCAAGAAAGCCTGCTGGTTTTGCATTACGAGCTTTGTGATGCATCTGCTTGTACTTTTGTCCGGAGACGTTGAGCTGAATCCTGGACCTCTGACAGAGGCTCAGGTTGCAAAGCTCATCAAAGCTGTTGATGTCATTCCTGTAATTCAAGAAAACCAGCAAAAACTTTTGAAGGAGGTCTCAGTTATCCAGTCAAATCAATGCGAATTCACGGAGAAACTAGATTGTTTGGCAGCAAAGCTATCCAAAGTAGACGAAGAGATTGAGTCCTTCAGAGGCACACAGAAAGCTGTCACGAACCTTCAGTCGACTGTAGAATCTCTGACAAAACAAGTTCAAACTTTGTCAGGAAAAAACGACGACTTAGATAACCGATCTAGGCGATGCAACCTTGTTTTCTATGGCATTACGGATACCGAAAGAGAAACCTGGGATGAGGCAGAAAAAAATGTTATCTGTTTGTGTAAGGATCTGCTTGGTGTGAGCATCAGTCACAGTGATATTGAACGCGCTCACAGGATAGGGCGATACAGCACGCAAAAGCCACGACCAACTTTAGTTGCTTTTTCGTCCTACAAAACTAAACAGAAGGTCTTGCTTCAAGGTCGGAAGCTTAAAGAAACAACCTACGCCATGAGTGAGGACTACTCCGCGCAGGTTCGCTTAGAAAGAAGGCATCTAATTTCATTCGCCAAAAAGCAAAGTCACCCCTTTAAGCTTCGGTTTAACCGTTTGAATATTGGAAACAGCACCTATATCTTTGATAACGAGGCAAAATAGGTAGTACAGTGCAATACATAGCAAACCCACGAAGTTGACCGTTTTGCGCATGACAAACAATGTTTGCAGCTTATAATTAATTGTCGCAGCATAAAAATAAAGCTGACGAGTTCGCGCTCGTAATTTCACTGCATTGTCCGGACATTATCGTTGGCACTGAATCTTGGCTGGATGACACAGTTTTAAATGCTGAAGTGTTCCCAACAGGCTACACGGTTTATCGCTCGGACAGGAACAGACACGGAGGGGGCGTATTTATACTTGTTTCAAATAACTTGCAAAGCTGGCCGATCGATCTCTGCAACATAGACTGTGAGCTTGTCCTGTGTAAAGTTGCTTCACAAACTGGTAGGACAATTACAATAGCTTCGTTCTACAGGCCACCTAGAAATGACAGTAGAGCTATATCTAGCCTGTCTGAAGCACTGGCGTCAGTTTCTTGTGACGTTGTTCTACTGGGGGGTGACTTCAACTTACCAGACGTGTCCTGGCGCGGCGGTCTGCCGACCAATTTATCACACTCATCGTTGCATTCTGCATTGCTTGACCTCACAAGTAGCTTCAACCTGACTCAGTGCGTCGAGTCCCCAACCAGAGTTACTGCTCTGTCATCGAACACCCTCGATCTCCTCTTCACAAATGAAACTGATCTGGTGTCTCCACCTATCTGTGTTCCCGGTATCAGCGACCACGCTGTAGTTTTAACCAGCGTTTCTTATCCACACCAAGATAGAGCTCGGCTTACTCCAAAACTTGTATACTTTTACGATCAGGGAAACTACCAGGCAATGAACAGTGAATTAACTGATTTTCTTCGAGCTTTTTCACAGGTTTGCTCAGAAAAAGATGTCAACATTGCTTGGAGCGTACTGAAAGATAAAATAGTTGCACTAATTTCGGAGCACATACCATCAAAATTTCTAACTGCCAAACGCCGGAAAGATAAACCATGGATCACCCCCGAAATCCGTCAACTCCTTAGAAGAACACGCCGTCTTTTTCAGAACCTCAGAAAAAGCCAAATGCCAGTTACTTCTGAAAAATTATTTTCTGTCCAGCAAATTTGTAAATCGAAAATTAGTGAAGCGAAGCGTTATTTCTTCAGTACTTTAGACGCAAAGATTGGAAACAATGACAACATTATATGGAAGCTTGCCAAAAAAACCAAGAAAGAGAAAATTGGTATACAATGTATCACGTCTGACAATGGCACGATAACAAATGATGAATTGAAAGCCACTGCTTTCAACGATTATTTCAGGTCCGCCTTTTCCGCTAATTCAGCGATGAGCAATATCCCTTTAACGTCTTGCGCCTCAGTTCTTCAGGAAATGCCCGATATCACTTTATCAATTCATGGTATTTTTCTAATCCTTACCAGCCTAGACACAAATAAAGCGACAGATCCTGATGGCATACCCAATCGCGTGCTGAAAGAATGTGCTAGTTCTCTTAGTAATCTTCTTCATACAATGTATATGACGTCATTATCCGAAGGAATCGTGCCGGATGAATGGAAGTTTGCTCATGTGGTTCCTGTCCATAAGAAAGGACCGAAAAATAATTTAGAACAATATCGCCCAATTTCTCTCCTATGCGGCGCTTCGAAAATTATGGAACACATCGTATACAGCAACCTAATAAGGCACTTGAATTCGCAAAACTTTTTTTACACAGAACAACATGGCTTTCGCGCCGGATTTTCTTGTGACACACAGTTAACGGAATTTTCTTTTGACATAACAACTGCATTAGATAAGGTACTAGCGTTGACTGTTTGTTTTTAGATTTCAAAAAAGCATTCGATCGGGTACGGCATGATTGTATAATTCACAAGCTTCAGCATTTAAAAATTCCCGCTGACCTAATGAACTGGTTAATTAACTACTTCGTAAATCGCAGACAGATAACAGAGGTAAATGGATGTTGCTCATCAGCTGTTCCAGTCACGTCCGGAGTACCACAGGGGCCTGTTCTGGGGCCTTTATTATTTCTTATTTTTATTAACGATATAGCTAAGAACATCCAGTCGAACCTACGATTGTACGCAGATGACTGCGCTGTTTACCGCTCGATAAACAATCCAAATGACAACAAAATCCTTCAAGCGGACCTGAATAAAATTTCGAACTGGTGTACCACTTGGTGCATGACACTAAATGAATCAAAATGCAACTACGTCTGCTTTTCTAGAAAAAAAAAAAAAACTGACGTTTCCCATTCTTACAGGCTAAATAATTCGACCAATTCGAACGTAATAGGGGCCAAGTACCTCGGCGTTCACTTCTCAAGCGATCTTACTTGGCAGGATCACATTGCAGAGATTGCCGCGAAAGGGAATAACACACTAATGTCCTTGGCTCGAAATTTTCATCCCTGTCCTCTGGCAACCAAAAAGTCATTATACACGACATACGTAAGGCCTATTCTTGAATACGCGTGCACGATATGGGACCCTTGTCAGGACAACCTTAAGTACATCTTAGAGCGCGTGCAAAACCGAGCGGCACGCTTTATCACTGGGAGCTATCGCAGATCTAGTAGCGTCACACAAATGAAAATACGCCTAGCGCTTACGACGTTAGCCGAAGGCCGGTGCTGCTTGCGTCTCAAATTTTTTCATAAGATCTTTTACAACAATACTGGCATTAATAAATCAAAATACATGCTTAACCCGCATTACATATCCCATCGCCGTGAACACCCATTAAAAGTAAGGCCAATGAAGTCAAGAACGAACTTGTTAAAGCATTTTTTCCCTAAAACCATCAATGAATGGAATGCTCTGCCTCAGGATACCGTTTCTAAAACATCAAATTCAGCCTTTTTCAATGAACTGCTTGACATGTGATCATTTCGCGTGTTTCGATGTTTTCTCTCTCTTCTTTTTTCTTATTATTTTTCGCGTTTGCTTGCCTACTATATGTATTTCTGAGTGTATGTGTGTTCATATGTTCATGTATGCCCATGTATGTGTGTATATATGTACATATAGTCCATTTCTTCTTTTTTTTTCCTTTTTGTTTTGGGATAGTTATGCTGCCTGCACTGCATTATTCGTCACCGTGTTTTTTTTTGTTATGTAACCATAATTACAACTGTTTAACATATGTATTACTTCCTCCCCACTGTAATGCTCTCTCAGCGAATGTGGGACTGTATAATAAATAAATAAATAAATAAATAAATAAATAAGCCACTTCTCTGGATCGGCATCACATGTTGAGCGCTGCCAGCTTCAATTTCCAGTGACAGGCTGTCTACACAGAAATTCGCAGTATGCTCTGCTACGCAGCAAGACTGACCGGCTCATTGCATGGTTAGGTGCTGCGAGGATGGGGAACTGAGGCCAGTGGTTAATTTAAATGGTTGCATTGCGATGAATTACAATTGTTGTGGTTAATTGATTTATGAGGGAGTAAGTCGCCTTGGCCACACACACACACACACACACACACACACACACACACACACACACACACACGCACACGCACACGCACACGCACACGCACACGCACACGCACACGCACACACGCACACGCACGCACACGCACGCACACGCACGCACGCACACGCACGCACACACGCACGCACGCACGGACGGAATAGAAGGAATAGTAGAAATGCTCCTCATGGCTTGCTTTGCCGCACGTTGTATTGTACTGAGGTGAATCATCCTTGTAATGTACAAGGTATAGTTAATGTTATTGCTAACTCACTGGATCGCAGGTTTACAGTTGCTTGAAGCGTTCACGGTACACCACGAATGTTTTTTTATTGAAATGAGAATAAAAAACAGAGACGTAATCACCTTATAATGGTGACGGCTACTCCTTTTCTCATAGCAGAAACAACGCTATAAAAAAATCTGTTGGAAAATGAAAAAAAAATCACTTCGTAGGGTGAGAAAGCCACAGCACAGTCCTAAACGCCTATGAACATCACAGTGTAAAAGTCAAATGCAAGTTGCACTACAATGAGTTCATAAACAGTCACAAACACACACAAACGGCCATGATGTAGACTTCGATGAGCATATAAACAGATGAGGAATTACAGTGTTAAAATAATTCACGCACAACGACAAAAAATGTATAACACGTAATGTACAAGCACTAATAATCACGCACAACAAAGAATGTGTAACACGTAGTGTACAAGCACTAATAATCACGCACAACAACAAAGAATGTATAACACGTAATGTACAAGCACTAATAATTACAAATACTAGAAGAATTTTATAGTGACATCTGGTGATTATTCAATGCAATACCTAGTATTTGTTGAGGATGCCTGTGTCTTCATAAAGATGTTCAATTGCGTTCAATGCTTTTCGCTGTGCTATTTTCTATGGCCATGGGCCCAGCAGTTTTGCGAGTGAGAAAGGCCAGTGGGGATCCATGGAGCGTAGCTCTTGTTCTAGCTGCTGTCTTTGTATCTCGTATATGGGGCATTCGAGGAGTAGATGGCGAACATCCTCATCGTCGTGGCCACAGGAGCAAGCCGGGGAATGAGCCCGTTTGATGCGATGCAGGAAATGTTTGGTGTATGCTGTTCCAAGGCGCAGTCGGTGAATTAGCGTCTCGGTACTTTTAGAAAGTTGTACATCCAGCTGGTATTCGAGGTGAGAGTCTACTTCGTAAAGTATTGATTCCTTAGTGTTTTCAATAAACCATTTTGACATACACATATCCTTGACATACCACGAATGTTATTGTTCCTTCCTACTGAAACGAATCCGTTTCACCTTTCCCTTAGGTTTATTGAAACTAATGCGGAATATGTAACTGCGAGCCCCGACAGAAATATACGAGCGTCTGTGCGTTACCTGTTTCCGATACGAATAATGCCTTTTGTATTTGTCGTTCCAGTCACCAGAGTACAAGCAGGGCAGCGTGAAGCCACCGTTGTCTGACAAACCGGTGAGAGGCAATTGACGCACTCTTTAGTGTTGTCTGTTAAGTGCTCTTTCAATGACTGGTTTGTGGTTTGGTGCCCTTCCTGGGGTATCAGGGGCTCGCGCAAGAACCGTATAGAGTTGGCATGGTTCTCTGTCATGATATAACGTAGCGTGCCCAACGTGCTTCCTATTATGCTACCGACTCACTCACTCACTCACTCACTCACTCACTCACTCACTCACTCACTCACTCACTCACTCACTCACTCACTCACTCACTCACTCACTCACTCACTCACTCACTCACTCTCACTCACTCACTCACTCACTCTCACTCACTCTCACTCACTCACTCACTCACTCACTCACTCACTCACTCACTCACTCACTCACTCACTCACTCAATCAATCAATCAATCAATCAATCAATCAATCGGCAATGATATGAACCAAAGAAAAAAATTACGACTGAACACATTTAACGATGACTGTCGATGGTATAGTGCGACTCGCATTGAAGCAATGCAAGGCCACAACGTATTGACAACGAGGCGCGGCCTCGATGGTGGCGCCGCCCGTGCTGACCCTGCCGTAGCAGACGACGGCTAACATACCGGAGGAAATCCGCGGAAAAGTTCGTTCGAGTCCTGAGGAGCAGTTTTTCCAATCGAGATCATGCTTCGTCAATCGGTAACTGGCCGTAAGAATGTCGTGTTGGAATTGCGGAAAAAATAGAGAAAAGGACCATTATTTAAGGCGTAAAGTTGAGAGTTAATTGAGAGTTCGTGTTGCTGAAACACGACGCATGCACGCGGTGTGCTCAATCTTGCGCGTAATTACCAGAGTTCCAGGTTTTGACAGCGTGAAAATATGTGTACGTGGTTTCGTAGGATCACATACAGTGCATATGACGCATGCGATATCCATTTGCTTAATGAACGCATAAAAATGTTAACGTTAAGCAGTAGAAATGTTAATCCTTATCAGCGGGCCTGCGGTCCTTTGCGGCCTTTCTCGGCCATTATAATCCTGCACAAGAAACGTGCGAGTAGCCGCTGTTCATGCCTCCAATATTGAGGACGCGTCCGGCAGCAGCCGGGATAGAGGCGAAATGCAAGAGGCCCGTGGAGAGATTACTCGTTGGTGTTCCTTAATTCTCCTCAAAGGGGCGCGGTATGTTGCAGCAGTCACGGGGCGCTTTTTTCGTTGCGGGGTGCTTTGGTAATCGCGACGATAGATTGTTCTTTTTTTTTTTTTACAAGTACTGCTCCAGGAGGGCACATGTAGCGCCTAACAGAGGCTTCTGGAAAGCACGTGACATTACAAGTGTTCCCGTTGCCGCTTTGTTGCCCTGGAGGCGCCGTCAATAATACGAAATAATGACACGCTTTCATAAAAAAGCGCTAAAGACGAAGACGAAGTCGAAGGAACACATACGACAGCACTAGCGTCTTCGTCCTTAGCGCTTTTTTATGAAAACTGTCAAGATAAGCCAACTCGCCCAAATCAAGGTTATGACACGTTGTTACAACTAGTAAATAAAATATAAAAAATAAATACAATCACGCCGAGGCGCCAACTTCTGGCGCAGCGCTGCCGCGCCCGCGCGAGAATTACGAAACGCCAACGAAGAATTTACCGGCCCACGTACAACTCCGATCAAAGTGCACGTTAAACATCCCCAGGCGACCTAAATAAAGTTATCCGGCGCCATCCACTATGACCTCCCTCATAGCTTTAGTGGCTTCGGAACATTAAAAACGTGAAACACCACAAACCAAATCAATACATGCGGGCGTACATTCGAAGCTAAACGACCGCATCCGTAAGTCATAGTAAGCCTTGAAAAGCGCCGAGAATGTGCTAACTTCTGGTGGAGCTCAAAACATAGCATGAATAAAGATTTTATGTCACAGGCCAGCTGCAGATGCGTACACTTTCGCCGCAAGACGAAACTACACGAAGCAAAGAGAGCACGTGAAAAAAGAAAGTAAACTTAAACGCGCTAAAAGCACGCACAGCATGATCACACTTTCTCGAAGCGGCAGGCGTGAGCTAGGCTCAAAAGAAGAGGCTTTGAGGAACCATGGCACTTCACAAAGCCGGGCGTGTTTTGCCACTTCCTCGAAGTCAGCCCGCCCGATACTAGGTATTCCTTCCTCCATGCTATGTATCCACACTTTTCTTCTTTGTGCGTTGCTCTCGCCGGATGGTAAAAAAAGAAGCCTTTTGCCGTCGCTGTGTCGGTGGCGGTAACCGAAGGCGCAGCAGCGCGGCATCACAATTAAGTTCTCGTCCCTAACACACTCGATTTGTTCCGCTAACGCACTCGATCAGTCCGTTTGCGCGTATTTTCGTCGTGCAGGGCCAACAATGGCGGTCGGAGCGCGCTGGAAAGAAAAAAAAATATACAAAAGCGCGGCGCCTGCTTCCACGTGGCACAGATTGGTCAATGGGGGAGCGGAGGAGGCTGGGGCGACCGGAGGCGTGGAGGAGGAAACGTTGGGGAGAGCGGGGGGGGGGGGGGGGGGGGTTGGCGGGAAGATCTAAGAATGGCGCTACTTTTGGAAAATTGAGGGGTTTTATTCGCTGTGGAGCACGCTGCGCCATCAAGCGGTGCAGCCTCAATGTACTCGCGTAGCCTCATGGCCTCCGAGATCTACCACAGCGCGCGCGCGTGGGAGTAAATCTTGGAGGCCATGGTGGCCTCCGAAATAAATAGAGTGCCGGTGCGCGAGAAAGCTGAGAAACGTGTCAAATGAGGCGTGTACCGCAGCAGATGGATGGATGGATGGATGTTATGAGCGTCCCCTTTAGAACGGGGCGAAGGGTTGCGCCGCTAAGCTCTTGCTATTATACTGCCTAGAGCGGGGCTCCTCTCTCGCTTCCCTCTAACGGCGCTGCCGGTCCATGAGTCCGCGCGTGTCCTCAGAGATGCGAGGCGTGCCGTAGCATGAATGAATGAATGAAACCACGTTTATTCCACATTAAAATGCGTCGAAGACGCGGCGGTGGAAAGAGGAGGGGTGTTATTGGAAAAGGGGAAGGGTAAGGCTGCCTCCATTTTATTAATGAACGTCCTGGAGGCAGCTAAGTGGGGGCGTCATGACGCTTGTGGCTGTCGCGGAGCCTATCGCCGACGGGTGGTGCTGCAGGGTCCTGAAGGAACAGCAGCAGTGCTCGCCAGAGCTCGATGGCATGGTCCGGAGACGTGGTATCCGGGCAAGCCCAAGTCCGGAGAGAAGAAGGCCAGGGTCCCCGCTGTATGGTGGCCAGGGCACGAAGCCTTGGTGGGATGTAGAGGGGGCACTCCCAACAAAGGTGGTTTAGATCAGCACGACATGTGCACATGGAACAGAACCCACTTACGGGTGGTGGTGTGCCACCCTTGTGGAAACGGTTCAACAAGTGAGGAGTAAGGAGGGTGCTTGTCTGGATTCTCCGAAGCAAGACTGACTCTCGCCGTGTGAATACCTTCGGTGGAAGTGACCCAGACCTGTGGGTCCATGTCATCGGGCAGTGGTACATCGTTAGGGAGCACGGGCTGCTCCGGCGAGGCCATCAAAGCACGAAACTTGGACGAGCAGCGATGGCCGCCGGCAGCAGGCCGGGCGGCGGTATCGCTGGCGGGTTCAGATAACAGCGAGCCAGACAGCTGTTACTGCGAGCGGGTAGTGTCGCCGTGATCCTCTGCTTGCGAAGCGTCGATTGATGTAATCCAGCCAAGGGTACATTCTTATTAACGGGTCAAACCCGATGTTGAAAGCGGGAGCCGATCTTATTACATGTTCTTCGATGCTTCTTCTTCCTCCTCTCCTCGTCTTTCTTCTGCCGTAGCATGTGAACGCTGAGAATCGTTCCCACGCTGCACGCACGCTCAGCGGCAGACACACAGTGACCCAAGTTGTCACGGAGCAGGTTCAATGAAGAGCGACACATCCCCAGCGAAATCAAACCCATGTAAGATGAACTTGCCTGACGTGCGTTGTTCAATTCCGCGCTGCCCGGGAGAAGTATTGAAGGTTTTCCTTTTTATTGAAGAGGTCGGGGAAAGCGGTAGATATTCAGATGGTGCTAGAGCAAGAACTAAAAAAAAAAAATCAATTATAGGGTTTTACGTACCAAAACCATTTTCTGATTATGAGGAACGCCGCAGTGGAGGACTCGGGAAATTTCGACCACCTGGGGATCTTTAACGTGCACCTAAATCTAAGTACACGGGTGTTTTCGCATTTCGCCTCCATCAAAATGCGGCCGCCATGGCCGGGATTCGATCCCGCGACCTCGTGCTCAGCAGCCCAACACCACAGCCACTGAGCAACCACGGCGTGTCCTAAAGCAAAAACTGCGTGAAGTAGCACGAGAATGCTAATCGCATTAAAAAATAGCACATAAAACCATTGCGCTGGCTGAACGCATGCAGTCAAAAAGGACGAAAAGAAAACAAACTATTGAACGATAGAAAAGTAGTAATAGACACATACGGATGATGTTAGCTGAGGGCATATTTCTAAAGGCGCGCGAGAACTTTAAAATGCGCCTTTTAACTGGCGCCGGAATCCTCACAGACATAACTGACCTTTGCAGAAGTTTACACGAAGGCCTTTATAAACTTTGAGAGGGCTGTGCGCTGGCTACTGCGGAGTGTGTGACGGTCTGTCCAAGCTGTACTGTAACTTTTGTAGTTATTTCGCGCTTCATGATAAGCAACTGTGAAGGTAGCTGTCGCTGATACCAGTGGCCCACATTGCCATATGCTTTTTCGGTTCCAAGGACTAATCGGCTTTGTGACCCCCAAGATGCTCAGTGATCTCACCTTCACACATTATCTCAACTACCTGTGGCGATCGTTCGAACATTAGAAAACGGCGAACCCTGACAGAAACGAACGCGACTGCAAGTGCTTATCCATCTTGAGGGCCTGCGGCGAATCTTTGTACGCACATTTCCAAACTGAGTTTTCATTTGCAGCTAATAGCAAGCGCTAGTGGTTTATGTATCAGCTGACATGTGAGAGGTGTGATCATTTAATTGAAGAAAATACCTTGTAACAGCTAAATGAATACACCTGCTTTACATGAGTGCCACATCGCAGTCCTGGACCAAACGAGTTTGAATTGGGTTCATGACTGGAATACGGGAGACAGAGAGACCACCGATATATTTTTAACGTTTAGCTTTAGATGCTCCATAGCAGTGCCTTCCATTGCTTTAAAGGGCCCCTCACCAGGTCTGGTCATGTTGAGCGCACAGCATACTCGCCGCGGAAAGGCTTGAAATTTCAATCTGAACTGAAGAATGAAGAGGGAACACACACACACGCACACACGCGCGCACACACACACACACACACACACACACACACACACACACACACACACACACACACACACACACACACACACACACACACACACACACACACACACACACACACACACACACACACACACACACACACACACACACACACACACACACACACACACACACACACACACACACACACACACACACACACACACACACACACACACACACACACACACACACACACACACACACACACACACACACACACACACACACACACACACACACACACACACACACACACACACACACACACACACACACACACACACACACACACACACACACACACACACACACACACACACACACACACACACACACACACACACACACACACACACACACACACACACACACACACACACACACACACACACACACACACACACACACACACACACACACACACACACACACACACACACACACACGCACACACAGGGCACCACTTCCAACAATGTTTAATCAGGAAAAAACGCAACTATTTTATACAAGGAACGCAATCACAGTTTCTCAGTGCACATTCGCGTTTAGGTAAAGCTGTTCCTTGCGTGATAGGGACATTGATGTTATCACCTGCTTCAATGATCCTTTTGGCCTCAATTATTAATCGAAGCCCATTAGTCCCTATCATGCAAAGAACTGCTTTATTGAACGCGAATGCGCACTGAGAAACTGTGATTGCGCTCCCTGTATAAAATAGTGGCGTTTGTTGATGATTAAACATTGTTGGATGTGGCGCCCTGTGTGCTCCCTCTTCGTCGACCGTCGTTGTCGCGCCTTCTCTTCAGATCATGCTTAACCAACAGGCACAACTATCCATCCTAACTTCAACCTGAACGCCGTTTCCCTCTTCACTCGCGGCGAATCCGCCCGGAGAGGGACGGTGACGTAGCCGGGCTCCTGCGCCTTCGTAATCGTGTCCGCAGTGTGACGTAGCTCGTGGTGACAGGTGACTTCGAAAATTATTCAAGGCAACATCTGTTATTTCTGTGATCTGTTGCTTGAACTGAGGTTTAGAGAAATAATAAAACGCACAAACGGAATGTCTGCGTGTTTTTTTTCTGTTGTTTTACTTCGCACCGAAGCAAGAGAGATGTTCTTGCGCTTCGTCTGCTTGTTCCCACGGTCGTGCGGTCACGTGCGGAGGTACCGAAACTATTCAAGTTTCTACCGTGTTCCAGCGCGCGATCACGCTCTGCGATTCGCTTGTTCTACCTCATATTCGTGTAGCACTGAATTATACCGCTAGTCGTGCTTCCTTGGGCACAGCGCGCAATGTGGTGCGCTGCACGAACGAGACCTCGCGCGTGGAGCGACCAGCGAAAATGCGTAGCGCAGGGGGAAAAAAAAGCAAGGAAAAAAAAATGAAGGTCGGGCCTGTGACGTATACGTCACGCGATTCTCGAGGTTTGGTATGGGAGAACGCAGGAAAGAAATTTCGCTCGCGAAGGCTAGACGGGGCGAGTGGAGAGAGCGTTTTGCTTGGCGGTGGAGCCCTCCTGCTGGAATCATGGGTTCGCGGCACTGGAATATTTCTATCTCGGCTGTTAATGAGCCGATTTGAAAAAAAAAACATATTCGGCAGAACGCTCCCTAGAGGACACGTAACAACTCCCAGCGTATAACCAAAATTTCTATGGGGCCTTTAAAGAAACTGCTGTTGCGCGTGCACCACCTGGACTTTTCAGAAAATTCTTAATAACGCTTGGTGATTCTTATGAAATGTTGAATGTCGTTATTTGCTGAAAAAAAAAAACACAGAACAAGCGAGAACCTGTTTTGTTTGTGTTTTCCCCCGGTATTTACATATTTAGGTACTACACTTTCCCAAACAGCATATCCAGTGTGGAGAGAATGTGAGTTGTGTGAGAGAATGCGAGTTGTGTGAGTCTTTGATGTGAAAATTCTACGTGAGAAGTTGTTGTACTTGCTGTACACAGTCTTGTCCGTAGTTTACAGACTGCAAGCGGTACACTATACATCACGGGATCCGAGGACGTTTTCACAGTTACGTTTGCAGTCATGTCTCAAGTTTGCCCAACCTCATCAAACCTTTGTCCTCGGTTAAAGTGACACATCTAGCCCTCCTCGGAACACTAATCTATACCGTTAGCCTGACCTAACATTTGTCTTTAGTATCTATTTAAGCAATTGTGTTTTATAATCACCCGACGCCTTATTTGTGCTTTTATTTGGTGAGGTTGCCTTGCTTTCTCACCGTTCACTCAGGTGCAGCCACCTACAGAACCTCCGGCTCCAGAGAAGACAAAGTTGGTGCCCGTCATCGCAATCTTGGCGTTTTGCTGTTTCGTGGTGCTTACCAGCGTGACGTTGCTCAGCAGGTGGTTGCATGCTCCTACGGTGGGCACGTGCACAACGCCGGCATGCAGAGAGCACGCAAAGGCGCTCAAGGACGCCATGAACTCATCGGTCAAGCCGTGCTCCGACTTCTACAGGTTCTCGTGCGGCTCGTGGAAGCCCGCCGGCAGCCAGCGTTCCATGATCGAACAGATTTTTGCACGCTCGTTCGGCATCGCGGTCCAGCAACTGGAGGGGAAAGCCAGTGACTCCGACCTTCCTATTGCGCAGCTGTACTTCCAGAGCTGCCTTGCCGAACCCTCCGCCACTTCGTTAAAGAAGGAGGTCCGCAAGTTCGCGCAGTTCAAGCGAGATCTCGGCCTCTTATGGCCCGAGGAATGGCCCGACAATAGCAATGTGTCCGTGCCCCCTCTCAAGGTGCTGATAAATTTGACCGTTAACTGGAACGTCAACTTGATATTCAACATACGGGCCATGCCAGGGTACAAGGGCAGGCCCAGGGCACTCTTCATCCAGCAAGGATTGTTGAATCCCAAGTGGGCGCTTGAGACGGCCGATGAAATGACCCGGTCGGTCACAAAACACCTCGAGTACTTCGAAGCTCCTGCGCCTACACCCGAGCAGTTGACGCAGATAAGGGATGCGTACCTAGCTGTGGTCAACGCAACCCTGAGCTTCACACCAGACGCTAGGGATGAGAAGAAGAGGACGCTGAAGGAAATTGACGAACGTACGGAGTCTAAGAAAGACAAGTGGCTGCTGTATGTGAACGAGATGTTCTTTCCCGATCTCGCCTGGCGACCCGAGGACGTCGTGTTGGTTCAGCACTCCGACATACTCGACAACGTCGACCACCTGCTGGAAAGTATGGATGACGAGTCGCTCCGGTTGGGCATCGCATGGGTGCTTCTCCGCATGACCCTTTGGACAATCGTCGGAAAACCACGTTTGCGTTACGAAGGCACTGACACTGAGCTCGCGGGGGAAAGAAAGGCTGCCTGCCTGGCTCACGTGGCAGCCATGTTCGGCCTGGCTATCTCCACCCGTCACCTGCATGTACGTTTTCGAGAACAAGTGCGCGGCTACTTGGAATCCGTCTTCAAGAATGTCAAAACCCAGTACCAAAAAGGCTTTGCGGGCGCGACATGGATTGAAGACTCGGTCAAGACAAAGCTGAAAGCTAAGATGTCGGAAGACTTGGACCTCGACTCTCTACCCGGCAGCCAGTTCTTTTCCAACTTCACGATAGGTCAGTTGTACAAGGATTTCCCGAAGAGCACTGAATCGTTTTTCGACAATTTCATCAACGTAGCCAAGGCATTTCGTAAGAAGGTGAACTCGGACGACTTCGTCACCACCTTCTCCAAAAGTCTGGGCGACGGTCATGTGGCAACTTCGTACAGCTACTACTACAACAGCGTCCGCTTCGCCGTCGGGGCGCTCGAGCCGCCGCTCTTCCACGCCGACGGCTCGTTCGCCATCACGTACGGCTCGCTGGGCACGTTGCTGGCCAGTTCCATGGCTCGGGCGTTCGACGACCGAGGCATCATGTACGACAAAGGAGAGGAATCTCCGTGGTGGAGCTCGGACGGTGACGCCTACAAGAAGCGCGTCGAGTGCGGCCTCAAAGCAGGCGCGTCTCGCCCCGGCCAAGACGCCGCTCGCTCCAGCCAGCTGTGGTTGCTCGTACTGGGCTTGAGGACCTCGTACGCGGCGTTTCGCGAGGCCGTCAAGGGCGAAGGCATAGTGCACGTCTTCCGACTAGAGGGTCTCGAGGCATATAGCGACGACCAAGTGTTCTTCATGACTTACTGCCTCATGACCTGCGCCGTGGGCAGCGACGGCGACGATTGTAATGTGCCCGTTCGCCAGTCACGCAAATTCGCCTATGCCTTCAAGTGCGCTGACAAGACGCCCATGAACCCAAAGAAAAGGTGCCCTTTCTTTTAAGCGAACGCGTGCAGTGAACTTCTTTTATTTTTTCGTATCCCAATTCCTCTCTTTTTTTTTTTTTTTTTGCTTTTGACGGTGCGGGGTATAAGTTTCACGTATCTTAATTTAGTGCTCGCTTGCATACGGAAATCGAATGAGCATTTATTCGACATCATCAAAGACAGGTGTCCAAGGTACAGTGCTGAAAGCTCGAAGATTCGGATTTACAGGCATTTGTATCCCGTAAATTTAATTCACACTTTATATTATTGGTTCTTAACGGCTGAACGTCTTGTCTTTCTCGGCACGTGAGTGGACATCATGGGTCGGCGTGTCGTGTTTCGTGTTTACGGGTGACGAGATTTGTATTGTTTTTTCTATCTTTAAGCGTTTGCACAATTAACTGAACTATACAGAGAATATAGTATTCTGGGCGACGCACTTGTGCCACGTCTGCCGCTGCTTTTCAAGTCAAAGGCTCACACAAGGCGCTTGGCGGGCAACACAGCCATTAACAAACGTATGTGCGTGAAGCGAAGTGCACTTAGTGATTGTGACATCGGAACTCATCTGTGTTACAAGTACACATAAGGAAACTTGTAAAAATGGCAGCTTAATGCACCTCGGAAGAACACTTCACCCCTCAGCGCTGTCGAGGGCTCGCTCAGGTGCAGGCGTCCTTTTCTTCTCTTTTTATTGCACATTGCGGGCGTTAGAAGCGACCGCCAGAATTTGTTTTTATTAGACACCATTTTCCGTATATCGCGAAAGACTGCTCCATGCATTTGAGTTGTACTGCGTTACGCTAATTTGTATATTTTGCCAAGTCTCATTGTAGTATATTGCTCTGCTTATACTGTATTGCATCCATTCGCCATTTTCGTTGTCACCGTTATTTTCTGCTCTGTCGTGCGCGTGCTCAATTTTCTGGCATTGCATCGCTTAAACAGAACACGCTTCCTTTTTTAATGAAAGCGTTGTCATTCTTTTATGGACTGTGAACTTAGTTTTCATAAACGCAGCCTTGTCAGGTTTAGAGTTATACGCGCTCAAGAGAAAAAGTGCTGCTTACTAACTTAACAAGCATGGTGTCACGTGCGCCCAGGCAAACATGAACACATCGCACTCGATGACCGCGAACGCTCGCTGTCGAAAACGCCGGCGTGAGGAAAAGCGGAAGCATCAGCGAGCGTAATGTCTAATGCCTGCCTGTAGCTTCAACTAAGCGGCGAGAACACAGCGCACACGAAGGTAACGGGCCTCGGTGCGCCTATACTCTGTACCCATCGCAGATCGCTCTCAAAATAGGGCCCGCGCGGCCGCGCCATACACAGCCGCCACCGGAGTACAAGGCTCCCCTCCCCGCCTCCCGGTGCCTTGCGCGTGATGGAAGACGACGCGCTTCCTCCCCGCCTTCCTCCCTTGCGCGCACGAGATCGAGCTACCGTCCTCGGCTATACCTCACACCCACAGCATACGGTGCGAGGCCACCATGTGATCGCGCTTGGACTTTACTGAACATCAATAATAACCGATTCGATTACAACTACTTTATTTAAACAAAGTAATTGCAGAGACCAATTTCTGTCCCGCAATATGCAACTGCACAATTGCCAAGAAAAGTAATTTATTACATATTACGCCACATTCAACGTTTAATACGCCTTCCTGCAGCTCTTACAACGATGTTATTCTTCACTGAACGGTTGCTTCAGAGAGAGAGAAAAAAAAAAGAAAAGCTCAGTGATCAACGTTCTGCGTTATTTCTTTAGGGGTGTGAAAACATCAGCAGTGACACTTAAAGCGACATGCGCATCCACGGGATTGTATGCGTTACGCAACCGAAGGACTTATGCGGTAATTACAGTGTTACACAGCCCATGACGCAATGTCGTAGGCTCCGTTGCAAACTCTATCGGAGCACGTTGAGAACCAGTCGAATGTATCGTATGACAATGCACCGCACGGGGTTGTAGAAAGATTCACTCCACTGCATTCTAATACCTCTGCCACGCGGGCAAACTAAAGTGTATTTTGACCAAGTGCACTTCAGCGCGCTTAGTGTCATTTTGGCGGTGTGCTGCTACAGGAGAGAGAAAAAATTTTCTTTCAATATGGCGGTGATGGCGATCGACAGTCAGAAGGCGAAACATGTATTTGTTCACTTAAATATGCGTGCACAGAAACAGTTTGTTATTGTTAGAAACATGATTTACAATCAACTTATGTGCAAGTGAAGTCATTCATTGCAACCTCAATAACAAGATTAATTATCACGAGCCAAGACAAGACAAGATTTGACCAGTACCAGTCCAAACGACGCGTTCTGCCAAACAAGTGCGCGGTCATAACCAGGCGCGGCCATAAACAGTCCAAGAGCGAGAGTAGTTTTTTTGCTGTTTAATTTTTTTTGCAGTGTGGCACATTTTATTACCTTGCACCGTTATCAATTAAAACTACGTTGTTAAAAGCTACTCCTATATTACTTTACTCGTTTTTGCTCATTGCTAAAGAGGCTGCACACTTCGTCGCCGCGAAGTGTGCAGCCTCGTTCATTGAGTGTTCAGTGTTATTCGCCGCAGCCTGCGAATGACACTAGCGGCGAAGCAAGTGCGCTCAAGTTTGCCCGCGAGACAAGGGTATAACGGCAAGTCACCAGCTGCACAGCTCGCCACTCCCACATTTGCAAGCGGGAAAGCATTCGCACGTGCTGTTCGCTCGTCTGTTATTTTTAATAGTGGACCGCACTGTGACGCTTGGTGTGCCATTTTAGTTCGATGTGGTATACAGACGGATCGTTTAAAAGATGAAAAAAAAAAAGAAAACGCGCAGATCCCAAGCACCGGAGGAAGCACTGTTATGCGAAGCATATTGCAGTTGGCTGGCTGTCCAGCATCATTTGGACTTCTTCGAACAGTTGCCGGATGGGCCAAAGCGTTCGCGTAAAGCGAGCAGTTGTGTGTGTGACGAGAGTCTGTGTGCGTCAACAGAATACGGACGATGACGATGGTTTCACGGCAGTTAACGAATTTTAACAGATTCTTAGTTCTGTAAAAAGAAAGCAGTGAGACATATTGCTTGTATTAGTTACAGAGCACTGCGGATTTTTTTAATGCGAAAGCATTAAATGGCTCACGCGGCGGAAGATCCAGCATTGTTAGTGTGACCAAATGATCGTCGAAAAGGGCTACGAATCCTCGACCTTTGGTAGGAGTCGAAGCCGCGACCTTTGTTGTTAAGGCGAAGTTAATTAAAGCACAGGTAATGAGGATAGAGTTAAGTAAGGCACTCGAAACCAGACCTTCGGTGGGAGTCGAGCCCACTACCATTGGTATTAAGGCGACGTTAATTAGGGCACAGTGAATTAAGGAAGAGTTAAGGCACTCGAGCCCATCACCTTTGTTAGGAGTTGAACCCTCGACCTTGCGTTGTGGCACAATGTCTAAGCATTGACCGGTGGTCGCAATGCTTTCGCATTCATCCACGTAGACAACGAAGTGGCTCTTGAATTTTCTTTTTGTTCGGTATAAAATTATGCAGATCTCACGTACTGTGGCAATCGAAATTAGGCGAAGCATATTGTAATTAGCTGGCTATGGCATCAACCCTGCGGTAGTTTGCCCCGACCAGCTCTTTTCACTTGTGGACTTTGGACATGCTGAGGGTGAGAACCAGCGCGGGCTTGCCTAGTTGTTCTATCATTGCCAACACATTCATCTTCCTTTGTGCCCCGTGGTACCTTAGCAGTGCGCCATCCTCGAGCTGCTCAAGTAAACCCCCAGGAAAGCAAAGTGTGATTTGACGCACTTTTTGACCAAGCTGCGGCAGAGATTCCCTGTTAGAGTCAAAAGCCGATGCGAGTCGCTGTAATGACCATGGCGGAGTTCGGCGCTGCGTGGTCGTACTCGGACACCATGTGCAGCACGAAAGAGAAGGCCTCGATGCTTGATCAAGTGGCCTGGCAAGGACAAGAAGTGCCGGGAGAGTACGGCGCGGGCGTGGGGAAGAACGAGAAGGAGGCGCGTTGATGCCCGGCGATCGGGGATCAACGCTAAAGCTTCGTTTTGAATGTTTGCCTTTTACCTCTTTTGGTATTTTGTTGGGTGTACTTTTCAATCAGTCCAGTGTGGCCAATCCCTCTCGTGGTTACGAGCCATTTTACGAGCCAACAACAAATCGCCGCTCGTGGGAAACTTGCTTTTGAATCGCATTTTCTTACGGTGGCAACCACCACCCGACGTGTTACGCAGTCGAGATGCCCGAATCTTCTGACGCCCGCTACCTGGCTCGAACGCAGCTAGTAGGCGAGAATCAGAGACGAGAGTCCGATGACGAAACTGGAATGACGACGATGCAGCGACCGCGACGGCATCGCGAACACGAGCCTGTACCAGGCGCCTCAAGTTGGTATAGGCACCGCCAGCACCCAGGAGTAGGAGGCTAGCAGACAAACCGACAGTCTTACTCAAAACGCTTGAAGTTCGCCAAGAATGGTTCGCAATAATAATTCGTATTGCCGCTACATTGCAATATCGTCTACTTTATTACTGTAGAACCTCGTTAATCTGAACTTTAATGTATCGGAGAAATATGTCCGCATTAACAGGAGTTCCATTTTCTGAGATAGATGTACAGAGGATGAGCGCCATGTGTCATATACCCTCTTAACACTTCTGGACATGCATATAGAAGCTAGGTTGTCCCACGGGATGAGTGCGGTAAAGGCAACTTTTGAATTGCCAGTTTTTAGTCTTCGCTAGCTTTAATTTAGAGGAAGCATTGGCGACATGTCGAAGCAAAAACATCTATCTTCTTTCTCGACTTGAAGAGCTGACGAATTCGTGCTCATGACATGCAAATTATCGAACGGCGTGCTGTAAGGTGTCCGAAATTTCAGTTTCGGCCGTCCATGGGGCGAGTGGCGGTGCCGCCAAGCTGTCCGGATTGCACGGGCTATGCATTAAATACCTATCCACTTTTTGCTTGCTTGAGTTATTGCCACTGCTTTTTAAGGATGGCTTTCTGCATAGATGGCAGGAGTAGCAAAAAAAAAAAGAAATACACACATTGATCTTTAGAGGATAATTTAGAGCTTGCGTCTGTTGTTCCGTTTACTGAAAGTTGCGAACATTTTGGTTCCGATTAAAGAAAGTATTTCTTTTGCGTTATTTAAATACAAAACTAACCAATTAGAGGCTGTTGTTCTAGTTAACCGGCAATTCCGTTTAAACGATTTCCGTTTACCGAGGATCTACTTTACATTAGATTTTTGCCACCAGCTATGACACAGTGTCTGAAATCCCGTGCTCTCATAAAATCAAAGGAAAAAGGTATTTCGTACCAGGTGCACTGAGGAGTGGACAATTCTTCGAACAAGAGCTAATTATGACAATCAAACTTTGGAATTCCTGCTAGCAACGACCTTACATACATAAGAGACGAATTAAAGTAATATACCTACCTGAGCAATTAAAGAAGTTCAGCGATATATCGTAATGTCCAGTACACGGATTCTTCTGTTTTGGGTAATTTGTTCACGAAGGACTTCTTGAAGTTTATAGTTATTCAACTTGTATGGCGCTAATTTTATATGTTGTGATGCTGTTTCTAGAGGTTGAAACATTTTAAAGCTTTATATATGAATGTTTATTCTTTCAATCCCTATTGGTTTGAGTGTAAAGTTGTTCCTATGTATTATGTTATTACTTTGATTGTTCACATTCGTCAGCAAAAGTTGCGGACGCCTTATTTTCAATATTCAGTCGCGTCGCTTTCCCTAGCGAACTACAATCAGATCTCGGTAGCGTTTCCACAAGCGAACTGACCACAACGTTCCTAAACAGGCGCGGCATCAAGATATGCCACAGCTCGATTCACCATGCGCAATAGCGTGGAAAAAGCCCATTCCACAATGAAACGCGTTTAGCATGCTTTGTGTTACGAACAGAAAAAGGAATGGGACGTCGCACTCATTGCCACGCCGTTCGCTTTGCCGTCGGTAGCGCGTTAGCCAACTGGTTTTAGGCTGGCAGTGCTGGTGTACTGAACAGCCTTGCGTTCACCCCTTGGACGTCTGAGGGAAAAGTGGGAAGAACAGGAGGGCGACACAACGGCAGTCGAGTACGTGTGTTACTTGCTGCAGCGATCACATGATACACGGATTCTACAGTTGAGTCTAACACGCTGAAGGCTCAGGGGAAAGCGAAGAGGTGCTATGGCAAAAACAGTAGCATCCTGAGCTTGAAAGAGGGCCAGGAAGTGCTGTTGTTGCGCTTATCAATAGCGAGCAAGTTGGAAGTACACTAGGAAGACCCAGCGTCTGTGCTGCAGAAACTAGCCGAAACTACCTACGCAGTCCAAATGCCTGGGCGCAGAAAGGAAGTTAGCATGTACCACTGCAATTTAATGAAGCTGTACATAGAGCAAACATGTGTCGTAAGCCTGCTGCTAAATGCTAGAGATGAAGTGGAAGGCAAGTTGCCCGAGACCCAGCTTCGCCTTTGATGGAATAAATTTTTGCCGTCACCGTAGACCTTGCCTCCCTGAACGAGAGCCAGGCAAGCGATCTTAAAAGCTTAATAACTGTGTGTTAACAAGTGTTCTCTAAAGTGCCTGGTGGCACCAGCCTCATGACTCACGACATCGAGTTAACGTCAAAAGACCCCTCGAGAAGTAAGGCTTACCGATGTTCACCCCGACAAGAAAAACTGATGAGAGATTCAGTTGAACAGATGCTGGCACTAAATGTAATCGCCTGGTGAAGGCGAATTTCTTTCCTCGATGATATTCGTACAAGCAAACGGCAGGGACCCGTGGCCTTGTATCGATTACGCCGTAAGTTGAACGCTACCAGATTGACGAAAGCCTACCTAACTACACATAGAGGAATGCCTTCAGAAAGTAAGCAAACCAAAGTACGTTTCTACACTGGAACTGGCGCTGGGATATTGGCAAGTGCCACTTACAAAGCGAGAAACTAATTTGGCTACCTTCGTGACTCCTTCTGGTACATTTCAGCCTTTAGTGATTGCCTTTGTTCACAAGAATGCGTGTTTCGCTTTCTTGAGGCTAATGAACCAAATCCTAGCTTGAGCAGAAGCTTTCGCATTGCCCTATTTAGATGACATCGCAGTTTTTTTTCAAACTCTTGGTGTGATCGCGTGCTTCATCTGTTGGCATCAAGTATGGCCAACTTTGAAATAATTAAAACTGTTGCGCAAAGGGACGAAGGGACGAAAACAACACACGGCATCTGTGCGTAAAATACCAACTTTTTCATTTTTCGGAAGAACGAGGCATACGTATAGCCTACACGCATGCGCAGCGATGCTGCTCCCAGTCTACCTACGCCCTCTATTGTCAGTGATTACGCTGATCTCTTTTTTGATGAGCGATATGGACGGCGCGTTGACACATGAGCCTTGTGGGGCCATCTTGATGTAGGCTTGTACGATTTCTCTTTTTCTTTCGTTATTACATATAAGCAAGAACACCGTCTTGTGGAAGATAGGCTTGCACTTGCATGAAGCGCAATGGTGTCGTGAGGTGCCCGGGTGTTTATATCAAGCTGCAGTTGCATCTATCTTCGCGCAGTGGCTCATTTACGCACGTGCCTGTACGGCCCACGTAATCAGCCCCACATGTCCAAGGTATCTTGTAGACTACGTCCGTCTTGCACTCAACAAATATTTTAATGTGGTTTGTAGTGCATGCATTCAGGCATTCCTTTCGCTGGTTATTCTGTTTACTTTTGAACACATTCCCTTTAGCTTTTGTGGTGCAGCCAGGACCACTCGTACGCTATACCTAGCGGCTACCTTCTTCAGTCGGTGTGATACTGTGTGCATGTAGGACATGATTATGAAAGGCTTGCCCTTGCATCTTCCTTGGGACCTTGCTCACCGGGACTTCTTTGAAGCAAAGCATTCATCATGGAAGCTATGAAATTATGCCGGTATTTGCTCCTCTTAAAGCGCTCGATCCGCATCCGAACCGACTTCCACCATGTGTTCGCATGGCTTCCCAGTAGCCTCCAGCAGGCATGCGGTGTCAACGCTTTAATTCACGATTTTTGAGTGTCCCGAGTCATACAGCAAAATCTATATTACTCGGAGCACTCAAAATACAGAACACTGATGAAGATTGGACATAGATCTGCATCGAACAAAGCTATCGGCTTGATAATATTTCTTTATATTACCTAGCCGTTTCTCACCTTTACGAGAAAGTATCTTTTCGTCATACTGGAGTGAATATTTCCGATTGCTATGTAACATGTTGTCTTTCGGAGTTTCCTTTCTTGAACATTGACATTGGGATGCATACTCAGAAGTTGTAGAACTTACAATTCAATAAAGACGATTTGCTCGATAAAATCTTAGGACATTACATTCAATTTCACTTTTCCTTTGATATTCCCGGAATCTTTTATTTCGTATTACTAGGCACAACTAAATGCCCTTCTTATTTCGATCCGATTGTTTGTCAATGCACCGTAATGGGTATCAGCCGTATTTAGAGCAAAATTTTCAACGACGTCTCCAATCCGCCGGATTCGATAATGTTTTCTCTTTCTCTTAGCCAATCTCTCAGAGAGGATAGGTGCGAATAGATTTAAGATTATCAAGTTTATCATCATCAGCAATATCATCATTATCATCGTTATCAGAGGAATAATTCAGGGTCGATTGACCGACCGACAGACAGACCAATCAAACTAAAATAAACTAACACAACCCAACCTAGCCCAACCAACTTAACTTCAACATAGCCCAACCAAATCCAAACTAAATCGAACAAAGCCAACACAACCCACCCCCGTTCTAATTCCATGACAATCAAACCAAATGTGCTAAGCAACCAACCAAGCAGACCTACCGAAACCGAACCCAAGTCCAAACCCGAACCTGTACCCAAACAAGCCAAACAACCAACCGACCGACTGACCGCCGCTTCTTGGCCAATCCCCCTTAGTGTACGAGCCATTATTTGAGGTCGCCGTCATCGTCGTCATCACCATCATGATCATAACCAGTACCTCGCGCTCGGCTCGCGACACAGCCACGAGCCAGTATTCCAGAGGATCACGCTCCATAACCGATCTGCTGGCCGCACCAAGGCTCACGTCTTCACCAGTCCTCGCTGTCCCGATTCGAGCACTGCCGACTGTCAAGGGCCCCTAGGCGCCATGGCGAGCAAGTCGAAAGCGTCACAAGGCAGCGGCCGCCAACAGCAGCAGAAAAAGAAGCATCAAAAACAACAGCATCTCAAGATGAAGGGCAAGGTACGGAAGCCATCCAAGAGTATACACTGTCGTGTTTGGTGCGAGCTGCGACCTGCGATCCGTGGCCTGTCCGCTTTCCTGGTCAAGCCTCACGCGATTGGTCTAAATTCGCACATACTCGGCGCGGCCTAGGCCAATCGCGTGAGGCGAAACTGAAAGCAGAGCGAACGCGCGTTTCGAACAACGATCTCCCGTCGCGCGGGGCACTACGTTGCGAGGCGCTCGATAGTTGTTTTGCCGCTGCAACCATGCGCATCGACCCATGTTCTTCCCGTCGCAGGCTTCCTTCGGATGCACTTTGCCTATCGTAGAGCGAACTCGCCGTGGCTGCGCAGTGGCTGTGGTGTTAGGCTGCTGAGCACAAGGTCGCGGGATCGAATCCCGGCCACGGCGGCCGCATTTCGATGGGTAGCGAAATGCGAAAACACCCGTGTACTTAGATTTAGGTGCACGTTAAAGAACCCCAGGTGGTCGAAATTTCCGCAGCCCTCCCCTACGGCGTGCCTCATAATCAGAAAGTGGTTTTGGCACGTAAAACCCCATAATTTAATTTTATCGTAGAGCGATAATGCCACACTAGACCACCGGTCAGCGAACTGCTGCTCATCGGCGAGCCATTGCATCGTCGATAGGCGCACTGCACCCGAAGGCTATGGAGTCCTGCTAACGAGGAAGAAGTCGCGGGTACGATACCTGGTCAGGATGTCTATCAGTATGTCCGAGTACACCGAGTTATGCGAGAGAATGGGCTTACGACGGCTGTACATGAGTAGCGTGTGGAAATAGCACATGAGTACCTTAGGGCATACATGTTTTTTTAGCATCTTGCAGTACTTATTATCCAGATATCAGGGATGACCTAATGGCACTGCCAGAGTCCCTGGGTTTAATAACATTAAAGGAAAGGTTAATAAATCTGGCGGTGGAGAGTAGTCAGAAGAAAATAGGCGTATTGGTGATACTAATAAAAAAAGACAGATTTTAGGAAAATGCATCTTTATCAGGTTCCACTACGAACCATGGGTACATACGAACCTTGTGACAATCAGTGGAGAAGAAAGATAAAAATCAGGAGCTCAGTGACATCCGCTACAACCCACTTCCCAAGGGAATGCTTCACCGTGGGTCCCACCATGAGTCTTCATATGATATTCATCATTGTGTTGTCTTCCACGTGAGTCCGGAATGGTGCTAGCTCGTGCGGGCTCCCTTAGACCTCACGAAAAGAAAAAAACTGAGGGATGCTTAATCTTCGCCTTCAAGAGTGCAAAGCAATAGCGTTATCGGGCCCCGTTGACATCGACTCCGGATGTTCTGCGACACGGCGTCCGATAGAATGGCCGATCCCGGCGGCAGTGCAGGGCAGAGCAATGGCTCATACCTTGCTAAGGCAGAAGCTACAAGCAGCGGCTTATCAATGGTTCGTATCCCCGTAGGCAAGAACAAAAGGTTTGCGTTTGAGCTTCCGCGTAACAGAATTACGTTTTCTCGTATATTCAAATTACAGTCCGACGCTATCATGTCTGTAGGTTGTGTGTAAATCGGACTGTACGATTTTTCTGGCGCATTTTACTTTGAGAAATTCAATTACTTCAGTAACGTCACTGGGCCACGCGGAGAGCCTGCGTGGTTGTGGTTCTGGATGACTTTTTCTAACGGACAACGCCGCTGACTGTGGAGGCTGACCGCGGATTTTTTGCGTTAAAATGCTGACTCAGCGCTGTCGTTCCGTGCTTCCGGAACAATGAGCTCGTTCTTTTAAAACCACACTACAAGGGTCATGATTGCTTTCGAGGGCTGTCTCCGCATTTTTTCAGCCGGAAAAGTGCTTTTTTTTTTCGATTAAGGAAATGCAGGGATAAACTCGTAACTTTCGCGCCGTATATGCTTCGGCGTATTCTAATGCTTTTTGCGCTAGGAATGTCCACAAAAGTGACCCAACCTGAGTTAACAATTTACTCACAACGGCCGTCCATAGTCCTGGCACGTGAAACGCCACAAAACAATAAACAAGTATATAGCCTTGTTTTTTTTTCTTTTTATTCGCTATCGTTGGCCATGCGCTGAACCTGTCAATGGCGCCAAGTAGAGCTACAGTGCGGGAATGCGGGAACTTCAAGGTGGTGTCGCCACCTGCATTCGTTCTTACGCCATTATGACCCTATGCCAAACTATTTTCCTGTGGTGTGACTCAAATTCTAGGAACGTTATTTACCTGTCTAGATGCTATTAATACTTTGTTTTAGTGCATATTTAATCACACCGTTTTTCGTTTCTTCGCTCGGCACATTTACTTTCTTAGGGAACGGATAAATCTTTCGACAAGCGTGGAAAGCAACGCGACAAGAGCAAGGACGAAGTTTCTACGAGAACTGCAAATGTGAGCCCAGTTATTTTAATTTTAGAGATGTTAATTTTCATTTTACGCTCGCAAGTTTAAGCGCGAGCGTAAACCGGCACGGTCTGCCACACTTAATGAGGGAGCATGAAAGGGCGCCAATAAATTTCGAATTTGTTGCGAGTATTCTTTCCAAAATTCACTTGCGCCTTTATTTATATCTTTTTTGACAGGATGAGACTGACTGGTAGTTCAAGAAACGGTGGCCAAGCTTTTACTCCCCCCCTCTCTCTCTCTCTCTCTCTCTCCTTTCCTTTTTTTTGTTTGCTCCCAGACCACTTTGGCTTTACCGTAACTTCGACGTCGCGGGTATCACATCTCAGCGTACTTCAACTTTTTTTGAATAGCACACGATCTCAAATGTCAGTAGGTTGACTTTTTCGTCGCATTATATTATCAAGTTAATCCACCGCTATATTATCAGTTAACCCACCGTCTATGAAGCCGTACGCCTCTCGAAACCTATTTAATGCCGAAATAAATAGATCTGGGTTATCTGAACTCGGAATGTTGACTACGACAGTGAGAAAAGTACTTTTGTTAATTGCAGGCGTACTCAGCTTTGTTCCCCGTCATGCCCTTGTGAATTGGAGACCGTATAAAAAATTAGAACGGAAATTCCCCACTGGGGAATCGTCATATGCTGTATATCATTCTTTGTATAATCATTACTTTGGAGCCTTTACTGCACCCTTGAAATCAAGACTGCCGTATTTTAAGAGATAACCAACTGCTAAAGACACCATGCACGCTATGACGATCTCCCCACTAAACTCACTTTTACTACCAATCCTGTGTTTGGTAAATAAGAGAAATGTTGCTGTATTGATTTTTTCTCGCATAGTTTGCCCACCGACACGCTCGCCTTTTTTCCAACGCGTCCTTTTCAGAAGCATCTCCCCTTATTTACAGGCGCAGTAGTTGTAATTTTATGGTTGCTTGTGTTCCCTGTGCCCGCAAGCGCTCGCCTGCGTTATAATTGTGCCTCAGTGAAAGGCCAAAAAGACGCTTGACGCGTTGAGACGCGTCAAGCGTCTCAAAGCGTCAACAAACCCTGGCCTCTGGCCAGGGGTTATTTGCAAGATTTATGAGGAAGGCTGCGGCCACATACCGGCACCAGGTATAGGGGCAAGTTCCTGTTTTGGCGAGGGGAGTGCCTTTTTGGAGTTCGTCTTAAGCCAGGAAGAAGGAGGTCCGGCGCTGCATTGCGCAGTCGCGCAAAAGGAAAACAATTCCCTAAAGTGATTAATCGCGGGGGCGCTAGAACCTAGAGTTATTCCATACTGACTTCATTCCAATCTGACTTTAAATTTACGTAACCCCTGAAGCAAGCCCGGGCGGTGACCCGCAAGGTTAACGGTTGAACAGCCTAATCAAACGCTCTTCACGTTTATGGGAGGTGAAATTTGTGTGGTTTCAAAATGATTATCGCTGTCTACCATCGTATCTCTTCCTTATTTAATTGGCTGACGAGAGGCGAAAAGCGCGCAGAAGAGGAGTGGGTTTCGGTGGTGCCGAGCTATCGCCGTAAATGTAGATAACAGGGTGAGGAAAGTGGTGCCGCCGTCTCCGATTGGTCCGCTTCCCCTTGCTTAGCTTGCGGTGGCTCGTCGACATTAGCGGCGACGTGCAGCGGTGCGTTAAAAATGCCGCTAGAACGAGTGCTCAGGGAGGAATGTTTGGCACAGCGGCGTCCTATACGCGCCAAAAGGGCTCGGCAACATCATACTGCCGCGCAAAATTTTCATCATGTGCGAAATAATCAATCTGCTCCGGCAGAAGAAATCAGCGCCACTGGAGCGATCAGTGGACAGCCATATTTTATTCCTTTCGGAACGAAAACAACTCCTCCCCCCCCCCCCCAGCTGTTCCTTAGAAAGTTCAGGGATGGGCATAATAATGCATCGCTAGTGTGTAGACTACACTCCTACGTGGTGTGTTTCTGCGGATGTTGCGCCCGAAAACATTTCGTCAATCGCGAAAGGCTAACAAGCATAGTAGTAAGTGACATTCATAGGAAGGAAACTGAAGAGAAAAGAAGTACACGCAGCATCTCTTGCAGGAATGATCCAAATGATGCATAAGCATTGGCTACTAACACTTGCTGTTTCGTCGTCGTATGCTGCTGTGTTTGGTATAATTGTGAGAAGCACCGCGAAAGAATCGTGAAACGGAGAAGTGCAGTTGCTATGCCAAAATTTTAACTGAGACCATCATGTGACGACTAAGAAGAGGCGAGTAGTAGCGATGTTTTCACTCATGTTATCCTTAACTCCCAGAGCATGTGAAAGTGGGATTAAATGGCGAGATATATTCTGTAAATTAAGCAAATATATACAACATTTATTATGTACACTGTCTCTTGTTTGGTTCTTGTTGCGTTTTTTCTTCATCTTGAAATTCGATGATGATGCGTTTGGATCATCATACCTTGCTGGTGAAGCAGCGCACTGACACGGACACAGTGAAGACAAACAGGAAAAGACGACACTCGCTGCTCGAGTGTCGTCTTTTCCTGTTTGTCTTCACTCACCAACTGGCCCAACTTTCCACTTTACTGAAAATGCGTTTGAGTGATGCTGTTGCTTCATGGAAGATGAGCACTAGCTGATTCGTGTTGTAGTAGGTGACGTAAATGAACAGTGCCACACTTGGTACACGTCGTACGTAGACGTGGTCGATGACGCTGCCTCCTCTCGACGCGAACCATTATCAACCGCGATAAACCGTACTGCGGCGGCTGCGTATGGCACGGCCGCGTGGGCCCTATCTTGAAAGCGATCTTCGATGAGGACAGAGTGCGCCGAGTGCTGATAGCTTCGTGTGGCGCTGTACCTTCACTGCGCTGGGGAAGGGTAAGGGAAAGGAGGCCTCCCCAGTAGCGGCAAAGCCGACCGCCCGAAGACAGCTAACATGCATAAACGCGCGTGCACGCACGCGCGCATCAGACAGACAGACAGACAGACAGACAGACAGACAGACAGACAGACAGACAGACAGACAGACAGACAGACAGACAGACAGACAGACAGACAGACAGACAGAGACAGACAGAGACAGACGGACGGACGGGCGGACGGACGGACGGACGGAAAAGAAGACGCAAGTTTTCATTTAGCTCGCCTTTTCTTCGCGACAGCAGTACATGAAAACGTTCCTGCTCATCAAACGAAATGGATCAGCCAGCAACAGATTTTTAGTGAAGCGTTCTAGAAGTTAATTTATGAGGAACGCTTTCAGTATGTGATATCACAGCTCGTTTTTCATAACACGCGACTCGGCATCTTCTAATACCAGTGATGAACTGGAGACAACCTCCAGATGGCTTGCTTTTCCCCACCTCGTAATGTTCTGCGGTGAAGCATCCAAGTAATGTAGAAGGCGTGGGTAGCGTTATTGCCTGCTCTATGGTCCCACGTGTGTCAGTGGGTTTATGTTATGGAGGTCATATGCTATATATAGAGGTCACCAGGTGAAATACAGGCCATCATGATGTTAACGGCCACCTTCGTTGTTGTGTGCCTTTTACTACGCGGGGATATGTGTACAGACCGTGCACATATATTTTCCTTTTTTCTTCGTCAAGCAATGCTTTTGTGCAAGGCTGGTTTATTTGTTCTGGCTAGGCAATAGTACAGTTTACTTAAGTATTTTTTTATTTATTTGAATACCCAATGTGTAAGACATTTCACAGCGGAGATGTAAACCATAAGACGCGATGACAGGCGTCTTTTCTTACTTTTGGCAAATTCGCCAGTTCATCCGCTCTGATTGGTTCACGGGGCTGCTATGACCTTTCTCATTGGCTGAGAACTACAACATGGTGGAGTTTGACTCTGCGAGCCTTGTTGAGAACCTGTGTGTGGGTAGTGAACAAGCTCCTGTGTGGGAAACGAAGCGCCTTTTAAAAAGAATTATTCACTAAATTTTTTTATTGGTCGATCGTTCCTTTTTTTTTTTTCGTCATGCCACTTCCCGACCAGACAGGATTCCGTCAAACCCTGGATTTCCACCAATGTAAAGTGTCTTTACATATCATCCAGCTCTTTCAGCTTCTTAAGATATGAACTGTTTATGGAAACGTTTCCAGCAAGATCTTCGGTGTCGACGTAAACGTTACAACAGACAAATTTATGTGCCTTAGTAACGCCCATACTCAATGCAAACGTGCGTTTTGATCGAGCAGCCGTGCTTCAGTTGTCGCTTTGTACGAGCAATACATGTGGTGCACTCGGACTCTCGATGTAATATGTACTTTCACTATCCAAAAATTATAATGTGACTTCTTGACGAAATTGCCCAATGAAGATTTTTGTTATTTTTCGAGTAAAGGTTTCTTAGGGTGTCTCTAACGGATAGACAAAATATACAGCTCAATATAAAGTAGATTTAAGATTTTATTCTAGTGGAATATTCGCAAAAATAATAATAAACAAAGGAAAGAAAGTAAAAAAAAAGACAAGCAGTGTCGTGTGTTACATATGCAGCGCTGGCGTCTGTAAAGCTTTTCTTTAGCTGCACCAAATTTAAAAAAAAATCGCCTGTACATGGCGGAAGGCACAATTATAACCCTTGATCTGAATTGCTCGATGAGGGGGCCATTCCGTCTACGAGAAATCAAAACGCTTATCTGAATGATTAACACAATTACTCTTATTACCGTTCTAAAGAATATTTTACGTCACATATTTTAACCTATGAATTGTAGCAAGCGTGTTCGCAAGGCGCATCCATTTAGAACTAATTCTAAGGATCGCACTAATTTTGAGAGAATAATTTTGAAACTGTCCGACGAGATGCATTGGTGTTCCAGTTACTTTTGTGCTTCAACGCATGAAACACGGTTTTATTAAAACAAGTAACTGGAACGCGAATGCATTTCGTCGGACACTTTGAAAATTATTATCTCGAAACTGGTGCAGTCCCGAGAATTCGTTCCAAGTGGATACATCGCCTTGCGAACTCACCGGGTATAACTCGTAGATTGAAAATGGGCCATGAGGTAATTAATTAAATAAGTTAGTTAGCGTAACTGCTAATTATTCAGTTATGAATTTGTTTTTTGTAGAAGTAATTCCCGCCTCCTCGAGTAATTTATTTAATCAGGAGTTAGAATTGTGCTACCATAGGCAATTAAAAAAAATTGGTGCAGCTAAAAAAATCAAACCCCCTATTTAGTTGTTGGGTGAGTTCGTGGTATCCCAACGAACGTTACGGTTCTTTCTTAATAAAATGAGTCCGTTTTAGTTTGTCACCAACCTAGTAGCGAGTAATGCGGGATACCAAATTGTGAGCGCCGATAGCAATGTATGAGCGTGTGTCCATTAACTGTTTACAGTACGAATCATGCATTTTATATTTCCCGTTCCAGCCACAATACAATAAGCGTTCAAAGGAGAATCTACCAATTTCTGGCCAACAGGTGAGATGCAGTCGGCACGTATACAGTATCGTCTGTTAAAGGCTCTTTGAATGATTGGTTAGAGGTTCGGTGCCCTTCCTCGAGTACAACTCCTTACGGTTTTTTCACTCGCACAAAAGGACCATACAGAGTTCTTCTTGGTAGACCGTCTTTAGTAGACCGAGTAGACCATTCTTCTATCTTTTCAAGCAATTTCATCCTCCAAGCATGAGAGGAAAGCTTTAATATAGGGACGGTTGTCTTTGTCTTTCTTAGAAGGGGAAAAAAAGAAGCTCAAGTTAAACTCCACGATATGACTATGAGGCAGGCCGTCTTAGGGGACTGGATTAATTTTGACCATCTGGAGATCTTTAACGTGCACTCGATGGACGACTCACTGGCGTTTTTACATTTCTTCTCCGTCAAAATGCGGCTGCCGCGGGCGGGATTTGATCCCTTGGCATCGTGCTTAGCATGCGCAACGCCGCAGACGCTAGGCACCATGGCGGGTAGGGAGGTGGTGAAGCGCTGCTATGTTCCTGTAGTAACTCTAACACATAATTTCCGACCAATTTTATTACTTTCATTCAGAAAGCTCTTCCCTTCAGTACGTAGAAGACGATGAATCCCAATTTTTTGGCTGCAGTGCCCAATCTCTTTTATTTGCTGCTTTAGTTGTGAAATTGATTTTTATCTATCGACTTTCAACGCGACAGGGTTAAAGGCTCCGTGTCACAAAAAAGTCCGGTGACGGCGTCTTGCGTTGGACGCGTTTGGCGAAAAAAAAAAAAAAAACATTCTGAACCCCAACCACGCAGGCCCTCCGCGTGGCGCAAACGCGTTACTGAACTAATCGAATTCCTCAAAGTAAGATACGTCAAAAAAATCGCAAAGTACAACCTAAACACGACCTACAGGCATGTTAGCGTCTGATTGTAATTTGAACATATCAGAAAACATAATGCTGTTACGCGGAAGCTCAAACATAACCCACTTTTCCAGCGTTTCTACCATTCAATAGAGCGGCGCGGCCCACCCGGTTCATAGCAACAACAACAACAACATCAAGATGGCGCTCGCCTCCCCGCATTCGCGGCCCGCGCAAGAGGCCGCGTTTCTATCAGAAAGTTCGCCTGCTCGCCCCTTCGTGCATCGCGATCGCTGCCAGCGTTTCCCGGTAAACATTACGGTTAGATAGTTGGGTAGTTCCCGGGAAGCGTGGTAAGCAGTCCGAGATCTTTGAATGATATCGCGTTCCACTCTTAAAGGCGAAGCTTGAGCGTCCTCCAAATTTTCAACAGGTTCCCAGAAGCGCTGCAGTTCACACAAATCGCGATCCTGTTTTCACTTCTGCAATACGTTACTAAGTTCGTCGTAAGTGTCTGATGACAGGTGCTGGACATTATTCTCACTGAACACTGTTTCTAGCAGATTGCTTATCTCGCGAAGTTTCCCCTACAGAGCTGGTACTAAAAACAACCTCTTGTTAATTTTTAATCTGCGCTTCTACGCCACTGGGCTAGCCCTTTTCTACAGTTTAGAATTGTTTTTAAAATTGTTCTTTGAGTGTCTTTTATCGATTTGTAAGCCCGCTCAAAAGCGCCACTACACTGACCGAGACTGAGATGAAAGGAATATCCAAACTGAACGCAAGTGAAAATATCCTCTTTCTGCGCAAACGCGTCGTCGCAGGAGGAACAGTGCGCAAAATATAGCAATCATAGGTTCATCAGCAACAGCAGTGGCGATGGTCAAAGACATAGACAAGCAATGGAAACGATTAGCACCATCCAAAGACCCTGCTTGATGGTGTGGCGGCTTTGGCACTGCGCTGCTAGGCCCGACGTAGTGGGATATAATGCCGAATGCACCGGTCGCATTTCCGTGGCACCGAAATGCAAAAGTGCCCGTGCGTTCGGTGCCCGTCAAAGAACCCCAGGTGTTCAGAATTGTTCAGCGTTTTCATGCTTTCTTTCCGAGCCTTTGCATATTTAGGCGCCAAACATTCGCAAACACCGCCTATGTGGAGAGAATTTGATTTCAGTGAGTTCTAACGAAAAGCTTGCCCAATGTGGCATAGTCTTTGGTGTGAATATGTTACGTGAATAATTGCTGTTGCTGTTAGTGCTCTTCACCGCAGTTTACAGATCGCAACCGTGACACTATACATCACAGGATCCGACGACATGTTTTCACAGTGGCCTTGTCAGCGCTGTCCCAAGTTTATACCTCATCATACGGGAGCTCTGTATTCGGTTAAAGTGAAGCTTCTCACCCTCCTCGAAACATGAATTTATCACTTTAGCTTGACCTAACATTTGTATTTATTATCTGTTTAAGCATTTATGTTTATTAATCTACGTCTGATGTGTTTTTTATTTGAAAAATTCGCCTTTCTTTCTCTTCGTCCTCTCAGGCGTTGCCATCGACTACACCTCGTGCTAGAGCAAAGAAAACGTTGGTGTCCGTCGTTGTACTCTTGGTGGTTTTCTGTTTCATGGTGTTTACCAGCGTGGCGTTGTTGAAAATATGGTGGCTTGCTCCCAAGATGGGCACGTGCACAACGCCGGGATGTATAGAGCACGCAAAGGCGCTCAAGGACGCCATGAACTCATCGGTCAAGCCGTGCTCCGACTTCTACAGCTTCTCGTGCGGCTCGTGGAAGCCCGTCGGTCACCACCGTTCCGTCATCGAAACGATTTTTGCCCGCTCTTTCGACATCGCGGTCCAGCAACTGGAGAGGAGTGCCAACGACTCCGACCTTCCTATTGCGCAGCTGTACTTCCAAAGCTGCCTTGCCAAGCACTCCGACACTTCGTTAAAGGAGGAGGTACGCAAGTTCGCGCAGTTCAAGCGAGATCTCGGCCTCTTCTGGCCCGAGGAATGGCCCGAGAATGACAGTCTGGCCGTGCCCCCTCTCAAGGTGCTGATAAATATGAGCATTAACTGGAACATCAACCTGATATTCAAGGTACGGGCCATGCCAGGGTACAAAGGTCGGCGCAAGGCACTCTTTATCGAGCGAGGACTGTTGAATCCCAAGTGGGGGATTGAGACGGTCGAAGAAATGAACCGGTCGGTCACAGAACACTGCGCGTACTTCGAAGCCCCTGCGCCTACGCTAGATCAGTTAAATGAGCTAAAAGATGTGCACAAAGCTGTGGTCGGTGCAACCCTGAGCTTCACGCCAGACCCTAGAGATGAGGAGAGGATGGAGCTGAAAGATATTGACGAACGTACGAAGTCTAAGAAAGACAAGTGGCAGTTATATGTGAACGAGATCTTCTTTCCCGATTACAAATGGGAACCCCAAGACGTCGTGTTGGTTCAGCACTCCAACATACTCAGCAGCATCGACGATCTGCTGGAAAGTATGGAGGACAAGCCGCTCCGGTTGGGCATCGCTTGGGTGTTTATCCGTATGAACCTTTGGACGGTCACTGGAAACGCGCGTCTGCGTTACAATGGCAGTGACACCGAGCTCGCGTTGAGAAGAAAGACTGCCTGCCTGGCTCATGTGGCGCACACGTTCGGCCTGGTTGTCTCGACCCGTCACCTGCGCGCACGCTTTTCACAACAAGTACGCGACTACGTGGGTTACGTCTTCGAAAACGTGAAATCCCAGTACCGAAAACACTCCGCCGACGCGACGTGGATCGATGAATCAGTCAAGACAAAGCTGAGAGCCAAGATGTCGGAAAACTTAGACCTCAACTCTTTGCCCGGCAGCGCATTCTTCTCCAACTTTACCACCGGGACATTGTACAAGGATTTCCCAAAGGAGTCGGCTGGCTCGTTTTTCGACAACTTCGTCAACGTAGCCAAGGCCTTTCGCAAGAAGCTGGCCTCGGACGAATTCGTCACCACCTTCTCCAAAGGGCTAGGCGACGGTCGCGTGGCCACATCGTACAGCTACTACTACAACAGCGTCTACTTTGCCGTCGGGGCGCTCGAGCCGCCGCTCTTCCACGTCGAAGGCTCGTTCGCCATCACGTACGGCTCGCTGGGCACGCTGCTGGCCACTTCCATGGCTCGGGCGTTCGACGACCGAGGCATCATGTACGACAAAGGAGAGGAATCCCCGTGGTGGAGCTCGGGCCGCGACGCCTACGAGGACCGCTTGAAGTGCGACCTCAAAGCCGGCACGTCTCGCTCCGGCGACGACGCCGCTCGCGCCAGCTCGCTGTGGTTGCCCGTGCTGGGCTTGAGGACCTCGTACGCGGCGTACCGTGCGGCCATCAAGGCCGAGGGCTTAGTGGACGTCTTCCGACTCAAGGGTCTCGAGGCGTACAGCGACGAACAAGTGTTCTTCATGACGTATTGCCTCATGACCTGCGCCGTGGGCAACAACGGCGACGATTGCAATGTGCCCGTGCGTCAGATGCGCAAGTTCGCCCAGGCCTTCCAGTGCGCTGACGGGACGCCCATGAACCCCAGCGAAAAGTGCGCTTTCTTCTAGCGAGCGCGCGCCGTTTACATTTATCTCTCTGTTTCTTATTCTAATCTGCCTTAATATTACTTGACTTCAGGGTGCGGGATATAAGTTTCACGTATATTTAGTGCGCGCCAGAGCACTCAGATTTAATAAACTTTTATTGGACATTAGCAGATAAAGATTCAAAGATTCTGCTGATTCTGCTGAAGGGTGACACAAGGTGCTTGGCGGTCTACGCTACTGTTAACAAAAGTATCCGCCTGAAGCGAAGTTTACTCGGAGATTGTCAGCTCCATGCTCATTTGTGTTTCAAGTACTCTTGAAGAAAGTTGTAAAATAAGGCGATGAAGCCGTTTAGTAGAGTACTTTTCACAGCGCAGTCGAGTTCTCGCTCAGGCATGTCTCTCTCTCATTTTAGTGTGTGCGTACGTGGATTAGAAGTGCCCGATTTCGTTCTCCTGTTACAATTCGTGGTTTTGCGTTTGTCAGAAAAGACAGCACTATTGCATCTGAACTGCACTGCGTTATGCTAAGTAGCATATTCAGTCTAGTCTCATTGTAATGTATTGCTGCGCTTGTACTGTTTAGCTTTCATTCGCCCTTTTGTTGCAACCCTTATTTTATGCTCCATCAAGCGCGTTCTCACTATTTTAGGAGTGTATCGCTGAAACTCAACACAAGCCTTTTTCAATGAAAGTTGCGAAAACGTTAATTTGTGGGCTGTGAGCTGGTTTTCATGAACGCAGCCCTTTTCTCTTCAGACTTGTACTCATTAAAGAAAATAAGTACCGATTACTTCGTTCAAAAATGTTAAAACAGACCGGCAGAAGTATCTGCGCATCGCTAAGAAAGGCAATCAATTATATATTACGCCACCTTCAACTTTTTAATACATCCCTGCAGCTTTCCGACCTTGTTTGAAAGCCTGAAATAAACGGATACTTAAAAAAGAAAGTTCGCCGTATGTCTGAAGCTTACCACATCTCGCTCATCTTCTCTTCGCCAAACGCGAGATCCCAGATTTCCTGGCAAAAGCAAGTCGTGCGCTGCGATTGCTGTTTTGTTGGTTCGACCTATAGTTGCGCTTCGATAGACAAACGACTTTCTCGAGCACTTATTGATTCTTGCAGCTACTGATGCTTTTAATTTAACGCGTAAATTCACCTTACAAACTTGCAGCAGCGCTTGCTGTATAGCAGTTCTGATATTTTTGTAACTTCGAAAAATCGCCCCGTTTCTTGGCCAATGCCCTGCACTTTGTATATGAGCCACGTGATGGTTGGGCAACAAGAAGAAGAGCAACCTTGTGAACCGTACACGAAATTTGCGTTACGTGGCGGTTAATAACCACATCGGCTTGTATTAGTGAGGTTTTTTTCGCAGCCGCGACGTTCGAGTGTATACTGGAGCGTTGGATGTGGTTTATAGCGTTGACCCCGCAAGGCACGCCGAGTTTCTGGTTATGTACCACGTTAAGCGAGACTGAAGCCCACTAAGCAGTTGAGGGACGGTTTTGCTGCGTTTTAATCTAAAGCCTTGTTAAAGCCTGCGAACAACCGTTGCGTCCGAGTATCGCTCTTTACGAAGTGCGGGAATAACATTGCCACAAATTTAAATGCTCCGTGAGCTAGGGTGACGCTACAAAGAGGGATATAGAATGCTAGGTACCATTCCACCAAGTTCACCCTCAGTGTCTAATAATCTATATATTTAATGAATTTTTCTCACACCTCCGGCCCTCTCCTCCTCTACGTATAAAGGAAACATTAGGAAGTTTTAGAATAGGGGCCCCAAACGTTTTGGGACCCAAATAAATAGTGTCGAAGCCAGTGCGTATGCGCCAGACGCTGATTGCGTTTGGGTTTTGCGTCAGGCGCGCTATTTCACTGATTTTGCGGGAGCCCCAAAAGATTTGCGTAAACAAACATGGCGGCACCCATCGAAGCGACGGCTTTAATGTAGCACCAAACCGGGTTCGGTTCGCGGTAACGCGTGAAGTTTGCAAGCTAGGAGAAGTGACTGCGGTTATGGTTTTCTCTCAACTAGCGTGTGTTATGAAGACTGATTCCATGAGATGCCGCTGATTCCGAATTCGACTGTGGATTTTATGGCTCGTAGGCCTAACACGGCTTAACTAAGGGCAACTATTGTTTGCTGCTTACAGAATGACCTCTAAATTGTAGTTAAAGCGAACGCACGAAAGTCAAAATTACTATTCTTGTAAAATGGTATGTTTCACAGAAGCCGAAATCGAGAGGGCCTTGAGCAAGCTCACCCGCAACACGGCGCCGGGGTACGACAGAATAAACAACAAGACACTCCCGAACCTTGACGGACCCTCTGTAGACGCGCTCTTAAAATACATCAACGAGTGCTGGGAACACGGTAAAGTACCACCGGAATGGAAACATGCCGAGGTAACCATGATACCTAAACCCAACAAGCCCATCAGCGTGCAGAACCTTCGACCTATATCCCTAACCTCGTGTGCTGGAAAACTCTACGAGCACATGGTGCACAACCGCATGATCGACTATCTCGAAGACAACGAACACGTCCCAAACACTATGTTCGGATTTAGAGCTCACCGGTCCGCGCAAGACGTGTTGCTGCACATCAAGGAAAAAGTCATCGACAAGCTGGACACGCACAGCAAAAGAGCCATCCTCGCACTTGACGTGAAAGGGGCTTTCGACAACGTGTCATACGAAGCCATACTGCACCACCTCAACGTATATAACTGCGGCGAAAAAGTATATAATTACATCAAAGCTTTTCTGAAAGAACGGACAGCCACAGTGGGGATAGGCAACTTACGCTCTGAGAAATTCGACATACCGCGAAAGGGAACGCCACAAGGCTCCGTCATTTCGCCGATGCTATTCAATCTGGCGATGAGCTCACTACCCAAGCAACTGAAGCAAATAGAAGGGATTGGTCACGCAATATATGCTGACAACCTCACCATCTGGACTACGGGAGGGTCGACAGGTAAACAGCAAGACGCGCTGCAAGAAGCGGTTGACACTACGGAAAAGCACCTGGAAGCATGTGGACTGACGTGCGCACCTGAAAAATCGGAGCTCTTAGTGCTAAGAAAGCGCACAAGAGGCTGACAACCGCAGCAGATACCAGACCCGGTAGTAAAGGTGGGAGGCATCATGATTCCGCAGGTTACGACGCTCCGCATCCTCGGACTCCTGATTCAAAAGGACGGGGCCGGGGGAGCAGAGTTGGAAAAAATTCAGAGAACAGTGCAACAAATAACCCACCTTATCAAAATAGTGACGAGCAAAAGCCACGGACTCAAGGAAGAAGGCTGCACGAAAATGATACAATCGCTGCTCACGAGCATCGTGACGTACGGGACCCCATACGTTGACATGAAGAACAGTCAACGAGACAAAGTAAACGCCCTCATCAGGAAATCATACACATTTCCTTGGGCCTGTCCCCCTCCACGTCCACAGCGAAATTACTCAAAATGGGAGTTCACAACACGTGGGAAGAGCTCGTGGAAGCGCACTACGTCAACCAACTGGAGAGACTAAAGCTGACAAAGACGGGAAGAGCCCTGCTGCAAGATCTGGGCTACCAAGTCGAGGATGAAAGGCACCTACCTCAGCGTATCCCACACAAGATCAGAGACAAGCTACACATAAGTACCATTCCTAGAAACATGCATCGCGAGTACGACAAGGAAAGGAGACAGGCGAGAATACAGGCGGTCAAGCGCATACTCGAACGCACCAACAGCAAAGAAGAAAACGTGAGATATACGGATGCAGCTGCGTACAGTACCAACGACCGATTCACAATCAGCGTGGTCGACGAGAAGGGCGAACAACTTACAGCCACATCCATACGTGCCAAGGACGCGAGCACTGCGGAAGAGGTGGGCATAGCCCTGGCCATCGCAACGTGCAAGAAGGCCATGGTTACCGTGGTGACGGACTCGCAAGAAGCATGCAGAAGGTATATGAACGGACGGATTGAAAAGGCAGCACTTCAGGTCTTGAACAACACCAAGATAGAAGCAGCACAAATCCTGGCTCGAGATCATGCACGCCGAGCCATCTCCGACGTGTAGAGAACACGCACCAACGACTGTGACGAGGATGATGAACGGGTATCCAAGAAGTACTCGGATATCTTGGCGCACTACAGGAAGCAGAGGCGTCGCTACCCGCCCGCGCATAAGACGATGAGTAGGGACCAAGCGGTAACCTGGAGAAGACTACAGGCTGGAACCTACCCACACGGAACACTGCTGCACGCCATGTACCCGGGCATCTACGGGCGAGACTGCAAGTTCTGCCCGCCGGACACGCCCAACACCTTGCGCCATGTGGTGCTTGGATGCAGGAATAATCGAGAAGCACCACCATCATCATCACCACCAGGCGATAACATGCAGAAAGAGGCGGATTCAGAAGAAGAATTGGAAGACCAGTGGGAAGCTCTGCTGGTGACGCAAGACCCTGACAGCCAGCTGCGGTTGGTGAACAGGGCTCGAGCGGCGGCAGCGAGCCATGGCTACCTGGACTGAGGAGGCCACCCACCCTTGGGCTCAAGAAGCCTTGTCTCTCTCACAATAAAGTTTATTTCTCTCTTTATTTAATTTCCAATAGCAATTTTGACGTCGTAATGGCGCTGTCAGCGCAAGACACTATCCGCAAAACGCAAAATCCTATTCTAAAGCTCTTCATCCATATGCGTGCCCCAACGCTAACACCCGCCAAGCTGTTTGGGGCCCCAAACTATTGGGGCCCCCCGGAGCGTAGCAGCCGACAAATACGATTTGATTGATTGATTGAAAACTTTATTATTCCACCGAGCTGGGGTGCCCGCCTCTTATTCTACACGTAGGTAGGGGGGGGGGGGGGGGAGGACGAAGCAGTCCCCGCGCGTTGAGGACGGTGAATCTTCACGGCCTCAACGGCCAGGGCTCGACAGGGGACTCGACAGGGGACTCGACAGGGGACTCAACGACAAAGGCGAGTCCCCTGTCTGACGTCATGGGAGCGCCGTTCGCAGCGTCGCCATTGGTCGCGCACGAGGCTAATTGCCTTGATGCTTTTAGAAAACAAGTATGATTGTTTGGAAATTTCCAAAGACAAAGCATAATAAGTAACGGCTGAAGAACGTCTGAAACCAAAAGCACGAACATTTGGCAAATGCATGTACACTATCCGCCATTCTCTAGAGTGCTGAATGGATGGGTGGTTGGATGCTATGAACGACCCCTTTTGAACGCTGCGGTGGGTTGAGCCAGCAAGTTCTTGTTACTATATTGCATAATGTCCTACAAAAAAAAAGAAACAGAACACGAAGAATTCTCATAACCAAACTTTCTTGGGGACGTTGTTTTTGTACGCATCCGTTGCTTGTCGGTTCCCTATTTTTCTAACACCGGTCTTCGAATCGCCTCTTACTAATCTCTACTGCAGACATCTTTGCTTACCCACTGCTCTCGCTGGACCCAAGGGCTTCAAGGAGGCCAGAGGTGCCTAAATCCACCACAGGGCAGATATCTTCACGTTCTAATAAAAACATGCTCCATCTTTTCCCTAGTTTTGCCCCAGTAAGCCCACGCTTCTTCTTCCTTGTTGTACCTCGCTTTGTAGATACATGTTCTAAGGCATTCTGATATCGCTTCGAAAAGTAAAGAGCTTCCCTTTGAGTTATAAAAGGATCGCAGCACCAGAGCGCCCTCTAGCATATTTTGCCGTTCGCGCAATACTGAAATCGCGCAGAGTAACGAAGACATGAGCAGCATAAAACCCCTTAAACTTCGTAAGGTAGTGCCACGCTTTGAAGAATGCCGCCTTCTCCTCGCGCGCTCTGGCCGAGGCAGCCGCCGCGTCGCTATTGGCCTAATAGCATCACGTGGGCCCTCGCGCCTTGCTTCAGCGCCATTTTTGCTCGAGAAGCGTCTACGGAGTGGCGAGGAGCGCATGTTAGCGCCGTTGCTACGCTCGAGCAGTTTAGGTGGCGCCACGGTCGAGGAGGGAGCGTGAAAGAGAGGAGAAACGAGGAGGAGTGAAGGCAGAGGAGGAGAGTGTCGCTACTTTACGAAGTTTAAGGGGCTTTAGAGCAGCAGCGCTGATAGCGCCTTCTTTTGATGTAGAATTCAGCCATTCCTACTGAAAACTTTCCGTATGCATTCAGACAATTCCGTGTAATTTTTGAGAATTTTACGGAACTGCTACGGAATCTATAGATTCCTTATAGATTCTATAAAAATTATACGGAAACATACCGAATCATTTGGAATGGCATACGGAACATTTCAGTTCGGAACTAATTTGCGCGCGTAAAAGAGCTGGCAGCAGCGTAATCATGAAGGTATAGTTATCTCTTCAAAATACATTACAGACCAGAATAGGTCTAGCTAGTAAATCGCCCATCTGCAATGCCAAAAACGTCGCTCTTACCCTAAGAGGAGGCTTAGTAGAACGGAAAAGGCGCGAAAAACTAAACTTGGGGTGAGACCACCTTGAGTGTCTCTCATCAGCCCGCCGTGAAGCCATGAAACTGGATGTCCGTTGCTCGGGCCTAGCGAACTTTTTCGACTGTACAAGATGGACATATACATTTGTGGCCTTCAAAATGAGTCAGAGGCTGAACTTGGTACGTTTTGAGAATTTCTACAACGCCAGTACAGCCAAAATACAAGAAAACAATGTGAAATACGTGATCCGCCGCGATGATGTGCTGGGAGTCTTTTCGGCGCGAAATTGATTGGATTGGATTGGAGAAACTTTATTTATGCCTGCAGTTGGGCGCTCGCGCGCCCCGACGAGGGCGCGAAATTGAGAAAATGGGGGTTTAGACTAACTTCTATTGTAGTAATCACGCTCTTGCAACGAAATTATCGGCAATCATGTTCTAAGAGAATACCTTGCCAGTCTAAACTGATTTACCGTTTCCCTTTAGTATGCCTCCGAAATTTCCTTAGAACTACGAGAAAAGCGCGCACATAAAATTTGGTTCCCGACGCTTTGTGATTGAATGAATTCCTACAGGATGACGCTATTACATAGCGCTGCTGCTCTCGCGCGCGTCTGCGTTGTCCCACTGTTCCGTGAAACTGCACCACATGTACTGGCACGATAAAACACTCTAATAAGCATGCCAGGGTGACCAAGCTAACGTGGCGGGTTTTAAATTATTTTACATTCACCCGCTGCCACAATATCCTATCCTGCACTAAATAAATGATGTCCGAATCCGTAATATCCGTCACAGGCCCACCGTCAACGCCGTCATCCTTATGGAGTGGGAAGAGGCTGAAAGCATGGCTTCAACCACGGCTTGGGCCTGATGGCTAGTATTCGTTTATCGCTATTCTTTAACAACGTTCTTATTGCACTATTGTTCACTCTTACTGCCCTATTCATGACTCATAAGTAGTAGGCTGCACTATCACAGACCAACGAATCAAAGCGACGATTAAGTTAATCATAATCATTATCTACTGTTCTCATGAGTGGCTGTGGCGCATATCCACAGTGGGGGATTGGCCGTGAATCGGGTGGTTAAATTAGGTGTATAAAAGCAAGGGAGTTAACAATTTGAACGTTGGAGCTTGAAAAGTGAATTTTCTTGCGTGTGGGGAAAAAGCAATCAGAAGAAAACCGTGCATAGTCAGCGCTCGTGTGCCGAACATCAGCATTCCCTTTATGTTTTGCAATATTTGGCTTGCTTCAAGCGAACTGCTGTCCATACGGAATATTATGAAGAAATAAATGTGTGCAGTCCTTCGTAAATAAGTTGCATAAGTGGCCAGAGGGATCTTGTCGTCAATAAAACCGTTCATAGTCTGCTGACTGGTCACTTGTTTGTATTCCTATTTAATTTCCCGTTGTGCAGACAATCCGACTTTGTCTTAAGGCCATCAACATCAACTTCCCTACAACTGTCTAGAAAGGCAAACTTGTCCATCGTCACCTCTTTGGTGGCAGTTCTGGCTTTTAGCCACAGGGACGTGTTTGATGCCGTTTGCATGCGGTTACATACAATCAACTAAAAGAATAAATTTTTGAATGCTTCATTCTTGCTTTTTTTGTTTGTTTTTGCGTGCTTTTTTGTTTTTGTTTTAATCAAATATGTAACGCTTCAAAACATTAAGTGAAAGTTCAAGCACACAATTCTTGGCCGATCCCTCCGTGCGGGTACGAGCCATATTATGAGGCCACCATCATCATCATCATCGTCGTCGTCATCATCATCATCATCAGCAGCAGCAGCAGCAGCAGCAGCAGTATCAGCAGGACGCGTGCCACGCGGTTAACGTGACGATGCGTCATAATTGAGGGCCTAGCTGTCACAAGGCTCGCATCGCTGAGGCGTTCCCGCATAGCTTATATACGTCGTGCTTGCCCGCATCCCTCTATCCTTTCCCTGCAGGCATACGGGCAGTCGTCTCCATGGCTCTCAAGCCGGGCACGAGGCACGAGGGTAAGGCGCACCAGAAGCGCCGGAAGTTGTCCCAGGGCAGCTTGAGCCATTCGTCACGGTCTTCCAAGGCGAGTGGATCGTTGCGCACGCGTCGGTGTTCTTGGGTTGACCTGCTGGTGTCGCACTTAGTCACCTGTCGTGAATGGAAAGCGGAAGCCGCGTATCTGAAGTTCATTACAGCGGTGTCATTGCCGACATAGCCCCCTCCAGTGTTTTACAATGCCTGCCCAGTAGCTCCGCAATGCGTGGGTGCCAGTGTTTTACTGTGGCGGCACCACGATTTCAGGTCATTTCATACGTGTTGTTGCTGGAGCGTGGACAACTTTAGCTGGGTGCTGCTGCCGGCTCAAGTCCGCTTGAGTCCGCTTCTCGCATAGAGTTTCTAAATGAATACCCTAGAGTGAAATGTGGCGCTAGTGTCCTGAGTGTTGCATCAACCTACATGAGAATGCTGGGAAGTCCCGGCTTCGGATTGACTTCGATCTTTAGACTAGCGGCGTCTGCTTGCGGTGCAGTAAACGAAACCATACTCAAATATTATTCGCATAAAACCTAATTTATTTCTGCAGTATCTTACGTAATGCACAACACATTACATAAGCTTTGCATGACTTTGAGATTGAAGTACGGTTTGCCACCAGGGCACACCAGGGTATGCATTCTTCTGCAATACTGTTCTCGATTTAGCGCCAGAGAATAATTATTTATTTTTACAACAGCAATAACAACCGTGCATGTGCTTATATAAACATACTCATCAAGTATTTATGGAAATAAAATTTTTGTATTGTGGAGAAAGTGTTGCGCCTTTGAGAGGAAAGCTACAATTGTCTGCTACGGCGCCTGCTCGCTGCGAACGCGATATTTTTCTCGCAGACGACAGGCACTTGCGAACTCTGTCGCTCTTTCGAAAGGCTGCGTCGGCTGTCACGATTGCTGAACGTCTTCAAGTACTTTTAAGCACATCTGCTACAGTGCTAGCTAGGACGCTTGTGGTCTCCTACGAGTATGCTTCGTTATATTTTATATTGACGTATACCGCCTCTGAAGCGATCGCCAGTAGCTTTTATGGCGTAGCTTTGCACTTACCCATTTTGTGACAGCAGACTACAGCCAGGAAGCAGCATCCTTTCATACCACAAGTAAGTTTGTGTTTCAAAGTCCTAAAACACACATTTCAATGAGCACATAGAGGAGCAATGCGTAACAAAGGCCACAATAAAATTTGATTGTTAAGCCACTGGAACTACAACTGTCTGGTTCTTATATCAGTTGTGCCTTCCCTTTGCTCTGCAGCGCTAACTTAACACACTTAACAAACCAAGGTCAAAACGGTCAAAACACGTTCTTTCAACGTTTACAATGCCGTCGCTTTCTCGTCAGAGCTTCGACACCACACCACGACACAAACATCGGCCCAGCCGCTGGCCCAGTGCGCTATCCTCACTTCGAGCAACAGAACAAAGGCAGAGAGCCTTGCGTCCCACCGTCTCACTGCGGCTTATAGCAATTGCACTTGGAGCGAAACCAAAACTGCCGAAAGATACCTGTAGACTAGTTCGCCAGTCAGCAAAATACGAATCCGTAGCCTGTACTTCCCATCGTTCCCCTGATGGTTGAAGGATCGCAGAGCCAGATTTCCCTCTTGTTATAGTAATATGAAACTCTATGGCTTCTCGACTTCCGAGTGACGCAAGGTTGATACTTGTGACTGTTAGCTTTCCCCATAAACTGCGACCAGGTAGCGAGCGGTACAATGGCGCTCTCTCTGTGGCCGCCGGTTGTGGTGTGACTGGGCTGGCAATGAAAAAAAATACAAGGAGGGCTAGCGCACTATAGGCCTAGCGGAGGCTCACGGCGGTTTACCAAATACTGTCGACATGCACGACTGACAGGCAGGTGGCAGTGTTGTGCGGACTCTGATGTTTTATTTGCGCGCAACAGGTTTTAGCGAAAAATCTTGCGCAGAAATTGATAAAAGATATCCAACGTTAAAGAGCGAAGAGAAGAATTGGGCGAGGCACCTCGAGATGTTATGGTGAACCACAATACGTTACAAGAATTGTGTTCTTGAGGGGACGACTTTTGATGTACCCACCCCGACGTAATCCTGCATTCCGCTTCATACATACTAGACTAAAGACGAAATATTAGGGAGTTCTAGATAAAGGGAACCTAAAGTTAAGGGGCGCTATCGGCCAGGCGTAGAAAATAACGCAAAGGAGGGTACAGAAGAACGCGAAAGGCGTACGAAGGAGTTTGCGTTTTAGGGTACGCAAGGTCGCTTGGGTACGCAATTTTTAAAGCTCTACTACGAAGTTTTAGAGCTTTTTGCGTTTTCTTGTGCCCTCTTGTGTTCATTCGTACGCCTGGCCAATAACATCCCCAAGTTAGGTTTACTTTTTCTAAATCTCCCTTCTATCTGTCAGGATATTGCACTGAATGAAATGCTCGAATACTAATATTTCCAAAGCATTCGTTTGTTTTTCAAATGTGCCTGCTCCCATTTGATGATTTCGATTACTTACATTCAGAAAACTGACTACTTCTAGAAACTAAGCGACCCTGGAGTTCGACTCACTTTCTGCACTGTGTCTCAGCAGTTCCGTACAGCACTGCAGATGCTACGGGTGCCTCGACCAATCAGGAAAACAAAATGTATCCGTCGGCGCTTTGTTGGCCGCGCTCAAAGATCTGCGTTTGCAGGCATCTCAGCTTTATTAAGTATATTACTACAGCAGATAATTGTAAAACTGCTGACGCCTGAAGTGGTTTATGGTGATTGAAGTGGTTGCTTTTGACTGAGGTGAATTATGGTGTTGCGTTGCCTTGTGTGTGTAGTAAGGATGCAACAGGCTTCGGGGGCCGTGGCCAATGCTTGAGAGGAAGCTTTAGCACAGGGGCTCCTATCGAAATACGTGGGAACAGAAAGCCGTTTTTTCTCGGCAACCCTGCACTGAATTTTATTAGGTTGGTTGCTTTTCAAAGCAAAAGTTCGAAACGTTATTATGTTTATAACTCTGTACCTCCACAATGAAGAATGGTATCAGAGTTGTGTAAACTGCTCCTAAAACATTTGATGCGGACAAAATTGATATAATATACAGCGCTATGAAATATATGCCATTAATATGTGAGTAGAGCATTTGCGAAACCCTTGTAAACATTGTAATAAATTTACGTAAGTTGTAAATTAATACATCAAGTTTGTCTACTTTTAATGCTCTAATTGATGCATTGTATAGAACTGCGATATCTGTTTTTGCTGTAGAGTTAAGGATTTGTAGACATAAACATAGTAATTTCTGGCAAGTTGAAAAGAAATTCCAAGGCGCTAAATCAGAATTCGGTTTTCTACAATTTCACTAGAATTTAAGTTTACCGCTCCAATGCAACAAATTTCATTCAAATTGATCCTGGGGCTGCTCCATAAAACCGTTTTTGCGGTTTGCATGTGTTTAAATTGCCGGCATCAGAGTTGGCCCCGAGCTGGAGCTTCCTTTTAAGACTCGACTGAAGGTTTTTGAGCATTTGAATATTTTAACCATACACTATAATGAGAATCGGAGCAGAGATAAGCTATATCCACGCCTAAACATATGATTCAGTAGTGAGTTAGCGCTAAATGCAAGCGAAATGCGTTAGGATCACGTCGCGCCTCTTTGAGGTCCATTACATATAAACGAGGACGACGCAACGAGCCATGGAAAGAAGAATGATAGGTGTAACGTTAAGGGATAAGAAAAGAGCAGATTGGGTGAGGGAACAAACGCGGGTAAATGACATCTTAGTTGAAATCAAGAAAAAGAAATGGGCATGGGCCGGACATGTAATGAGGAGGGAAGATAACCGATGGTCATTAAGGGTTACGGACTGGATTCCAAGGGAACGGAAGCGTAGTAGGGGGCGGCAGAAAGTTAGGTGGGCGGATGACATTAAGACGTTTGCAGGGACAACATGGCCACAATTAGTACATGACCGGGGTAGTCGGAGAAGTATGGGAGAGGCCTTTGCCCTGCAGTGGGCGTAACTAGGCTGATGATGATGATGACATATAAACACTCATGAGCCATTCCACTCTGTGAAGGTTGATGACCAGCGAAGCCGTTTAGCGCACGACATAGAGGTGACAAAGAATTTCGAACAGATGTACGAACGTATTTATTGTCCTGACCTGTGGTCATCGTTATGATATAAGTGCGCACGCACATTCGCGTATCACTTCTGTTACTAAATGTGTCCGTCACGTGACACGGTGAATAGTGACTGCCTAGTGACTGAATAGCTCATTGTCTTTAATTGAGCAATGACTCATAGCCCCGTAAACGCGGCCTCCCGATTAAAACGACAGAAGTGAAATTCTACGCTGGAATGATGCGCGGCAACGGAGCCAGCTGTAGAAGACGACGACGACGCTCGAGCCGTTGCTGATGATGATAATTTGGGTCCCAGGTGTGACAAGGGTAGTTCAAGGGCGCGTTACAGGTCCCCGAACTTCGACCCTTTCTGGAGTATCACGAGGATAGGCCCACATGATGATAGTTTTTGCACACAGATGCCACGAAATCCCGGATCATTGTCCTATACAGCTTCGCTGTAAAAAAATTTACTAGTGTTGAACTCCAATGGCAGATCGCGAGCGCTCGGCCGGAGCACGAACGGAGCGCGTCGTTCCGACTCAGATCGCTCTCGTCAAATCAGCGAATGGAATGCGTGCGCTCCCGCGGTGTCACTTAGTACAGGGAAATCAAGTGAGAGGGCGCTAGACTAGAGGTGGGTCGGGTAGGCCACATCACCATCAGCACCATCATCTGGATCATCCCGGCATTCCGTGCGTTTGTCTTTCTTCCGTGTCAGAAGAATCATCACTGGACTTGGGAACTTATGGCGTCTGAGTCGGAGCTACGTAGTTACGGTGGCTAGCCGTAACGTAGCGTCGATGCTTTCCATGCCATCCATAGCTGCCCGCCACCGGAAACAGGCGACCTTGACAGGAAACAGAGGCGGGTGAAGGAAATACGTGAACGCGGACTTCCGGTCAAATCTGCGGATTTTGGCGGAGCAAATATTTTTGCTCCGCCAAATATTTTTGACCCGGAATCGGTGGCTGGTCCCAATATGCGATTGGAACACATAACTTAGGCTCTCATTCTGCCACTGGAATAGGATCTCTCCATTCAGAGCAGATAAACTTGATCTGAATCTGCCATTGGAATTCAACATAGATCAGAGCAGACGGCGTAAAAATCTGTGACGTCATGGCCAGCTGGTACGGGAATTTCAAGGCGTCGCCGCCGCACGTTTTTCGGTTTTGTGTTTTCTGCTCACGGTGAGAGTGTTCTTTTGCTCTGGTATTGTTCAACGATGATTAATACAAATACAAATATTATTGTCATGTCCTTTTAACGCCTCTTTTAAAGCTATGTGCACCGCTTCACAAAGGTGCACCTGAAGCATTCTCTGCAATTGTGTTTGTACACGGGACCACAAGAGTGGTAGCACGTCTACAAGCTGTTTAAGGACGCTGATATATGTAGTAATGCAATTCAAGTTTTATTAATCATACTAGCGTGGCATTATTTGGGACGCATGTCTTATTTTACGTTGCACTGCGGAATTAGCACTGAAACTGCACCTGGTGGAACTAAGCCTTTTTTTTCTTTCGAAAATACAGAAAGGTGCCGACAAGCCCGGGAGGACGAGAAAGGCGTCCGAGCAAATTCAGCCGATCAAGCAGCCCAAAGAACGCGCCAATGTCGAGATTACTACTGGTAACACAAAAGAGGTGCGTCCCACGCAAAAAGCTTTCCTATAGCTTGAGTCATGAATGAACGGATTCTAGGTTTTTACATGCCAAAACCACAATTTGATTACGAGGCACACCGTAGTGAAGGACTCCGTATTAATTTTGACCACCAGGGGATCCTTAACGCGCTACCAACGCACGGGAGACGGGCGTTCTTGCATTTCGCCCCTGGCGGCCGCCGCAGCCGGGATTTCATCCCGCGACCTCGTGCTTAGCGGAGCAAAGCCATAGCCGCTAAGCCACCGCGGCGGGCACAGCTTGAGACAGCGCGATCAATTACTTCTGGGTACATCGCCTCAGGCAATGTTCATAGTTCACATTTTCGCTCGTTGGGGAATGAAAGCCTCACCGGCAGAGTCACTGTCGCGGTGAACACCGTTGATGAGCCGATGCAACGCTGCATATGCAGTCCTTCTCTGAAGCTCATGATGATGATGATGTTTATTTGAATCCCCTTTGAAAGGGGACGGCGACAAATCGTCGCGTACCCTGCTTGATTTAATCATGTTTTACTACACCTACCACCACGTGGCCTTGTAGCCTGTCTGATCTCGACATTAGCTTTCGTGTTTTAAACCTCCATCACTATATTGTACCGTCACCTACGCTTGCAATGATATCGCTTCTGTCAATGCGAGACAAACGGAGATCAAGCGGAGTCGCCGCCTGGCGGACACTGGCTGAACCACGCATAGTGCTGATGGCGGCTCGCGTCCTCTGCTAGCCGCGTGCTTGCCTGTGCGCGTACGGCGTGCATATCCCATAAGAGTGCTCATTCCATGGTTGTAGCGCAGTCGTAGATGCTATATAGGCCATAATTTTCAGCCCTTGTAGGTGGCAGCCATCTTATGCCGGGGAGTGCCTGAACAGGCGGAATTAACGGCCATGATAGCGTTCAGCCATTTCCTATCGCATGCTTGTCACGAGTTATCGCTCGCTATCAGCTGCCAAGTCATCAAACCCGCAGTGCCTACACAGGGCTTTGCCTTTAGATGGTGTTGTGACTTTGGGGTGGAGTACGACAGGCGGACTCTTTCCGCAGACGAAGAAGAAACGAAAAACTTCATACAATAATTACAGACATGTAGCTGTAAGAGCGCATCAGATCGACTGGGCGGCTGGAGGCGACTCTCTCTCTTAATAATGGGCCGGTTCTCGCTTAAATCCCTTTGGCGACTTCTCGTCGACAGGAACTATAACGACAGAAACTGTAACGACAGGAACTATCGCAGGATCATGGCTTAGAATAAACGCACGCGGCACAAATGCCGCATCATAAGCTCGCAGTAATATTTTCGGCATGATAGACAATCACAAACAGTTTGGGAATTCACTGTGACGAGGCGTTGACGCGCACAGCTGACGCGACTTGGCCCAGTTCGAAGCCCGGGCGGCCATTTTCTCCTACCGCAGGGTCACCGGCCGTCCGGCTCACGACGTCGGTCCAGAGTGCGCGCCCATTGGTGGATGCTCGTGTGCATCCGGATGGATCGATGGATGGATGTTATGAGCGTCCCCTTTGGAACGGGGTGGTGGGTTGCGCCACTAAGCTCTTGCTATTATACTGCCGAATGTCCTACCGAGGTTAAATAATAAAAAAAGAAAAAAAAAACACTATGAACAACCACACCCAAATTTTCTGATCCCCTATTGCGAACTGTGCTTTTGTACCAGAGCTTCCTTACTTTTTGGTCCTAGTTCATTAATCAGCCTAACGGGAACCTCGTCTAGCCCTGTGGCTGTGCACTTAGGAATTTTCTCTTCCGCTTTCTTCCAGTTGAACTTTGCCAGCACCAGCTCCTTTTCCACTTGGGTCTCTTTCATGCTCTTTTTTTCTTCAAATACAACCTCGCATTGCCTTGGAAAGATTCGGCTGTTACTATTCGGATGTAATTTATTGCTGCTTCTCCTTCCAGTCTGTTTTCGTCTTCGTCTAGGATATGTTGTTGTATTGTTGTTGACTTCCTGCCTAATAGTTTTATGTGGTTCCAAAATATTCTAGGTGCGGCCTTCTTTTTCTCACGTATTTCTCACAACCAACGTTCACTTTCACCTTTTAATTTCGCTTGCACCAGTATTTGAACCAGTGGCGTAGCCAGAAATTTTGTTCGGGGGGGGGCTCACGTTGTAGCTCGGCCTCCCACTTAAGAGGAAACATTAGGTCGGATGCTCCTGTCTAAATACATGTAGAAGGAGAATTCGTTTTTCTCGGCAACCACTGCACGAAATTTGACGAGGTTTGTTGGATTTAAAAGAAAAACTTAAATTCTAGTGAACGTTTGTTTCGAATTTTCGATTTAGGTCGTCAATATTTTATTGAAAGTGCCAAAAATCGAAATCTTTCAGAAAACGAGACAATTAAGTTTAGAACTCTGTAAATCAGCAATGAAATTTGATATCACAATTGTGTGAATCGCACATAATAGTACATCTACAGCGGACAATATTGATATGTTACACATGAGTCTCAAAAAATTAAGTATTATGGAAGTACGGCTTTTGCAGAACCCTTGTACATAACATTACTAATCCTCGTAAGATACAAATTGACATATCGAATTTGTGCGCTTTGAATGGTGTAATGGATGCCGTTTACAGAACCGCGCTATCTGTTCTTGATGCAGAGCTATTAATTTGTAAACTTCGTGCTTCTATGTTTTTCGAACTTTCAAATTTTTCAAAATACTTTAAACAAAGTTCAGGCCCTAAATTGAAATTCCGCTTCCAACAGACACTAGAAGTCTCTCAAATGCAACACATTTTGTTAAAAGCGATTCAGGAGTTATCACAGAAAAGCGTTTCTGCGTTTTACATGTATCTGAATAGGCCGCGTCGGAGTAGGGCCCGAGCTAAAGCTTCCTCTCAAACAATTTGCCTAGGGATCAAATACATGAATAATAACTGCATTGCAATTGCCAAAGATGCTGCAAACGAATTCTTGAACGCTAAGCACTGTCAATACAAGTAAAATATGTATTTTTTTCATAAAAGAATATATTCGTATGTGCCAAAAATTGTGCCCCACATAACTGATGTCAATGCTTTCATGTGTTTTGTCTATTTAATAAGGAAAGAAAATATCACACGAACTTTAGAACTACATCAGTTCGAAGCCAGCAAAGCAGTGCATTCCGCTGATATGAAAAATGTAAAGGCCATGAAATGAACAAGTTGAGAACAAATATATTAATGACACTTTGTCATACAAGATCCTTGTTTACATTCTTGTACATATGCAACGGCCAGTGAAAAATCTCAATGACTCTGTCATTTGTTCCAGCGTATTACGCAGCAGCAGCTGTCACCGGACGTGTATCGTAATTGCACCGAAATTATAGTCGCAACAGAGCACGTATAAAAAGCAGGAGTTCTGCAGAATATACGAGGGCGAGTCAAATGAAAGTGAGCCAATGCGAATATATGACAAACGGGGTACTATAATTAAAAGTAGCCCCCATGGGCATTTAGACATTTGTCCCATTGACTAACGAGTCGCGCAATTCCCGTCTCATAAAGCTCCTTAGGTTGCTCCTTCAAAACCTCTGCAACTGACTTTCACTTCATCGTCCGAGACGAATCTGGTTCCCTTGAGCTGTTTTTTCGTTTGCCCCAAAATGTGGAAGTTGCAAGGCAGCAGGTCTTAGCTGTGTGGCAGATGTTGCAGCGTTTCCCGCTTGAACTTTGCCACATTTGTATTAACCCCATCAGCGACGTGGGGACGGGCATTGTCATGGAACAAGATGACCTCATTCGTCAATTTTCCACGTAGCTTGTTCTTGATTGGGGCACACAGCCGATCCCGCGTTTCACAATATCGGAAACAATTGATAGTCCCTCAAGATTTAGCAAATTCTATGAGTAATGGCTCCCGACGATCGAAAAATAAGTCAACAACACCTTTCTGGCAGAAATAACGGCCTTTGCTTTCTTTGGGGGTGGTGAGTTCGAATGTTTCCATTGTCAGCTTTGCCGTCGTGTTTCAGACTCTTAGTAGTGGCATGATGGTTCGTCTCCGATCACAATTGCAGACAAGAAATCATCACCCTTATTGTGATAGCGGATCAGATGAGTAAAGGCAACGCCGATCTTCTCCGTATTCTGGCGGTAGTTCAAAATCTTGCGCATCCACTGCGCGCACAAGAGCTGATAACCGAGATGTTCATGAATTATGGCGCGAACCAAATCGTGACAGATATTCACACGCTTAGCCAGTTCATCGATGCTTATCCTCCGTTCTTGTCTCATCAGCTCATCAACCTTTGCAATTTTGTTAGGGGTGATTGCACGATGGCTTTGGCCCGGTCGGGGATCGTCTTTGCAACTTTCAGGTCCTTTTTTGAACCGTTTGTTCCAACGCTTCACAGTGGCCAATGAAATGCAATATCCCATGTACACGGCAGCCATACGGCGACTAATTTCTTTTTGAGAAACACCTTCAGCTGTCAAAAACCTCACGGCAGCACGCTGCTCAACTTCTGGAACGTCCATTACGGCACGCAACCATGTACAACCCAGTGTATGAGAGCATTAAAGAACATTTATCCTCACACCTGCGTGTCACTTTTTAAATGAGAGATCCCTGTGTGCTAGGCGCAGGCCTTGCAGATAATCAACAGAACCATAATTGCGCGCGGTGGGTAGGCTCACTTTCATTTGACTCGCCCTCGTACATTAGAAATGCGAAGATACAATGGAATATACAAATGGGAAGAAAGAGCTTGATAAAGGGCAAAAAAGTACCACTGGAAACAAAGTTCACTGCACGTATACACAACGCCTCGCAACAAAATATTTAAACATACGTATAAATAAGTCTCTAATAAATCTACGTATCTAAGAAAAAGTCACGGTATATAATGCGTCAAACTAGGCAAATAAACATGTTGCGCAATCATAGATTCACAGAATCCTAGATCCTGGCCCCATTCCATCCACTCCATCCGATGTATCGCGCGCGACGGAAGGCGGCGCGGTTGCTCCTCACTTTTCTCCCTTGCGCACACAAGACAGCCACGATCGTCGGCTCACCCATTCCCCCCCCCCACCCCCCGCACGCTTTCACTTGCACATACAGCATGCGGCGCGGGGTCACGATGTTATCGCACTTGGACTTTATGCGGAACATGAGGACGACGGCGACAGCAGGAATGCGCCTAGAGTGTCCATATAATTGCTATCGCAATAATATAGTAAGAGTATCCGGAAACTGAAGCGTCCAATGGCCCATTTCTTTCCGCAAAAGAAGTAACAAAATAGAACTTTCACGATGCGAGAATTCGCTGCACCGCAACAACGCTTTTTTCCTTTTGTGAGGCGGGGGCACCGTAATAAAAAAAAACGCAAAGTATGTTGGTCACAATCGAATGCTTACTTTGGGCAACTAATATGGCTATTAAAGGAATGTCAAAGAAAACACGAGACGCTTGGTCCACCAAGAACCATGCGCATACTGCTCGGTATCCTACACCGGCGAGACAAGACTTTCTGGAGAGGTTGCGCTCAAGCGAACGCGGTACAATCCGTCGAGCCCCCACAGTGATGGCGGCTAGCGACCATTGTTTATTTTTCTCGTCTGCTAGCCAGAAAGCATCCAAAACTCTGCCAGGCGAAAATGCACTCGGCCAGAGAAAACCGAACGCGCACCGAACTGCGCTGCTTGATGGGCGGGGCAACACGAGAAAAGCGCATGCGCTCTGGCTGGCTTTGGCAGCGCGCGGGTAGGGGAGCGAGAACAAAAAAATTGAAGAGGCTCAACGTGTCCTCTCGATTAAAAGCAAAAGTAGAAACAATAAATAAGAACGTAGTTACCTTTGCTGGCTTTAGTGTCTTCACTGGATGCTTTAGCGCAGGTGAAAAAAAAATGTTGATATTTTTTTATGTGACATGATGGCACGAATGAACCACCACAACGCTTCGTCTCATCAGGCCACGCTGCGGGCTTTGTCAACTTGTCTGATAGTGTGTTAATTTGGCTTGTCTCGTTGTATGGCCCGATGTACGACTTTGGAAAAGTCAATGCACCTTTGGCGTCAAATATTTATGGGAGCATTAAGCTTACAATGTTCCGCAATTGAAAATCTGAAGCGCACGTTTCGAAATGTCAATGCACCTTTCACATCAGACGTTTATGAGAACTTTATACCCATAAAGTTTCGGGATTGATATCCACGCGCTCCGTAAATTCCATGATAGAGTGTAGATTCCGCGGCCTCCGCGAGATGCCGCGGCGAGCCCGTTCACCATCAAAACGTCCTTGAAACTTTGTGCTCGGATGGGGCTACTTGCGTTATGTGACTCCCGGTGCATGGGCGTTGCCGCGAAATTCAGCCCGAGTTCGCAATTTTCGCGGTGAAATGGCTTTTCGAGCGTGAAAAAGACGCTCTAGACAAAATCCAGAATGATTTCCGGCGCCGGGGGTTGCTTTGGTAGGCGGTGCATGGACAGCACGAAAAAATTTCGGGGGGGGCTGAAGCCCCATAAGCCCCCCCCCTGGCTACGCCCCTGATTTGAACCATAGACTTTTTCTCCCGGTATATTTCCCGTTTACTGGTTACTTCATCCTGCGGCAACTGCGCCTTCTTTGCCTGCCTGTGCTCTCGAGATGCTTTCTGTTGTTCGGCGATCGCTTCTCGTATCTCCCTGTTCCACCAGCTTTTCGCAAACATGTTGTTTCTCTTTCCGTATTTCTGTCGTTATTACACTTAGAAGCTCACCATATTCCCACTCTTTATTTGGCCTTTTGCCAAGTTCTTCCTCGACTCTAGTGACTACATTTTCTATTTGTTCAGCGTTCAAATTTGAACTGGCCATTTTGCGCTCCTTGCTCTCTTTCCCAACTACATATACCATTTTCAAAATGAAGCGTTTATGTCACTCCCTATGCTGCTATGCCCTTTCTCATCAATGACCATTTCTCTCAACTTATGAATTCCTTCTGTCATCAGACAGTAATCAATGGTCGATTGCCGGTTTCCCACTTCCCACGTGATCTGCCCTTCACACTTAGGCCCTCTGGTCACGATAACGAGGTTATGTTGCTCACAAAGGTCTAGCATTGACTTCCCGTTATTGTCGGTATAGCCATCTAAATCCTGTATGTGGGCATTCATGTCACCTAATAGGACAATTTCAGTACCATTCCCGAAACCGTTAATATCAACGCTTATGCATTCCACTAACTCTTTATTCTTCTCTGTGCAATTATTTCCGCCTGGGAGGAGTAAAGGCCTCCTTTTTTCTAAAGTTGTGTCCGACTGTAGTTTGGCGACTGCTCGTCTACAGAAACCAGGCGGGGTGGGTGATGACGTCACTAGCGTCAAATTCTTGGTTCGTCATGGAAATGGCTGTGTGCTTTTTGAAGTCCCCTCCCGTGTCGAATTCTTGATTTGTCGCGGAGAAGTGGGAGCTCTTGTCGCCTCGATGGTAGGCACGTAGTATGGCAGCTCCCGCCGCCTCGATGATACGCACGTGGTATGGCACTACAATGGCGACTGGGGTCGGGATTAGGTGTGCTTGCTTTGAACACGGGAGCGAGAGTAACGAAAAATTCCGGTCTAGGGTGCGAATTTTTTGACGATGTACAGAAGTACTCGGTCTTGCGCTGTAGTAATTGTGCTGTAATAGTAGTGCCATATTTCCGTCTTACTTATCTTCTCCAAGGTCGCAGAACACCTAATCAACATGAAATTTTCAAATTTTCTTGTTAAGCACAATGTAATCACCGATAAACAGTGTGGATTTCAGAAAAGAAGAATAGCAGAAGATGTGCTTATGCACGCAGGAGACATCATGTATTGCAAAGAACTTAGATGAGCAGCTTTCCACTGTAGGTATATGTCCCGATTCAAAGAAAGCGTTTAATACTGTTAGCCACGATATTTTATTATGTTTAACAAAGATTTAGGGATAACTCAGCAACTTAAGGCGGTTACTTCACCAATCACTGCCACTATGCTGAGGTAAACAGGATTCATTCGTAAATAGGTGTGCATAAAGTAATGCTTGATTCTGTGACCCATCTTACTTTTGCTTAACGCAATTCACTTACATAACTAACGCGCAATCCATTTGTTATGCAGATGATACTAGTTTTTCGCAGAAGAAAACAGTAATACCTTGAAAGAGAATGCAAACACTGGCTCGCGCAGCTATATGTATGGATAAATGCAAACAAACTGCAATTGAACGTTTGTGAAACAAAATATCTTGTTCTTCTGGCCGATAGGAAAAAGGAATCCACGTCCTTCAAAGTACGATAGGAAGACATTGCTCCAAAGCACGCTTCAGCGCATAAGTTTATGTAGGAGCTAGATCTTATTAGAATCTTACCCCAGGGAATGCACGCGTGGTGGTCCTACGTCCATCCATCTCAATAGCATCAGGTCTCGAACAGATGTAAAGATTGCTGGCCCCTATGGCTGAATACTACGCTATGGTATTCCCTCCTAAAGTACCGTTTGTTGTATGGATGGGAATTATACGTCATAATGTAGCTTTCATATATTACATAAGCTGTAAAACCATGGAATTCAAAGTTTTATGGGCTACAACGAACTGGTCTCACTTTGCCTTATATTATTAGAGCTACAGCACTGCCCCTAATCTTTCATGTACAACTGTTCACCCGTGTACTGTACATTTCAAAGCGCGCCGTCGATCGCGTTAAATCATTCAACTGTTCATAAACAAGTTCGTTCTGTCTTTGAAGCATTTAACAATCAGTTTTTAAACTAAGACGTCTACAACCTTAGAACTTCACATTTTGTTTAATATTAATTAAATTGTGGGGTTTGTGGGGTCCTGGGGTCACAGGAGTACCGACCACCGCGGGTTCGAGCTTAGCGAGCCAAAGGGCCGCGTCAGCCGTCAGCCTCTAGCGCCGCTGCGCGCGAGCTCAGGCCACGAGGGGCTACCGAGCGACGCACGCAAGAACACAGTATTGCCCTAAACTGACGGAAACCGTTTATTGTCTCCAACGGCACCCAACACTGCACGAACGCCCGGTCCCGGGACGGCGGGGAACCAAAGGGGTCCCGCACCAAGGGCGAGAAATACAGTTAGGGGCGCCTGTAGCACGTCGCTGCGAGAGCACAGGCTCAAGCTGGGACGCGCCGCTAGGAAAAGTCCCGGCGGCTATGCTACTTGCTCTCGCTATAACCGATGGGTCAACTCGCGAGAGCTCGGGCAATCTCCTTCGGCTTGGGCCTCCGATGAGTGCGGCTCGGCGTGGTACGACCTCGCGCGAGCACTAGGCACCCGTTCTTCGGCTTAGCGTCGGGATAGGAACAACACGAGGTACGCGCTCCCCGCACGGGCAAAGGCACCGTGCGTGAGCTCAGTCCTAGTCACAAAGGTGTCGGCGGACGAGAGGAAGCATGTACGTACCGGGCGCAGTCCCAAGGAGCAAGAGACTCGCTACCGTCACGGCAGTAGCCACCAGGGGCCGCTCCGTGACGTCACTAGCTCCGCCCTCACCGCGAACCACCGCAAGTGGAGCGCCACCGCCAAAACTGGTTCGGAGCAAGGACGACGTGGCAAAAAGGATTGCAGACATGGGTGAAATGCGCCCGCGCAATGGCGCGTCGAATTCCCCAAATCCCCACATCCTCCTCTCCTTAATTGCCCCCCTACCAGTCTGGCGAAGAAGCTGGTAGGGGCTAATGCACCAAAGACAACTGAGCCTTTCATGCACTAGCTAATTGCTACCTCAGCCCAGCAAGCACTATGCGTACAAAAAAAAAAAACATACATACAATGATAATGGAAAAATAATAAATAAAAGATCATACACTCTAAAATACAAGAAAATGACGCCGCGAAGGGGGGAAGAAATATTAACAAAAGAGTTTGCTGCTAGCGCGGGGCAATGTCCAGGGGTGCGAAGAGAACGCGGCGCGTATAGTTCTGTGGCTAGGGTGGTGGCCGAAGTCGCGGGAGCTGCGAGCGTAGGCTTGATTGCAGGCCACGTTAACGCAGGAACGGGCTCACCGTTGTTCCGTCGAAGTTGCCCCCGAGCCCGATGAGTACCGCTTTCGTGGTGGTGGTGGTCCCGAACTCCAGGTGGACGGGGCAGGACACTGCCAGGTAAGCTGGCCACGCCGCCGTATGCAGGATGGATGAGCAGCCACAGCGACGGTTGCAGGGCGTTCGGACGGCGTCGGCGACTGCAGAGAGCCGAGCTCCTGGCGTGATGTCATAGGGTCCCGTCCACCATCGGTATCCGCGGCGATCCGATGGAGTTGGTGCGGCAACGAGCAACGGCCTCCACGCACGCACGCACGCACACACACACGCACGCGCACGCTCTCCTCGTGGTACCGCGCATCACTCCTCAACGTCCGCTATGCCGCCCGTTGTTCACAACACGCCGCGCCGATCCAGGGTCGAAGCTTCCCTCTCCCCCGCACCAACGAGGCAACGTGACCATTGTCACCCCCCCCGCGCTGCACGACACGCCAATTACACACGACACGACACGACATGACCCCCTTCTTGGCAAAAGAAAAGGTAAAAAAAAAGCGAAAACGAGAAGAGAGAAAAAAAAAACAAGAAAACAAGTTATAAGTTACAAAAAAAAAAATGAACTATACAACTGTACACTTAAAACATTAACACAATAATTACACTCAGCATGCGTACCCAAAAATAAAAATAAAAATGCACACTGCTACAACACACTGCTAACAAGACTAGAGCTGGGCAGGGGCCAGCTTCTTTTCGCGCACTGACCGCAAAGAAGCTAGCCCGCTGAGGCTAAGCAATATTACTGAGGGCCTTCGGTGGCGGAAAGAGTCCGCCGTCAGGCGCGATATCACACAGGTGACCGTTTCCTCAGGTTGTACCGGTGCGTGGTCCGAATGCGGTCCTTCGCGCCGGGTGTGCCCTGTTGCTTGCGCGTGGTGCCACTGGGCACCGGCGCGAGCTCGTCGGACCGCGACGCAAAGGCTTTCAGGTCGGCGATATGGGCACGGCTGAGTTTTCCCGAAGGGGAATCCTTCAGCAAGTACCCGAGCGGAGACCAAACTTTCTCTACTCGGTACGGACCAAGCCACTTAGGAGCGAGCGAGGCTGAGCACCCCTTGCTCGCGTCGCTAAGAGCGTGGTTGCGCTTCAGGACTAAATCACCTACCTTAAATGAAAGATGGCGATGCTTCCGGTCGTACTGAGCCTTCTGCTGGGCCCTGGCCGAAGTCAAACTCTGCCTTGCTCTACAGAGAGCCCGACAAAGCCTGTCCCGAAGTGCTGAAGCGTACGCAGAACAGTCTGCCGGCGCCTCCTCATCCCCGAGCTGACATTGAATGACACTGGTCACCGGATTTGCCAGCTCCCTTCCAAAATTGAGCAAAGCGGGAGAGAAACCAGTCGAGCGATTCTCGGCGGTTCGGATTGCGAACGCGAGCTCACTCAAGTGGTCTGCCCAATCCTTTTGACTCACGCCAAAGGCCGCCAACATTGGTTTGAGGGTTCTATTGACCCTCTCCGTCAAATTGGACTGGGGATGGTAGGGCGACGTGGTGCAGTGATTAATTCCCAGGGAACGGCACGTAGCACCAAACACCCGAGCCGTGAAATAGGACGCGTTGTCCGTAATTAGTCTTTTCGGAAAGCCGAACCGACAAAAAACTTCCTGTAGCCTCTCCAGCACCGCTCGCGCGGTCATTTTTCGAAGCGGAAACAACTCCACCCACTTCGAAAAATGATCGACGACTACCATCAGGTGTGTGAACCCCTGCTTACTCCTGGGGAAAGGCCCCATAAGATCGCAGGTGGCCACTTGCCACGGACGCTCACTGTCAATTGGTTTCATCAACCCGGGCGGCTTGCCACCCCTTGATTTCACCGTTTGACAGACATGGCAGGAACGGCAATAGCGAAAAATGTCACGCTTTATGCCAGGCCAGGTCACAGTTTGGCTTAGTTTCGCAAAAACTTTGGAGCCACTCAAATGACCGGCCAAGGGTTCGTCATGAGATGATCGCAACAGTGCGCTTCTCAGACTCTTGGGGATAACCACCTTAAACGGGTCCACAGCCTCGTCATCGGTGGCTATGTATTTCAGCAGGAGCCCATCGTGATCCAGCAAATATGAATCCGCGGGAGACCCAGCGACACACGCTGGTTCCGGTCCCCCTGCGCCCGCCGCACTACCAGCAGCGTCTCGGCGCTCCGTCTCCCTGAGACCGTCGCTCACTCCGCGACAAAACGGATCAATTTGCTGGGCCTTCAGTAGCTCTTGCCTGCTGAATGCGATTCCAATTCTCCCAAAGGGGAGTCTGGTCTCGTCCCCACTCAGGACTGCAGCCAACGGCGTTGTAGGTTCGCTTTCGAGAAGCTCCCCCGCTCGCTCGTTTTGCGGCGCGCTGCTTGCCTGGAGAGCGGAATGAGAGGTTTGCCCGCTTGCGGACTCACCTCTCTCTGTGCTCGTTTCGCCCCCGACGCTTGCTGGCGCAAAGGCACCGGCAGTGGCTGTAACACCTGGAGGAATGCTCTTGGTGGACAATGGGGCACGGGATAGCGCGTCAGCTACCACGTTCGTGCTCCCCTTTCGATACTGCACTGAAAAGTCATAATACTGTATCAGGAGAGCCCAACGCGCCAGCCGGCCCGCAGGCTCACGGAGCCGCATCAGCCAACTGAGCGCACTGTGGTCCGTCTGCACTACGAATTTCGTCCCATCAAGGTAAACATCGAACTTACGTAGTGCAAACGCGATAGCGAGGCACTCCTTCTCGGTCACGGAATAATTCCTCTCTGCCGGAATCAAGGAGCGGCTGGCAAAGGCCAACGGCTGCAACACACCATCGTATTCCTGTAGGAGGACTGCTCCTAAACCCAGATCGCTCGCGTCGGTCTGGACAACGAACGGTCTGGTCAGGTCGGGGAGTCTGAGCTGCGCTGTCTCCGCAATGGCGCTAGACAGTTGGCGAAAGGCCTGCTGCTGCTCAGGTCCCCACTGCCACGCGGCCGACTTACCCAAGAGCTTGCTCAAGGGTGCCTGCACTCGGGCACAGGACGGAATGAATGACCGGTAAAAGTTGGTCATTCCCAAAAAGCGGCGAAGGCCACGTACGTCCTTGGGCGCGGGGAAATGAGGATTGCCCGAAGTTTCTCCCGGTCCGGCTCAATGGAGCCTCCGCCCAGCGTAAACCCCAGTAACTGAACTCGGGTTTGCGCTAGTTGGGCTTTCGCAGGATTCAAAGTCATCCCGGTGGCCCCCACCCTCTCGAGCACATCGGCAACATGGGTCAAGTGTTCTTCGAAGGTTCGTGAATAAATCACGATGTCGTCGAGGTAGCACATGCAGTATGACCACTTTGCTTCCCCGAGGACGCGGTCCATGAGTCTCTGAAAGGTCGCAGGACCGTTGCATAGACCAAAGGGCATACGAGTAAACTCAAATAACCCTCTGTGGGACGTGAACGCGGTTTTGCACCTGTTACGCTGATCCATCCGGACCTGTAGGTAACCTTTGGAGGCATCCAGCGTAGTAAAGTACCTCGCACTGCCCAAGGTTCCTACGATGGAGTTAATCGTGGGGAGCGGATAGGCATCCTTACGAATCACTCCGTTCAGACGGCCGTAGTCTACGCACAGGCGATGACTGCCATCTTTCTTAGGCACCAACACAATTGGAGACGCCCAGGCGCTGTACGAGCGGCGGATAATGTCGGCCGATAGCATCTCGTCCAGCAAGCCATCGATCACCTGCCTCTTGGCCAGGCTGACGGGCCGGGGGTTACACTTCAAAGGAAGCGCGTCTCCAGTTTCGATCGCGTGGCTCGCCAAATCGGTACAGCCAGGTTGATCGGTGAAGAGCTCTTCGTGCTGGCATAACAGTGCCGACAAGCGAGCCTTCTGTGTATCATCCAAATGAACCGCACAGGCGGCCAGAGGATGTGGTGCCTCTTCGTGCCGTGTCGCTCGATCCCTATGGGGACTGAGTCGACAAGCGCAAAGCGCAGGGGCCTGCCCCCGAATTCTGCGCGCGACGCGGTTCGTGCCGTGCCTCTCGTTCCCAAAGGGGAGTCTTAGCAGGCGAGCGCACAGCTCGAGGGCTTGCCCCCGAACTTGGCGCGCGGCACGTTTCCGACGCCCCATCTGCACAGGCAAGATCGGACGCCGGCGGGCTGATGAGCAACGTGAACGGTCCGTCGCGATAGCCGCCATTCGCAATGTCCACAACGATTCCTGTTTTAAGGAGAAAGTCCCTTCCGAGGATCACAGGAACACTGAGCCCGGGGAGATGAACGAAACGCGTGCGTCTCATTCGCTCTCCCCACCTGACAGTCAGCCTTGCGGCGCCCGCCGAATGGGCCACGCCTTTCGCAAGATTGAATGTCGTTCGGCAATCCCGCAAGCGCTCTGAGTGCTTCTGCAAGTGGGATAAAGGTACGGACACACTGGCGGCAAGACACGCGCGGCACGCCGCCGATGGCAAGAACGCCGCGCGGCAGAGAGGCCACATCAGTCGTGCGCGCGGCGGCCGCCGCGGAGTCACGTGACAGCGCTGATCTCGCCTTGTCTCGAACTGCGCGAGCATAGGCGCGATATCACGGTTGTCGCGCGCTTTTTCCTTGCTCGGTTAGCAGATACCGCGCTGATCGCGTTGATTCCTGCAATGGCAGATGCAGACGACGATGTTCTGACGACGATGAGCGTTTTGGTCATTGTGTGTTCTCTGCTGTTGCGACGGCGGCGCGCGCAAAAGGCGCGCAGACGAAGCACTAGCGCTGTTTGTCGCGGCTAGCTCGGAGCGCTCGGTCGTCGATCGTGGTTCCGCCGCCGCCGCTGGAAGTTAACTTCGGCAGTAGCCAAGAGGTGGCGCTTAGGAGAAAGCCCGGACGTCTCTCATTGGTTCGCGGCACGCGGCAAGCCGCCGAAAATGGCTCCTCGACCCATCCTCTGCGCGGCAGACCAAACCGGTTCCGCGGCAGGTTTTGCGGCACGCGGCGCGCCGCCGGCGGCGTGCCGCGCGCGTTTTGACGCCAGTGTGTCCGTACCTTAACACCTTTTCGCCGAACAACGAAGCGCTTGCGCCTGTGTCCAGCAGCGCAGGAAATTCGCGGCCGACAATGGGCACCGGAATAAAGGGCGCGTGCGCCCCAGCAACACAACCTGCTCGGTACGCCGAGGGGACAAGCAAGGTTTCGGTCACCCGTGCCTTCACGAGCGACCCGCGCTCCCGTTTCCAGACCTCACAGGAGGCCTGGGCGCGGTGCAGTCCCTTGCTATATGCCCTCGTTGTTGGCAGCGAAAACAGCGCACTCCGCCGCGGTACCTTTCCCGAGGCGGAGCGGCCTCAGCTCCCTGCCGGGGTCGACTCGCTGCTTGACCAAAGGGCCTGTTGTCACGAGCGTCCGCCTCTGCCATGCGTTGGGTCGAAGTGCGTCCCTGCGCATGCATTTCGGGCGGTGGTGCAGCACAGGCTGCCCGCCTCCCGTACGTGTAGGGATCTAGAGTGCGCGCGCTCAGCTCCCATGCACACCCGCTTGTAGCCGCAAAGGCAGCTTGGCCGGGTTGTTGCCGTTGGGGGAGGGGCACAGGCCCTCCCCACGCGCAGCGTGGCTCAAGGGCCTCGCTGGCGGGCGGCGGTGGGCGATAGGCTCGCGCGGCGAGAATGTCGCCTTGAATACGCTTTGCCTCGGCGGCCAATTCTTCTAAATCTCGGAAGCGGCCGCCGCGCAGGTACGCCGAAAAGGTCGGGTGTGCCTGCCTGATCAACCGCTCGACGCGTTCCTCAGTCGAAGCTTTGGGCTCGGCGACTAAGAACAGGTCTTGCATCGCGCGTACGTACTTCTGAAGCGACTCGTCAGGAGCTTGTGTACGTAGCTCAAGCTCTCGCCGCATCCTACTCTAGTAGTCAGCGGGTAGGAATTCGCGCAGGAATGCCACGCGGAACTCCTCGAGGGTTGTTGCACGGTATCCGGAAAGCCGGTACCACCTAGCCGCCGTGTCAGTAAGTGCTACGGGAACGACGCGTTCTAACACCCCCTGATCCTCCAAACGATTTGCCATTTGGTAGCGTACGTACCAGGGAGTCACAATAATCCCTGGCACTGAGCAGGTCACCGTATCCGCTGTAAGTCGGGACTGCCAACCGTACAGCGGGGTGCGCGCATTTCGGAACAGCCGAAAGCGCCTTAACTGCCCCCGAGAGTGACTGAATCATTTCAGCGGCGTTTTGCAACAGCGTCTGTGCGCCTGCTCCAAAGGGAAACGTTGGCGCGTTAGTGGCGTGGTCGAGCAAGGGTGAACAGTCGTCCAGCTCTATTAGTGGCGCGGTTTCCACAGGGATACCGGCCGCGGCGCCGCCAGCCCCAGAGCAAAACAGGCTCCTAGCGGGGTGCGCCTGCTGTCGTTCACAGCCGCCACTTGAGGCAGCTATACGTGAATGGCTTAGGCCGCTTGCAGCCAGCGTTGACAAAACAGGTGCGCGCTCGAAGGTTGCGCCACTGGGCACTACCGAATGCACTCCAAAGGAAGACGAGTGAGCGAAATTCGTGGCTGCAGCATTCGTGGCTACCACGGCCCCCTACAGGGGGCCGTGGCAGGCCACTGGTTTTGGCTGCTCATTTGAGGAGCAGCCAGCGGGCAAACGTCGGAGAGGGCTAAGGCCCCGTTTCCGTGCTGCGCTCCGTAAACTCCACAGGGAGCCGATCGAGAGCGCTGCGACATCGCACTGCCTTGCATTCCGAAGGGAATCGTGGCAGACGAATGTGCTGGTGTGCACTGTTCGGGGAGGGCTCTGGCCCCGTTCCCAAACAACGCTACTGCTCCAATGGGAGCTGGTACGTAGCGCCTCGTGTTGTCGTCCCCACAGGGGGCTGCGACAGGTGAGGGTGCATAAGTTCGCTGCTCAAGGGGAGCACTGGCCCCGTTATCGAGCAACGCGGCGTCTGCTCGCGGTAACAAAGGGCAAAGTCACCTAACAAATGACAAAGGTCACTAGGCCTCGCAGACATAACGCGGCGAGTACAATATGCAAAGGCGTACTGACTCGGCTAAGCACAGACAAAAGCTTAATGAGCCTTTGAATCCGCGTTGGGCGCCAGTGTGGGGTCCTTGGGTCTCACAGGAGTAACGACCACCGCGGGTTCGAGCTTAGCGAGCCACAGGGCCGCGTCAGCCGTCAGCCTGTAGCGCCGCTGCGCGCGAGCTCAGGCCACGAGGGGCTACCGAGCGACGCACGCAAGAACACAGTATTGCCCTAAATTGACGGAAACCGTTTATTGTCTCCAACGGCACCCAACACTGACGTAGTAGTTCTGCGGAAACCCGCAAGGTGGAGAGAAGTAATGAATAAAGGGAAAATCAGACATCCACCCGTTCGTAGCAATTGCTACGAACGGGTGGATGTCTGATTTTCCCTTTATTCGGCACCCAACACTGCACGAACGCCCGGTCCCGGGACGGCGGGGAACCAAAGGGGTCCCGCACCAAGGGCGAAAAATAGTTAGGGGCGCCTGTAGCACGTCGCTGCGAGAGCACAGGCTCAAGCTGGGACGCGCCGCTAGGAAAAGTCCCGGCGGCTATGCTACTTGCTCTCGCGATAACCGATGGGCCAACTCGCGAGAGCTCGGGCAATCTCCTTCGGCTTGGGCCTCCGATGAGTGCGGCTCGGCGTGGTACGACCTCGCGCGAGCACTAGGCACGCGTTCTTCGGCTTAGCGTCGGGATAGGAACAACACGAGGTACGCGCTCCCCGCACGGGCAAAGGCACCGTGCGTGAGCTCAGTCCTAGTCACAAAGGTGTCGGCGGACGAGAGGAAGCATGTACGTACCGGGCGCAGTCCCAAGGAGCAAGAGAGTCGCTACCGTCACGGCAGTAGCCACCAGGGGCCGCTCCGTGACGTCACAGTGAACAGACAGTGGAGATACAGGGCCAAGAAATACCTCGGGTAACAGAATATAAATACCTTGGTATATGGATAAACGAAGGCAACGGATATATGGAAATACAGGAAAAAACCATAACAGTCAAGGGGAAGAGAAATGCAGCCATATTGAAACACAGAGCGCTATGGGGATACAATAGGTACGAGGTCCTCCGAGGTATGTGGAAAGGGGTAATGGTTCCAGGACTTACTTTTGGAAATGCGGTTGTTTGCTTTAAATCAGGGGTACAATCAGGACTCGACGGGAACCAAAGGTCAGTGGGTCGCCTCGCATTGGGCGCTCACGGGAAGACTACAAATGAAGCTGTGCAAGGGGATATGGGCTGGACTAGTTTTGAAGTGAGGGAAGCTCGCAGTAAAATTGAGTATGAAGAACGGCTGAGGAATATGGAGGAAAGTTAATGGGCTGGGAGAGTGTTCAGGTATCTGTACAGGCAAAACATTAATTCACAGTGGAGGAAAAGAACTAGGAAGCTTACCAGCAAGTATGCGGCCTGTGGGGTGGGCAACACAGCAACAAAGAAGGTCAAGCGGAAAGTCAGAGAGGCTGAATTAATCTCATGGGTGGCGGCAATGGAAAAGAAACCTGCCATGAGTAACTACTTAAGGGGAAAAAACGAAATTAGGAAAGAAACCATTTATGATAACTCAAAGGGAAGCTCATTACTTTTCGAAGCGAGATCGGGATGCCTTAGAACACGCACCTATAAAGCGAGATATAAGAAGGAAGAAGAAACATGTGCTTGCTGCGGTAAAGCTAGGGAAACGACGGAGCATATTTTATTAGAATGTGAAGACGTCTATCCAGCGGTCGATTTAGGCACCACTGGCCTCCTTGAAGCCCTTGGGTTCAGCGGGAGCAGTGGTAAAGCAAACAGGTCCGCAATAGACATCAGTAAGAGGCGATTGGAGGATTGGTGGAAGAAAAGTAGGGAAACGACAAAAGACGGAGACGTACAAAAGCACAGTTCGCAATAGGGTATCAGAAAATTTGGACGTGGTAGTTCATAGTGTTTTTTTTTTTTTTCATTGGTGAACCTAGGTAGGATATTAGGCAGCATAGTAGCAAGAGCTTGGTGGCGCAAGCCACCGCCCCGTTCCAAAGGGGACGCTCATAACATCCATCCATCCATCCAGCTCCGCCCTCACCGCGAACCACCGCAAGTGGAGCGCCACCGCCAAAACTGGTTCGGAGCAAGGACGACGTGGCAAAAAGGATTGCAGACATGGGTGAAATGCGCCCGCGCAATGGCGCGTCGAATTCCCCAAATCCCCACAGGTTTTACGTGCTAAAATCAGGGCTTCCTTAACGTGCACCCAAACCTAAGTACACAAGTGTTTTCTCATTTCGCCCCCATCAATATGCGGCCGCTGTGGCCGGGATTCGATCCCCCCGGCCTCGTGCTTAGTAGCCCAGCACAACAGCCACTAAGCAGTTACGGCGGGTGATATTTTGTTTCTCCTCGTATTAGATCGCCGTGCGGATCTCAGCTGACACAGTATATGCCATCGAAGCGCTTCTGAATAGGTCACCGTCAATTTTCACCTAGCCCATGATGTGAAGTCTGCTCAAGTGTTTTAAGAAAAGTTCGAAAATGTACTTGCTGTTACGTATGCAAACTTAAACATGCTTTCTGTTGTTGCCCGTTATTATTTTCACATTTCTTATCGCAGCCTCTGCCTCTGCATATATTCATACATCTTAGCAAAAACGTGCGGTTATCTATTATAGCTACGCCATTGCAATGCATATCACTGCTAATGGATGCCAGTTTGACTGTTATTTAATGCTTTCACATTTGTTGCCACAATCTTGGCATTTGCAGATTTTGCAAATGCATTGCAGTATTTGCAGATTAGCAAAAACGTGTTGTTTCCTTGTATATAGCTAAGCCATTGCAGTGTATGTCACTGCTGGCGTACGTTACTATGACTGTTTCTTACGCTGTACGACATGAATGTCGACAGATGGCCGGGAGCACGCCAGGCAGATATGCGGCCTTTAGCCGGCACAGCGAGTCACGAGTGTAGTTCTTTAGTGACTTCTTTCGCGATGTCTTAATCATTCGATAACCTCTGTGATACCACGAAACATGAACGAGATGGTGTGGAGCTCACTCGTTTCGGTGTGGCACTCGTATCGTATCACGGTATACACTTGATCTTGGGTGTATATCCGCGTGACTGGGGCTTACTGGTTACGCGACCAGCCTTGTCTGCGCTTGAGCTGCGCTTTTTATGTGGTTCTGATCCAACTAAGGCTAAGGGGGGAAACAATTTTCCTCCCATATGAATTGCGAGACTTGAAGAACGTATATGACATGGGAGTTGCTAGGCGGAGGACGTGAATCGCCGGTGGCTATTGTCATCGTTCTTTATGTCAATGCTTGTTTGAAGGAAGGTAGCGGCAATTATTTACTTCAAAAAAAGAGATCAGCATAACTTTAGCCCTTAAAGCGTAGCCGTGTACTGTACATTTCAAAGCGCGCCGTCGATCGCATTATAGCATTCAGGTTAACACATGCTATGACAAGGGGTTGCCAACGGCGCTACGCCTCGGTACACCGCGCGACGCGGTTGGCGCACGCGTGCACCACATACCGCGGCATGGTTCAACTTAGCAGAAACAATGAACAAGAACCACGTGCACACTTGGAAAGCAGTTATTACACTTGCGACTAACACCTGAAGCAGGACAGCTAGCTATACATAGCGAGGGTTCCCTCGAAGAGAATAATACGCTAGATAGAGAGGGGCTTCCAGTTTATCAGCTGGAGTACGGGTGGCCGTGAAGTCTACCATGACTTCAATGAGGTTGATAGGCCGGTTGGCCTTAGGGGCCCACGGTAAAACCACAAATTAGGCAGTGCAAGGAGGCATGGGTTTGGGTCTATTTTGAAGTCGTAGCAAAAATTAGTTTCGAAGAAAGGCTGCACCTCAAAAGCTTGGACACAGAATGGAGGAAGCGGTCAAGAAAGTTGGCAACGAAGTACAGGGTAATGGAAAGCGTAATTAGACAACGAGGAGTCATCGGAAAGAAAGTAAGAGAGAGAGAGACAGCGAACTGGATGCAAATAATGGAAACAAAGAAGACCATGGAGATAAACAAGAATGAGAAAAAAGAAATTAGGAGGTAACATCTGTACGATAATACGAATGACAGTGTCTTGCTATTTGAGGCTCGAGCTGGTTGCCTAAGGACAAAAACACACCGAAGCAAACATTCGCAGCACGATGAGTCATGCGTATACTGCAGCAAAAATCCCGAGACCACTGAACAAATCCTAATGGAGTGTGAAATGAGACCCGTAGGTAGCGTACACCTTCCAGAAGCGCGCGGTTTTAAAGCGGACTGAGGCATTAACCAGCCAACAGTCGATATACGCAAGGGCCATTTAGAGTACTGGTGATAAATAAGCAGGAAAGAAATTGATAGGATTGGATTCGTGACGGGCATAGGCAGATATAGGTGTTGAGGTAGAGAGAAAAGATTAAGGAGAGATAGGCAAAATGCTAGACTGCGATGAATGTGGCAAAAGCAGTCTAGTCAAAGCTGGCTAAGTGACTATTGGTTGCCACTCCGTTTAAAGGGGGATGCCAATTATCATCATCATCCTCATGTGGGCGGGGCTTCTACTGAACTCTTACAGGTGTTTTGACTTAGGAGCATGGATGAGTTAATAAATCTCCTATGGACAACAGAAGACGCCCACGCTCGAAAGGTGACGTCATGAGTGAAGGCTGGGAGAAAAGAGCTAATACATTTCGGCGGGTTGCAGAGATCACGTTTATCATTTTTCGGTAGCCCATTGGCTACGGCGTTGCACGTATGAGCACGAGGTCGCGCGTTCGATCCCGGCCGTGGCGGCCACATTTCCATGAGGGCGAAATGCAAAGACGCTCATGCATACTTAAATTTAGCTGCTACGCCAGGAATCAAGATTTTTCAGGAGTCTTGCGCTATGACGTACCTCATACCCCAGATAGTGGATTTGACACGTAAAACCCCAGAATGTAATATATAATTTTTTGTCTTGCAAAAGCAGACCCACAACGCGGGCCTTGCTGCAGAATGTTCCGGTCATCGTCTCGTAATCTTCGTGTCCACTGCAGCGTAAAACTCACGGATTGAGACTGCGTAACAAACAGTAGTCAACAAACAGATTATATTCTAACGCGATAGCGTTAAGGACCCCGTGTAGCAGAAAACCCGGTGTCGGCGTCGACGGCGTTGCCCGTGAGAGAAAAATCATCCAGGACCACGCAGGCTCTCTGCGTGGCGCATATGCGTGGCTGAACTAATTGAATTCCTCAGAGTAAAATGCGTCAGAAAATTCGTAAAGTACAACTTACACGCAACCTACAGACATGGCAGCGTCGGTCTGTAATTTGAATATACGAGACAACAATTCTGTTACGCGGAAACTCAAACACAAACCCCTTTTCCAGCTGCCGTGTGTCTTAGTGGCCGCGGACGGTAGGTGTGGATATTAGATATATCTAGTGAGTGGGTTGTTGTATTTAACTTAGTGAAGTGTGCTAGAGACGTATACTGATGCGTACGTGAGTAATTATGAATATCCCAATTACGAACGAGGTAATTATGCGAAATTAATTACGATTGTCGTAGTTCATTGTACTTGAACAATCGGATGCGCTTGTATCGCATAAACATTCAATTTTGGAGAAAAGGAAAGGCGAAGTAACCGTTTCGCTTCTCGATGGACACGTCAGCCGTGCCGTCAGGGAATTAAGGAACTCCTGCGGGCGTGACATCACAGGAGCGGAATGCTTCCACTGCTCGCGGAGGCCCCTAGGAGAAGCGATGACGTCAGCGCTAGGGCATAAAACGGCACAGCACGCGCTCGTAGTAATTACGTAGGTATGTTACTCAAGGTCATGGCAAGGGAACGAGAAGGCGATGCGGACGGAGCCCGACAACGCTATCGCGCTCCGCTCTTAAAGGCGGAGCTTAAGCATCCTTTAAGTTCTTTTTTTTTTTCATTTTGGGCCTTAACCTAACCTGCTCAGATATTGCTTGCATTAAGCCACACCGCTAGCCAGTGACAACATTCTGCTGAACAAGCGCTGCCATAATAATTTATTCACACGGCATTGCCTGCCCAATGTACACACCAATTGCCTATTCCAAGAACGTATCACGAGGAAACCCTTTAGATCAACCAGTACGTACACGTCAAAAGACGTGCGTGCTAGTAATTGAAACGATAGCTGGAGAAGTTTACCGATTAAAAGGCTTGGCACGCTATACTAGAGGTTTGATATACCGAGCGTCCCAGCGAACTTGAACCAAGATAAAAAAAGAAACAGGCAAGACATCTAGGGAAACTGTACCAGCTGTATATTAGCCGCCGTCGTGTGTACATGCAACCAGTATTTTTCATCACTAAATATTAATTAATTGTTTTTATTTGGTCAAATTGTTAATTATTGCTTGAATTTCTAACGTGTCGATTATAAAGTTGTCGAGCGCCTTAAGCAACTTCGGATTCAAGCATTCTTTTTCACTGCTAAAATTTGCCTGGTTGTTGTTGCAGAAAAAGAAAGCCCCTGCGAAAAACCCACACACACAGACAAAAAAAAAAAAAACAAAAAACACGTGACGGCGCTCTTGCGCGGCTGCTATTATGGTCCTAGAATACGTAGTCAAAATGCATGATGACGTCGCAGCGAGTTGGTGCGACAACTTCAAGCCGGAGCCGCTACCCGTCTGTTGTTGCGCTTTTTCTGGCTTATACCAAGCGTATTATCGTGATGGGAGTCGTGTTTTTGATACTGACAGAAGAAATAATTTTTCTATTTTTTGTTCCCTTGAGGGAGGCTGCGTCAACGCAGACAGCGAATATATTATCGGATATTCTCAAGCTAGAAGGCATATATGATGATTTCGTGGAACTGATGAGGTCGATAGTGACAACCGGGCACAAGTGGTATGGGGAGGCCGTAACGCAATGAAGCTGCGGAAATTCACCGACGACTGAAGCAAGGGTGTCCTCTGTCGCCACTGTTCACGCGTTATGTTGAGGGCATTAAATTAAATTATGGGGTTTTACGTGCCAAAACCACTTTCTGATTATGAGGCACGCCGTAGTGGAGGACTCCGGAAATTTCGACCACCTGGGGTTCATTAACGTGCACCTAAATCTAAGTACACGGGTGTTTTCGCATTTCGCCCCCATCGAAATGCGGCCGCCGTGGCCGGGATTCGATCCCGCGACCTCGTGCTCAGCAGCCTAACACCATAGCCACTGAGCAACCACGGCGGGTTATGTTGAGGGCATAAAAAGACGCCTGGAAAGCAGCGAATTAGGTTTCGATCTACATTGCATCCGTAATGGGCAAAGAGTGGAACAGAAGGCCCCTGGGCTGATGTGTGCGGATGGAATAGTGCTACTGGCGGACAACGCAAGGGATTTACAGAGAGCTGCGAATATAAGTGACAATGTAGCGACGAATCTGGGCCTTAAGTTTGGTACAGTGAAATGGGGAATTATGATCTTCAATGAAGAGACGAGTAATAACGTGGTATCAATTCAACAGGAAGTCACACCCATTGTCAAGCAATAGAAATACTTGGGTGTACGCATAAACGTAGGAAAGATCTACTCAAGCACCCACCAAGATAATCTAAAATATGAAAGGGGAGCGGAATGTAGCAATAATGAAACAGAGCACTTTGGAGCAACAATAAATACGGGTGGTGCGGAGAACTTGGGCAGGTGTAATGGTGTCAGCGCTAGCGTTCGCATATGCAGTTCTGTGCTTTATAAATCAGAAATTTTGTAGGGGTTGGAGATTAATTAGAGGGCGGTGGGCCGACTGGCTTTAGAGGCCCCAGGGTAAAACCACAAATTAAGCAGTGCAAGGTGACACGGGTTGGGCCGCTTTTGAAGTCAGGGAAGCGCAGAGAAGATTAGCTTTGAAGAAAAACCAAGGAACATGGAGGAAGAGAAATGGCTAGCTGGCTAAAGTGCACAAATATCTGTACCTCAAAAGCGTGGACACGGAATGCACGAAGAGATCAAGAAAGTTGGCAACCAAGTACAAGTATAAGCAGACAACCAGGAGTCGTCACAAAAGAAAGTGAGTGAGAAAGAGACGGCAAGCTATATGCGAAGGTTGGACACAAAAAAAGACATCTAAATTTATAAAACGGCGAGAAAGAAATCAGGATGCAAGATCTTTAGACAACGCAAACGGGAGCACCTTGCTATTTGAGGTCCGAGCTGGCTGCCTGAGGAAAAAAAAAAAGAACCTTTTGGAGCAAATATGCGCCGAGCATGAAACATGTGTGCTGAAAAAAAAAAAAAGAAAGCCCGCAAATGATCACTCGGGAACTCGTGTTGGAACGCCATGATATTGACCAAGCGAGTGTGGAACTTCTAGAAGCGTCGGGATTCAACGAAGGTGGAAAGAATAACTGTCAGGTCGGCAGTCGAGATAAGTATACGAGACGATTACAATATTGGTGGAAGAAAAGCAGAGAAGAAATTGTTAGAATTGGAGTCATTGCAAGTGTAAGTAATGGTACGGTGCAGTGATAGAGGGTTTTAAATTCGAAATTCAAGATCGAGATCAGATAGGCAAAAGGGTATTTAGTGATAGATGTAGTAAACCAGATTAAATAAAGCAGGCTAGGGGCCTCCTTGTCCCCCGACCCGTTTCAAAGGGGATGCCAATAAATAAATAAATAAATAAATAAATAAATAAATAAATAAATAAATAAATAAATAAATAAAATGTGTATACTGAAGTACCCTGGAACAATCTCGATAATAATAATAATAATAATAATAATAATAATAATAATAATAATAATAATAATAATAATAATAATAATAATAATAATAATAATAATAATAATAATCGATTAATCGGTGCGCTTGCATCAACGACTCGCATAAGGATCGCCGATTTTTCGCATGGAAACGAACGTACGTCGCTGTACGCATAGCCGCGTAGCACTGCACACGATCGGATAACATCGCACCCGCCACGATAGCCGAGTCGCTGCGGCGTCGAACCGTTGAACTCGAGGTCGCGGGTTCGATCGCGGCCGCGGCAGCCGCATCTAGATGGGGGCGGAATGCACAATAACGTGTATTCCCAGGTGGTCAAAATTAATCCGGAGTCTCCTGCCACGGCATGCCCCGTTATCATATCGAGGTTTTGACACGTAAAACACCTTAAATAATTGTGTTTTTATTAATTAGATGGCGTCGTGCATTGTGACGTGCTCGCTGGCTCGGTAAATGCCAATCTATAAATAGTAGCGTGAAGACAGGCGTAGTGTTTTTTCAGGAGCGGTTGAATAATCTTTCTTTTCTTTCCTTTTTTAATTATGCAGGATCACAGCAAGACTGGTGATCGGGATGCCTTGCAATTATCGCAATCGTCACGACGACGGGTATGACAGATTCACGTTTCGGGAAATTACCAGCGCAACACGGACAAGGACGAAGTCACCGTCCTTGCGGTGAATGAATCAGGCAACACGAACACCCCCAACTCGCGCAAGCTTCTCTTCTAGTTAGGGTATGACGGAGACGATCGCGGTGGGAACTGTCAAAGCTTGGTTCATACGATAGTATATAAAAATAAAGCAAGAGAGATTAGCAGTCGTCAAGTGAAGCTCTAACGAGTATTGAAAGATGATGCGAAATATGGAAATGTAACGGAAACTAGGGCAATACATTTGCATTGCGCATATCGAACAACGTATGTGGTCGAACACATTTACACAGTGCAGTCTGCAGTACTTCCCACGGCAGACACCTTTAAGTGCTTTGAGCTAAATATAACAAAAAAGGAAGAAGCTTAAGTTGGAACGACCACATCACGAACTTCTGCAACCAGCGTCCCAGTCAACAACAACTATAACTGCTTATCTGAAACACGTGAGGCGGACGCTTGAATACGCAACCATTGTATGGGACCCTGTTCAGACTGGATTGACCGATAAATTGGAAAAGGTGCGGCGGAGGGCAGCCGGGTTTACACTTTCCGGTTGCACCCGCACACACTCTGTTTCCGAAATGCTATACGCCGGCTAAACTTGCCAACGCTAGCCGAAAGGACGTGCGCAGCTCAGCTAATGTCTCTCTTCCTGATTACAACAAAGTTATTTCACTAAAACCACACGTAACAGCACAACAAGGTAGAACGTTAAGAAGGCGGCACGGTCTTTATTTCTTCATTTTTTTAACAACCGCAATCACATCTAACAAGCTATGCCTGCTTCTTACTAAAAAAAAAAAAAAAAAATAAATAAAAAAACAAACAAGGAATGGAAAGGCCCTCCTATATCAATGCTTGAATCTAAATTAATGTGTTGTGAAGGCACTCTTTACATCTCCTTCACAATACAGAGAGTTCGAGCAGCATCAGACACGATAAGTATAAATAAAATTAAATTATGGGGTTTTACGTGCTAAAACCACGACCTGATTATGTGGCACGCCGTAGTGTCCCCGGAGACTCCTGAAATTTGGACCACCTGGGGTTCTTTAACCTGCACCTAAACGCACGGGTGTTTTCGCGCGCATCGAAATGTGACCGCCGTGGCCGGGATTCGATCCCGCGACCTCGCACTCAACAGGCCAACACCAAAGCCACTAAGCAACGGCGGTGGGTTCGAAAAGTATACTTCTCGTGTCTGATGCTGCTCGAACTCTCTCCTTTAGATTTTTTGACCGTGAGTATATTTTTGTACAGATTCATTTATACCGCGCTTGCCCCCTTTTAATACGCTTACTACATATTTTTTTCTTTTCTCTGTTCATATTTATATATTTGTTTTAATAGCTTGTGATTGTATTACTTACGAATTTAATTGTTATTGTACGTGATGCTTCTCACTAACACTGTAAGAGCCGAAAGGCTGACAGCACAAGCAAATAATAATAATAAATCAGAATTTTGTTCGACAGGCTCGCCGCCGAGTGGCGCTTACACGTCATTGCAGACACATAGAGCACGTTTCACACGCAGCAATTATCTGGTGCCTCTTTGAGTGGGTTAAGATGTGGACAGTCATAGGGAGCTTCGGACTATATTTCTTATTTCTGCGACATTTTTACACCAAATAGGAAAACAATTCCGCACATCGGAACCGAGCTTACTTTTTCGGCGCACGCTTTTACTTCAGCATAAAAAAAAATATCAATTGACACAAGGTGGAAAATGCGGCTTACGCTTATGCATTGCACGACGTTTCCACCTTCAGAGAGTCCGCAAGATATATATTTTTTTCTTGTTGAAACATGAAAACAGCATAGCAGTTTAGACTGAGTGAGCTAGAGCGAGTGTCAAAACGTCGCGATGCCCTGCTTTCACACGACCCCTTTCTGCATCATGACGTCACAGCGCCGTCGCATCCTGGGGAACAAAACCGAAACCGGCTACAGAAAACCGTTATATTAAATTATTTAGTGGTAGCGTCTTTTTTCTCGTGCTTAGAGGTCTAGGACATTCACTTAATAGTAAAAAAAAAAAAATCCAAGAGTCGACAAAATCATCTCAGTACTCCTTTATGGCTTCCGCTTCCGCTTCTTCTATGAGCGAAACAACCCGCAGTGCCACAGAAGGAACTCAGGCACATCTTTTTTTTATTAGGTCGAACGCCTTTCTAGGCTCATGGTGAAGTTTCGGTCAGCACACCTGACCGCCGGAGTGTCCGCCGAAGCGTCATCACGCCACATGAAGACAGATTAAAGATAGATTCAAGAATAAAAAATGATTGGTAGTGACAGTGAATGATAATGTTATAATAGATATTGGTAGAGGTTAATAATGACTAGTAATTACTAATAATGACTACTAATGACTTGTAATGACTACTAATGACTCCGAAATGACCGATATGTCTAACGACGGCTTTTAATGACCACAATTGATTACAAGCGACTAAACATGCTTAATAGTGAGCAGTAATGACTAATAATGACTGAAATGACTTGCAATGACTAGTAGTGACTATGAAATGACCAATATGTCTAAGAACTAGTAACGACTTCAATTGATTAGAAATTTCTACAAATCCTTAGTGATGACCAGTAATGACTAATAATGACTGGAATGACTTGTAATTACTACTGACTATGATATGACCAACATGCATAACAACGGCTTGTAATGACAATTGATTACAAATGACTGACATGCTTAGTAGTGAGCAGTAATGACTAAAAGAAAGGAGAGAAAGAGGCAAGAAGAAAGAGGCGAATGCTAAGAGGAGGAAGAGTAGGCTTTCGCCGTTACCCTCTTAAGAGAGATTTTAAGAGACCTTGTAATTTTTTTTAATAAGTGATGCAATGTTGTCACTAGCTCTAATTACGGTGACTCAGTGAATACAGCATTCACGTGCGGTACCGGAAGTCGTGGGTTGAAATACATGTCGAGGTTGGCGCATTCCAAAGGGGGCGAACACAAGGACGCCCCAGTTAAGGATGCACTAAGGAAGTGTACGTTAAGGAAGTAGCGTTAAGCATTCACTAGGGGTAAAAAATAATCCAGAGCTCTCAACTGTGGCCTCTCTCGTAGCCTCTGTACTGATTTCATAAGGAATCAATCAATCAATCAATCAATCAATCAATCAATCAATCAATCAATCAATCAATCAATCAATCAATCAATCAATCAATCAATCAATCAATCAATCAATCAATCAATCAATCAAATATACAAACAAGTAACTAGATGTTTGTCGGAAAATTGTGCCTTCTACTTGCTTCGCATATCCAGCTTTCCTAGACATGTTGCAAATTCAAGCTTTACAGCATGAAATGGAAGTGTCTGTGGGCTCGGTAGGTTATGAAAATGCAACAAACGTTGTAATGTGTCTGATATTCAGTGTGGTCCTATGGCAACGTCATCCTTTAATATGGGTGCTGCTTGATGCATTCGTTTTAGAAGCATTGAGTTGCAACGGTGCAAAAAAAGAAAAGAAAGAAAAGGAGGAAATATATTTCAATACCTCTAAAGGTAAACGTGTCGCTAACATAGACGTCGCAAAACTTCAAGCATTGTGGCTGACTCGAGACGGATGGACTCCGTGTAGGTCATTACAGGACACGATCTGATGCTATAGATGAAAGAGAGAGGACTCAAAGCTTTATTTTCATTTTTTGGTTCTGAAGTGTTGCTCCGTAATTACCACACAATAATAGTAGACATCCTGACAAACCTCGGAAAGTATACATCCAACAAACATACTAATTCTGATACTTATGTCTATCTCATTGCAGTCACTCAGCAGTACCACAGCACGTGGACCTAGTGCCTCCGCCTTTTACTCAGTGTTTGCCGTCGAAATCCCGCTGAATAAACGTAGCAGGGACTTTTGTACACAGCTGCAGTAAATAATTATGTTAGTAGGACATATCGCATTTACTAGTGTTAAGCCAGCCCTTGTCTAAGGCCTGCACCCAGACTTTTGATTGCGAAAATTTGAAAGAAAAAGGTTTCGATAAGCGTCACATGCACCTTGTAGCGCCTTCACGGCGCTACTAGGTGGTACTAATGCACGTCTTAAAAGTTGGTCGACTAATATTAAGCCCGTGACCTTTGTGTTAATTAAGGCGAAGGAAATTAAGCCACAGTTAATGAAGGTAGAGTTATTTAGGACACTCGAGCCCACTAACTTTCATGGGAGTCGAACCCTCGACCTTTATATTTTGCCAGATTTTCCGCCTCATGAGCCATATAATGCTTTCGCATTAAAACAAGTGCAGAGAGAACAGGTAATAGGAAGTAACAACGCATTCAAATGAGAATTAATGAATGTGTCGTGAGCGCGCAGGATTTCGCCTTCATCCTCTTTAGCGTGTGCTCAAGTGACTGTCGATTTTTCTGTGAACCCTAATTCGTCTATTAGAGCAACCAATTATACAAATAACTGATGCTGCCTCGAATAATTCTCCAAGTCACGTCTCACTTAGAGTGGCGACACAACACTGCCATGTACGTAGGCGCCGATCGACGCCGACTCTCCGGCTGGGAGCGCGGCGCCCGCGAGGAGGAGGGCAAACGGCGTTTGGATTCAGACTCTTTCCGCGGCTCCCAGGGACGTAAAACTTAGCAGAACCGATCGTTAGTGCGCATTGTATGCACTGCGCTCGTCTGCTCAAAATGGCCAGGCCTGGTGACGGGTCCTTTAACTACAATTAGGCATAATTACGCGTCCCTCTGCAAAAAAATCTGTCGGAACAATTCAAGAAAGCATCGCTTAATTGTAACAAGTTGGTTGCAACTGGTGTCTTGCTTTTTTTCTGCTTTCCATTGTATGCAGATGAACCCTTTACATCTAAGCTCGCACAGGGCAAACACGCACACCGCCATCGCGTTGTTCCTGACAGCGGTGGCTGTCGCCGCTGTCGTGCTGCTCATCAGCAGATGGCTGGCCTACGAGCCCGTCGTGGGCTTCTGCGAAACTCCCGATTGCCGGAAGCACGCCGAAGAGCTGAAGGCCGCCATGGACAGGAGCGCCGATCCGTGCACCGATTTCTACAAGTTCGCCTGCGGCTCCTGGAAGGCCGTGGGCAAGGAGAAATCCGTGATAGCGCGCGTCTTCACCTCGTCGGCCGCCATGGCGATGAGGGAGATGGAGGCGGATCCACAGCTGTCCGTGGTGCCGATGGCGCCCCAGTACTACCAGAGTTGCATTGGGGCTCGCATCGATATGGACAGCGAGCTGGAGATCTTCAAGAAATTTAAGCGCGACCTTGGCCTGGATTGGCCCGAGAAGGTGCAGAACGCCGTGGTCGATCCGCTGACGTTGCTGCTGAACTTGAGCATCAACTGGAACTTTCACGTGTTCTTTAACCTGCGAGCCATGCCCGTGTACAGAAAAAGGAGCCAGACGCTTTACATGAGACGCGGCTTGCTGACGCCCAAATGGCAGGACCTGAGCGAACCGCGAAGGTGGATGGCCAACGTCCGGGAGCACTGCAGACTTCTGAAGGCCAAGCTTCCGGACAGCGCTTACGCGGAACTGGAAGCGGTGGTCAAAGACCTCATGAACGCCTCCATCAGCGTGCCGCGGGATGCCACCAACGACACCACGTTTGCGCTGAACGAGATTGAGCACTTCATACAGCCCGCGTCGAATTGGTGGCGGGACCAGCTGAACGAACTCCACGGGCCCCAGTTCAGCTGGACGCTGTACAGTCCAGTGGCGCTCGAGGACGCCACCATCCTCCTGAAACTCGATCGCCTGGTGAAAAACTACGCAGAAAAGAGGGCGTCTCTGCTTACTGGGTTGGCGTGGGTGTTTGTCCGGCAGAACCTGTGGATGATCGCCAGAAAGCCGGAGCTGGTCCTCAAGCTTGACCCCGCTGCGCTCGAGATGGCCATGAAGAGGGCCTGCCTGAACTACGTGCAGTCGTATTTCGGACTCCTCATCTCGGCCAGACACATATACGAGCGCTACAACTCCACCGTCCGCGCCGCGTTGCAACAGTTTTACGACTTCATCAAGGAGGAGCTGAAGCAGCAGTTCCGTCGCAGCGAATGGATCGAGGAGACCGTCAAGACGAAGGCGATCGCCAAGCTGGACGAGCTGAGCTTCAACGCGATGCCTGAAGACCGCTTCTTCTCGAAGATCGACTTGAACCAGCTGTACAGGAAGTTCCCCAGGATCCGCGGTCAGTTCGTGGAGAACTTCATCGCCATATCCAAGGCGTACCGCCAGGTCATCGGCGAGGACAGCTTCATCAGCATCTTCTCGAAGCGGCTGGGCGGCGGCGACGCGAGTCGCTACAACTACTACTACAACATCGCCTTCGTGGCGCTGGGCGCCATGGAGCCGCCGATCCTGTACGGCGACGGCACGCCCTCCATGCAGTACGGGTCGCTGGGCCCGATGCTTGCGCAGTGCATGGTGCGCTCATTCGACGGCCGCGGCGCGTTCGTCAGCAAGGCCGGCGACAACGAGGCCTGGTGGGGAGCGTCGGAGGAGTACCACAAGCGCGTCAACTGCGACTTCCTGCACGGGCAGGGCGGCCCGACCGGAGGGCCCGGCTCGCGGCGCCAGTCGGCGCTGTTCCCGCTGGCGACCGGGCTGGCCGTCGTGTACGCGGCGTACCGAAGCGAAGTGGCGTCGCAGTACCAGATCAAGTACGCCGTCGACGAGCTTCGGCTGCGGGGCCTGGAAGACTTCTCCGAAGACCAGCTGTTCTTCCTCACCTACTGCCTGTCCACCTGCGCTGCCAACAGCAGCGGCGACGCGTGCAATGTGCCCCTCCAGCATTCGATCAATTTTGCCGCCGCTTTCCAATGCGAGGTGAATAGCCGCATGAACCCGTCGAACAAGTGTCTGTTTTTCGAATGAACCGGCACCGCCAGTGCTGTTTTTCGTTCTGCCCATTTTTCTTCTCTTCTAGTTGAGTTCGCAATTTTAACGCTTGCACACGATTGGCAAGGACAAGTGGACTTATCGCGGGAACTCTTTGTACGTTTTTTTTTCTTACTGTATTCGTATAGACAGCTGATAGCTAACGGTTGTATTTTATTCTAGATACGCATCACGTGTTCTCACTTTTCTTTATTCGCGGTAACACAACGACGGCCAAAATGGACTTAAAGCATATCTCGTATGTGCGCGTCCACTCGACGCGCGCGGTGCCTGTCACGAATTCGCACCTACGGACACTCGTTCACTAAAGATTCCGGCCTGTCATCGAATATGACTTCTTCACTGCCGAGAGCCAATGTTCTAGTCGATGCACTTGAGGACGCAAGAGTGACAATCGCTATATTCGCGGAGGCTGTCGAAACGAAAAGGAAAGAAAAAGGGCTCCTGAGAGCGACAACGCGAAGGCTGAGCCTGCAGAAACGAGGGGGAAAGCTTTCTTACAGTAAACAAACCTCTCTATAGCAACATGCCGCGTATATGCCTAGATCGCCATGTAGTCCATTTCATGAAAAAAAAAAAAAATATCTCCTCAGCTTGCGTTCGCGGGAAGTCGCGGTATATTTTGCTTCGTCTAACAAGTGGAAAATGCAGATCCTCTATTTGCCTGCGATATCTAGCTCGAATCTACAGGGGCCATTAAAGAGCAAAGTGAGACGGCCTTCGATAGTCACGAGAGTATGTACACGCTGAGGTGTTTATTTGCGCCTTCGAAATTGTAAGTACACGCAGAGGTATTTGCGTTTTGCGTAATGACGCACGAATACGCACTAGAATGTAGTTAATATTGCGCATAAACACAGCCGAACATCCCACAGAGAAAGCGAAGCACGCTAGCAATTTGGAAGTTGTAATAAAATCACTCACACCTTAAACACAAGTCACGGTCACGGGATTTTTTTTTATTGCACGAGCAAACAGTGCAGAGCAGAGCAAGCACGTTAAAACGCCATAGATGGTTAAAATTATTCCCGAGTGCCCCCCTCTCCAACCACGTGGCTCATAATTGGATCGTGGCATTGGTGCGTAAAACGCCTGGCTCCAATTTCCAAGAAAGAACAAGGCAAAATAACTAACAGAAAGAACCAAAATTGACATAGCTTCCTAGTTCTCTGGGGCTAGGAAATTGTCAATCTTGATTCTTTCATATTTAATTCGTATAGTTATTTCATACAACAGGGCGATCAATTGAACTATTTGGTGCCCGTTCAGTGTTATTGCGCTATGTACAGTATACAAAATAATGGGGACAAGGGGGACCCTGAGTGAGAACGAAGGCGCAAACTTGTTCGTGTCAGTTTGCATCTTCGCTCCCAGTCAAGTGTCCATCTTGCATCCGTTACTGTGTGCTGTACGTAGCGCAATAACATTGTAAGTTCTTACATAGTTATTGACATACTTTGCTAACCTTTCCGGGGCTATAGGAAACTTATCATTTGGTTCTTTCTATTGGTTGTCTTGCCGTCTTTCTCTAGTTTTTTTTTTGCTTTTTTTCAGACAGCGCTTGCCCGTGGCAAAATATGGCTTGTATGCTATGGCTTGTATGTGTGCGGGCTTTCAGTTTCGGGCGGCAGTGTGCATTTTAGTGCCCGACCCTGTTCGTCCAGTGAGTATTGCGCCTCCTCCGCCAAAGAAAGCGAGCTTCTTTCAAAACGAAACCTACTATTGTGGTACCCTCCGGCACCTTCCTGAATGCGGCTGCAGCTGTCTTTTTATTGTGTTTTAGATGCAGAAGCATGGAAATGCAAGGTGCTGTCGCCATCCTTGTAGCGCTACAAATGTGACGGCGCCCTGCTCTGTTCTCTACGGAATCGCGCAGTGAAACAGCTCTACATCTCAGTAATACATCTTAGTTACTAAAATTCACACCTTAGTAACACAGTCCGTTAAGTTAGCAGAAAGCAAGCGCCTACCTTGGCCGATTCCCCCTCGATGTGTACGTGCCACTCAATAAAAGAATCGACAACAGTAACGCTCTACTTAATCGGTTGAGTAGAATCGGTATCGCCGTCTTGTTGCACTCTTGTGTTGAATCTGGCTCGTTCAAAGATTACGTTGCGTCGCGGTATTAAGTGTTTGTTTAACTGCTCTACAACTGCATCGAATTTCTTGGAGTTCTCTTCAGAGAGAGCAGAGGTCGCGTAGATTTCCTCGGCCCGCTCGCCCATAGTATAGCGTGTCGACTTGATCTTTCTCGGGGTTCACGCACAACCCGGAGGAGTCTCGGAAACGTTCGAATCTTGGTTTCCACTTCGGCCACTCGTTCGGCGAATGAAATTTGAAGACGTCCGGTGGTAGAATTACAAATGACAAGATGCCCTCGAATTTTAGGCGTTCTCGTTACTTGAGTTCCGATATGGGCGTACAGGGAGCAGCTCACCGGCGTTTCTTTGCTGACGTCATCCTTCGCACCGAGGATGGCTAGGAGCCGATGTCCGCTGGTAGCACCCGTTATTCTGACACCATGTCGTAACCAGGAGAGGAGAGAGAGACGGCCAGACGAGGAGTCGCATAACCATACGTGTATTAGTCTCTCAGACGTAGATCTAGGTCCTTGGGATTTACTGGAACGTACCCACTCGTGTAGATTGGCCAAGAATCGGGTATAGGTTATAGTAAAGTGTAAAATAAGTCAAAATTCTATAATAGGTAAGCTATAATCGAAAGATAGAGATTGTAGAGCGTGCACTATTTTATGAAACTGAACACTCGATCATGACCATAAAGTAAACACAATTCAAGTTCCATTTCGGTGAAAGAGAAGGAGGCTAAACAATTTAGTATTCAGAGTTTGAATAGAATTTGAATGGCTAGGCCAGCTAGCGACATTTTCGCCAATGAGTCAGCCGTTTCATTTAGAACTAGGCCTGTATGCCCAGGTACCCAGACTAAATGGATATTAGTTAAAGGGACAATAAATGCAAATATTAGGTCAAGAAAAACTTATAGATTAAGGCTTTAGAATCTGTCAGACGTCGATATTATCGTGAACATAGCCTTAGTGATCGAGAAACTGAGGTAAATGCAGGACATGATTAGAGACTCCCCCGATACATTCAAGTACTTACCCGATGACGAAAGCCCTCGGTTAAATTTTGTCGCTAGTACTCAACCACTCGTTGCAAAAAAAAAAAAAAAAAAAAAAAAAGAGATGTATGTTATTATAACACGAAATAAAATGCTACTTGCATAGTTCTATTTCATTTTTAGAAAAAGAGAACTCATTCAACTTACTCTTGACTACGTCGCGGGTGGTAGAAAAGTTTCGTTTTCGCTCGACTCTGCGCCGCCCGCGCTTTCGCGTTTCAGTAGTTTCGCTACCGCGTGGTGCTGCGCTGGTTTTGCTGGCTCGCGAAACTCGCACAAACTGCAATTAGCAGTAAATTCAACTTCCAGATGATGTCGCGGGATGCCCCAGTGGTCTAGGCCACTTGACCAACAAGCAGCAGCAGCAGCGGCGAATCCGCCGCTAAAGCATCCATTACACTGCGTGTTCTGAGCAAGTGGAGAGGAGGAACACAACTGAAATACCCCAACTGCCCTGCGACCAACGTCGATCTCAAACATCTGATCTAGTCCTGCCCTGCCACAGCCAGCCTCAGGGACAAGCACACCCGACTTTTAAGGGTGGCGTCGTACGAAGTCTGGATCACACAGCAAGCAGAAGCCACCCGAAGAATTAACGCTTTGCTCTCCTTTATTAAGGAGCCAGGCATCCTGCCTTTCACCTGATCCCTCACCTCCTTCTTAGGCCACCCTTTCCAATAAACGTTTCAATCAGTGGTGATGGCGTATGTAACGTCACCAGTCCCCCGGTTGAGTGGCAGAAGATTTGAATTTCAAAAAAGGTATTCGGGCCCTTCCGATGTAAATTTCTCGCAAACAACGTATTTTCTTGGTACGAGAAAAGCGTTGCGAGGTTTCTGGAATGGCATTTAAACAGTCCACGTCGACTTAGTATTTGCCTTTAATGTCCCTTTAAGTGTTGAGGTACTAAGGATTTAAACACTCCCAGAACCCGAGATTTTTTAGGTGCTGTGAGGGACGTACACAAGGACAAAGAATCAGTTATTACTACATAATCTATTGCTGGGCTTAATTTACGAAGAGCCAGTACTGCTGCTAAAAATTGGGCAAGAAATATTGGTGCAAAGTCTGGAAGCCGCAGCAAAAACACCAACCAAGAATAGGGCTGAATGTACCATTACCACATTTTTCTTGGTTTTGATTGGCAATAGTCGCTATGAGTACATCTGTTTGTGATTTTATTAAATAATCCTGTAAAATAGCTTTTAAGATTCGGTCAGGTAGGTGTTTTGCGTTTCTTGGAAAAATATCATCAAATTGTATGCTAAGAAAATGTTCCCCTTCACAAATGGGCTTTACTACTTTGGTTCTAACGTTCGACGGATCGAGAATAATTTGTACAAAAAGAACTTGAGGGGTATGGAATTGAGAGCAATGTACATCGAAAACCATACTAGGCTGAGAAATTGACACTGTTTGGCAAGGTCATACTGGTGATTCGTACGCCCTTAAAAAATGTTTGTATCGCGAGCACACGAAACCGAGTTACAAGAGAAGGAATTCCTGCTTCTAGATAAAAAAATCGCATTTGCTACAAATACAGGCACCCCTAAACATATCCTTAATGCCTGCTGTTATAGAAGAACAAGGGGACGAAGCTTATATACAGGCGCCCGAGAGTATAGTACACAGTCGAATTCCAGGACCGGGCGTACATACATACGGTAGTTTGATAACAAGGTGGCCCTGCGCATCCCTTATCGACTGTTGCTCAGTCTACGTAACAATCCCACCACTCGAATGCAATTAGCTGCAATATAATCTATGTGTGCACGCCACGAAAGAGAGCTAGCTGTCATAAATAACACCAATATACTTAACAGCATCTACTTGTGGAATGAAATCGAGCTGGTAGGACAGATGTATATGTAATGGGTCCTTCAGAGGAAATACGAGCAATGAGCACTTATTCACGTTTGGAGCCAGACGAATGGAATTTAGCCAGGCTTCTAGAACTGATAAATACTGTTGCAGGTTTTCGTAAAGTGTTTGTATATCCGTTGCGATGAGAAGAATGCAATGTCATCAGCGTACACGCATGTGTACACGTCCTCTTGGGATGGAATGGAGCTCACTAAAATACTGAATAAAACCGGAGGCAGCACTGAGCCCTGTGGAACTCCTTTTGCCTCTCTCTATGTACTCGATGAAAAGCCGTTCTGGATGCAATAAAATTTTCTGCCACTTAAAAATTGCGTAATCCATGCTTGCAAATATTGGGGGAACTTAATTTCTCGCAGCCGGCTTACCAATATCCCGTGTTTGACGCTATCGTATGCATTCGTGATATCAAGCGCAGCCGATGCTGCGTACTCACCTTGGCGCCGTGCAAGTCGCATACAACTTTCCAGGTCAATATGCGCCTGTCGTATTGAGCACCCGGCCTCAATCCAATTCGACATGGACTAAGAAGCATTCTCTTATTAATAATATTCTGAACACGAACATGTAAGGCTCTTTCTATAAACTTTACAAAATTTGATGTGAGTGCCATTGGCCTAATGTTGTCTCGGGTATAACCATCTTCCGGTTTTTAAGAGCTTGTTCTCGGACGTGTTCTATCTAAAGAAGAAGAAGCAGCACGCTCTGCCAGACCGCCGACCAGACGCCGTCACGGGAACTATATCGCCCCGCTTTCACCAGATGGCAGCATCTCCAACACTATCAAAATGATTAAATGTACTAACTTTTCGAATTACACATTTTTGTGCAGACACAACATATTACACTTTTCGCTTAACAGGGCTGGGGAGCTCGCCAAAGAAAGCTTACGCTTTAAAAGAAAACAAAACAAAAGAACACTAATAGGGAGCGTCACGGGACAATCTTGAAGCTCATAGTCATAAAAAAAAAGATAGAAAGAAAAAATATGGAGATCCCCCGCACTGTGGGAATCGATGTAAGCGAAACTTTGTCTGCTATTTACGTTCATCGACGTTATTTGGCGCTGATATATTGACGACATACGACAGTCGTGACACGATTAGAAATGTTATACCTGTGCCACACGGGCACAGAAAATGGTAATAACTTTCTAATGCCTTATTATTTAATGTCATTTGCGTGGTGCCACAAGAGCAACTCAAGTGTCCTTCGTCTTAATGCCATTGGTTATGTAATGGGCTCGCCAGAATTCATTCGACTGAAAAATGCGTACTCTCGACGACGTAGCTTCGCAAGCCACGGCGTCGAGAGTACGCATTTCTAAGCGTGATTAACGTATTTGAAACGTTTAAACCTGTAAGAAAACGTTTATACATAGATTAGAAGTACAATCGGCACCTTTACGAGAAGAACCTTTTGATTTATTGTAAACAACCTTTGAGAACACAAGGATTGTTGCTGCTAGCGAAGCTGCACGAAAGGTTGGCAACCTGTGAAGCAGATGAAGATCACGTGGGGATGGGTTGTATTTGTTGCACGGTAGTCTTTCGTCGTGTGCAGGCCGTTCACATGCAGTCTTTGTGTTTACAGACTCCACGTGGTAAGATAAAATGCAGCGTCATATTTTCCGCGCCACTTAGACTGACAAGGAGACAGATGTACTAATAAGGTTGTGGGAGGAGAACTTGGACGGTCTTCGCGGCCAGAAAAGAAATGGGAAAATATATGAAGCCATTACAGCCGCGTTGGTGAGCTGCGGAATTGCGAAGACGCGAGTGCAAGTCCACTCTAAAATGGAAAACCTGTGGAACAAATACAGGTGTGTGTCTTTCTCTTCTACGCCTATGTAGCAATGGGAGTTGAGTAGTGCACGTGGCACAGATGGGTGTTCGTCTGTGCGAGGAGGGTGTCTGCTGTATATGTAGCCTGTACAGGTGATGCTCGTTTAAATGTGGTACATTCAGGGAAACACAGTAAATATTGCGGAAAGCCCGTACACCCCTACACGGCGGATACGAAATACTACCAAAAAACTTCTTAGAGCACCCACGAATTTGGACGTTGTGTCTGGTGGCTTTAAGTGCTGTTCTGAAGCAAGGAAATGAAAACAGTGCTCGTCTATTATGTGGATAACGGTAGTGCAGTTGTGTTCCCGTCAGCGCACTGTTTCGGTAATGCGCGTGTAATACAAGCGGCCTAGTCACGAAACTTTTGGCAATCGTGTGCGTCTGCTGTTTTCAATACATAATTCGAAAGCGTCAGCGCCCATTTATGGTGGATCCACACGACGGACGAAATCCGTCTTTTTCGCGACGGACTGCGCATCACGTGACTACGCGTCACGGATTTGTGCCGTCCGCGCGTCGTCCGCGACCCCCACGGACGGAAAATGCCGAGCTATTTTTCGCATCCGGATTTTGGGGGTCGAATGCTACGGATTTAGCCTAGCATGCTCTACAGTCTGGCAACAAGCGCAGCTTTGGGATCTTTCTGAAACAGCTTCATCGCTGCTGACACCATTCGTGTTCAATTCGGACAAAACAACAGTCATTGCGGCCAACCGTCGTTTCCTTTCGATCTCCATTTTCATTCAGACTGAAAACACCTATGACAAAGTCTTTGTTACACCGATGGCGCCATCTAGAGTGAGTAAAAACAACAATTATAATAACTTACGGCCACTGAGATCCGCCCGGGCCGCCGCAACATCTTCGAGGCCATGTTCAGCCAATACAGCCACTCTAAGCCTACACGCCGAGAATCTGAGTATCTCTTTCGGAAACGGTGCCCACTCATCACGAATACATTGCTGTCGAAGCTTCTGGACACAAATTTAAACCAAATACAATCCTCAGTTTGAAAGTTACGGGCCACACAGTGGACGACGACGACTTGACAGGTTCGAGGCGGACGGCAGTCGCTTCAGGCGTAGCCGCCATCTTTATTTTTCCGGCGCGGTCGTCTACTCAGTCCGTCCGTCGTCTGGATGCGCTTCGCAGCCGGACGGGCGGCGGACTAAGCGTCCGCGGCACAGATTTGCGTGGAGCCGTCCGTCGTGTGGATACACCATTAATGCCCTATGAGAGCTAAAATTTTGCAATGTCAGTGTACACATGCATGTTTTATGGCTTCTGTCATTTTTTGTCAATGTCTTTTTCATTTCTTTTCATATACATTGCACACGGAGAACCGAACAACAGGTTCCGGAGCCGTTCCATGGAAGTTTTATTGGAAGATACATAAATTCTTGGGATCATTGCCAGCAAATAATACCAGTCTTGCTGTTGAAAGCAGCTGTGGAGAGCCCACAGTCTCTGAAGTAAGCATGCACGGATCTTTCAACACCCTCGGTTGAATTGTATCAAGCTGTTCAAAGTGTCACCTAGGTTATTACGACCATAAAATATACATTCAGTATCTGTGACTGGATCTATTCATGTCAGCAATGCTTTTGTAGCCTTTTACAGGTTGTCTGAAGCATGGAAACAGGGGAGCCATGCGAGGAACATGAGTTATGGACATGCGACGCTCCATTAGACAGCCTGGAACCACTAGGAAACGGCGAAAACAGCCCACCACCATGCATTTTCTACGAGTCAGTGCCAACAGAAGTGGTCGATGGGCTTGGCCAGCCGTCCACAGACCGGACATGCCCCAACCAGTCCACCCTAGGCCTACCTTTCCCAAGCCGCTGTACCCCTGCCAAATCACCTGTAGGCGAAAAAAAAAAAGAAGCAGGGACGGCGTGCTGGGGGATATTGTCCATGAACAAAAGAAGTTTCGGACAAGCTGGTACGACTTGAAAATGCAGGAGCTCTAACTTTATAAGCGGCAGCTCCAGTTGCAAGAGGAAGCTGCAAAGAGGGACACGCAACTAATTGATGTGTTGAAGGATTTTTTTCCCGTTAGAATATTCTCTGTGTGTGCGCGCTATTTTTTATTTCAATACCTTCAAGGCCCGAAGCTGTTGCAGAAAGTGTTCCTTATTAGAAGGTTAATAAAATTCATAGTTAAAACCACTGAATTTTCTTTATTTCACTTGTGAGTAACGACTTCTCACGATGAAGCAGTGCATTCAATAGTTGCATGACCCAGAATGAAAGACCGTGCAAATGTTATATGCAATGAAATTGACATCTTTAAAAATTAATTGGAAAACATATTTAGCACCAGCGAACAAGGACAGAAGGGAGATGACACCATAACACTGTCCATCCTTCTTTCCTTGTTCACTGGCGCTAAATATGTTTTCCAAGTCAGTTTACCAACATGCCCAACAAATGGCAATGCTCAAAAATTAAACATGAGTACGGGAGTCCACACTTTCCTATAAGAATACGTGGTTTCATAATTGCCTTCGACGAGCTCTTGTGCATGTAAGTTCTGCAATTGCGAGGTATGCACAGTGGTGGCTGAAATCTAATAATTACAGCCCAAAAGAAATGGAAGTTTGCCCGACAGCCTTGCCAAAGTATTCTGCACGAAACAGGAAATGCTTTGTTTGCTTTTACAGCCAAGGAGGCCACCAACTAGATACTGTGTCCATGTACAACGTTGCGGAAGCAATGGTACGACCTTCTGACAACTTCGTTAAAATAGAACCAATCAGGTACAAACTTTCAAATCTGTGTTTGTATATCTAAAGAAATTAAAAAAAGAGCAATAGAGATGTGCTAAAATATGGCTGCCTATGTAAATACAAGTGAAGTGTCTGTCCTAGTATAGTACACATAAGGAGCTTTAGCAGGTCAGTCTAGCCTAGATGGGCTGGTTGCTGGCTTTTTGCAAAAAAGTGCTCTGCCAGTGCCACCCTTATAGCTTGGCCATTACTAGCATATAATTCTAAACTATGAGAAGGATGTTCATGGGTGGCATCCTACATAGCCACCTCTTGCTCCCATTGCTGCTCCACTCGTTCTTTAACTTCCTCACATACATTGTGCAAAACACAGCATGCCCTAATAACTAATCTGGCAGTGTCGAGACTGCACTCCATGCGCTTCATAACAAAGCGAAATCTGGCTTTCATTAGGCCAAAAGCATTTTCCACAATTCTTCTCGATTTCGACAAGTTGTAATTAAATGCATATTCAGGTGTGTTGGGTAATGCATTGGCGTATGGCTTTTGAAGATTACATGTCAGTGAAAACGCTTGATCGCATAAAATAATAGGAGGTACATGAACACCTTCAATGACAGCTGTCGGATGTTGAAATAAATCACTTTCAATGAACTTCCAAAGTGTCGACCTGCCATAAACAAATGCATCATGGCCCCGCCCAGGAGAGCCGACATTTCTGTAGCAGAATCGGTAACGGTGGTCGACCATTGCCAGCAAGATCATACTGTGCCTGCAGGCAGAACGAAGTGAGTGTTCAAACAGCGAGCAAAAGGAAAAAAAACAAACAAACAAAACCAAGCATTCGAAAATATGTTCATACTTCAAATAAACCAACTTCTACACTATTCAACAAACTAAGCAATAGTAAACAACCGTTGAGAGAACAAATTGCGTAATCAGGTTATTGATCTGAAAGTATGAGGGCATCGTCGGAAAAATCTCAACTCACCACCCCTTGTAGTTGTAATCTGAAGCATGTTCTTTCGGAGGTGACACAGGGAAATGGCATCCGTCAAGCGCACCAACGCCTTGTGGGAACCCAGTAATGACAAGAAGCTCCCTGATCTGGTCTTCAATGTCTGCGGGTGCTGGCATCTTGAGCCAGGCTTCTTCAATGTTTCTCAGAACAGCTGTGCAGAACTCCTTATATATTTTGTTCACTGTTGAACGGCCAAGTGAAAATTTTCCTGTATTCCGCGGTAGAACGCAAACGGTAGAGCGTGACGGCGACTCTTCTTTTCCACAGAAGTGACTTCGTTCATTACAATATCTACACGTTACAGATCGCTGCGACAAGACTCCACGATATACTTGAACGTGGCTGGCGAAACACGAAAACACTTCTTGAAGTGCGCTTCTCCCAAATTAGGCAGGGTGTCCTCAAACCACTGCTGGCTGCAAGGAAAGCGCCATCGAGATCTGGCTGTCGTGCTCAGAATGGTAGCGACGGCAACCAAGTTGAACATGTTCGAAAACATCTGAAGCTCTAAGTCGCGGACTTGACGTCTCAGAGCTTCTCTTTGCTCTTGGAGCCTGCAATGTTACACACGGTCTTTCGCGCGGAGGCATATCAATGCAGCTGTCAGGACTTGTGCTCGACGAACTTCCTCAGGTAGGCGTTGCAACGGTCTCGCTGTGGCAGGCACCATTTTGTTTCTGGCCTTCGGATTTGACATACATTGGCCACAGTTGCTATGGTCGATTCTGAAAGACAGTAAGAAACTCAAACTAACCATGCCATAGTATGCTTACTTTTATATTTCACTGTTTATTACGGCAGTTTAAACTTGTAAATCAGTAAATCAGTAATCATGAGATTTGCTCTGAAATTAACACTTCCTTCCAGTACAACCATTTTAATTGCATGCTATCTTGCCCCGACGCCGACATTTCATTTGTTAAACAACTGTATTCAATCCTACTGGATCTTCAGGCCCGCTATCCCCGCGCGAGGTGCTTACTTTGTGGCAATTTCAACTTCCCTGACATTAACTGGCTTGACTTATCGGTGCACAGTGGCCAATCGAAGGAGTTTATTAATTTAGTTCTTACCTTCAATCTTACACAAACAGTTGACATACCAACCCGCCAAAATATATACTCAAATACTCTTGACTTTGTTCTTGCTTCGAACCCTGAATCCATTCAGTCATTATCATGCATTCCCGGTTTCAGCGATCATTGCACCTTATTGTTCAAACTGTCCTTACCCATCCCTACTCGTCAACCATCTGTCAAATATATCCGAGACTATAAGAAGGGTGACATTCAGAATATTATCACCGAGCTGGACAAGTTTCTTCATTACTTCCGCATGTCCTCCACTTCCAGAACAGTAAATGAAAATTGGCTGCTTTTCAAACAAAAATTGTTATCACTCGTTGACCGATATGTACCCCTTGTTTGCATTCGAGGCGATGCCAGCAGACCCTGGTTTTCTAGTGCCCTTAGAAAACTTTCAAATAAAAAGAAACGACTCTTCGGGGCAGCAAAACATTCGGCTAGCGCTTTGCGTTGGGAAAGGTATTTCTCTTGTCTTCGCGATTACACAAAACTTTTGCGATGCTCAAAAAGAAAATTTTATCATAGGGATCTACAGGACATTATTCGCTCCAATCCAAAAAAATTCTGGAAACTTTTAACTCCCGGCATTAGGTCATCACATAATATATCATTGGTAGCGATAACGGTTCCGAAGTTCCACCAGATAAACGCAGTCATGTAATGAATTCTTACTTTTCCTCAGTTTTTACTAATGAACCGATCTCCCCTATATAAGTTTCCGTTTTCACAGATGCCGCCCTTTATCATCACTACACATGGTATCATAAATCCTATTGAAAGGCTTAGAGTTTCAAGCGCCCAAAACCGGATAATATAACATCTAAGCTACTGAAATGCTTCAAGCCAGTTTCTGCAAATAATATTTGTGCAATCGATTGCTACCGGCTCAATTCCAGAGGACTGGAAGATGAGCAAGGTAGTACCGGTTTTTAAAGCAGGTAACCGTTCTGATCCTTCTAACTACCGACCCATTTCACTAACATGCATTGCTTGCAAACTACTAGAGCATATAATATATTCACAAGTTGCATCTCACCTTAATTCCAACAGCTTTTTTTCCCCCAACCAGCACGGCTTCAGATCCGGTTACCCATGCGAAAACCAACTTTTCCATTTCACAACCGATCTTCACCTAAATTTATATTCCTCATTTCAGACGGACCTCATATATCTCGACATCTCGAAAGCTTTCGATCGTGTACCCCATCAGTGCCTTTTAGCCAAACTTTCATGCTTGTGTCTTGATCCGCTGATATTAACATGAATTCGTTGTTTTCTATCCGGTCGTTGTCAATTCACTGTTATCGATAATAATCATTCGCCCACAACTGAAGTTCTTTCTGGTGTCCCGCAGGGCTCCGTGCTCGGCCCACTTTTGTTTTTAATCTTCATAAACGATCTTGCTTCCAGCATTTCATCGTGCATTCGTCTTTTCGCTGATGACTGCGTCTTGTACCGCCGCATAACCACATATACAATGATAAGTTGTTGCTCCAAAAGGACTTAGGCAGAATTGAAGACTGGTGTTCGACATGGCTAATGAAGCTGAATGCATCTAAGTGCAAATACATGCAGGTAACACGCAAGCGCACTAACCTCAGCTGAGCATATTCGTTGTACTCAACCACCCTTTCCCAAGTTGAATCTTACCATTACCTTAGAATTCACATCACCAGCAGACTCACCTGGTCCGAGCACATCACGAAGATTGCAGCTGATGCATCGAAATTACTCGGTTTCATCAGACGGCACCTCAGCTTCTCCCCTCCCTCTATTCGCAGTCTAGGTTACAAAACGTCTGTCCGAACCAAACTAGAATTTGGTTCCCCCAATTTGGAATCCACATCAGGCTTACCTCATCGATAGCCTAGAAGCCATTCAAAACCGTGCAGCCCGATATATTTCATCCGACTACGACACCCACTTCAGTGTTACCAATATAAAATTATTGCTTGACATCGAGCCTCTGACGCACAGATGAAAAATCGCCCGTTTGTCATTATTTCATAAGCTATACTTCTGTTTTCCTTCGCTTCGGGACTCATCTGCTTCCACCTCTCCGAACATCACGCCGTCTCTTCAACTCCATGAGCATTCTACGTCTGCACGGCTCCTCTAACGCATTTAACAAGTCATATTCCTGCCTCTTGCAATTGAAGAATGGAATTCATTACCAGACCATATTGTAATAGAACGCGATCCATATAAGTTCCGGCAGTTGCTGACAACAGTTGCCTCTGTTTACTTTACTGTTGCTGTTTTTATACTTTTTAATGCTTATTTAAAGGGTTTTTGTACTTTTTTTCTGTATATATCGTGCTGATCACTGATTGTGACAATGTTTGACAGTGACCTACGTTGTTGTGTTCGATGTTCCGCCGCCCCTTACGTAATACCCCTTCCAGGGTTCTTTAAGGACCATTAAGTGATGAAACACACAGCTGTTGTACACTTTCCTCTTGAGGGATAGTGGCAACCTGCTGTTCATGATTTGAGAATGCCTGCCAAACGCACCCCAGCCCATTCTTATTCTTCTGGTTATTTCAGTCTCATGATCCGGATCCGTGGTCACTACCTGCCCTAAGTAGATGTATTCCCTTACCATTTCCAGTGCCTCGCTATCTATCGTAAACTGCTGTTCTCTTCCGAGGCTGTTAAACATTACTTTAGTTTTCTGTAGATTAATTTTCAGACCCACCTTTCTGCTTTGCCTCTCCAGGTCAGTGAGCATGCATTGCAATTGGTCTCCTGAGTTACTAAGCAAGGCAATATCATCAGCGAATCGCAAGTTGCTAAGGTATTCTCCATCAACTTTTATCCCCAATTCTTCCCACTCCAGGTCTCTGAATACCTCCTGTAAACATGCTGTGAATAGCATTGGAGAGATCGTATCTCCCTGTCTGACGCCTTTCTTTATTGGGATTTTGTTGCTTTCTTTATGGAGGACTACGGTGGCTGTGGAGCCGCTATAGATATCTTCCAGTATCTTTACATATGGCTCATCTACACCCTGATTCCGTAATGCCTTCACGACTGCTGAGGTTTCGACTGAATCAAACGCTTTTTCGTAATGAATGAAGGCTATATATAAGGGTTGGTTATATTCCTCACATTTCTCTATCACCTGATTGATAGTGTGAATATGGTCTATCGTTGAGTAGCCTTTACGGAATCCTGCCTGGTCCTTTGGTCTAAGGTATTCCTGATTCTATTTGCGATTACCTTAGTAAATATTTTGTAGGCAACGGACAGTAAGCTGATCGGTCTATAATTTTTCAAGTCTTTGGCGTCCCCTTTCTTATGGATTAGGATTATGTTAGCGTTCTTCCAAGTTTACAGTACGTTCGAGGTCATGAGGCATTGTGTATATAGGGCGGCCAATCTTTCTAGGACAGTGTTCCCCCCATACTTCAACAAATCTGCTGTTACCTGATCCTCCCCAGCTGCCTTCCCCCTTTGCATAGCTCCCAAGGCGTTCTTTACCTCTTCCGGCGTTACTTGTGGGATTTCAAGTTCCTCTAGACTATTCTCTCTCACCTTATCGTCGTGGGTGTTACTGGTACTGTATAAATCTCTATAAAACTCTTCAGCCACTTGAACTATCTCATCCATATTAGTAACGATATTGCCGGCTTTGTCTCTTACCGCACACATCTGATTCTTGCCTATTCCTAGTTTCTTCTTCACTGCTTTTAGGCTTCCTCCGTTCCTGAGAGCCTGTTCAATTCTATCCATATTATAGTTCCTTATGTCCGCTGTCTTACGCTTCTTGATTTACTTAGAAAGTTCTGCCAGTTCTATTCTAGCTGTAGGGTTAGAGGCTTTCATACATTGGCGTTTCTTGATCAGATCTTTCGTCTCCTGCGATAGTTTACTGGTTTCCTGTCTAACGGCGTTACCACCGACTTCTATTGCGCACTCCTTAATGATGCCCATAAGATTGTCGTTCATTGCTTCAACACTATGGTCCTCTTCCTGGGTTAAAGCCGAATACCTGTTCTGTAGCTTGATCCGGAATTCCTCTAGTTTCCCTCTTACCGCTAACTCATTGATTGGCTTCTTATGTACCAGTTTCTTCCGTTCCCTCCTCAAGTCAAGGCTAATTCGAGTTCTTACCATCCTATGGTCACTGCAGCGCACCTTGCCGAGCACGTCTACATCTTGTATGATGCCAGGGTTGGGCATGGGCATGGGCCGGACCGGACATGTAATGAGGAGGGAAGATAACCGATGGTCATTAAGGGTTACGGACTGGATTCCAAGGGAAGGGAAGCGTAGTAGGGGGCGACAGAAAGTTAGGTGGGCGGATGACATTAAGACGTTTGCAGGGACAACATGGCCACAATTAGTACATGACCGGGGTAGTTGGAGAAGTATGGGAGAGGCCTTTGCCCTGCAGTGGGCGTAACTAGGCTGATGATGATGATGATGAAGTGATGAAATGATGATGAAATGCATAGTTAATTTTTACTTCATACCCTAACATTGCTCACTTCAGAAGACGCTGTCATCGACATGATCGGGTCAAATTTAATTAAATTTGGACGTGTGGCAGCTCCACCGAAAAAGATGTCATTCAGGAACTTAAGGCCTCAACTGCTGAATGTTATTTTCTGTACCCGTGAATGTCATATACCCGTGCCACAGGTATATGCTTGCTCCGCTCGATGCTTTAAGCGAGCCTTAGTCTCCTCGGCACTAAATGCACGCTTCGGCGCCATTCTGGGTTGTAGCGCTGTAGCTCACAAAATTGCCTCTTCTCTCTCTCTCTCTCTGTATTCCCTCGCTAACATTATTCCCGCCCCCTACTTCTACTGTCGTTGCTGTTGCGGGTGAGCACGGAGACAAGCGCGGCAGCGCCTGCACTGCATTTGTGGGCGGTCACGCCTAGTTACGGCGTCAAGAGGGCACTGTGCACACGCTACGCGGCTTAAATGTTGACACGAGCTTCTCAGGTGGTCTTTCCTTTGTTCCGCACTCCCGTCATGTACTAACGCGATAGCGTTAAGGGCCCCGTGTCGCGCAAAATCTGTTGTCAACGCCGCGGGCGTCGCTTGGCGAATAATCATTCTGAACAACAACCGCGCAGGCCCTCCACGTGGCGCATATCTAGTCTTTCGTTCTTTACCAAGTTATTCCCCGGAATTTTGAGAATGTCAGCTCATTAGCAAACATCATGAAACAAAACACCGACAGCGCATGCCTTTTATGTTTTTGTGACACGGTTTCGTCCCAACCACATCCCGACGTGGCCGGCGTTAGAGGCGCGCGTCTCTACTACGTCCCGGCGTGGCCGGCGTTAGTGGCATGCAGGACCACATCAGCAGCAGCAACAGCGGAAAGTCGAAGAGGCAGAGACAGCCTCGCTTAAAAAGTAGAAATCGTAGAAAAACCAAGGCCACCCGTGCAGACGTGATGGCAAGCGGTCACTTCTGTAATCACCCCGCGCAGCTTTCCCGGGCTCGTCGTCTGCTGCGCCGCTCGGAAGTTGTAATGCACAGCTAATGGTTCGGGGCCTCCGGAGCAAGCGTTGCCTTTGCAACGGCAACAACGTTTCCAGATTATCGAGGCCAAGAACAAAGGCCTCAAAGGCGGCGAGCAGAAAGAGAACGGCATTTCGCTGGGGAAAGACGCGGCAACGCCGGCGGCCAGCGTCGCTCAAGCTTGCCACGAATCAAGCAACGTGTACAGTGCAGTTGACGAATGAAAGCAGAGAAAGGGAACGGTGTCAAAGGAGGCTGCCTCGCGAAGGCTGACTGCCGACGTCACGCTAGCTCCCTCCTAATGCCCTTTTCATCATCTTTTTTTTTTTTTGCTTGTGTTTTTTGGACGTCAAGGCCTTCGTTAGAGACTTCAAGTCGATTTGAGGTTCATAGGGCCTGGGTGTGTGGCCAACAATTTCGTATCCACTTTCGTCAAAGCAAGGCGATTTGAGACCTTCTAGTGCACGTATAGGACAACAAAAAAGGCGTCCAAATGAATCTTGGAACGAAAAAGACACCCCAAGTTAGCGTAGAGGTGTGTACGAAATGCAAAAAAAAAATAGAATGCCGAAGCAACACCCAGGTGCACTCGCTCAAAGTGCGCGCACCTAAAACCGGGACCGGAAGTGCGGCTTTACTCAACAAAATATGTGGCCCGATTAAGGAGATAGTGCAGTCTAAAAATGTAGGTATTTCCCGAAGGTAGTTCAGTCTTAACAACGAACCACACGATGCACTAATGCGCCCAGAGAGACCTTGTCTTCCTTCGGTGTCCCGTTGACTCGCCTTTTAGACGGCACAATCTCTGGGATCGGCCCATATTCCTTTCTTTTTTCCTCCACGGTAGCGAACTCTGCGCTGACACCATCCTGTTGAGCTCCGATGGAAATCAGACGATCCGCTTCCGCAACCTATGTAAGTGCAGGTCGCTTGCGAACGCGTTCGAGCTCCGCCAAGAAGGGAGCTGCGCGCATACTAGTTAATCTTCGGAACAAGCTGGACACCGATGCCTCAAGATTAGCGTCAGTCACAAGCGACTTGATGAAACCACATAGCACTTACCTTACATACACTTACCTATATGTACGAACGACATGCACCATTCCGGCCGCAAGGCCTCAATGCGATATGGCTTTTCCGTCAGGAAAGAAGAATCGACAACGTTGGTTGCCGGGGGATTCGGTCGCGACAGGATCAAGTTCTTTTGAGAAGCTCGCATGAAAAACAGATGGCTCTTCCCGTGCCTGCCCCTCTTAATGCAACGTACATTTCAAACCCTCCTCTGACGAGAGACATGTAGCACGCTTCCTATTTCTACCGGGTACCCGTTACTTGCTTTATGTGCAGAGAAAAATGACGCAATTTTCATAGCGACCCTCCAGGCGGTTCGCGCGCCACGTTCACGAAACTTCCGGTTCTTCGGTACAAACTCAGTGGCGTGAGAACAGAAAACTAAGGCCCGAAAGGTATGACGCAATGAATATGCAAATGCTGACACCTCGCAAGAGCAAGTAGTAATGTTTTAGGTAACGATGCACCCTTCTCTTCGTAATTATCTCGTGGCACTTTTCCAGTTCAGGCTGTCATACATGCTATGAACCAAGACTCCACGCAGATTCGCTTTGCTCCAGCGCAACAGTTACGTGCTAATATAACATCAGATAACTTCTGTGCGGTCTGTACCTTCTCTCAATTCTTTCACCTTATTTGCATCTGTGCTCCTATTTGCATGCCTACTTCGCATAACTTCGGTGGCGCGAACGAACGGTCTTATTACGTAAACCCTGGGAGCAGGCTGTAAGAAAATGAAAAATGAAGCTAAAGCAAATAAGATCGCGCGATTTGTGGCCGTGTAATAGTTACACTCTCACGGCTTTACAAGGCGGCGCTGACGCAACCGCGATGAGCACAAATTTCATCAGCTTCAGGTTCAGGATGCACAGCGCGGCGTTCAAGCGCCGTGCGTGTAAAGACCTTGCCCAAGTTTGTTTATTTGGCAATGGGAAACCTTACCAAGATTTTTATCCACGGAGCAGTCCGCAGTCACCATCAGTTATTAGAGAGATGCCTTTAGCTGGGTGTTATTTATCTGCAGAGGATCCCTCGTTGCACATGCGCACGCAGCTTGAAGTGCGTCTTACTGCGCAACAGCCAGGCTGCTGTCAGGCGCCTGCACAATTTACGCAGGATATTTCTGGGGCTAAATCATCACCCTCTCTTTCTTTATTACCTTCCCCATCTTTTATCTGTCAGCCCGAAATTTTGACGTGACTTACATAATCGCCCGCAGCGTACCATTCGAATCGTAGCGTTTTTTTTTTTTTACTTGAGACACCTATTACCTCGTGATGTCGCACTGGAAATCCAAGTTCCGCACGTTTTATTTATTTTTTCTCTTCTGATCAAAGGTCAAGGTCTTCGTGACGTACGGCCTTCAAGGTGGCAAACGCCCGCGGTCATCGCCGCAGTGAGTGAATCCGGAAGGGAAAGCTTGGAGCAGGCCGAAGCAGGCCGCGCCGCCCGAGGTGCACCTCGGCGAACCTGGCCGTCACGCGGAAACGTTGGCGGTACGCACGTGGTTACGCCGAGCTCCTAGTGCGCCGCCCAGAACCGGCTGCTAGCGGTGCGGCTAGGTGTAGCGTGCGGGATGCGACGCAGCCTCCCGCTGCAAGTTCGCCGGCGGCTGTCGGAAGAGGTCCGGCCGCCGCCGGCGCAGCGCAGAACGAGGTCTCGATCGTCCCGCGCCCAGCCTCCTCTTCCGCCACTGCCGCCGCCGCCGTTGACAAAAACGAAAAAAACGGGGGCCTCTCCCTTCCTCGGCGATCCTTCCTTCCTCCTTGGCGGCTCTCTAGCCTACTTTCTGAAGCAGCTTTCGCTTTCTATTTCAGGATTTCCTGCTGCCGCGATTGAGAACGCGCCGAGATGGGGGGAGGGGCGGGTGGTCGTGTACGCGCCGGGTGACGCGATAAATTTGGCAACATTCTCGGGGCAGCTCTTCTGGGAGGAGGAACGGAGTCTGCGGGCGCCCTTTCCTGCTCCGGCGTGGACGTGTCTGACCGTGGGCTCTTCTTCACCTGGTCCGACGACCAGGAAGGGAGGCCCCCTGGCTGGGGGAAAAGGCGCATTCCGGTCGCCGCCGGTGGACTGCGCGTGGAATGTCGAGGCCCTACAACGGGGAGACTGTCCACCGACCGACGGGACAGGATGCCTACACGTGCGCCAGTACCACTGTGGGCGCCATGTACGCATATATGGCGCCCACCCGCTGTCGCGAAGCGCGCCTCTCCCCCCCCCCCCCAACCACCCCCCTTTTGCCAGCGCGTTCACCGCCTACCCCCTCCAGCCCAAACGTTGCGCGAAGAAAACTATCGGGGGAAGCAGGATATACAACACCACTCCCTGACCCAGTATGGCGACCGACGAGTCCGGCTGTCCGACAACGACAGGGGAAACCGAGGAACGCCCAAGGCAGCGGCGGCAGCAGCAGCACGGGTTGGGAAGCCTCCTTGGCCTAGAAGCCACATGGGCGCACCGCGGCACGACGTTTCCTATCGGCGGTAAAAAGGAGCGCGGCGCAAGAGAGCACACGGCCTTGGCCGATTACGCGTCGAACCCAACAGATGATACCAGCAGATGGCTAGAAATAATGATCTTACCGCCGTGACGTATCTGGAGGGACGAGGCCTGGGCAGACCACACGCGATACCACAGCACGGGTGGCTTAATATCCATCAGCCACGACGATGACGAAAAATGTACAAGCACTGGTTTATTGTAATGGGGCTAAAAAATAAACGAAATAAACCGGAACATGGAACACGACACATGCACGCGCGCGCGGTGAACTATGTACAAGAGGACGGGGGGAGAGTGAGACGCCATGACACGGCGACACACCGTAACACCGGCGACAGTAGGTCCTTGAGGGCAGGGGCTGCCACGACGCGCTTACTCGTCCTTGCGTAGCAGGTAATTGCGGTAGTAGAAATCCGAAAAGAGTCCCGTGAACAGGGCCGTCTCGAGCACCATGAAGTAAGACATGATGCGCGGAAAGCCGCAGTCATAGAAGATGGGAATCCCGCCGTGCACCATGAGCATAAAAAACTGGATGATCTGCAGCTGGGTGACGTACTTCTTCCACCATAGGTTCGGCCGCAGCGAGGGCCCCAGGGCGGCGAGGCCGTAGTAGGTGTACATGAACATGTGCACTGCAGTGTTCAGGATGGGGAACATGGCCACCTGTCCCGTGATGCCGTTGTTGATGTCCATCCAGACGGTGGACAGCGCGAGCGAGTGGTGCAGCAGGTGCAGGAAGCTGATGTGGCTGTTCTTCTTGAGCAGCACGAAGAACACCGTGTCGAGCAGCTCGCCGACCTTCATGAGCATGTAGAACCAGCCGTGGTAGAGCAGCGGTCCCGCACTAGCCGTCGTGTCGGTGCCCTGGCAGAAGAGGTCGTACGGCTGCAGGGACGGCGTCCTGTCGCGCAGGTAGGTGAGCCGTAGCGTGAGGCAGAAGAAGTAGACGCTGAGCAACACCATGACCACGTTGTAGGCCACCACCACAGGCCGGATGGGGAAGGCCCTCCGGTTCTTCATGAGCGCCGGCCCGAGGCGTAACGAAAAGTAGAGGTAACCGGCCAGGATGGACACGATGACCGCCGGTGATCCCATCAGGGGCCAATGCCGCACCCGGGGGTCACCCCCCGAGAACAGCATGGACGACAGCGAGTGGTGCTGCGCGGGTAGGTCCTCGGAGTTCGCCATGCTCGACTGGCCCAGATCGGGCCCCCCGCGCCTCTTATACGGCGCGAGCGTGCGCCAGCGATCGGACCCTCTCCCTTCGAAGTCAATGCACCTTGCGCCGGAGAAAGCAGCCAAGGCCGGGCTTTCCTCTTTTTTTGCCGAACTAGGCCAGCCGCCCATTTATAGACCCTTCCTGGGTCAATGTCGTTATGCAACGCCTTGTGCCGGGCACTGCGTTCTCTCTCGCGTTCACCCTCTCCCCTTCCTGATGGCGCGCCTGTTATCGAAGGCTCGGAATCACTGCCCCTTTCTCTCCATCGCTTCCCCTTCCTCTCGAGGCCAACGGAAGGAATCGCGCTGCACTAATGTGGAAAAGTAAAACTCATCCCCTCGCGATGGCTACGCTGCCGTCCAGCAAAAGAGTGCTCTGCGAAGGATCTGCAGACGTGCGCGCAGAAACACGTCTTGTCGGCAAAATATGTCAAGTAATGTTTGCTCGCGGGGATTCCCGTACACCGAACGTGATTAGCGGTAGCAAACAAGGAGCATGCGCAACAACCGGCCTCTGCGAGGTTTAAAGCGCGACGGAAACATATGGTTTAGTAATGGTCAAACTGGTTGCCGTCGTAAAGTGCGGCGTCGCCGGGACGTACGCTAATCCCGGGACTCGGTGCGCGTTATTGAGGGGCACCGTGCCGCTGTTACTCTTTGTCGTTTCCATTTCTGTGGGCAGTTGACGGAGCTCACAACGTCCCAATACAACACCTGTAGATTTGAGAGGCTGCGTAGTGGAGGGCTCTGGAGGGATGTTGACCGCCTGATGTTCCTCTAATGAACTGATACTTTATAATACAGGAGTGTTCTTGCATCCCGGCCTTACATAAGCGTGGCCATAAATGGAACTCATGACTTCCTGCTGAGTAGCAGGGGCCGTATCTTCGTTCGATCACTTTCTGCGATTTTTTTAATGTTAGCGCACGTTAATTTGTTAAGTTTAGTTATTATTAGTGGAAACAAATTAACAACACATAAGAGAGCAAGTGAAACAGGTTAGCAATTATTTTCTGAAAGGGACACCACACCAACCCCTATGAAGAGTGGGGAAGCAAGAAGAAGCCACAGCACAACACACCACATGACACACAGAGTATAAGCACTACGAGAAAAAAGAAGTGGTAAAGCAGTTCCGAAGCCGGGAATCAGTCTGAGGCATCCTTGTGGTCCTCGCGTCGATGAAAGGGAGGAAGGCAAACAGAGCTAGGGGGCCCGATTTCAGCCACAATCATAGGGGAAACCATCGATCATTGATGAAGCTTAATTGACTTTTTCGGAATTAGTCAGTGAACAAACTTCGTAAAAGATCAAACTACCAGACCTTGCCCAGCAGCGCAGAGTGACGACCTATTCAAGGCGGGCATTGTAAGGGCGTTATCAGCGCTATCTTCATGTGGCCTACAGCCGTCAAGCGTATTGACAATATGCTCTCGCTATATTATGCATAGCGTGGATTGGACCCCAAATGTCACGCGAGCTAAAAATATTCTACGAAAGTGATCGTACGGGCGTAGTCTCCTGAGCACCGTAATCGCTAAGCTAAAACAAAGTGTGATGGATTTAAGAGAGCAGACAGCTGGCGCCACGACAAGTGATAGTTAGCTTTGTGAGCACTCGTAATTCGACAAACATTGACAGCGAATAGGACGGCTACAGAAGGAGGCGGAAAAAACACTACGATGCTGCACTTGCAAGTGATTTATTGCGGAAAACAGAGGTACTTCAATTAGCCTAATTCCTTTTCCTAGTTACTGAAGCCCCTTCGTCAACTTGGCGTGAAATGTGGCGTTTTCTTAGGCGATCATGCAACCGCGGACGTGACGCGGACACATGACGATTCTGAACTGCTGATGAAGTTCACTTCAATTATTTCACGCACCGTTTTGCCTTTGCGGCGCGCCGGTGCAACTCATTGGGCAAACAGAGCTGTACTGCATCAGGGTAATGTACTGAAAGATGGACATCACGATAATGTTTAACATTATGGTTGAGCTGACGTAATATACCGTTTGGACAACTACTTATTTGTTCGTCATACGCACTTACACAAAGCAACGGAACCCAATAGACCATAGACTGAGGGCAAAGATGTGATAAAAGAAGCATGGTAAAACAGTGAAATGCATGGATTGTTACTTTGTTGAGGAATCGTTGCAGCGTTCTTGAAGATTTACAGGTGACGCATTTTTAGTAACATTCAGAAATAATATTTAGCGGGCAGATAAAGCAAAATACAACGCCTCTTTAGGCACAGAATTCACCAGAATTCGCTTGTTAGCTTATGCCTATTGTTAGCAAAGGTAATAATCCACCTTTCGAGGCTTATCACGTTATCAGAGGCTATTTATGATCTTCTACGTTTTCTTCGTCCCCCTTCCACACTATTCCTGTGGAACGTTCGAGAAACTGCCAAGTGATAACCACTCTGATTCCGTACATACACCAGGTGTCACATAGCCTGAAAAGGATAGGAGGTCGCGCTAACGTACGGGTTGTTTCTTCAGCTCCAAATAAGCTAAGTACCTGGCGTAAACCACTAAACCAATGAGGACGAAAAGGCTGGTGTGTGATAAGAATCACAAAGATCAGTTCGTAGGATGCGCGGTAGGGCTGGTCTATCGCATTCCGCTGTCATGTGGTAAATGCTACATTGTCCAAACAGGAAGATGCATCATGAGCGCTTAAGCAAACACTGAAAAAAGTGTCACAGTGTATCAGGCGACGGTTTTCTTGCTTTCCGTTGCAAAACCTGCCTATGTCAGCCATGTCGCCCACTTCTAGAAGACACCCCTGTTATAGATATGGATAAGCGCGAGTGCGTAAGATTAATAATAAGAACGGAGTAAATCCTCTCGGCCGCTGACCAATGCGTCAGCAAACTGTCACTATCATTGTCCGCGAAAGAGTTCGATTATTTGCGCATGGTATGAAGGCTGACCGCATTTGCGATATGTCATTTATGTTTTCTTGTGTTTTCTTGATGTACCGGTTTTAGATTGTTTTCATACCGTCATGCACGTAAGTGTATCTTCATGGTTGATATCGCTGTACACGTGGTTGTTTGGGGGTGTGTGACCAATCCCGGAAGTGAATTTTCGTTGTTGATAGTTCGCGCTTGTCTTCGTCTTCGTTTCTTCTTGTGTCCTCGTTCTGTTGCGCTATGCAGATACCTTTCAATGATGACCGACCAGCAAGCCCATATCTCCACCATCGTCGATTTCAACAGTCACCCGCCTTAAGTGCACGATAAATATACAGCCTCAAAGAGCGTAGACGCACTATCTTTCTGATGTAATTGAAGATACAAGACTCCACGCGGGGTAACCCGCTGCCCTCCATGTTTTCTATTGTACGGAATTCCGTCATATCCTCAACTCCTCCAAAATACCAACGAGATCGCTGAAGAGACAACGAACAAGGCAGTCACAAACTTATTAGCTTACCAAGGCAAAAACAAGATCATCTTCGACCGCAAGTCTATTCCCACCGGCCTTCAAATCGGAGAATCAGCAGTGTATGAAACTCCACGGCACCCAAACAAAGGCAAACTCAGCTCGGTTCTGAAAAGTCCCTACAGCATCCTGCGCACGATGTCTCTGGTGAACTGATGACTAGTATGAACGATAAATTTGTTGCCGTTGAAGAAAAAGTAGTTGCTTCGCAAGCCTTTTATGCACTCGACAATGCCAAGGAAGTGTCAGATGTCATGCAGAATAAAGCAGAGGCGTTTCATACACGACTGGACAAACCCGAAGACAGGTCACAAGGCGAATAGTCTAATTCCCCACGGATTAACTGACACGATCAACGAAACGTGGGTCGAGTCCGAACAGTTTGTGTGTCAGATGCTGCTTTCTGCAATGAGCCTTCAGCTACCCAATGAGGCAATAGCTCGTGCGCATCGGCTAGCTAAATTTTCATCCAATCTATCTCGTCCTGTCATAGTAAAGTTTTCGAACTCTCAAGATCCGGGAAACTATTTTTACCAACAGAAGCAAAATGAAAAGTTTTGGGGTAAAGGTTACAGAAGGTTTTTGCGTGGCAACTCGGACTTCGCGTAAAAAACTTTTTCGAATTTAGACAGGCAAGAAGGGAGAAGCTTGCTCTTCGTCAGAACTAGTTCGTCATCAAGAATAAGTGTTACCTCTTCATTTCACCATCAGATAGGGCCTGTGAATATCACACAAATAACAAAGCATTTTCACACAGCCTCGACGGTAACAACCTGCCAGCCGAACAGCCCCATGCATAGCTATCTGTTTGAGGTGCTGAACCTACAAATAACATACGTGTTTTGTTCTCTAACATTCGTAGTATTGTTAATAAGCGTGATGATTTGTGTAATCTTGTTGACACGTGCAGTGCAGGCATAGTGATACTCACAGACACCTGGCTGAATTCTAAGATATCTGATGGTGAAATACTAAAGTGCGAAAAGAATTCCACTACATATCGATGTGACCGCGGTGACCGAACAGGAGGAGGCGTTCTTGTAGCGTTCGCTTACTATCTGCAGTCTTCATACATGCCACTTGTTTCCTCTCCAGAAGTCATATGCGCCTGTATTCACATTGATCATCGAGATACAATCTTTTGCGCATGCTATTGTCCTCCAAATGCTCTGACATTATTTTGTAGCGCCCTCACAATGTATTCAGCCGAATTTTAGTTTCTATGTTAACGAATTTTTAGTTTCTTTGTTACAAGTGTTACTGTGTTACGTCTTCTGCCTTATACGAGGCATGTAGTCGCTTTTCTTAGGCTCCTTGGTTAAATATCCTAGGCACAGTGTTTATATTTTGTTAAAGAAGAAAGCATGTTCTGCGCGACGAGCCTTAAATGGTTAAGCTTTGCAGGTTAATTACTGCCTTTGCAAACAACGTTCGATTCAGGTGTTTAAAGGTGTCATACTGCCGTTATCTGCAGTATTTCGCAGAATTCACGAACACGTTTAGAAGACATAAACTTCAAATTTAGCGAGAATATATGGGGGAACATAATTGTTAATATTTTCCAAACGTTCCTAGTTCTTAGCTTAATTTAAAGTGTTGTAAATCATTACTGAGCTCTCGTTTTTTTTTTCCTATTTTGATGGGTCCTGAGGAGTTCTGAGTTGGTTTCTCTGGTGTCCTCGGTGAATTAGACAACACACTTCGTTTGCGTTTAAGCGAAAATAAGGGGCATGGTTTGAGCAATGTACAGGCCAAGTTCAAAATGTTTAGGTAAATCGCTGCATTTGCAATAAAATAGGTATGCAAGTGTGTCGCTAAGATCAAACAAAAAACTGGTGCTGATTGTAATGACATATCTGTGTACAAATTTTAATGCCAGCGATTCAAACACAATACTTGCAAAAAGCTTTCTTATGCAAGTATCGTTATTATTAGCTACGTTTCCCAATGTCCTGAGACAATTCTTTGCTGTAAAAAATTTACGTTCCGTTGAAATGGCGGCTATCTTAAGTACAATGTGTCGCGAAATTTTAAGGTTTCTGGCTGAATTAGGAGCGTCAAAAATATTTATTGAAGCATCGTTCTGTCGGTTTTGCTATGGGTTATACGAGCTTATTCCAATATTCTCCGTGAAATAAAGGGGGGACCTTGGTTACGTTCAATGAATGTAAGTATCAGGGAATGGGCAATGTGTAGTCAAAATGTGTTTAAAAATTTGGGGTTTTACGTGCCTAAACCACTTTCTGATTATGAGGCACGCCGTAGTGGAGGACTCCGGCGACCACCTGAGGTTCTTTAACGTGCACCTAAATCTAAGTACACGGGTGTTTTCGCATTTCGCCCCCATCAAAACGCGGCCGCCGTGGCCGGGATTCGATCCCGCGACTTCGTGCTCAGCAGCCCAACACCATAGCCACTGAGCAACCACGGCTGGTTAGGCAAAATTTGAAGTATGTTGGTTAATTTCATCTTTTTTAGTAAATTACTCTACGCAAGCACTCTGCAGCGTTGTGTTTTACGAACCGCACGGAATTGATCTCGTTGTCCTGGCAGAGCGACAATTGCCATCGAGGTCGGGTGTAGTGAAAATGGGTGGAATGCTACCGATATGCTAAGTCTGCAGTTAAATGCGTCAGGATCGACTGTAGCTTCTGAAAAAGAAAGCCTGCAGCAAGGGTTTGAAAGACTCGTACAGCGTTTTTCAGCTATACTTATCAATGTCCCTGGATAACTGTACGTTACACAAAGTTTATATTTTGCGCAATTGGGGTCCATGTTAAGTACATAGTGTGGCGAAACACCAGTAAAGCTGGCCTAGTTGGACACGATGTAAATAATTACCATTTAATTACGTTTCTACATATTACTTATATGTAATTACATTTCCGTAATTACATTTCTGGCATTATACGAGATTACTAGTAGGTCGGCCTGGTGCCCTCGGTGAACTAAACAAGACACCTCGTTAATTTTTTTTAATTAGAGGTAGGTTATGGCAATTTCTAGGCGAGGTTAAAAATGTGCGGACTAATTATGGCATTAGCAGTTACAAATAATCGAGGCCCTGCAGTCGCTGCTGCATGGTTTAAGAACGCCAGTGATACTAACAGCTGCGAAAATTATGCTAGCTATAGACAGTCTCCTAGTCACGTTGCACTAACCTATGCCTGCGAAGATAACTGTGCTCTGAAGCGCGCACGTACGCATTGCACAGAAAAAAGTATGCTGTGCAGAACTCATTATCATATTCACTGTAACAGCACACTCCTTCCGTTTCACATCCTATGTTTGCTATTCCGCCAAATCCCTTCACACCGTGGAGTAGCATAGTCTTTCCAAGTTTGACGCGTCGCAATGGAATGAGCCACATTTAAGAAATACGCGACTGTACTCACTTGATCCAACATTAAGTCTTCGAGCGCCATCACAGCTTCGCCGTAGAGACGCCATGCTTTTATATCGACTTTGGTTGGTCGTTGCCTTCACTAAAGCCTATGCCTTCCGCATAGGGATGACCGACACACCAACCTGTGACCACTGTGGCCATGAAGAATCAATTGGCCATATTTTGTGCGCCTGTGCGCAGTACAGTACACAGAGGTTATGCCTTAGCCACGAACTTGACCAACTGGACGACCAACCGCTATCCGAAAAAAGAATTCTACAACATCGAAAGGACCTACCTTCACAGAAGAAGGCCGTGCAAGCGCTTTTGCGCTTCTTGCGATCTACCGGCCTGTGTGAACGACTTTAACTGGAACGCCTTTTGTGTGTGTGTCTCCGTGTGTGCGCGTCCCTTTTTTTTTACTTTATTTTATTTTTTATTTTTTTTCGTTTTCCTCTCTGTCATCTTTCTAACCCCTTTCCCCCATCCCCAGTGTAGGGTAGCAAACCGGAGACTCATATCTGGTTAACGTCCCTGCCTTTCATCTTCATTCTCTCTCTCTCTCTCTCTCTTTCCAAGTTTGCCTCTAGCCTTTCCAGACTAGAAGTATTGATTTCTTTATTTTCATATCACAAAACGTAGGTAAACAAGCATGTTCTTATCCCCAAAATAGTCAAGAGGGCTCTCGGGCTACCCATCAGGACCCATACCGAGGATCTCTTGAAGCTGGGGGTACATAACACCGCCGAGGAGATTGCCGAAGCCCAAGAACGCGCGCAACTCACTCGCCTGGGCACCACAGCAGCAGGTAAACGCATCCTCGAAGAGCTGGGTTACCACCCTGCGGGATTCCCGATGGTCAGTACCCCGATCCCTAGGTGCATTCGAGACAAGTTCGAAGTCGCCCCTGTGCCCCGAAACGTCCATCCCGTCCACAACGAGGGCAGACGCAAGGCCAGAGCAGCCGCCATCCTCAAACAGATCAAGCGACACGACATTAGCGCAAGCTTCGTCGACGCTGCGGAGTACAGTGACGGGAAGACCTTTGCCGTCGTTGTGGTCGACTCGGGCGGCAACATTTCCAATAGCGCCTCAATTCGCACTTCAGACCCCGGAGTCGCCGAGCAAGTCGCCATCGCCCTCGCCCTGCTAGACGGTCGTGGGTCCGAAATTTATAGTGATTCCAAAACGGCAGTTAGGGCTTTTCAAAAGGGTTGCATCGCGAAGGAAGCTGTTCGTCTTCTTAGCGGCTCGAGTCCACATGCTCTCACAAACCATTCAATTCACTGGTTTCCCGCTCACGTAGGATCGGTCGAGGGTGCTCCCCCGAACCTCAATGAGTCTGCCCACGAGGCTGCGCGTGACCTCACCGACCGCGCTTCCTCTATAAGGAGCACTGACTCCCCTCCTCTCTACGGTCACAGGGACGCTCCCGCTACTCACAATGAGATTATTAAATATTTCTACATGTCCAGAAGGGTCTTTCCACCCCCTCACCCCAAGTTGAATAGGGCGCAAGCCGTTTCACTTAGGCTCCTACAGACCAGCACATATCCGTGTCTGTCCGCTCTCCACGAGGCTTACCCCGACGTGTATCGCGACGACGCCTGCCCGTCCTGCGGCCAGACCTCCACTCTACCTCACATGCTCTGGGAGTGCGGGTCGACATACCCCAAGTTCATCAAGGAGGAGTGGGACTCGCTTTTGCGTAGCCCCGCTCTAGAAAAGCAAATCCTGGCCGTCCGGCGTGCCCGCGACCGGGCCGGTGGGCTAGACCTGCCGGTCCCGACGTGGGACTAGTCGGGTGCGCGACGAGTTCGCGTCCTCGCCGGACCTACAATAAAGTTTATTCACTCACTCACTCAACAAGCACGTGTTGATTCTGTAGCCAAAGGCTAGTTGAAGGTCCGATAAACAAAATACAGGCAACACCTCGCATAGCAGCAATATAATAGGTAAGAAAATGACTAGAACGAATTTACCAAGAAAGCAACAAACAAACAAACAAACAAACAAACAAACAAACAAACAAACAAACAAACAAACAAACAAACAAACAAACAAACAAACAAACAAAGTTCGAAGTAACGCATGTCATGACAACAATGAATGAAATAAGAATGGGATACAGAATAGTATCTATTACGAATAAATAACAAACGATAACATATGTTATGTGAATTACCTACCACATGAGAAGAGTGATTCAAGTTTTTATGCTGTGTACAGTAGAAAATGAAGTTTATAGTTCAAGCGTATCGATACCAAAACGCAAAATTTGTTAGAGCATTAGCGCAACAAACACACCAGTGTATCTCCATATGACCACAGGATAAATTAAAAAATTTGATTATTGGCTCAGTGCGTTGAAAGTCGATTATGGCATCTGGATGTTTTATTTCGAAGTTAACAAGGTTAAGTAGTATTGTTTGAGAGCACTTTGGAGGTTTGAGGAATTAATGATTTCCTCTTGCAATTAATTCCAAATTTTTATACCGGTAAGTTCTAGAAGACGTTCTCCATACGCATTATACATGGCACAAGATTAAGATGTCCTGCATTAGCACTTCTGCTTCCGCGTGAAGAATAAAATATTGAAGCGCGTTGAAAGGGCGGTTGTATCTCACGACCCTATAAACGCAAATTGATATGCTCTATTCGCGTAGTAGATCAAATGGTAGTACGTGATACTGGTTGAACAATGGGCCCATGCGATCAGAATGTTTCGTGTGAGACATAAGTCTAATCGCTCATTTTCGATGTTTCCTAATAGGATTTACCATGCTTCTATATGAGCAGCCTCAAGAGTTTATACAGTAACTTAAATGACTTTCTATAAAAGCAAAGTACGTAAGGCGCACAGCTTGGGCGTCAAAGTACTCGCAAGCTTGAGTTAAGCCGTAGCACCCAGACGCTGACCTGGAGCAAACGCTGTTTGTGTGATTTTCCCATTGTAAGTGTTTATCTAAAATCACCCCCAAAGTACTTGAATGAACTAGTTCGTTCCAGTAAGACATTGTTTATCTCGAGGTTTATTGTTGTGGTGTCTACAATTTTGAAGCGAGACGGGAATACCACATATTTAGTTTTTTTTGTGTTTTGTTCACCTGTTTCCTAAGAACCAGGCCTAAATTTTTTTTAGCTCCATGTTTCCATTTTTACTAAGTTAATCGACATCATCCGCTATTGCAATAACACATGTGTCGTCGGCGAACAGGAGTACGTCTGCAGTCAGTTATTTGTTCTAGGTCATCAGGGTGTTTCAGCTAACTTTAGCCAGAGTTTAAAAATATGCCGATGCACTCCAGAGGACGCGATCAAATGCATGTTGCTCACTTTTGTATGTAGTGTGTCATGCTAGTTTTTGCATTTCGCTAAATTAGATAATTATTCAAGATTAATTAACCAACTTCTGAAGCAACGAAGTTAGTCAAAAAATTCCAAATAGAAAGTTGTAGAGCGCCTTGCAAAACGTCCGATTAGACAGTTTCTAACTTTCTGTCTGTTATGTATCAGTGTTCTTCAGCTTACTGCGGATGCCTGCGAAAGAAAAAAAAAAGACATACCACGTGACACACCCGCTTGCGCGCCGTGATTGCACCGCTCCCAAACTGTCCGCGTACAAACGAACATAGCAGAGCATGCTGCCGATTACAAGGCGACAGGCCAGTGACGAAGGCGTTGGCTGAGCGATTGGCGCCCGCTCCCCTGTTGGCGGTTCATGATGGCGATAAGCAGACGCAGCAGCAGCAGAACCGGACCCTACGTGTTTGCTCGGTGCCTATGGTGTTGGGTTGCTGAGCACGAGGTCGCGAGATCGAATCCCTGCCACGGTGGCCGTATTTCGATGGGGGCGAAAACACCCGTGCACTTAAATTTAAGTGCACGTTAAAGAACTCCAGGTGGTCGACATTTCCGGGGTCTTCCACTACGGCGTGCCTCATAATCAGAAAGTGGTTTTGGCACGTAAAACCCCACATTTCTTTTTTTAGCACACCCGCCTAAATGCTATATTCATTTGTGCGGGGAACGCTTGGGGGCATACTTAATGGCCAGAATCTTGAATGCACAGCTCTCCATGAAACGCCCAGAGATAACGTGAATGTTTACGCCGACCGAACAAGCACAATTTGGCACGACATTTGCTTATGTAAATGGGGCTGATTGAAAAAAAAATATATATCCAGGAGAGAACAATGAAATGAAGCACGTAGCAGGCAGGCCATACACCGCCAGCAATGAAGATCGAAACCATGCAAATCAGTGGTACCAAACTTCTCCATAAAAGAACAGTAAATATACGGCATTGAGAACAGATGCGTAGTCTTGACGCGCACGTGCCACAGAGGCATCGTTCTGCATCCTCTCACTTTTGCCTGTGATTCAACCGCTCGCCGGCACGCTTTAGCACCTTTCCTCTCATTCTATATCTTAGGTGTCATCGCGTTTTACACTATATACGGTGCTTTTCTTATCTTGACAGGCCGCCACCATGCAGCTGCGAAACCGGTTCGTCTTCCAGACACAAGCAAGATCCAGTGCTCTCGCAAGGCGGATGCTACTTAACACTGACAGTCAGAGAGAGAGAGAGAGAGAGAGGAAATGCAGGGAGGTTAAACAGAGGCGAGTTTCCAGTCTCCTACCCTGCACTGCAGCAGGTTTCTTTTCTGATTTCGCTTTTTCTTCTTGAGTAGTTATTCACGGCAAGCTTTTTCCCATTGCCGCCACTTATGAGATTATTTCAGCCTCCCTGGCTTTCCGCTTGACGTAAATTGTTGCTGTGTTGTTCACCCTACAGGCCGCATACTTGTTGGTAAGTTTCCTAGTTCTTTTCCTCCACTGCGAATCAGTGTTTTTCCGGTGCAGTACCTCAACACTCTCCCGGCCCATTAACTTTCTTCCATATTCCTCAGTAGCTCTTCATGATCAATTTTACTGTGAGCTTCCCTCACTTCAAAACTTGTCCAGCCCATATCGTCCTGCACAGCTTCATTCGTAGTCTTCCCGTGAGCGCCCAATGCGAGGCGTCCCAATGACCTTTGGTTCCCATCGAGTCCTGATTGTACGCCTGATTTTAAGCAAACAAGCGCATTTTGAAATGTAAGCCCTGGAACCATTACGCCTTTCCACATACCCAGGAGCACCTCGTACTTATTATATCCCCATAGCGCTCTGTGTTTCATTATGGCCGCATTTCTCTTGCCCTTTACTGTTATTGCTTTCCTGTGTTTCCATGTATCTATTGCTTTCGTTTATCCATATATTAAGGTATTTATATTTTTATAGGCGAGATATTTCTGGCCCTGTAATGATGCTTTCTTTTCACTGTTTTCATTGAATACTATAACACTAGATTTTTCAACGCTACATCTCAGACTTATGTTCCCGCCATCCTGTCCACAGATATTAGTCAGACGTCGCATACCACTTTGCTTGTGAGCTAGCAACAGAATGTCGTCCGTACAAAATAAACCTGGAAGCTGCTGCTCTACTACTGTACCCACCTGTTTGTATGATAGACTAGACCCGATATTACTTCCTTCTAGCGCCCTTTCCATCCTCACCATGTGCACCATGAACAGCAGTAGAGTTTAACAGCAGCAAGACCAGGAGGTAAGCGCCCGGAAAGTCGGGAAAAGAAGCAAAGATAGCTTCGCTTTAAAAGAGAACCAGGGGCAATTAACAGAAAATGCGTTCCTATTTCCAATTACAGGCGTTCACACACACACACACACACACACACACACACACACACACACACACACACACACACACACACACACACACACACACACACACACACACACACACACACACACACACGCACACGCACACACACACACACACGCACACGCACACACGCACACGCACACACACGCGCACACGCACACACGCACACACGCGCGCACACACACACACACACACACACACACACACAGTGACAAAAATGCAAGCAAAAGCTTCCTGTTATACACTATTAGCTGTGTAAAAAAATAACATCTTCGTTATCCGATTTTAGCCCAAGTTTTAAAAAAGATAGCATTGTCATTAGTAACTACAATAACAGCGGGAAGATGGGTCCGATGTATACACGTTCGAGGCGTAAAGGACTGATTGACATAAGTTAGTTGTAGCTCTATGACAGTGATCAACACGTACGATGGGATGTTATGTGGCCTTGTAGAAAACAGTGCATGCAATGTATAGATAATAATAACGCGTGTCTAAACGTGCTAAGCGTGCTATCTTAGGGCGAAGAGACAGCAAAACGAGCCCAAAGTCAGATGTCATTGGTGTAAGGCTCGAATTTCCTTTATAATTTGGAAAGAAAAAAACGAATATTTATTTTGGAATAGTCCTAAGGAAGTAATTAGGTGACCATGTCTGGGATCCCGCACAGATGTATCACATTCTAATTTAGGCCGTATTAATGTTTTATACAATGGGAATTTTAGATCAGATGGCGCACTTGAAGCTTTACTGCGCTTTTACTCCGCTAACATACGTTTAACGTTGTCAATGACACGTATAATAGAGTTTGATTCAGTAGATGCTGCTGATTCCGAATTCGATTATCGATTTCATGGCTCGTAGGCCTAACACGGCTTAACATGGCTGGTGTTGTAATCGCACCGCTGGCACGAGTTGATGGGGTCTCGGTGCTGACGCCCGTTATTGCCAATGGGTCGCAAGCCCCAAGGGTAGCGTTGGCCTGGCGGCCTGGGGCACTGGAAGCATCCGAAGGTCCCGGCAAAGCATGAGAAGACTGGTAACAGAACAACTGGTTTATTCTAACATAGCAAAAGAGCGGCCGGTCAGGTCGACCGAAGTGGAGAGACGGGAGAGCACGTAACTCAACAGTACAAATCGGAGCCTCTCCCTTGGCGTCCGGGGGCAGCTGCTCTTATACTCCCGGCGTCGCGGTCCAAAAGGGAAGGAGGGAAGGTCACGGGATGAAGGTCACGGGACGGCGCAGCAGGAGCCCACGACGGCGCGAACTGTCGGGCCGAGGGACCTGCTGAACCGAGTGTAGTGACGAATCGCCAACCCTCACCCACACGACGGCGCGAACAGTTGAGCCGAGAGACGTCCAGGCTCCTCATTCGGGGAACTCCGCTCCCCGGCTGCCGCGCTTTGACAAGCGAGGGCACACACACACACACGCACACACGAAGACACGTGGCACTGAAACACGCCTGGACACGCTTGGCGGGTAGGCGTTGCGGCGGCGTCGAACAGGCCAAAATGTCCGCCGTTTTGAACAAAGCCCCGGCGTCCGTTGCATCCGCGCCGGCATTACCGCGCGTTGTAGGCGAAACGTAACACTGGTGAAGGCACGTGAAGTCGGTTACTTAAAACTAAGCGCAACAAATTCCTTGCTGCTAATAGAACAACCTCTAAATTGTAATTAAACGCGAAAACACGAAAGTCAAAAGTACTCTTATAAAGTGGTACATTTTATTAAATTATTTACAATAGCTTTTCTTTGACGCTGTAGTGGCGCTGCAAGGGCAAGACGCTATGCGCGAACGTAAAGCCTTATTCTAAAACTCTTCACTCCTGCGCGCCCCAACGCTAATATCCCCAAAGCTCTTTGGGTGCCCTGAGCTTTTGTGGTTCCTACTGTAAAGCTCTCTTTTGATAACAAATGCATGTTGGAGGATACTGCAGCCCGAAGGTTGTTAATATAACTGAGAAAGAGGAGAGGGCCCAGAGCCAAACCTTGGGGTGCGCAAGAGAATAGATATGTAAGAGCTGGGAAAAAATCCGGATAGATCTTGGGGGTGGGGGGCAGAACTTTTTTCATATGTTTTTTGAGCACGGCGAAAGAGACAAAAAACACTATTAATATGTGGACATACAATTAACTTACCATTCTCTGCTGTGCAGCATACAATTCTAGAAGCGACGACGACGACAAAACCGCAGGGCAGTTTTCAATGTCTTCGTCATATACTTTCAGTTTAATTTCGAAAACGTAGCTTTCAAACGTGGCGAAATAGAGGACACCCTCTGGATTTCGGCCCAGGACTGTCGTCTGGGGCTGCGCGAAGCACGTGGAACCGTCAACAGGGTGGCATGTCCTTTGCACTATTCCGCCACTGAGGCCCATAGCTTCTAGGATGCTGCAGATACCTTCTTCGCCATCTTCCAGTGGTGAAAGAAACTGGTTTTTGTTTGGAAATGTTCATAACAAGCTTCGCAACAGTCTCACAAGTAAACATGTTCGAAAACTCGCGTACGTACAATCAAATTTGATTGCGAAAGCGGCCGCGATCAATTGTAATTCGAGTGTGTCCAGCGAGAGTGCCTCGGACACCGAGTGACATTTTTCGCAGTGATTAGGTTAGCAATCCTTCGTAAAAGAGAACAAGTTGTTCATTTCGTCGTATTGTCGTTCTCGGCGTAGTTACCGCAGATATTTACTGATAATTATTTTTTATCTGCAGGAATAGTAAATATGGGAAATTTGAGTGAAGTGTCAATATTGCTCAATATTTGCAAGATTTTCTAAACAAGTAACTGCAGAAAAACTATTTTTCACTCTTGCTGAATATTTTCGGAAATTTTCCATCCATACGCAAGAATGAACATCATTGAAAGAAGAACCGTAACCACTAGCGGCAACGAACTGTGTGCGATTTGTTCGAAAGATATCAGTCCACGTGAGGAAGTTAAATCGCAGATTTTGTTTACTTAGTTTGAACTACAGAAATTTGTGACACGTCTTGTCAAACGCCTTAGAAAATATAATGGGTGCTGCGAATATTAGCAATCTTAAAGACGAATCTAATAGTGTCTGCTATCCTATCCGTGTGCGATTCGAGAATTCCCTTTTCGAAATAGTAGAATACATGTTTTCTTCAAATGCTAAGCGACAACAACACTGTGTGCCTCGAAGGAGGAAGAACGATGGATGTCAGTACTGTTCCGAATGGTTGTATTGCAGGAGAGCCCAGAGGCACCCTTTTCTGAGCGGACGCACGAGCCAGTCATAACTTCTACTCAATGATTTTCAGTGAATCGGTGTGAATACCTCGCTTTTAGGCAGCCTACAACGAAACTAGAGTCATTTAGACAAAGCAATTTATTATTTGCCCAGTCGCATCATGTTTGCACGCCATTGAGACAATCTGCAGTGCTGTAGTATCAAAATTACCTCCTTTAACGAACTCGAAACTTTACGTTCATCTGATGGCGGGTTGCCCCTTTTTCTTTTTCCCCATATAATACCTTAACCTTTTTTATTCCGATAGCAATTATATGGACACAATAGCAATTTTAACGTCCAAGGGCGATAACATCACGCCGTACGCTGTATGTGCGAGTGAAAGCGTGCGAGGATGAGCTGACGATGGCGGCTCAATCTCGCGCGCGCAAGGAAGGAAAGTGGGGAGGAAGCGCGCCGTTTTCCGTCGCGCGCAAGGCACCGGGGGGAGGTGAGGGAGGGGGCGTTCCACTCTGGCGGCGGCTGTGTATGGCGCGGACGCGCGGTCCCTATATTAAAAGCGATCTGCAATGGGGACAGAGTTCGCCGAGTGCAGGTAGCTTCGTGGACGCTGTGTTTTCGCCACTTAGTTCGCGTTGAAGCGAGAGGCAACACTAAGGTCAATTCGCTCGCCGTTGCTGCCGTCTTTTCTCACTCCAGCGTTTTGACAGCGAGTGTGCGCGGTCATCGAGACAGATGTGTTCATGTTTGCTTGTGCGCGCGTGACGCCATGCTTGTTAATTCAATTAGTAAGCGAATGTGTATACGGCCGAAAGTGCTATTCTGCTATTCTGCTATTCTGTATACTGCTATTCTTACTTCGTATAGCTGTATACCAATTTGCTGTCGCAATGTATGCTTCGCCTTTCTGGCAAAACTGCGACTTTCTCTCTTCCTCAAAACTCCTTTATCTACCTGGTATCTCTATATAGGTGTACACCTATGCCTCCAACGCATCCGATCGTATCAATCTCTTCCCTGCTTTTCTCCACTAATACTCTAAACATATCTTGCTTATCTTGAACGCTACCGGTTGATGCTTCCGTCCACTTTAAATTCAAGCAGTTCAGAAAGGTGTGAGTTTCCTACGGATCCGACTGGGTGAATGCCTTCGCATTTTTTTAGGATGTGCTTAGTGGTCATCGGAAATTTGCTGCAGCAGACACATGCCTTATCATGTTGCGAATACTTCCTCCGGTAGATTTTTGCTCTTAGGCAACCAGTTCTAGCCTCAAACAGCAAGGTACTGCCCTTCGTGATATCGTACAGACTTTTCCTTGTAACTTCTTTCTTCCCATTCTCGTAAATCTCCACGGTCTTTGCTGTCTCCATTCTTTGCATTCAATTCACTGTCTATGTTTTTCTCATGTCTTTTTGAAGACTGTTAGTTATTTTATTTACGCCTTGTACGGTCATGTTGCGCAATATGGTAACAGTTTGGGGAACACAGAAAAAAATACGATGATGTGCTTCCTTCATTGAGAGCTGGATAACCTATAAAGAAAATATTTCCTTGCCTCCGGTGTTGCTGGCTGCTGCTGGCTGTGTACGCTGCTGTCTTGACGAGTAAGTCACACACAGGACAGCACTCCCGTATTTACTGCCCTTACATATGCGCTGGGTTCTGGCCTTGTTTCTTAGGAAATTACGCAGTGGTATAACAAACCGTACCTAAATATTTTCATTGCAATAAAGATACGACAGGACCAGAATTCTTTTATTGAAGCAACCCTTCTTGTGCATACGTTTTTCGGGATCCAGCGCATCTGCTTTGTTTTTGTGTCGGCGAGTAAAGTGCTGTTTACTACAGCACCGTCTCCGGGATCCGACCACCCTATTTGGCGCGTCGACCCTGGATACAGCGTCATAGCAATGTGGACCAATCCTGTGGACAGCATAATGCGCGGTGACGTATAGGCCACGTCATCGGGGTGTCCGCGTCATGCCGTCTTGCCTGGCAAACGCGTAATCGCAATGGCGAAACGTGCTGTGCAGAATATATAATCATTCGCATAGCATTTACTTAACTGCTTTACGAAAGCTTTGCTTCTCATAGATATCAACTAGTGGGTTGGATGAATAACCACTGTATGTACAACGCACTGTTTTTCTCAAAACTGTCATATTGTAATCTAGTATTGGGTACGACTACGTCTTGAAATTACCATAAACTACTACTGCTACGAAAAAGACCGTTGTGTGCTATTGAGGGCTATTACGGTGCACAACAAAAATTACGTACACAACCCTTGTTTGTTGAACATAGCATACTACAAGCTGACCAAGTGTATTATCTACGGCTGTTGCAATACATTCACCGAAACTGTTTGTACTCTGTTACTGACAGTACTATAGATTACAACCTTCGTGAGGTAAAACTACGAGTTCCGCGAACGCGCACGGATTATGGTAGACAAAAGCTAAATTTTCATGTGCCCAACGCCATCAACAAGTTTCCCTTTACTGATGATTTCTTTTTATCTGAAAATGTGTTCAAGAAAAACACAAAACGACGTTTGATTGAAGGTGAAATTCAAATGTAAAAAAATGTCATCTACCGTTTGTTTATACATATGTTTCTCTCTATCTATCTTTGTTGCGGACAAGTGCTGTAGTTGCATTTCTTCGTGTCTTAATTCACCAGTCATGTATGCACTGTATTTGTACGTGCATGACGTTGAGTGCTTGCGTATTACCTTGCACATGTTTGTCTTTTTCTCTGATTAAGTTTCACTCTGCGCACTGTAGCGTTGTTTTGACATATTTGTCGCGTCTTCTATGTACATTTCTTTTGGCCTTTATATTATTACTGCCAACTGTATGGGTACTGCGGCATCGTCATGCCTTACCGCCTTTTGTCCCGGTCCCCTCCTTTCCTTGAAAAGAAGAATAAGCTTCACTTCACTTCACTTCACTTCAATTAGTTCGGTAACGCCTCTGCGCCACACTGAGTGCCTGCGTGGTTGTGGTTCGGAATGATTTTTCGCCGCGCGTCGTACGACGCCGACGCCGGATCTTTTGCGACACGGCGCCCTTGACGCTACCGTGTTAAAATGGCGGCTCATTCGCTGCAAGAAGGAGAAGTGAAGCAGGGCGGCTGATTGGTGCTAGTGATCCATTATTGTGAGCGTACGGTGCGTAAGTTACAGCGCGTGTCCTTGTCTCGTCTGCGTCCACGTTTCACCTTTGCGCTGTACACTCAGGAAAAGTGAAGCGGCATTGCCCGTTAGATAATGGCCAACAAAGCAAATACTGCCGACTTCCATGGCAGACACCAGGCACGTAAATTCCGTCAGAACTGTTTGCTACTTCTGTCAGACGTCCACGTGAAATGGCATAGCAGTGACGACTTGCGCATTAGCTTTATCCTGCTGTACACTTACCGCAAACCAACTTACCTGCAAAGGAATCGGGCGCCAACTACTTGTCTACAAAAGAAAGTAAGACAACAACGAAAATAGAAAGACAAGGCAGTTTTTCCTAGAATCCAACTTTTATTTCATCAGCAAGGAACCAGTTCTGCTTTTCTTGCTTCTGCTACACGTAAGGAGCCAAAGCCCAGTAGAAAGAAAAAAATTCGTAGGAGTCAGTCAATCGACCAAACCAACAAAATCCACCAAGCGCGCACGTCTCGTTCGCGCGCGTCACAATATTTTACAAGTGCGCGAAACCTCGGCCGACTTCCACTGAGCTAAGCTGTACCCAACGATGCCAGCCAAGATAATACGTTATGAGGAAACTACGTTCCTGCGTCAAATCTTTGCGCCACGTACAGTCGCCATGTGAAACGGTGCGCTGAGAATGCCATTGGGGAGATCCTGTACGCGTGCGCATACCTCAAGTCAAGAGAAGCGCTACAATCAGTTCTTTACTTTCGCGCATTCCTCTGCATCTTCGCAAAAAAGAATTTTGAGTGCTAACATAATGTGGTAATTTTACTGATGTGTGTCGTCAGTGATGCACTTTACTTGTCTTTTTTTTTTCCTTCCATAAGCAGCCATATCAAGCTTTACATTTTTGCTAGCTCATGGTGCCGTTATGCACTCGCGATAGCCGCAAAAAGAAAAATAAGGAAATTAAAGCGCCGTTTATCATAACACAAGCACAGCGCGAAAGACGGCGACAACACGGCGCTTGAATTATTAATATTTTAGTAGCTTCCATAATTTTTTTTATTGTATTCTCGCGAGTTCGCGGTAGTGCACATGCAAATTAAGTTTTGATGTCAATTCTGGTAGCCTATTACATGCCGGAAGCGCGTAACTGTCGTTTAGCAACTGTATTACCGTTACTATAGAAAACCAAATTACGTACATCTCGTTCTTTGAATAGTGTCAGCGATTTCTCTGCAAATAATTTTAAGTTTGAGCAACTCGTCTTATTTACTTTTTTGTCTTCACTCGGAGTAGTGGCGTCATACTTTGTCTATAAGCGGAGCCTTTCTTCCGCAACCGGTTTTTACGAGGGAAGCAGTTTACTACTGTTCGCATTGTACGCTCTTCTTATGCCAACACAATGAATGCCTTTCGTCCGAGTGAATTACAAAACGTACTTGTGATTCTATACACGGTATAGAGTTACTCAAGTGATTCCAAATCGCGTTGGCCATGACTGGCCCTCGCGCCAAAACACATCATCATCATCATCATCATCATCATCATCATCATCATCATCATCATCATCATCATCATCATCATCATCATCATTATTATTATTATTATTATTATTCCAAATTGCATAGGTGTTATCATCAGTAACGCTGTTTTCACTTGTGCAAACTCTCGTATACCATGCCAGATTTTAGTGCGGAAAAACAAAAAGTAACGAAATAGTGGTGCATGCGGCAAAGGCGGTCTGCGAACTCAGTACACCAAAGCACTAAGGGAGCAGCAGTTTCTCATTTAGTTCCTTTCAACAAAATGCGTGCATTACGGTTTCTTGCGTGACGCGAATGGGCGGCCGTCATTTAAGTTTCATGAACGCGAAGACTATCTTGTAGCAACTCTGCCTCACAAATTGATAAAAAAAATTAGCGTTGTCACTACACTTAACGAGCACACGTAGTGAATATGTGAAAGTATGCTGGTGCAGGTGAAGTTACGATTACAAAAGTTACGGCCATAAAAATGCAGACCTCGGCTACAGTTCAAATTGGCACTCAAATATATAGTAGCATTAATTGCAATGTTCTAACTGCTACTGCGCGGTATGTGTAATGCAAGCAATGCGACAGCATCGAAATCATTATCTTTTTCATCAGGTAAAATACTGATTTCGTCGAAAATACTAGAGAGAGAGAAAATAATGCAGAGAAAGGCAGGGAGGTTAACCAGAGGTAGTTCCGGTTGGCTACCCTGCGCAGGGGGAAGGGTTAAGAGGGATAAAAAGAGAAACATAGTGGAAGGGGGAGATAGAAAGAAAGGGAGACAAGCACGAACAAAGCGCGTACACTACAGAACGGTAGGGGGCGGCATTCTTAGAGTCTGTCGTGAAGCCCCGTAGACCGCAAGAACGTTAATAGCGCGAGTAAGGCCTTCAACGCGGATGTTCTTTCGGAGCATTGGCCTAAAGCTTTTAGTTCTGAAAGTGAACGATTGTCCAACTGGTCCAGCACTCTGCACAACACTTGTCTCTCAGCACTGTATCGCGGGCAGACACAGATAATGTGTGCGAGCGTCTCGTCGATGTTACATGTGTCGCACGTGGGGCTGTTGGCCATTCCTATGAGGAAAGCATAGGCGTTTGTAAAGGCAACGCCTAGCCACAGACGGTAAAGCATGGTCTGTTCACGTCGTGGTAATCCAGGCGGGAGGTGCATCCGTATGTCCGGAGACAACGAACGCAACCGACACATGGTGAAAACATTTGAGTCCCACAGGGGCAAAGTACACTCACGGGACATCAATCGCAGCCCAGCCGCAGCGTCTGTTCGCGAAAGCGGAATGAAGACTCGTTGACCACTTTCATGTGCCGATCGGGCGGCTTCGTCAGCTTGGTCATTCCCGCTGATGTTACAATGTCCTGGAAGCCACTGAAAGATTATGTTGTGCCCCTTATCATAGCTTTGATGATATATGTGCCGAATTTCTGAGGCCAGTTGTTCATTGGGTCCGTGGCGCATTGGGCTTCGTATGCACTGAAGGGCTGCCTTGGAGTCACTGAAGACTGTCCATTGTTGCGGTGGTTTCTGCTTAATGAAATCAAGTGCAGCACGGAGCGCCGCGAGTTCTGCACCCGTCGATGTGGTCACACATGAAGTTCTTAATTTGATTTCCTCAGATTGTGCCGGGATGATGACTGCAGCAGCAGCGCTGTTGAGTTTTACTGAGCCATCTGTGTATACATGTTTCCGGAATCTGTGCACGTTGTGAATGTGCTCCAAAGTTGCTTGCTTCAAAGCTTGCAATGGCGCTCCAGCTTTCTTTCTGACTACTGGAATTGTCAGTTGCACTTGCGGCCGGTGCAGACACCACAATGGATCTGACAATCGTGAAGCGGGCGTAAATTCTGATGGCAAGTACGACTGATGTCTTACAATAGTTTTAGCAAAAGTTGAAAGTGGCCTTTTTGCTGGCAAGCAAGCAAGATGGTGTGAAGGAATCCGAGTCAGATGTCGGATGTGCGCTCTCAGGACATCTGTATCAATGTAGACTGTCAAAGGCGCGTCTCTGGCTATGGCCACTGTCGCAATCGATGACGTTGTTTTGGGAAGACCGAGACAAGTCCTGGGCTTGCACGCTCTGGAGTTTGCGAATATTCGTAGTACTAGTATTACCTATTACAGGTAAGCTGTACCGCAGGAAGCCCAAAAACAGTGCTTGATATAGTTGCAACATTGACGGTACTGTTGCGCCCCAGGACGAAAATACTAATTCCTGCAGCAGCGCAAGCCCATTTTCATTGAGTATCACAACCTATTATGATTTGCACTCCGTTACATTGAGAGAAATATCAGTGTGCGTTGTTGTTACTGTGCTTATACCCGCTGACCAAGCACACATGTGTTCCATGACTTCGTTGAATGCATGAACTCTCTATTCATTTTGTGTCGACGAGGGGAGAATTTCCATGTTCTTTGTGACACATTGTTTTCCCCCTCCTTTTTTCTTGAATTCGTGCTGACCACACATATTTTCCCCGTGCGGTGCAACTCCGCGACAAAAGCCAATATTTGTGAGCACAGAAGTCTAGATCCGACTTGCGGCCGTTGCTCAAGTGACCAACTGTGGTGTCGATGTGCACTTCCATACAAAACAGCACCTTCAGTGTTCTCCTTCCTACAAATGCGAAGCATACTTTGCGGCCTTGAGACGTTTTGAATCTATCTATCTATCTATCTATCTATCTATCTATCTATCTATCTATCTATCTATCTATCTATCTATCTATCTATCTATCTATCTATCTATCTATCTATCTATCTATCTATCTATCTATCTATCTATCTATCTATCTATCTATCTATCTATCCTCCTGCGTCTTGATGTCGGGATCGTTTCTTCAACTCGATATACATATATATATATATATATATATATATATATATATATATATATATATATATATATCATTCATGTCATGTTAGAATGACATGGCATTTCGTGACGTGTCATTCATGTCATGTCAGGTCATGCAGGCATTTCATTCATTTCCCGATATATCAACTTAAACGACCACGACATGACATTACTCACAATACATGCATGAGCATGTCATTATATGTTTTTCTTGTCACGCATGCATGTCACGCCACACATATCCTGATACAAATCCAGTTAAAGAAATGACCACTACGCCATCACCTCATGCCATTTATGTATATCATAATCATCACGTCATGACATGCATGGCATGTCACTTATGTAATGCATGTCATGTTATTGTATTTGTGCCATGAATATCCTGATATATATTTTGCTAGAAAACGGAACTGACATGAATGACAGTCATGTCATGAGATGAATGCGATAATGAGATTACTATAATGAATTGAATGACATGACATGCATTTCTTTAACTGGATACATTCTAGATGTGCATGTCATGACACGCATGTTTAACATTTCTGACATGTCGTGGCATGTATGTCCTAAAATCATTGGCATAAATGCAAATCATTTTTGTAGGCCAAGCCATGACACGATGCCATTCGTTACTGGGGAGTACCGTGCTCGCAGCGTTAAAGAAAGGAAATGCGGACAAGACAGATGACGTTTATTGCACTCTTAAAACGGTTGCACCCTTTGGGGTGTATATTTGTCCCACAACGATAATCGTCATCTGCTTTGCTTGCGTTTACTTTGTTGAAAACGCCGCGCCCGCTACTTTCCTGTCGGGAATGCTATGTTATGCTGATAACGCGCATGCCGTTCGTTACTGGAAAGTACCGGGCTCGCCGCGTTAAAGAAAGTAAACGCGGGCAAGACGCATGACGATCATTCTTGTGGGGCAAGATAACCCCCAAAGGGTGCAAATTTTTCTAAGAGTGTGTTGTGCGGCAAGATACGACCCAAAGGGTGTTATTTTGTTTGAGAGTGTACTTACTTCGGCCGATTACTATACGCTCGTGTTCGCGATGCGGTAATGGTCGTTGCGTCGTTATTCCAGCTTCGTAATCGCACTATCGCCTCTGATTCTCGTGTATCATTGTGTGCGCTCGAGCCAGGTGGAACGCGTAAGATCTCCGCAGCAGAACACATGGCGGCTGCATCCGTTCAGAAAAGCGATCGAAAAGCAAATTTCCCACGAGCGTTGATTTTTGAGCGCCGGGCAGCAATGCACCGCCTCCTCGTTCCTCCCAAGGCTCATAACGGACTTTCGCGGTCCTACTCGTGGCTGCCAGGCCGCCTAATCAAACATCGAGGCGTGCTTTTTCCGGGTACACGTGGTGTCCGAGTATGACAACGCTGCATCTAACTCCGTTACGGCAGTGTCATCCTGGCCTAACCAAGGCAAGCAGCCGCACCACGTCACTCGTCCGAATGGCCATAAAAGGGCAGAGGCTTCTAGTTGCGCTACGCTACAGTATCGCCGTCAAGTGACCCGTTTCTGCCCTCTAAGTGCCACCACGTGCTGCCGTCAGTGAGCATTTATTTTCTGCGTTTTTTACCAATCTCGCAGCTCTATACGTACCGCTCGTTTACATCAATTCGATCTTTCGTAGTGAACACGCGATCTTCGTAACTGTCGTCGTTCTGCTGCTGTCGTCACACACACGCGCTTGCATTAATTCCTGTTCACTGTATGCGCGTCACACCCACACAAATACTGCGTTTACACGAACACATCGGCCAACTTCGTAACGCTTTGCGGAATAAACCAAACAATCTCTTCAAAATGCTTCGCATAACGTCGATTCCCACAGTACGTAGAATCTGCGCCAATTTTACTTCTTTCATCTATTAGCCCCTTCCCCCTGGAAGGTAGCAAACTGGACCCGTGTATGGTTGGCGTCCCTACCTTTCCGTTCTCTCTCTCTCTCTCTCATGCTTACGTCATGTCGGCACCGTATGCAGATGGAGTACCAAACTACGCCACCATTCCACGAATAAAAAAAGCTATGAGGAATTGTGCCCTTAGTCACCGATCGCCTCTCCTAATGAATTCATTTTTAAGCTACATAGCGGTATTTCTACTTTTTCGTTTTAGCATCGTTCTGTTTTCTCGCCTCCTCAGTCCTATCGTGTAAGTGCTCATTTTCTCTTCTTAAGACGCCATATTGAGGATAGTAAATGAGCAAGAAATGGATGGGTCAGAACAAGGATTAAGATAACTGTAGGTCGAGGGGGGGATAAAATGGTAAGAGAACATCGTAAATGTCTGCGTGCACGCGTGCGCGCTTTAGCTATTTACTGAATTTTGACCGTTCATTTTCTTCTCAAGGAATCCTGCCTGAGCACATTGTGCGACTGAAAGGAGACAGATATGCTGAATGAGAAGTTGAAATTGTTAGCTCGTTTAGTCATTCAGTGAAAAAATATGGCACGGGCAGCGATCACGGAAATGACACGCACACTTGATGATACGTCCTTAAACACGGAAGATATTTCCATAGTCTCATTAGCGCCTGTAGTTTTTATGATACTATCTTATTCAGGGTGCTGTATGATTGAATATGACTTTAACTCCTTCTTGTAGTGATCCGAGGTATGCGTTGGCAGTATCAACAAAAAGAGAGAGAGAGAGAGAGAGAGAGAGAGAGAAATGGCGGAAACCGTTTCGCACCGGGAAAGGCGAAAATACATTCCCACTGGACGAGAATGTCCACGCAGCTCCGAATTGCTACAGAGTATTCTTAACGTCTAAGGCAACATTCTGAAATTGTCCTATTTTTTATGCATGTGTAAAAAAAATATCGCATTTACTCCTGACTTGGAACAAGTGTTTTGCTATGTTTAAGCGACACGCAGACATAAACAAGAAAACAAACGGTAAGCGCTGGCTTTCGATACCTCTTATTGAAGTCAGCATTCACGTTTTCTTTTTGTCTTCCCCACTCGTGCGCCGCCTAAACTGTGGAGAACAGTTTCACATAATTACCAACACAACCTTATTGGCATCCTGGAAGACTGTTGTGTTTCCGTTATGCCTCTCGAATGTTTGACCGCATGACCAGTAGTGGCTGTAGCTGTAGCAGAATGTGGGCGACGAACATTCTTTGCCTGGTTCCAGAACGGCTGTTCTGCAGCAGGAAGCTGACGGGGAGAACCATAAGGCGGGCGACACACGCTTCCAAGGGAACAAAGATACTACATACAGAAGAACAGGCCATGTCTACACTAATGCGGGACATACGGCATGTTTTCTCACAAGTTTTTTCAACTTGCCCCATCGATTTTTCTAGCAACTTGTAATGGCATATTTTTCCGTGACCTCGAAGAAATCTGTCGAGTCTCTTGCATGCACTGAACCCTCAATAAATGTATTAAACATATATCATCAAACTTTTCAGTTTACTGACAGCTTTGAAACGAACCTGAAAACAATATTTTTGCATATTTGTTCTCAACTTCTGCAGTAGATGTCAAGTCTAAAACATACTTGCGCTTGCTTTGCGAAAGTCCTTCAGCTCAAACCTGCGTTCTTCTGGTGCTTCGAGGTGTTTGTACACCTAAAAGGCGAAGGATAATTTTGAAGGCAAGATCTTCTTTGGAGACTTCAGATCGATCTTGGGTTCATGGGATCTGGATATCTGGCTGCCACTTTCCGATCACTTTCGTCAAAATAAGACGCAGAACCTCACCGTTGCGTTTCCAAGTCCACACCATAGCTGCCTTCAGTACTCCGTTGCGCAGGCCCTCATAATGCTTGCCGATCAACACTCAAAACTTACGTCGGTATAGTGACCTGGACTTTCTTGCTCATCTGCGCGTCTCGGACGCGTATAGAATGCATTGAAACTTGTAAAGGAAGCTAGCAGGAAAACGGAAATCCAAGACGAGCAGCTCATAAACATTCCTACTCTTTTGAGGCTGAGAGGAAGAGGGACAAGTGCATTGCAGTTACGGAAGCCGAGCGGCTCTGAATGTTGCCCGTGTCAGAATGAGGTCAGCTCAGAAAGATAAACTGTCAAGGACAGAGCAGTGCGGGCTGCTTTCTCAGGCGTACAACGAGTGAAATGGGCACCCTCTGCTTCTTTCATTCCTTGTCTTTTCTTCTTTGCAGCAACGTGCGCTTTGCAGCAACTCTTAGGCTGCACTGCTTGGGAACCATTTTCTGTTTGTGCTCGTTGTTCTGGACATAACCTGAGCGAAAACTAATTCGGGTCTCTCGGCTGAAATGTGCCGCTTTCGTCTCATTTTACAGAGCTAGAAGCGCAGTTCGCTGTTTTGCATGAGCGCCGCACTTGACGTTTTGCACTCAAGCACCTTCCGGCTTATTATTCTTTCGAGATTTTTTTATACTCTGAAATCACAGTACCTGGCTTACATACACCGTGCGCGTGGCCGCTACGATGCACTGGATGCATTAATGCGGCGTTGCCGGCTAGAGGTTGTACACCAAGTACGGAGCGAAAATTTCACGGAAGTTGAACCGAAGAGGAAGCTTCAGCCCCGGCACTCTTTCCAAAGTGTGTTTGCAGCAGATCGCTGTGAATGCAGTGTTGCAATCTTTACGGACAACTAACTTGTACCGATATATTGTAACGATTCCTTCGGGTCGATTCTATGCCACATTTATCATCCACCGTTCACGGCTGGCTGATCCCGTTGATAACGCGGGGGGGGGGGGGGGGGGGGGAGCACATAAAGGATGTGAGGGTTCGGAAAAAAAAATTTCCGCCATTAACCTTCTTTCTCTTGTTTTTTTTAGGGGCATAAAAAGTGGGGAAAAATTTCAATAAAATGGAGTGCGTTGATGTAAACCACACAAAAGCTAAAGGGTTGGTGTCCTTTTGTAAGTATAAGCATTCAGGCGATATGCTGTTGCATCCAATTTGCGTATTATTTTTGATGGTGGTGTGGTGCTTCATCTTCATCGTTTGTTTCTCAGAAAGGCAACATCTATACGCGTCACTCATCGCGGGACGTAGGATCCGACCTTTTGCGGATTAAAAAAGACAGGGAGGACAATCCTGCTAACGCATTCCTTCATAATCATAAAGAAAAACCGCGTTCGAAAGTCACATCAGATGTCATGCCTGTAGTTTGTTAATGGATGCCTGAGTCGGCATGCAGAACATTGTCGTTATTTCTTCCACTCCCTTTCTTTCTGTCCAAAAGATGACAATCTTTTGTATTCGCAGTCAATAAAACAGCCAACAACATTTGAGTAAATGTAGGAAAAAAAAAGTTCACCGGCGATTACGATGCTATCTAATGCGAAATTTGAGCGCCGCTCTATACACGTTTTCATTTCGCGATATAATGGCTGGCGTGGAAAATCTGTCTTGTGCAGCACTTTCCAAACGGGGTGAAGTGTGGCGCGACTACTTCGCTAATCGGGACATCGCGAGAGGCAGCGTGGCTGGCATGTGGACGCGGTTCACAGCAACCGTCGCAGACAGACCTTCGCTCATGCAGCGCTTTGGTGAACAGACGACGCGTAGAATGCCTCAATGCGCGAGCACCCGCGAATGGAGTGGAGGCGAGCGAGCGCATCAACGCACCCTAACGGCGTGCGCTACTCTGGTGCCATCTCGTAGCCATCGTCGCCATAGTCCGGCTTGCGCGGCACTGCGCTTTTCTTCTCATGCTTTCGCCATACTCTCCTCCTCCGCTTTCCTCCTCGTGCTATCTTCGCTCTCGCCTTCTTTCATCGCCCGCTATGCTCCGCGTTCGCTTTCATTTTTCGATGTGCTCGTTCGCTCGGTTAAGAGGTAAGACGCCGACGCTCGCCGCATGAACTGGAGCCTAAGAGCTGTGCCCTAAAAGAATTCAAGTATATCTGATGAAGCCCTTTGATAGAACGATATCATTTCTGCTTGATTTTATCCTAAATTGCAAAGTAAGACACAAGCAATGTGTATATTCCTATAGAAACGAGATGAGCCGTGCAGTTCTGGGGTTTAAAGTAAATAAAATTAGGATAACCCCGAACTAGAACTAGCAGCAGTTTCTACCTCATGGTAGGCCAGAAATGTCGAACAGAAATATGTTTATTTCGATGTCATCAAGCAAAGCACGCAACATGATTGTAGCACAAGAAATCTATCGACTGTAACTTCAGGAGAGACCACCAGACATGCAAAATATTTTGCCTTCATTGAACCGAATGCTCAATGTCTAAACATTTTATGCCTGCATCCATTATAAAACATTGTATCTTCATTTGTATGAAAGCAACACCAAGACTCTTCCCCATTACCTGTCTCAGTCATGTCACTCGAATTGAACAGTAAACATACCAGCATAACAACAAATGATTGCCACTAATATGTTCATGTTTTCATGAGATAGCTAACAGGACGTGAGTAAAGTTTGGTGTGACTCTTTGTTGTAAGCATTTAGTTTTAAGAAGTACCGAGATAGAAAATACGTTCTTTTTCAATCAGTCAATCAGTCGCTTTATTTTCGTCTTTCGTATAATCGACAGAACGAAAAAAGTGGCAAGAGAAAAAGTTGCTTCTTCGCAGCTGAACTGAGCTCATGTCACGCGTACATAGGCAACATACAGCAAATTATGTATGCAAGAAATGAGCATACAGAGAAATATTTTTTTTACAGTTTCAAAAGTGCACAGAATGTGTGCGTAACATAATATGAAACATTTAAGCAATAAATACAAATAATACAAAAAAAAAAAACTGGATCGGGACGCGAATTAGCTAGTTACCATAAGCAGTAACCCAACATTTCAGCAGAATACCATAAGTACTAATCGAACATCTTAGCATAATTAGGTGAAGAGGATCTATTTAGGGTACAAAGTCTTTCTTTAGGCTATACAGAGATCGAATATCTCTTTCTTCGTTAGTGTTAGTATATCTATATATCATGCATAGTATGCGTTTAATGTAAGTATCATTGTGTGTCCAACCCTTTCTGTACCATAATGTGTGCGAGGGAAGGGAATTTCAAATGGCGGTTGGTACTTAAAGGATACAACGCTATGGTTTCCTTTAAACTTGCTAGGTCTAAAAACTTTTCAAATCTGCCGAGTTGAGCGCTTTTATACATTGTTAGTAATTTGTGGGTGTAAATTTTGTCCGATTTTATGATTTTATGCTTACGAAAAAGGGCACCTCTATGTTCTAGAAACGGGGATTTATCAATAGACCGTAGTGCTTTTTTCTGTATTATTTATTTGTAAAATACCTTACAAGACCCCTACATGGGGATTGAGTAAGGGGGGCATACAATCAGTAACATACAATCTATTAACAACAAAATCAAATGAAATCAGCAGCCAAGTGCACAGCCTAAAAGTCAGAGAAACATATTAGCTACATAAAGCTGCATATGATTACAATAAAAAGGAACAATATAAGTTTGTAACAAACGTATTACAGTGCAAGAAAAAGGTAGAAAAAGAAATTACGCAGAACAGTGAGTGTGATATTAATGGTGAACATGGGTTAAGCGAGTTCAGGGAGTGCTTGAATTTTTCACGGTCAGTTCCCGCAACTATGTTGTCGGGGAGGTTGTTCCAGAGCCGAATGGCACGTGGAATTGCAGACGAGTTAAATGCTTCTGTTTTACCATAGATGCGCGTGAAGCTATGATGGTTGTATAATCTGTGCGACGTGTGCGATGACGTTTCTAGGTGTAAGGAACGTTTGTTAGTGTGGTGGGCGTATTTATAAAATAATGACAAAAGGGCTATGTCGCGACGATTGCTTAGCAGCTAAAGTGAAAGGTGAATCTTTATTTGAGTTACGCTAGAACGGTAGTCATAATTTCTGGAAATGAAACGTGCGGCTCTATTTTGGATTGATTCCAGCATGGTAATTAGGTAATTTTGGTGGGGAGACCAGACTGGAGCGGCGAACTCAAGTCGAGGGCGAACAAATGTTTGAAATGCCAGTTTGCGGATAAGTGGAGGTGAGTTCCGAAGGTTACGTCGCAGGTAACCCAGTGATCGAGAAGCACTGGCACAGATGGTAGTTATGTGAGAAGTCCAGGAGAGGTTTGTTGAAAGATTTACGCCTAGATATTTAAATGATGAGGTCCGAGATAATGGGACATTTTTAATACAGTAAGAATAGTCCAAGTTAGTGCGTTTGCGGGTGAAGGACATCACTTTACATTTTGATGAATTTAGAGTCATTAGCCAGGTGTCAGACCAATTAATAATTTGGTTAAGATCATTTTGGAGGATCAGGTGGTCATCGGAGGAGTTAATAGAACGATAGATAATGCAGTCGTCAGCGAAAATGCGTATGCATGATGATAAGTAATTGGGTATGTCATTAATGTATATCAGAAAGAGTAAGGGACCAAGAACGCTTCCTTGTGGTACACCGGATGAAACATCTGAAAGGGGCGAGGAGAAGCTGTTAGCGAAAGTAAACTGCTGCCTGTTAGAAAGAAAATTTCGACGCCAGGTTAGAGTTAGTGAATTAAGTTTTAATGATGATAACTTCAAAAACAGGCGACAATGAGCTACGCGGTCAAAAGCTTTAGAAAAATCCAGAAAGATGCTGTCAGTTTGAAGGTTTAAGTCCATGTTAAAATGTAAATCTGTCGTAAATTCAAGCAGTTGCGTTTCGCACGACAAACCTCTCCTGAAACCATGTTGATTATGAAAAAAGAAGTTGTTCGATTCTAGATGTTGGTAAACATGAGATGCAATAATATGTTCCATCATTTTACAGCATATGCACGTTAGTGATATCGGTCGGTAGTTCTCAGTTAAGTTTTTGTCAGTGTCTTTGAAGACGGGTATGACATTGGCTGTTTTCCAATCTTGGGGTATCTGACCTGTCATTAATGATTGATGAAAAATGTGAGTTGATGAAAAATGTAATGTAATTGATGAAATAATAAAATTGATGAAAAATGTAATGTAATTGATGAAATAATAAAATTGATGAAAAATGTAATGTAAGTTTATGTAGGTTTGTTAGTGTGGTGGCTCTCCGTACTGATGCGCAGTAGTACAAGTGGGAATTCCACAAAGCGTAGTACAGAGTCCTTTTAACATTAGCCGGAAGAATGTGGCGACAACGACTCAGCACACCGGCAGGTTTACTTTCATGTGCTCATTCTAAGACATGTGCTCCATAAAAACGACTCCAAGTAATTTTACTGGTCTTTCAATGGTGATTTCGTAAGGACCTAGGGTTACGCACCCAGCTGCTATTTCCGCAGATTCCTGTGGGAGAAACAGAACACACTTCATTTTAGATTCATTTAGATTAGACCCATTTTTCTTTTGCACCACACGTATAGTTGCTGGTAAAAGGCCGCAG